>NC_089508.1:192326403-193022653 GCF_036850995.1 Saccopteryx leptura | reverse complement strand
AAGACTTCAGACAATAAATCAGAAGAGTGACTTGTCTCCTCTAAACCTCAGTTTCTGCATTTGTTAATGCTGAGAGTACTTTGCAGGAAAGTTCTGAGTAAGTTTATTTAAAGCAGCTTCCGATGCAGTGGTGTGGTACCACCAGTGCCTTAACTAGCGTTTCGGTCAGGGATGGACTACTGGGAATGCACGTAGAGCCGTGGTTTTCAACCTCCAGTCTGCCAGCAACTTCGTGCCGGTCCACAAAATTGTATGAAGACGACAGAGTCTATAATCACTGGGTCCATCATCTTCATACGACTTCAGGGTGGTTAACTCTGTCGTGACCCGCACAGCATTTCTGGCCGGCTGGCACCAGTCTGCGGACTGGCAGTTGGAAACACTGATGGAGGGGAGTATATTATATGTGTGATTTGAAAAAAAAAATAGCGTGAGCTTCAGACAGGTTGGAGCAGACAGGTTCACCCCGTGCTGTCCGCTCCGGCAGGAGAGGGGCCGAGTCCAGGGTGCTGGGGGCAGGGCGGCTGCCGGCCTGTGTCGCCCAGCTGCTTGTGATCGAGGCTGAGCTCGAGAAGAGCCACTTCCCCGCTCGGAATGAGTGGGGCACCTCGGCTTGAATCTCCCCGTCGCATCGTCCTTATTGTGTGGTGGTGCTGTGCTTCTCCCCTTTCCTGTTCTGCGGGGTCCCCCTGGGGAAGTACGTCAGTCTCTGTGGCTTCGGGAGCTCACGTTAGACACCGTTCTGGCCGTGGGGTGTGAGGAGCCCGTCCCAGTTCGTGAGCCGCAGGGAGGGCTCTAGGGGGCCTGACTAGTCGGTCACAGGGCGCAAAGCCGGGACTCTCTCCCAAGTCGACCCCAAGTCGTCATTGCTTTTTCTGGTACAACAGGCTGTCCCTGCAGGACGTCGTGCCTGAGGCAGAGGTGACGGTCATTCCGTCCTGCAGGCACTGCCAGGAACTGCACCTGGAGTCTGGCACAGGGCAGTTCAGCAGAGCGGATGTCCAGGCTGAGCGTACCTGCGATGTGGCCTGTGGTGTGTCCGCCAGGGAGGGGGGGCTGTGGTGACAAACACACCGGCAGCCGCCCCCTCCCGTGATGCGGGGAGGAGCGCTCCCTCCCTGGGGGCTGAGGGTCAGCGGAAGAGGCAGGGAGGGGGCACACACCCTTCCTCAGAGTGTGGACCCAGAAATGGCTCCCGTGCCATCGCTCACGTGCCTTCCCTGAGGACACGCCTCAGTGCACATGTGGCTGACAGCTCAGGATGCTGGGACCTGTCGTGTAGCTGTGTGCCCCGAGCAGAAGGGACGGGTTCTGGCGAGCCGCTGCAAGTTCCTGTAGCGAGTAAAGGCCGACCTGGACAGTGAGGAGGGAGGACCTTGGCTGAAGGAGGATCTGGTGCTCTCAGTGGACCTCAGACATCTTGGAGGTCTTTCGAGTAGGCAGGCGATGCGATTAGCAGTCAGCAGCAGCCTGCACATGGATTGTCGTGAGGTGGCCACTTGGTGAGAGAAGACCTACACACCCACACATACACACGTACACATGTACACACACATGCACACGTACACACATACACACGTACACACATACACACACGTACACACCCACACATACACACGTACACACACACCCACACATACACATGTACACACACTCACATACACACGTACACACGTACTCACATACACACGTACACACACGTACACACGTACACACACCCACACGTACCCACGTACACACACACACCCACGTACACATACCCACGTACACACGTACACGTACCCACGTACACACACACCCACACATACACACCTACACACACACCCACACATACACACGTACACACACACTCACACACCCACACATACATACGTACACACACCCACACATACACACGTACACACACACACATACACACGTACACACACACACACCCACACGTACACACACACCCACACCTACACACCTACACACACACACACACATACCCACGTACACACACACCCACACATACCCACATACACATGCCTGTAGGAGAACAATGGTGATGATGATATAACGGTGTAGAAGCCTTGGCCCTAGTCATGTGCACTGGGCTAGGTGCATCACACACTGTGGTGAGGTCATCGCTGTAACCTGAGTACCTTCGCCAGGTCACACAGCTCTGGATGCTGGCAGGCTGCGTCCCACACAGAGGCACCAGCAGTGACGTTCAGATGTGCAGATGAGGAGGAGGTGCCATGGCCTCAGGGAGGAGGGAGACAGGTGGGCCGAACATGGTTCAGCGTGAACTAGGGTCGGGAATGGAGCAAGGACTCCCGGCGGCAGCCACCTGAGCCAGCTGCCAGGGAGAGGGGTGTCTGGACGGATGTCGGGGCGCTGAGCCTGGAGCAGTAGGGCCAGGGCCAGAGGATGGGGAGGAAGGGCGTCGGCGGCGTCCGAAGCCAGCGGGTCGTCTGTGCTTGTCATGAGCGCTCTGGTTTCTTTGCCCTTCCGTCCTTCCATGGGAGACAGGCGGAGAGGAGAAGTGCGTCCAGATGCGGCGCTCGATGGCCACACTGCGTCGTCACTCGATGGTTCCACGCCGTCCCTCGCCCTGCCGTGGGGTCCCGTCTCAGAAACACGGCTGCTCTAAGTGGAGAGGTGACACAGGCTGTAGCGCGGTGTCTACTTCGCGTGCAGTGTGACTGTGGGTGGTCGTGAAGAACCCACCCTGAGGACTGACCCTGGCCTCTGAGGAGTGGAGAACCCACACTGAGGACTGACCCTGCCTCTGAGGAGTGAAGCCCCCACACTGAGGACTGACCCTGCCTCTGAGGAGTGAAGCCCCCACACTGAGGACTGACCCTGCCTCTGAGGAGTGAAGAACCCACACTGAGGACTGACCCTGCCTCTGAGGAGTGAAGCCCCCACACTGAGGACTGACCCTGGCCTCTGAGGAGTGGAGAACCCACACTGAGGACTGACCCGGGCCTCTGAGGAGTGGAAGCCCCCACACCGAGGACTGACCCGGGCCTCTGAGGAGTGGAAGCCCCCACACTGAGGACTGGCCCTGCCTCTGAGGAGTGAAGCCCCCACACTGAGGACTGGCCCTGCCTCTGAGGAGTGAAGTCCCCACACTGAGGACTGACCCTGCCTCTGAGGAGTGGAAGCCCCCACACTGAGGACTGACCCTGGCCTCTGAGGAGTGGAGAACCCACACTGAGGACTGGCCCTGGCCTCTGAGGAGTGGAAGCCCCCACACTGAGGACTGGCCCTGCCTCTGAGGAGTGAAGCCCCCTACCCAACAGGACTGCAGGGCAGGCAGGCGCCCTGCTTGTTTCAACCTGACTTTATCATCCGGGAGTAAGCGTTTCTAGGTGGCCGGACCTATCTGTTCTGCCTCCCGGGTGCACTTGGGAGAGAACGGCGAGTGTGGACTAACTCCAGCCGCAGCTCTGACCTCTGGACTGAGTCTAGTTGCCATGGCAATGGTCATGTCTGTGTTTGACTGGTGTGCCAGCTTCCTGGCTTCTCACTGACCACTGGGGTCTGTCCTCGTACCTTGCCGACCTGTTGCGGCCCTGGGTGCTACCACTCAGTTCCGTTTATACTCCCGAGGGCACTCGGTCTGTTTATGATTAAACCCTGCTCAAACAGCCGGGCAGGACCTGTGGACAGGGGCGGGGCCAGCCAGACCATTGCTCTCTGCTCTGGCTGTTTCCTGTCAGCGAGAGAGATGACATTTATTTTTAAATTGTGCTCATAGCTCTGTGACTTCTGCAGAACTCTTGATTTTATTTTAGAGTTTATGGCAAGAAAAGGGGAAAATTATGAATACTTCTGAAGGGCAGCCCCTTCCCTGGCCTCTTTCAGTTGATCAACGTCACATCTTAGAGCCATAACCTGATACCTTGTTTAGGTAACTTATCCAAGTAAGTCTGAACCCTACCAGTTACTGACATCTTTAAGTAACCAGCAAAGTTCATAACTGTGTGTAGCCCGTTGTGTGAGCTTCCAGTAGTGAAACTGTTTCTTCTGTGTAATAATTGCAGCTGCTTTGTGTGCCAGGCCCTGAGCTGGGCCCACCTTGGGGGAAGGTCGGGGACACCAGGAAAACCAAGGCGGAGACTGAATCAAGGGCCAGCGTGGCTCATGAGAGGTCAGCTTTCTGGACAGAGCTGCTGCTGGCCACGGTCCTCTTGACGGCCAGCCCCGTTTCAGATGCTTTTCAGTCGTCAGCCTCTGAGCGCGGACGCAGGACTCCCAGGTCTTGCTGGTCACTGTCCTGGGGGCAGGGGGGCAGTCACCCTCACTGCAGCTCTGACGAGAACCACCTGCCTCCCTCTACACTCTTTTAGACGGCTGAGGTGCAGAGAAGTCACGCACCTACTGCCTTATTTTCTAAAAATAGGCATGCTTTTTCTTCTGTTTTTTTTTTTTTGTTTTTTTTTGTTTTTTTTTTCCGAAGCTGGAAACGGGGAGAGACAGTCAGACAGACTCCCGCATGCGCCCGACCGGGATCCACCCAGCACACCCACCAGGGGCGACGCTCTGCCCACCAGGGGGCGATGCTCTGCCCATCCTGGGTGTCGCCATGTTGCGACCAGAGCCACTCTAGCGCCTGAGGCAGAGGCCAAGGAGCCATCCCCAGCGCCCGGGCCATCTTTGCTCCAATGGAGCCTCGGCTGCGGGAGGGGAAGAGAGAGACAGAGAGGAAGGAGAGGGGGAGGGGTGGAGAAGCAGATGGGCGCTTCTCCTGTGTGCCCTGGCCGGGAATCGAACCCTGGACCTCCGCACGCCAGGCCGATGCTCTACCACTGAGCCAACCAGCCAAGGCCTCTTCCGTTTGTTTTTTAAGGCACATCTTCAATCTTTGGTTTAAATGTATTCTGGAGAAGTAATACCTTTTCACATTTCAAAACTCAAAGGGTGTGAGGTCAACAGCCTTTCTTTCCGTCATCCACTTCCGGTTTCTGGAGCAGGAAGAGGTGATGTTGAAGGAACGGTGCTTCCCGCCCCAGCTCCATTTCTCCAGAGAGCCCTGGTCAGCGTGTGCGCGTGCACGAGCAGAGCCTGCCCTCGTCTTCCTGTCCTTGGAACAGAACAAAACCCACAGACAACAATCGTCCGGCTTCCCGTGGGGGTGCAGGGTGGCTCGCCTGGGCAGCCGGGGTCCTGGTTTTCTCCAGGGCAGGGGTGGGGTCTGCTGTCCAGCTGGGTGTGTCCCTTCGAGGAGAGATTCTAAACATGGCTTCAGTGTGCCGGCCAGCAGCCTGGGCTGGACACAGCGGCCTCGGGGCGGGGCGCAGGCGCCTTCTCCGGTGGATACCTGCCCACCGCTCCGCTCCGCGGGCCCCTGTTCCCTGCGCTGGCCGGGGCACGGGCGGAGGCCTGCCTCCTCTGAGAGAAGCCTCTGGCTAGTGACCGTCAGCGAGGACTCGAGCAGAGCCCAGACGGGATGAATGGAGAGGATGCTTGAAGTCTTCTGCGCGGTGAGGTGCTTGTGGCTGTGCCTGGCTGACGGACAGCGTGTATGACGTGGTGGCTCCCTGGCCAGCTTACAGCAGGCTCGCTGCGTCCCTGGCCACAGGCCCTCCGGAAAGCGAGCTCCCGCACAGCGCGCTTCTTTGGAGATAGAGAAAAGCAGGGAAAACAGCACACACAGAAACAGCTTTCCCGCACTGGACAGAGGGTGGGACTTGCCACCTTCAACACAGACCCCGCCCCCTGGGTCCGAGTAAAGCACCCAGGTGAGAACCAGCAAACGGTGCAGCTGGAGTCCGCATGTGCGATTCCCCGCTGCCCAAGGGACAGTGGGCGGTGGCGTGCATGATGTCAGGTTCACAGACAGCCACCTCTCCGTCCAGTAGGCTGGACCCGAGGGGGTGGGCATGAGGAAGGGAGCCGCGTGTCCATGGCGTGTGCCCTCACACACTCAGTGCGAGGGCTGGCCCTCCAGCTGCCAGAGTGGGGAGCGGCCGCCTTCTGCACGGGGAACCACTGCGCACGTCGGCACCTCGTGAGCTTAGGGATCATTTCAAGCCGATCACTTGACTTTTTAAAATAAAAGTTAGTACTGGTTACTGGCTTGTGTCAGGGTTTTGCAGTAAAGCACCTGTCTGGGCAGAGGGCAGGTGTGCACTGTGAGGGGCACCCTGGTTCCCAGGGGGGCTCCTGCGCCTGTACCTGATCCCACCGTCTGTGCCTGACACCCCCACCCCGTCTGCTGGGCCTGGGCAGCCCCTCGTCTCTCTGGGAATCCATCTCTTGTCTGTAGAAGGAAGAGCTTCGTTCTGAAATGTGCTGTGCCCGTGGGTTTTTGGTCACAGCGGGCTCGTCCGCGTTCCTCAGGAGTAAACTGCAGGGTCTCAAGTCCGCGCCGTGAGCTGAGAATGTCTGAGTTTTGGTCTCAGGTTTTGTCTGAGTGTGACAGATGTCTTCCCATTGTAAACTAGTCGACTAGTAAGCACCTTTCCTCCTCACCTTCTCTTCCTGTCAGCGTCTGCACACACGTGTGTTCTGTGGGCGAATCTCCGGAGCTTCCCATTTCCTCGCCGTGAGAGTTCAGTTTTGAAGCAAAGGACACCGGTGCCCCCTTCCTGCCCCCACGCTGCAGCCCAGGGCGGTTGGAGCGCCCACAGGAGGCCGGTCCTGGCTGTGGCTTTCTGTTTTGAATAATTGTAGACTCGCAGGAGGCTGTGGAGACATCAGGACGGGTCCCTGTGCACCTCCCCTCTCCCCCCCGCTGGCTGCACCCTTGATTACAGGACCCTGACCACGCAGCGTGTGTGTGCTGGTCTGTGAGCACACGTGTGTGTCAGCGTAACCCCCACCTCCACCGGGGTGCGCAGCTGTCCCCAACCCCGGCAACCAGGAACCTCCTCCCCATCCCTATAATCTGTCACTCGAGAATGTTACGTAAGTGCACCGGATGCACCTCTTGAGTTTGGCCTTTTTCGGGCTCACGTCCTGCCTTCATCCAGAGCTGTGAGCAGAGCAGGTCGCCCTTTTCCTTGCTGAGTGACCGCTGCTCTGCTGGTGGAGGGGTGGTGGTCCCACCGTGGTTTAGCCTCCACTGGCTGAGGGACCTTGTGACCGACTCCAGTTTGGGGCTATTACAGATAAAGCCGCTGTGCACAGTCACGTCCAGGGGGCGAGGGGACACACGCTTGCACTCCTCTGGGACATGTGCCAGGAGCGCGGCTGCTGAGCTGTGTCCTGAGAGCACAGTCAGTGTAAGAAACCGCGCTTCTCCGTTCGCACTGCCAGTGTGCGCCGGTCCCGTCCCCGCGTCCTGGCCGGGCCTGTGGCAGCACCTCCGCCGGGCGTCCCTCTGCTTCTGCCCGGTGGCCGGTACCGCCCGCACCTTCCCACACGCCCGTGCCATCCGACTCCCCTTCCGTGGAGCGCTGCTTCCCGCCTTTTGCTGATTGGACTGTTTGCTTTTACTCTTGGGTTTTGAGAGCTCTTTCCACATGGTCAGTGAGTCCCTGGTCCCACGGGCGGCTTGCACGCCCCTCCTCCCGCCCGGAGAGGCTCACCGCTCACTGGCTCTGTTTTCCAGGTTGACGAGCCCGCAGTGCGCTGGGTTTTTTCTTTCGTGGTTCGTGCTCTTGATGTCGTGTCTAAGAACTCCTCCGAACCCCGGCCCCCAGAGTGGATGCTGGGTTTTGAATGGTTCTCATCTTCCCTTGCTGGCTGCTGCCTGGCATTTCTGTCTGCAGTCTGCACAAGGCTAGTGTGGGTTTCTCCAGATTTCTCTCCTTTGGGCTTCACTCACCTTCTTGTCGCTTTACCTTTGTTGCCAGATTTGGGATGTTCTCAAGCTATTTCTTCTTCCAGTTTTCTTCACCCACTCACATTCTAGTCTCTGGGACTCAGTGACATGACCGTCAGATCTCCTGTGGGATTCCGTCCCACAGACACGGGCGCTGTCTCTTCTGTCCTCCACTGAGGCTCTGTCTCGTAACTGCTCGTGAAAGTCTGTGGTGGGTGCTTCACAGTCCTCGTCAGCTAGTGCTGAGGTCTGTCGTTCTGTGCTGCTCTCTGCTGACACCTTGTCTCATTTTGTTTGATCTCTTCCTCATTCTTGGTGCAGCCTTTGAGGACTTGGGTCTCATTTCAGTCTTGTGTTTTATGAGTACTCCTCTGACACTGCTCTGGTGGGCGGAGGGGGGGGCACCCCCTAAACCTCCCCAGGTGGCCTCCACTGGGGCCGAGGTGTGCCTGGCACACACGCCTTGCCCTCACCCCGGCTGGCCTAGGACTGTCTCTGCTGGCCTGAGTGTCCCTGGCCCTCGCTGGGGACGGTGTCCTGTAGACTGTCAGTGGAGATGGCACGTGTCCCTGGCTCTCGGGGGGGACGGTGTCCCCTAGACTGTCAGTGGGGATGGCACGTGTCCCTGGCCCTCGGTGGGGACGGTGTCCTGTAGACCGTCAGTGGGGATGGCACGTGTCCCTGGCTCTCGGTGGGGACGGTGTCCCCTAGACTGTCAGTGGGGATGGCACGTGTCCCTGGCCCTCGGTGGGGACACTGTCCTGTAGACCGTCAGTAGGGACGGCACGTGTCCCTGGTCCTCGGTGGGGACGGCGTCTTGTAGACCGTCAGTGGGGATGGCATGTGTCCCTGGCCCTCAGTGGTGACAGCGTCCCCTAGACTGTCAGTGGGGATGGGGCACGTGTCCCTGGCCCTCGGTGGGGACGGTGTCCCCTAGACTGTCAGTGGGGATGGCACGTGTCCCTGGTCCTCGGTGGGGACGGTGTCCCCTAGACTGTCAGTGGGGATGGCACGTGTCCCTGGCCCTCGGTGGGGACGGTGTCCCCTAGACTGTCAGTGGGGATGGCACGTGTCCCTGGCCCTCGGTGGGGACGGTGTCCCCTAGACTGTCAGTGGGGATGGCACGTGTCCCTGGTCCTCGGTGGGGACGGTGTCCCCTAGACTGTCAGTGGGGATGGCACGTGTCCCTGGTCCTCGGTGGGGACGGTGTCCCCTAGACTGTCAGTGGGGATGGCACGTGTCCCTGGCCCTCGGTGGGGACGGCGTCCCCTAGACTGTCAGTGGGGATGGCACGTGTCCCTGGCCCTCGGTGGGGACGGCGTCCCCTAGACTGTCAGTGGGGATGGCACGTGTCCCTGGTCCTCAGTGGGGACGGCGTCCCCTAGACTGTCAGTGGGGATGGCACGTGTCCCTGGTCCTCGGTGGGGATAGTGTCCCCTAGACTGTCAGTGGGGATGGGGCACGTGTCCCTGGTCCTCAGTGGGGACGGTGTCCCCTAGACTGTCAGTGGGGATGGCATGTGTCCCTGGCCCTCGGTGGGGATAGTGTCCCCTAGACTCTCAGTGGGGATGGCACGTGTCCCTGGCCCTCGGTGGGGACGGCGTCCCCTAGACTGTCAGTGGGGATGGCACGTGTCCCTGGCCCTCGGTGGGGACGGCGTCCCCTAGACTGTCAGTGGGGATGGCACGTGTCCTGGTCCTCAGTGGGGACGGGGTGTCCCGTAGACTGTCAGTGGGGGATGGCATTGTGTCCCTGGTCCTCGGTGGGGATAGTGTCTCCCTAGACTGTCAGTGGGGATGGGGGCCACGTGTCCCTGGTCCTCAGTCGGGGACGGTGTCCCTAGACTGTCAGTGGGGATGGCATGTGTCCCTGGCCCTCGGTGGGGATAGTGTCCCCTAGACTCTCAGTGGGGATGGCACGTGTCCCTGGCCCTCGGTGGGGACGGTGTCCCCTAGACTCTCAGTGGGGATGGCACGTGTCCCTGGTCCTCAGTGGGGACGGCGTCTTGTAGACCGTCAGTGGGGATGGCATGTGTCCCTGGTCCTCAGTGGTGACAGCGTCCCCTAGACTGTCAGTGGGGATGGCACGTGTCCCTGGCCCTCGGTGGGGATGGTGTCCCCTAGACTGTCAGTGGGGATGGCATGTGTCCCTGGTCCTCGGTGGGGACGGCGTCTTGTAGACCGTCAGTGGGGATGGCATGTGTCCCTGGCCCTCAGTGGTGACAGTGTCCCCTAGACTGTCAGTGGGGATGGGGCACGTGTCCCTGGCCCTCGGTGGGGACGGTATCCCCTAGACTGTCAATGGGAATGGCACGTGTCCCTGGCCCTCTGTGGGGGCAGCGTCCCCGAGACTGTCAGTGGGGATGGCACGTGTCCCTGGCCCTCGGTGGGCATGGTGTGCTCTGCAGGGTTCTGTCTCCACCGCGGGTCCCTGGCCTTGTGAAGCTCCAGCCTCGCTCTGTGCCGTCTCGTCCCTGCCGCTTGTTTTAATGACCTTCCTCCCTCAACAGCCAACTGCTTCTCAAGAATCAGACAAACCTCTTATAAACTGTCTTAAAAACTGTGTGACATACCTCCCATTGAGATCTTTTTTGTCCTTCAATTGAACTTAATAATTTTTGTCCTTAAAGGCCTTGAAGATCTCTGAGACTCTTTTTTCTTTGTTGCTATTATCACGGCTCTTGGAATTGTCCACCACCGAGTGACCTTGGCTGTGGAATGCCAGGCGCTGTCCCCGCTGCGGCGGGTGGGCTGCGGGCCTGGTCGTCGTTTGTGATGGGGCAGCCCAGACTCACATGAAACCTGGGCGTGGCGGCAATGGAGGCCTCACACTGTGCATTGCAGCTAAAGCGACGGAAAACCCCACCAGAATTTCCCGCAGGCCCCTGTTGCTTGGTGGCCTCTGACAATGGTGGAACCCCTCCCCCTGGCCCTGATGGGAAGGTGCCGGTCCCTGTGACAGCAGGCCTGTTTCCTGCAGGCAGGTGGTGGTTCTAGGAAGTGGCCTTAATCCTAATCTTGAGTGACTGGCAGTCATTAACCTAAATTAGGCAGCTCTTTCTGAGCCAATGAGAGACTAGCTCACCTGTGAGTGTCCATGGCTGGCAGCCCTGGGCAGCTCCCTGTCTTGTCCCCCTTACTGGGGTGCGTGTGCCTCCTGTGCCGGCCCGGGGCTGTCACAGTGCAAGGAAAGGCTTGCCCCTGTCCTGGGAGGGGGCCGTCCAGTGGGCGAGATGCCCCGGGGTCACAAAGTCTGATGTGTGTTTCGAGGAGCATGAGGTGGCGGGACAGGGAGGGCGTGGGGCCGCTGTGGAGTGGGGTCGAGGTGACCTGTCTGAGCATGGCCCTGGAGGCCGGGCAGCTGGTCCAGCGGCTGAGGGGCCAGGCGGGAGGGAGGAGCAGCGTGGCATCCGGAGGCGACTGGCCGGCCGGGCATGCAGGCTCAGAAGTTTGCATTTTGTTCCAAGAGCTGTGGACGCTTTCTAAGCAGGAGGACCTGAGGTGTGCTGCCCGTCTCACCGGGGTGGACAGTCACAAGGACTGTCCTGCTGGCGCGGGGACGGGGTGGGGTGCAGGAGGGGCCTCCAGGACACTCGTGTGGAGGCTTCTCCCTGTGAAGTGCAGGACAACACGTTCGTCCTGTGTCTCCTGGTAGAGGACACCGTGCACATAACTTATGAATAAATAAGCAAATGTACCAGGTTAGGTGGTGATGACACATCTCATGATGGGTGACACAGCAGAAAAGTTTAGTGATGAGAAATCGTGACCTGCTGCTCCAGGCAGACAGCATGCTCCAGCCCAGCATCCAATGAATTTGTGAGTTGTTGACAAAAAAAAATACAAAAAAAAAAAAGGCCTGGAGTTTCCCGAATTAGCCCTGAAACAAAAGACTTACCACTGACGTGGAGTGTTGTGAAGTCGTTGCCTTTCCTCCCTGACCAGTGTGTCTGGGCAAACCTAGTGTGGTTCTCCATGTCATTCGGTCTGTTTCTGTCCCTTTGATCAGGGACCAGAGCTCAGTGTGCCGAAGGGAAATGAGTTCAGAAGGCGCGGTGGCCGCAGTTCGTCGTGGGCTGTGCGGAGGACACGGACTAGTGGCCCCTAGATTTTTAGGGAAGGGGCCCAGGGAAAAGGTGGGACCAATACAAAGGGAGGACAAAGTGAGGAGATGTGTGTTCCGTTTTCATCTCACAGCTAGGCTGAGGTTTAAGTGCAGCCCTCCTCCCTCCTGCAGGAGCCGGGACAGGGCAGCCCTCCCGGGGGGGGGGGGGGAGGCACCCTAGTTCTAGTCCTGGGAGGGCCCGCCTCGCTGTGCCCCATCCCCCCAAGCCCCCGCCCTGGCCCACAGGAGCCTTGTGGGGGAGGTGACTTGGACCGAGCTCAGGTGCAGGGCATAGTCTGCCCCGCACTGACTGAGGGGATGAGGGACGGGAGGCAGGTGTGTCTCGGTGACTGTTTGATGTCACTTCGATGGCCGCCTGAAGACAGACGCCAAGGAGATGGGGCTGAACTTTGTTTCCTCCGTTTCTCTCAAGCGTCCTTGCTCCAGCGGCCATCCAGCAGCTGTTGTTCTAGAAACTCCCAGAGGATGGGCCCAGATTCTCAGTTTAGTCTCTGATGGTGGTTGATGGTCATTCCATAGCTAGAGGGGTCTGTGAATAGGTTTTCCCTGGAGTCTTGGCTGGAGGCTGTCTTGGGCCCCAATGCTGGGCGTGGACAGGCTTGGGGCCCCATGGGGCTTGCTTGTTACACAGTGAGGGCGCTCTCATGCACATCTGGGAGGTTTCAGTGACCTCTTTCAGAAGCGTGATTCACAGGAGTGTTAGGGAAACGTGATTGGCCTGAGATAAAGCAAGGAGGGCGAGACCAACCCCGCTGCCCGGCCTGGCATGGGCAGAGGGGTCCTGTCCCCTTGGCCACAGACCCTTCACCTAGCACAGAGATGTGTCCCGCTACACCTCTCCCTGTGGTCTGGGCCCAGCTCCCAAAGAGCCCACGTCCAGACCAGGAGCCTGTGTGCAGAATTCGCGAGTGGAGAGTGTGGTCAGAAGCGTGAGACCCTGAGGGGTGGTCGAGGCGGCTCTCTCGAAGCCCAGCGTCCCTTCACCTGTCGACACGAAGGCAGTGACAGCAGGGTCTGCTTACCAGGATGGCCGTGCCACCCCACCCAGAGGACCCATTTAGTGAATGGGCTTGTTTGTTAGCACCGCCCAGAACATTGGCTTCACTGGATGTGCCAAGCTGACTTCTGTCGGGGGCCCTCTTTGCAGACTTGCCGGTTAGACGCACAGCAGGAATGATAACGCTGCACCAGACGGCCCGGCCGTCCTGCCGTTCCGCGTGTCCCGGCCGCCTGTGAGTCTGCGCCTGCGCGTTTCCCGGCCGCCTGTGAGTCTGCGCGTTTCCCGGCCGCCTGTGAGTCTGCGCGTTTTCCGGTTGCCTGTGAATCTGCGCCTGCGCGTTTCCCGGTCGCCTGTGAGTCTGCGCCTGCGCATGTCCCGGTCGCCGTGGGTTCCTGCGCACACACGAGTTCACGTCGGGACCAGGAAGCATCTTCTTACGCCTGTTCCCTCCTTCAAGCAGGTGTTGTTCAAATGATGACCGTTGACCGTTAACTTTAAAGAAACAGTGACCTTGCATTTTCTGCTTGTTAGTGTTTTGGGAGCCTTGGGTATTTTGTGTATTAATTTGTGTGAGTGAGGATGACAGTGGCGTTATTGCAAGACGGGGCTCCCTGAGTGGAGCGCCAAGCGGCGCGGTGCTGCCCCCAATCCCTGGTCCTCATTGTTTCCCACAGTAGAGATTCGCTGACCAGGACTGACTGTCTCTTCTGTGTGTGTGGGTGCATGTTTGTGAGTGTGTATGTATGAGTGCATTAGTCTGTGTGTGTGTATGAACGAGTCTGTGTATATGTGCTTGTGTTGTTAGTATGTGAGTGTGAGTGTGTGCGTGTGTGAGTGCATTAGTCTGTATGAATTGAGTGAGTCTGTGTGCATGTGCTTGTGTTAGTGTTAGTCTGTGAGTGTGTGTATGAGTGTGTGTGTTAATCTGAGCGTGTGTGAGTATGCATGTGTGTGTGTTAGTCTGTGAGTGTGTGTATGAGTGTGTGTGTTAATCTGAGTGTGTGTGTATGCGTGTGTGTTAGTCTGTGTGAGTATGTGTATGAGTGTGGGTGTGATGTGGCCCTGCTCCCTAAGCTGCTTGGTTTTTTTGTCCCACCATTCTCAGCATGAAACTCCCATTCTCAAGGTGACCTCCTGGTGCGGAGTAGCTGCTGGAGCACCAGCCATCACATTTCAGCCTTAGGTGAGAAAGGGGAAGAAGGGATGATGGACAGTGTCACACTCATGGTAGCTGTCCACCTCCACAGGGGCCTCCTTCAAGGCTTGTCCATGAGGGTCTGCTCACTCTTCATTGGTTACCCCTGCCTACAGGGGAGGCAGCAAAAAATGGTGTCTTTTAGCTGGGACGTGGAGGGAGGGAGAAGGAAAGTTGGTTTGGGTGGCCACTCGCCTTCTGCACTCTTCCCAGCAGAAGCTTGCCCAGGCCCACCCACCGCCTGGCACACCCCTACACCCCACACCCTCCGCAAACCTCGTTCACTAGCTGTCCGCGTGGGCCTCCGGTCTGTGGGTCGGCTGCCTTTAAAGCTGGGGTCCTCGCCTGACCTGTGGTGGCACAGTGGAAAAAGCATCCATCTGGAACTCTGAGGTCACTCTGCTGCTTTAGTTCTCAGCCCCTCCCCTTCGCAAGAGCACTGTTAGGAGACCCCGTTCCCTCCACTGCAGCAGAGACAGCACGCGCTGCTTGGACCAGTGGAGGGTGTGACTTGCAGAGACACCCACGGGTAGGGGGGCTGTCCTTCCTGCTGTGCCCAAGTGAAGCCGGCTCAGTTATTTCAGGAGACCTGCCAGCCTGAGAACAGGGGGCCGGGAGAACCGGAGCTCTGCTTTCTCTTTCGCTCTCGGGCTGTGCCGTTCGGTTCTGACGTGTCCCGTCCTGTCTGCTTTGGGGCATGTGCAGTGCGCTGGGAGCGGGCGTGGCCTCGCCTGGCCCTGAGCTGCTGGCCGTGTCCTTTACCAGGCTCTCTCAGGCTCTGACACTGTGGTCACTTCTGGGCTCCGTCGCAGGGTTCCAGTGCTTCAGGGAGACGGGCGCAGCTCCACAGGTGCTTCCCCGGCAGCTGGGCGGCAGGAGGGCCCCGCCAGCCTCGGTGTGGGCAGGGAGGGCTGTCGGCACCGGGCAGGCAGGCTCGGCTTCTGACTGCTGGGATCGGAAACTTCTGAGAACATCTCTGGTTTGGAAGCTCCACAGAGGCACCACCTCCACGTTGCCATGGTGTTGCCCTTGGAGAATTTTTCTCATCCGGCCTTGAACCCGTGCACAGTCTACATGTACCCACCTCCTGAGGGAGGAAGGAGGCATGTGTGGTGGCACCGACACGCGTGTGCTGTGTGTGTGCAGAGAACAGGCCAGCAGTGGGGACCCTTCCCCTGGGGAGCTTGTGGTCTGGTAAGGAGAATGGAACCTGCCCACAGAGGAGCCCTGAGCCCCACGCGGGGGACTTGCTCTGGGACTCACGGAAGGCTCCCTGGAGAAGGCGGCCCTGGGAACTGAATCTTGAAGCATGTCATTGTGCTGGGATGAGGCTGTGCCTTGTACTTAGTGACAGCCAGGCGCCGATGGACAGTGTGGACATTGTGACTGTGGACTGCGCTGTGAGAAGGTCGATCTGGGGACTAAAGCACTTGGGCTCATTGAAGCAGCTTGTCTAAATCAGCGCAGACAGGAAGACGAGGGAGAGCCGGAAGTGCCCGTCGCACGCGAGCGTGGCGCTGCTGTGCCTGGTCCCACAGAGCAAGTGTTGTCTCTGTGACCTCCATTCACAGAGTCCAGTCCGCCACCCTCACGTCAGCCATGTGCACGGCGGGGGGGGGGGCATCTGAGGGCTGGCACAGCTGGCACGGAACTCGCGGAAGCCAGGACATTTGAATCGGCACATCTGACCCCTGCAGCCCCTCCACACACCTGGCCAGGAGGTCTTTGGTTTCTCAGGCAAATCTGGAAAGTATTTGCTCTCCCCGATAGAGCAGAAATTCTGCCCTATTTGATTTTCCAAACTATGAAACTTGGAAGCTCGACTTACAAGTCTTTTTTTTTTTTTTTTTTTTTTTTTAGAAAGAGGCAGGGAGAGAAAGACAGAGAGACAGGAACATTGAGCTGCCCCTGTGTGTGCCCTGACTGGGGATCGAATCTGCAACCCTGTATCTCAGGACGACGCTCCAACCAACCGAGCTATCTAGCCAGGGCTTAATTTCTTCAACTGCAGTTATTGATTTTTAGAGACACAGAGAGAGGGAAGGAGAGAGAGGGGGGTGGGGAAGGGAAGCATTCGTTTGTAGTTCCACTTAGCTATGCATTCATTGGTTGCTTCCCATGTGTGCCCTGACTGGGGATTGAACCCACAACCTTGTTGTTTCAGGTGACGCTCTAACCGACTGAGCTACCCGGCCAGGGCCGACTTAAAAGTATAAACTTGTGAATCTGGCTTGTTTGAGATCTGCTAGACTGTCTCCAGGAAGATGGCCTGTGGGACCCCACTGTCCCTGACCCTGTGCTGCCTGCAGCTTCCTGGGGACAGGATGCTCTGTGTCTGTGGTCCAGGCCCTGGGCAGGCTTCTCCCTTGTGGAGAGACAGCACCACCTGGAGAGAGACTGAGTCCTCAGAGGGCCCTGCAGAGGTGGCCATGGACCCTCCTGGCCCCCTCTGCTGTGCGGTCCCCCGCTGTCTGCCCTGCCTCTCAGCACGCTGGGAAAGCGGGCTCGGCGCTGTAACGGACCCACAGCCGCAGCCTCCTTTGCTCACTGTTTTAGGTGTTCTAGAAAATGTATTACATTTTTAATAGAAATCTGGGATTAAAAATATTTTAAGAATCCTTTGATTTGGGGATTTTATATATAAAGGTTTTTCAAAACCACTTCCTGAAGAGCCTCATTTGGGGGAGGAATTCTCAGTGACCCAGAGCCTCCCCCCAGACTTGCCGTGGCGAGAACTGCCCGTGCTCCGGGCCACTAGGAGAGCCACTGGCTGCAAGAGGGGACGCAGGCCCGAGAAGCTCTGTGGGTCCCCTGCCAGCCTTCCTCGGGGCCTTCGAGGCCTGCGCATGGCAGAGCTGGGTGGGCTGAACACTTCACAAGGTTTCTAATAGACCCGTCTTGGCACTGGGCAAATTGTAACAGCTATTGTGTTCTATTCCTGAGTTTTCACATCTTAAAGGATACAGTAACAACATTTAAAGAACGTTTTGGAAAAAAGAAAGTTCTCAGTAACACCCTCTTCCCCCGGGGCTGTTTTCATTCCTCGGCAGGTCCTTGTCTGATAACAGCTGGACATCATCCCTGGCCCTGCTGTGTGCCCGGCCTGCCGCTGGGCGCCTGCGTGTCTCTGGGTGGCCATTCAGGGGCCTTCGATTCAGTTAGTTGCCCCAGGTCCCCGCACACTGTCCCCACAGCCCGTTCCTGAACCACGTCTGTGATCTCTCACCCGTGCCGCAGCCTGAGCCGGTTGTCTCCGCCATCTTCATCTGTCAGCGCGCCATCCTGTTCCGCGCCCTCCGTGGGCCGGCGCTGGTGAACACCGGCTGTGTGCTAGGCACGGTGTGTGCTTCTGATGTCGTGGCCGGACTGCTTGGTGGAGCACTCCCAGAGCCCAGGGCGTGCTTGGTGGAGCACTCCCAGAGCGTCAAGAAGACCGGGCTGGTGTGTCGGGGGACGGCCAGAGCTGCCGCACTGGGAAGGGGCCCCCTAAGTGGCCACGTGGTGTCCTCTGTGTGGCACACGGACTCTCACCTCAGCCACGCAACCGTCCCCTGGGGCGCGGTGCTGTGCAGAGTGAGGGTTCAGGTTTGGTTTTCGTAACAAAGGTCAGAAGAATAAGGGTGATGTCTTTGGACGTTTTATGTACGTCAGTCAGAAAGAAATGAACTGTCTGATCCTCTCACACTTTCTGGTTGTCAGGACAGGCGGTAGGATTCCTACTCAAGGACGAGCGGGAAGTGTAGGCCAGTGACAGCTGGGGGGCCCGCAGCAGCCCCCGCGCGGGGGTGTCTGACCGGGTGCTGAGTGGGGTGGCCTCCCGTGGGGCCCAGGAGCCTCTGGGAAACACCAAGGCGTCCGTGCGGCAGCTTCAGGGCAAGAATGCTCTTTGAAAACAGCTTGACTGATGCGAATACTTGACAACTGACTCGTTTAAATCATGCAAGTCAGTGCTTTTAGCGCCCTCACAGTTGTGCCACCATCGTCACACTCGATGTGAGAACCTGTCACCCTGAGAGAAACCCCGCGCCCAGCGGCAGTCACGCTCCCCACCCCCGCCCCACCCGGCACGACGCAGCCGCTGCTGCCGTCTCCAGACCGGAGCCAAGCTGTGTTGCTGTCTGGGGGGACCGCCCCGCCAGGGTCCGTGCTGCTGGGCGGTGGCTGGCGTCCAGTGCGCAGGCCTGTGTGTGTGGTGGGTCCAGGCTGAACGTGCAGCCTCGCCGAGAGACTCGCTCTAATTGCAGAGCATGCTCATTAAAACCCGGCTCGGGCCCTGAAACAGATGAAAATATTACAGGGAGAGTGACTGGCAAACTCCGCCAGCACCCCGGGGAGACATCTATTTAAAACTAAATAGCTCCCTGGTGTTTCTCTGCCCAGGTAGGCGATCATCTGCCTCAGGATAATTTTTGGAAGAACGAGCCAGGAGATGCTTTTGAAATAGCTGTGGCAGTAAATACTATGAAAATATGTATTGTTAAATGTAATTGGAAACTTACTGTTGTGGCAGTAAATTCTCCTGCTAATAACCAACTCTTGACGAGTCAGATGAGGCTGCTGTGTTTGATCGGCCGCGTCCTGCGTGCACCTACCATCCAGAGTCTGGGTTCTGTGACCTGGGTTCCGTGATCCGTTCCACTCAAAGCATCCCCCCCATCAGCGAGTGGTCCAGACCACCGTCCGTGGCAGTACCAGCCTGGGTGACACCCCCGCGCCCCTCCGTCACTCCCTGGTGGGTGGTTCTCAGCCGGGCCCTGGCAGCAGGTGTCAGGCTGAGAGGTGGGGGCAGGGCCCGTCTCAGATGCTGCCCCGGCCTCTCCCACCCACACCGAAGGCCGCGGCTCGGCCTGGAGCCTGGTTTTCCGATCCCCGGGCCAAGCCCTTCCCTCTGGACCACGTGCATCTCTTGTCTTCATCCTCCACCTTGTTTCCTGCGATTCCCCGTCTGCCTTGTGACCTGCCACAGGCCGAGCCACATCCTCTTGGTTTCTGACGACGAGTAGGATGTGATCTCATGTCAGCATGGGGACTTTGCAGCACGGGCCGTCTGTGCTCAGCGTGGGCCTTGTGGCAGACGAGGGAGGAGGCTTGGCTTGTTCATCTGCAGCCGTTATAAGAAGACTCAATGGGACAGGCCATGGAACTGTCCTGAAATGTTTGTCATTGTTGTTGCCTTCACGTCTAACACTGTGCAGCAGGTGCATGTCCCCCCACGCTTGCCCACACCTGTCCCCCTGTCCTGCCCACCCTGGGTGGGGCCGCCTCGGCCCCCCGTGTGCAGCCCCCCGCCACAGTTCTGGCCCCAAGCCTTTTCCTGCTATCTCTGGTTCAGGGACTCCCGGCCTACCGCTGGACAGGAGCTAGGGTGGATGGTGGCCCTGTGACTTAGAGCTGGCAGGCCTCTAGGTCTGGAGAGAGCATACGCCTTAGAAAGCATCTCAGGAAAATGTGCAATGGAACTTTCTCGGCAGCGTGCTGGTGGAGGAAATTTCCATTGGGTTGACGAGAAACTAAACCCCTAGGAAAAAGGGGCAGTGGGAAGGAAGTGGGAAGGACATCAGTGTTTCTTTAACTGTGACATAGAAGAAAATTGCAGAATATTTTTGGCTAGCCTTGTGTGGTCCTTTGCAGGACTGTAGGGGTGACGACTGCACATGTCAGACACCCCCCCACCATCCCTAACGTCTGTCATTCAGGCTGCCTTCCCCAGGATCAGAGCAGCAGCCAGCAGGGGGTGGCCTTGGGAAAGCTCAGAACCCCTCTGTTCCCATCGCAGGTTTAGAGACACAGACTGCGTCCTGGGCTCCCCTTGGGGCAGCACGCGTCCCCCCTGCCCCTGCCCCAGGACCCCTGCTTGCCTCTGAGCTACCGGTGGCTCTCAGGCTGGCGCCCTGCTGAGTCAGAGCGTGAGAAACAAGGGGCCCCCCCCAGAAGGCCCGGGGCACCCCTGGGGCCACGGGGGCGCCTTCTCCAGCTCCCACAACCTCAGAACCTAAGCCACCTGCTCTTAAATCTTAGCACCGTCTTACCAGAGAAAAGGGGGATTCAGATGAAGGGGGTGTTTGCCGTATCCATGGGAGGGTGGAGGTAGATCTGCTGTGCAAACATGGCCACTGAGTTACCAGGGAAGGCAGGAGTGGACGGAGCAGCCCGCTAGCCGAGGTGGCCGAGGCTCACGCCAGTTACACAGTGGAAGACCAGAGCACCCCTGGTCTGAACACCTTTCCGAAGTGTCTGAGAGTGTTCGGAAGGGGGGGGGGGGTGACCATTATTCCAAAGAGCCCCTCCCACTGTTGTCCAGGGAGCTTTTCCAGCCACTTGCTACAGGTGGACTGTGTCACTTGTTTCTTCTGTGTGGGTGGCCTGCTCTCATCTGGGTCCTTGTTTCTAACTAAGCCACGCAGTTAGCACCTTGTCAGTAACCTCCCAGCTCAGATATCAGAAGGTGTGTGGATGAATAACGCCCAGGTCTGATGGGCAGGTTCCTTAGAGGTGGGTGCCCTTGGCTTCACACGCATACGTGACCGGTGGCCCCTGCACCGTAGCCAGCGTTGGCTTGTTAGCACGTGGTTCTCTGCCCGTGGTGAGAGCCAGGCTCCTGGTCCCTGTGCCCAGAACTAATTGTGAAGCCAGCCCATTAGCCTCTGATCTTCCCACTGCTCCCCCGAGACTCCTGCCGGCATGTCCGGGGGCAGTGGGTCGGGCACCGTGGCTCTGTGTCCGCTCGGACTCTGCGGCCCTGCATCTGCGGGCCACTGAGACCCCGTAGTGTGACAGCAGTGACCACAGTAGACAGAAAGTAGCTTCATCTGCTTGAAACCTCTGTTGGAGACGACATCAGAGGTGTGTGGGGGTGTTTATGTCTCTTCTCTTTGCATGCACAGTCCAAGGAAGCTGATGTCAGCGCTAGGAAGTGTCCGAATGAAAGCGGAGAAATCCATGTAGCACAGCGAGCCACAGAGGGGCTGAGGGTCAGGTTCCACGGTGCCAGTCACCTGGGTGAATCGGGGCGCCCACTGCCGGACTCCGCGTTCTCCTGTCTGTTCTGTGCCTAACAGCGCTCTCCTCCACCAGGTGCACCTTCCGCTTCCCCAGCACGGCCATCAAGATCCAGTTCACGGCGCTGTTCCCCCAGGAGGAGGCCCCCGCCTCGCCGCTCCGGCCGCTGCACCCGCAGGTCTCCCCCCTGAGGATCCACATCCCCGAGCCGGACCTCCGGAGCCTGGTCAGCCCTGTCCCCTCCCCAACCGGCACCATCAGGTGAGCAGCCCGGCCCCAGGCCACCGGGGCCCCTGGCTGGCGCAGGTGGTTTGAGAGCACAGAAAACGGCAGAGACGTGTGGTGCCCCGCACGGCGTTTGACGTGTTTCTGGAAAACTGCGTGTTGGGTGGAAAGTTTGAAACTATTTTAAGAGCGTCAGAGGACCTGACTCCTTAACCAAGTGTCTGGAGAATTCTTTTTACAAAGTGAAGAGTCACTACCTAATTTGTCACTTTGCCGGTTTGAAATTTTGTATATTTGAGCCTTTTAAAGCAAGCGCAGGTTTTTTGTTTGTTATTTTTAAAAGACATTGAAAAAATCTTAAAGTAGCACCTGTATACTAGGATCTGGTGAACTTTGGGGAATTCTTGGCAAAGTTTTAGAAATTAATCTAGATTTTGAAGAAAGGAAAGTCCCCAAACTTCCTCATCCTTGGCATGTCAAAGGCTTGGGGGCGGGTTTCAGAGGAAAACGTGTCACCAGAGGCCCATGAGGAGGGCGCTGGTTGGAGCCACCGGCTGCCATGACAGCAGCACCGTGATGACATGGTCCTGCTGTCTCTGCAGTGGTCCCAATCAGCTACCCCTTTGTCCTAAAATGAAAAGACAGGTATTTGTGGATAACGATCAAATATATTTTAAAAGAGTTGACTGCTTTACAAAGGTCAATATTTTTTATTTAAATTAATTAATTAATTAATTTGTATTTTTCTAAATTTAGAAACAGGGAGGCAGAGAGACAGACTCCCGCATGCGCCTGACCAGGATCCACCCGGCACGCCCACCAGGGGGTGATGCTCTGCCCATCTGGGGTGTTGCTCTGTTGTAACTGGAGCCATTCTAGCACCTGAGGCAGAGGCCATGGAGCCATCCTCAGCGCCCGGGACAACTTTGCTCCAATGGAGCCTCGGCTGCGGGAGGGGAAGAGAGAGACAGAGAGGAAGGAGGGGGTGGGGGTGGAGAAGCAGATGGGCGCCTCTCCTGTGTGCCCTGGCCGGGAATCAAACCCGGGACTTCCACATGCTGGTCTGATGCTCCACCACTGAGCCAACTGGCCAGGGCCTGTTTTCTTTAATTGAATGTATTGTGTGACACTCGCTAACAAAGCACTAAGGACGTTTTAGGACAAAGCTGGCTTTCTTCTGCTTCACTGTGTGTGTGTGACCCCGAAGCCTCCGGCCCTGCCGCTGCTCCGGGCACGTCCACCAGGGCCAGCATCAGCCCCGCAGGGGGCACAGCGTGTCTCTGCGAGGGTCTCGGGTGCCCGGGGCACGTCTGCGAGCCGCACACTCAGGCCACAGCGCTGACAGCTGGCTTCTCTGTCTCTGTGTCGCCGGGTCCGAGGCCCTTCTCTCGCTCGCAGCCGTGCCCTGGGGGTCCCTGTCCCTTCCCCCTTTCCAGGCGCACACTTGAAGTCACTCACGCTCTGGTTGACCCTGTGACGATCAGTGTGTGGATCGAGTCTTTGTTCTCCTCCCCTCGCGTGTTGGGTGCAAGTTGGGAGTTGCTTGCGTTGTGCTGCTTGGAGTTTGTTCCTCCAGCGCTGGTGAGTAGGTGGCTTTCTCCTGCGAAGAAAGAGTCTGGGCAGCACTGAAAATGGCCTGCAACTCAAGTGTGGGGCCCGACTCCCGCCACGGAGGCCTGTGGCAGCGGGCACAGACCCCTGCAGCCTCACAGGGCAAAGCCCACGCTCTGTCTCTCTGTGCAGCGGACACTTGTGACGTGTCATCATAGCCGTCTGTGAGGACGGTGACGAGTAACAACTTACAGAAACCTCGTGTGTGCTGGCCCTGTGGGCAGTTTTTTCTTGAGCTTGTTCCAGATCACTGGTGACAGTTATGCTCCCACACCCAGAGTTCGGCGAGTGTTCTCAGTTTTCCAGCTACCTAACGTGAGTCTCATGTGAAGCACGAGGACTCCACTGGAGTCGATGTTACGTTGTGCTGTGAGCATGCTCTTACACTTACACATGTGTGTAACTGACCCACAGGCCAGTCACGTGGGGTAAAGTGACGTAGCCGCTTTGGCAGTAGCCTGGCATGTCCTCACAGGGTTAAACAGAGTGTCACCGTGCAACCCCGCAGCTCCCTGGCCCCGAGGTCCCTGTGAAAGCAGTACACCATCACCCTGGCCCCAGAGCGGGGACACCCCAGTGCCCATCAGCTGACAGCAAGTAGGGGCGACACGACCCAGCCACAGAAAGGCAGGTTCCGTCCAGCGGGTCCTGGAGCCACAACGTGATGTGAGGGCGCCAGGCCCACAGGAGCGCCTGTGATGACCCCATTGGCACCAACTGCGCAGAACAGGCAGGTCTGCAGGGACAGGGGGCGAGTGGCCCGCAGGGCCATGCTGACCGTTGTGGGGTTTCTTCCCCAAGTGTGTGGTGAAAGTGTCCCGGAGCCGGACCGTCATGGCCACACAGCTCTGAATGCACTGAAACCCCTACGTGCACCCTCAGCACATCATTGTGAAGTGTGTCATTGCGTCTCAGGGAAGCAATGAGGAAACGCCTGTCCTGGCCTCTTCCCCAGCAGCACCCGGGACGGTCACCACTGTCACCAGTGGCCGAGGGCCTGTGACAGGCGTGGGTGACTGCCACACGCAGTGAAAACCACAGCGGGCAGTCAGCCTCAGCCTGGACGGGACTATTAACAGTGAGTTTATAATCCAGCCAGACGGAGGCTCTTCAGAAGGAACAAGTTTGGGTTGTATCTGGAGCGCTTCGTAAAGTAAATGCGTTTCCCAGTCGCATTCCAGTAAAAATAGGAGCCAGCTGGCGGCGCTGGCTCCTTGCTGGACGGGGGTGGCAGGCGTGGTTGCTGAGCGGGCAGGCAGGTGCGGCTGGGCTCTTGCTTGGAAGGTCCCAGGCTCCCAGACGCAGTTTATATATAACTCGCTCTTGGGGCTGGAGTTGGGTGGGGGCGGGAGGGCTGTGCTGTCCCCACCCTGCTGGTCCCCTTTCTGTCCTTTTGTTTGAAGGCCTCCCAGGAGGGACCGGCTTCTTGTTTCCATCTGATAAAATATTTGCAGACAGAGTAGTAGCTTTGGGGACAGGCTTTCTCACTTTGGGGCCTGAGTTAAGTGTCACAGTAAAGGATTTCTGTTGACATCTGTTTATCGTACATAGCTCTGCGGAATTCAGCCGAGTGTTTTAGAAACCTCAGGGGCCCTTGAGGTTTGCCTGCCAAGGTCCCTTTTGTTGTTGGGGAGGAGCCCTGAGTATTTACAAACAGCCCTGGCCTGCCCTTCCCTCCTTGGTGGGGCCCTCCCCGGAGAGCAAGGCAGGCCATGCCCTTCTGGGGGGGGGGGTAGGTGGTGGCCGGGGTGGTGGCCTGGTGGAGCCCTTTCCCTAGGAATCGGCCCTGGGCCAGCGCCCGGGCTCCTGGCATTTCTAAGAACAGTGTCTGCCCAGGACGCCTCCCCCCTCCTCTGCTCTTCTCCTAATTTGGCGTGACTGCGCCCCGCTCACCCCATTGGCCAGCTTCCTTCCGCAGTCTGGAGACCAGGGTTGGGGCTGCTGTCTCCCCTGGAGCCAGTTTTCTCCTGCACCCTGAGCCCCTGCCTTCTCCAGGACTCTGGGAGGGGCTGTACCTGTAGAACGTTCTCCGGGCAGACAGCCCCGCCGCCTCCTGACCCAGCCACTTCCGCTTCCGCCCCTGACCGAGTCCAGCTCTCCGCTCCCCCTGCTCCCTGGGGCACCGGCCGCCGGGCCGCCCGGCCAGGCCCTGTGCCTGTGTGGTTGGGGCTTCTTTCTTCTTTCCTCCTGAGGTGCTCCACCCGGAAATGAATGAGCTGTCTTTGAAGTGGATTTTGCTATCCTAAGCAGGAATTTGTTGACTTCTGGTTTTTTTGTTGTTTGTTTTGCAAAGAAGTGGTGTGTATAGGAAAGAAGAAATTGGTTAATCATTTTCTGGGTATTGCAAAAACAGAGGCCAGTGTAAAAAAGCACCCCTTCAGCGAGTTGTAGGAAACGTGCTTCAGTGAAACAGAGAAAAGGCATATCCCAGACGGTAACTATACAGATGTTACTCACGAGAGCAAGATTTCAGAAGCTGTTTCTTTAAGAAAGCTTTCCTTGATTTTTCTATTGAGAGAACAAAAGTGAAAGCAATTCGTTTACTGGAAATTTGGCAGAGGTTAGCGGAATACAAAATAAAACCAAAAGGTACCGACTCCAAAAATCTAAACCTGTGATCGGGACCGTCAAGCTAGATAAAACGCGGTCCCACCCCGTTCTGCTTTGCGATGTTAGCGGCTCCCTCTTGAGTTTGGAGGTTATTGGGCCCCCGTTAGAAGTGCTTTTGTTCTTCTGTCTAGCAAAGTCTAGATTCTTCCCGAGAGGGCTGGACCCGCTTACAGGTGTCCAGGTGCGGCCTGACCCTGAGAGCAGGGCAGCTCTGGGTTCAATCTGCACACGGCGGGCATCTCTGCCGCTGGCTGGGGCCCCTTATTTGTGGATCACCTGGGGACCACTTTCCTCTCCCCACTCCACTGTGGACCTCACACCCCCAGTCCCACCCACACCCACGCCCACAGAAAGCGGGGCCTCCACATCCTTTCTGTTCTCCTTTCTGCCCCGGGGCCTGCAAGGGTGTTAACCTGGCTCTAAACTTGAAAGAAAGTTGAATGAAACTGGTACAAGTTCATGTCTCTGCTGCAGAGCTGCTGGGGGTGGGTTTCCTGGTGCTGGACACACCTCAGGGGCCCTTTGAAGGTGGCTAGTGTTTCCCTGGGTGTGCCTGCCAGGCAGCGCCTGGCCTGTGTGAGCACATGGCCGCCGAGAGCCCATCCCAGGCTGCGCCTCTGGAGTCGGGAAGCAGGAGGCCCTGGAAGGCCGGCGCCAAAGGGGGTGGGGAGGTAGCCCCCCAAAATCTGCGCAGGGGTGAGCCCACACCCCTGTGCGCGCTGGTTAGGTCCCGACTGAAGCATAGGAGCACTGCACGCCTTGCACGCAGCCGGTCAGCACGTGGAGCTCCTGGGGTCTGTCCTCATGGTGCCTTCCTCACCGCTCGCCAGAGCACAGCAGCAGCTGTCACTCCTGTCACCCTGGGGTCACGCCACCCTGCAGCCCGGCGTCCCCTCCTCACTCAGTGTCTGGGCACCGTCCCCGGGCGCTGCACCCCGTGGCTGCCCCGTGCTGCGGCCCCATCGGGCACAGCGAGGACTGTTGGTCCCATCACCCTCGTGCTTCCCTCCCGGTGACAGTGTTTGCCGCCCTTCCCCTGCGGGTGCTCTGGCTCATCCTCCCGGACTGTGTGGCCCTTCTCTGCGCTTGGTTAGGTGTCCACGTAGCTGGGCCTGGCCCCGCCCCCAGCCCGAGTGGCCGTCCACCACGCACACCTCCACTGAGAGCCCTGAGAGCTCAGGCCTCTCCCCGCCCTGACCCTGAAGTCTCCTCCTTACCCGTCTGCCCCTGTTTTATTGGGAAGCGTCCTCCTGTCGCTTCCTGGGAGACAGGACTGGAGAAGTAAACAGTTAAAAAAAAAAATCGCCCTTTCTCCCTCGCTCGAAGTCATTATTCTCCATTCACACCTGAGGGATGGTTTCCTGTGCGGACTCCTGGTTGGAAATATCCCCCTCTGAAGTACATCATTTTCTAGCTTCAAGTGTTGCTGTTAAGAAGCTCACTGTGTTCTGACTCCTAAGCCATCGTCCGCTATGCCCTCCAGACCAGCCTGGGTCCCGTGTGTCCACAGCATGTGGCCTGGCGTGGGGCCGTTTGCTCCGTCAGGCTGTTACTCTTTCCCGTGTTGTGAGCGCACAGTGCAGACATCGCCAGGTGGGTCCCGGATGGTCACAGAAGTCACGTCCTAGTTCTGGGCTGTCACAGGCCAGCATGGGTCGCCTGGCTTTGTCCTGGTGAGACAGTGGCCCAAATCCAAAGCAGCTGCCGGTGGGACAGGCCAACCCCAAGGAGGCACCTCTCGTGACCTGAAATGGATAGTTGACTTTGGGATCATTTTCCGTAAAAGGGGAGTTAGGCAGGGGTGACTGCCGGTCTAATAGGCATATTCACCTTTATGTCCGCCTTTCACCTGAAGTCGGGAGGACATTGGAGTCACGTGACATCCAGTGCTGCTTTGCTGCTCCCCAAGTTCAGATCTCCCTCACTGCCAGGGCAGCTGGGGAGCCCCCTGCGGTGACCGCGGCATCCCAGGAGGACTCGGCATGTCTTGCCTCCCGTCCCCTTAAGAGACATATTTGTGTATGTTTATACTTTGAAGAATTCTCTTCACGTTCTGCTCATTGACCGGGAGATTTTCAGTGAAGCAGGATAAAGCCCCCCTGTTGCAGACGGCCTGTCCGGGCCAGTGTCCCCAGAGCCCAAGGCCCGCCTCTGAATTGAGCATTCAGAGCCCAAGACACGCAGCCTACGTGGCGTGTGGCCGGCCCCTTCCCGTGGCCCGGAGGTGTGGGGTCAGGGCAGCAGGACCAGGCACCGCCCGGGCAGAGGCCAGCGCGAGGGACACTGAATGGCTGTATTGAGAAGCTAGCTGCTCCGAGGCCGGAGAGGCCTGTGTGCAGAGGCAGGTTCCCAGGGCGGCCCAGCTGTGCCCTGGTTTCGGGTGGAGGCTTCGCCAGAGAGGGTGTGTCAGGCACAAGGTGCCAGCTCTGCCAGGGGCCCCGCGCTGCCTCCCAGGGAGCCCGCCCCACGGCCTGTGCCTCCATGGACGGTGCTCTGTGGGAAGCCCTCTCTCTGCCGGGGGCCCCCCGCGCTGCCTCCCAGGGAGCCCGCTCCACGGCCTGTGCCTCCACTGGACGGTGCTCTGTGGGAAGCCCTCTCTCTGCCGGGGGCCCCCCCGCGCTGCCTCCCAGGGAGCCCGCTCCACGGCCTGTGCCTCCACTGGACGGTGCTCTGTGGGAAGCCCTCTCTCTGCCAGGGGCCCCCCGCGCTGCCTCCCAGGGAGCCCGCCCCACGGCCTGTGCCTCCCAGGGAGCCCGCTCCACGGCCTGTGCCTCCATGGACGGTGCTCTGTGGGAAGCCCTCTCTCTGCGTTTTGCCTTCGGAGGGTTAGGTGTAAACTTTCTCTGACTTTTTACACAGTGGCAGCACAGCCCAGGTGCCTGAGCCTGGAGTCGCTGTGTGTTCTCTGTCCACCAGTGAGGACCCCACGGGTCTCAGCAGCCGAGACCGCCTGCCACCTGGTGGGACGAGACTCCGTCTCCAAGAGGGCGGTGTTTCTGGGGAACGGACCTCGGCCCCAGCAAGGCCCAGTGTTCTGGTCCAGGAAGGTGCTGACCAGGGCTGGACGTGGGTTGAGCAGCCAGCCGTGCCCCATAGAGTCTTCAGGGGAAGCCCCGCATTGGGCTGTGTCCACGGCCCCCAGCCTCGGCCGGAGGCATTTGTTCCCAAGTGGACACATTGGAAAAGCTTGGCTTTGTGTGTTTGACCTTGTCACTAGTATGGTCCTTTTTCTCCCCTCTGCCTTCCTTCATAAGCTTGGGTTTTGTGTATTTGGTTCAGAATTACCGCTTCCTACTTAACAAGCTCATTCTCGGTCACGGTGGGTAGTGTCTGTACTCACGGTAGGACCCCTCTCCTGTTTGGGGCTCCAGTGGAGAGAAGGACGGGAATTCTCAAACAAGAGCCGTAACGCTCCATCCAGTCTGTACGGCGGGTTCACTCCCAAAGAGGCCTCTGGCTGTAGTTGAACTTCTCGTTCACACCCACCCCCAGGCTGTCCCCCACCACCCGCTGTCCCCCACCACCCGCTGTCCCCCACCACCCGCTGTCCCCCACCCCCCGCTGTCCCCCACCACCCGCTGTCCCCCATCACCCCGCTGTCCTCCATCACCTCGCTGTCCCCCACCACCTGCTGTCCCCCATCACCCGCTGTCCCCCACCACCCTCTGTCCCCCATCACCCCGCTGTCCTCCATCACCTCGCTGTCCCCCACCACCCGCTGTCCCCCACCACCCGCTGTCCCCCACCACCCGCTGTCCCCCACCCCCCGCTGTCCCCCACCACCCGCTGTCCCCCATCACCCCGCTGTCCTCCATCACCTCGCTGTCCCCCACCACCTGCTGTCCCCCATCACCCGCTGTCCCCCACCACCCTCTGTCCCCCACCACCCGCTGTCCCCCACCCCCCGCTGTCCCCCACCACCCGCTGTCCCCCATCACCCCACTGTCCTCCATCACTCGCTGTCCCCCATCACCCGCTGTCCCCCATCACCTCGCTGTCCCCATCACCCCCCGCTGTCCCCCATCACCCGCTGTCCCCCACCACCCTCTGTCCTCCACCACCCTCTGTCCCCCACCACCCGCTGTCCCCCACCACCCTCTGTCCCCCACCACCCTCTGTCCCCCACCACCCGCTGTCCCCCACCACCCCAGGCTGTCCCCACCACCCCAGGCTGTCCCCCACCACCCCCAGGCTGTCCCCACCACCGTGCTGTAGTCTTTGTTCACCCTCCACCCTCAGTAGCGACTGATGTGGTTTGATAAGCAAAGCCCACTGTGTGCTGGGGAGGAACTGGGCCCTCCCTTGTGGCTGGGGCCCTGGAGCCCCACACTCCGGGTGGGAGTGGCCTGAGAGGGGAACCGGAAGGTTCAGCTGCATGTTTGGTTGCGGTTTCAACCTTGCGTGGTCTCCGTGGCCGAGGAGAGAGTGAGCGGCCATGGCCGAGGGCTGGGAGGGCTCGCCCACGCCCGGCTTTGGTCCAGCAGGTGCTCTGCTCCAGCCTTTGCTGAGGGCGCCCCCGTGTGGACGAGTGAGCACTGGGCAGGCCGGCCTGCTTGCAGCCAGCTGCTGGGCTGGCACCTTGGTGGTGGACACAGACTGCGGTCCTCTGGGGCACTGCTCTGTCCTTCGTCAGGAGTCGGTGCAACAGTGTCGTGAAAACATAGAAAACAGGAAAGCGTCCGTTTCTCTGTCCCTGTGTCATCCCAGGAGGCCCTGACATCCTGCTTCCTACACAGAGCCCTCCACGGGATCATGAGCTTAGGACATGTCCTTTCTCTCCACAGTGTTCCCAACTCCTGCCCGGCCAGTCCACGCGGGGCCGGGTCCTCCGGCTACCGATTTGTCCAGAATGTGACCTCGGACCTGCAGCTGGCCGCAGAGTTCGCCGCGAAGGCCGCCTCAGAGCAGCAGGCGGACGCGTCCGGAGGAGACAGCCCCAAGGTCTCAGCCCCCACGGCCCCGTGGGCTGCGTGGTGACCGGGCACAGGGCGGGGCCCCCGGTGCCCTCCCCTCCCCTGCCCACCTGGGCGCTTTGCCTGTTTGCCGAGGTATTTAGGTGCCATGGGCTGTGTTGCCCCCTCACCATCTGCTGTTGACCAAAGACTTGCTCTAATTACAGTCTTTGAGAGGAATAACTGGTTTTTGCCTTACAATCTTGTGTCTTAGTTCATTCCCATCTGATAACTTTTTCTTTTTTTTTCTTTAGCCAGGGGGTGGGGTGAAGAATAGACAGGGACAGACAGATAGGAAGGGAGCGATGAGAAGCATCGATTCTTCACTGCGGCACCTTAGTTGTTCATTGATTGCTTTCTTGTCTGTGCCTTGATGGGGGGGGGGGGCTACAGCTGAGCCAGCGACCTTGGGCTTCAAGCCAGTGACCATGGGGTTTCAAACCTGGGTCCTCAGCATCCTGGGCCACTGCTCTCTCCACGGCACCACTGCCTGGTCAGGCCCCCATCTGATAACTTTTAAAACCAATTTATAGAGGAGGCAAGCAATTTCAGAATAAGTCATGATGAAATCCTCATTTTCCTTCCCGTGAGGAGAGACTTCTCCTCCTGGTATGGAGCAAGCACGTGGCCGGGACCCGTGCCGGCCACTGGGTCCAGTTTAAGTGGTCACACTGCTGACCTCTGCCCTCACTGGACGTGGTCTCCACCGGGCGGGGACGCAGGTGGGTGGACTTGGGAACTGGGCGGGAGCTCACAGTGCCGCCCGCCTCCCCGCAGGACGAGTCGAAGCCGCCGTACTCGTACGCCCAGCTGATCGTGCAGGCCATCTCCTCCGCGCAGGACCGGCAGCTAACACTAAGCGGCATCTACGCCCACATCACCAAGCATTACCCCTACTACAGGACGGCCGACAAGGGCTGGCAGGTGAGGCCGAGCCGGGAAGCCCGCCGGGCAGCTCTCAGCAGAGGCAGCTCTGTGGGGCCCACAGGGGGGGGGCCCACAGGAGGGGGGCCCACAGGAGGGGGGCCCAGGCGGCACCCCACGCGTCCAGCGTGGAGCTTGTTACGCCTGCCTGTGAACAGTGCTGTGATCACAGTGTCTGAGGTCGGCCCACACGGGTAACTTGGGGCTGTGTTTCTTGCTGTGGGATCGGAAGACCTCTGTCCACAGTGGGCACAGCCACCGCGTCCACTCACTGTGTGTCTCCTGTTTCCTCCCCGTTGGCTGGTGGGCCCGGCGCGGGCTTTGACCTGGGCGCACTCCCTGACCGTGGCTGGTCTTTCTGTCTTGTGGTGGCGCTGCCCTCAACTCCTGCAGGAACATGACCTGCACCTTCGTACTCCCTCGTAAAACAGTCCCTGGCCAGCCGGGAGCCCGCCCTGCTGTGAACCCTGGGCCGTCACCTCTGGTCTCGCGTCCGCTACGTTCTGGAGTGGGCGGGCAGGGCTTGTTTTCCGATGTGCTAACGATCGGTGACTCTCTCTGCTTGCCTGCAGAATTCTATCCGACACAACCTCTCCTTGAACCGTTACTTCATTAAAGTCCCTCGTTCTCAGGAGGAGCCTGGGAAGGGGTCTTTCTGGCGAATAGACCCTGCGTCGGAGGCCAAGCTGGTGGAGCAGGCCTTCCGGAAGCGGAGGCAGAGGGGCGTCTCCTGCTTCCGCACCCCCTTTGGGCCTCTGTCGTCCAGGTGAGTCGGCCTTCCACAGACGGCCACATCCACCGTCGTATTTGGGTACTTTTTAAAACCCTTTGACTTTATTTATTTCTCCACAAGAGAGAGACTTTCTCGGGATCAGTGAGCTCCGCAGTCGCCGAGTCAGGGAGCTGGCCGCCCCTGAGGTGGCCGTTCTCAGAGGCTGAGCTGTGTGGGCGTGGCTCTCTGGTGGGGGCTCGGAGGGACTCGGAGGGACACAGCACAGCGCCCTCTCCCTGACGGGTGGAGCTCTGTGGCCCAGGGCAGACGGAAGGCAGCAGCAGAGCTGGGGTTGGGCTGGGGCCCCTGTACGTCGAAAGCCTGGCCTCGCCTGGGCCCCTCTCCTCCTGCCCGTGGCCAGCGTGGACCTGAGGAGCACAGGGGTGTGGACGCCCCCTGGATCCCAGGAGAAGCAAATGGGCGGTCAGACGGAGATGCTCCCAGGAACCCTCCCGCGTGGGAGGAGACTTAGCGGCTGACATGTCCACGTCAGGGTCCTGTTTTCATACCCAAGTCCCTGGACGACGGCTTCGGTGTTAGGAAGTTACTGTCTCGTACTGGCTGTTGTTGTGGCTGTCACTGGTCTAATCGGAGTAGGAACTGAGGCCAGGGTGAATTGGTCCTCCTGGTAAAGGCAGGAAGTCAGAGAAGTGTTTTAACACCATCTGGGATGTTTCAGCCGAGGTTGGCCCTCCAGAGCACCACATTGCCAAACCAGGACCGCAGGGCTGCGGCCAGAGGCCCCACAGACTCGGTGGCCTCGGCCGTAGAACTAACTGTGTCCCCTCACAGTTCCGGAGCCAGAAGTCAGGGGTGCACAGGGCGGCTTCCCCGAGGCTGCGGGACAGGCCTGCTCCAGCTGTCTGGGGTGCTCCGGGGCCTCTAGACGCATCACCCCAATCTCTGCCTTTGCTCTCCCCTTGTGCTTTCTCTGTGTCTGTGTCCACGTTTCCGTTTTATGAAGACACCGGTTACTGGATTAGGGCCACCCTGCTGACTTCATGTGACTTGATCACCTTGGTAAAGACCCTCTGTAAAAACCCTGCCTCCAGAGAAGGCCCTGTTCTGAGGGAGGCCTGCAGGGAGCCCACACAGCTTTGACGACAGCTCAACCCACCACGGTGTCCCGCACGATCTTTCCCTTGTAGAATGGCCCATGACCAGCTGGGGGAGCAGTCCCTAGGGCACTGCCCAGGAAACCCTGTGTACGGGTGTCTGTAAAGGTGGACCTGTGGTCAAGGTCACACTGGAGGCTGGGAACCCTGATCTTGTGCTGCACATAAAATTTGCTCAGCAGATTTGGGGGAAGGGAACCCTCAGACCCAGAAGACCAGAACCCTGAGTGTGGGCCGTGTCTCAACTGTGCGTCGAGGCAGAAGGCAGGCAGGAAACGGGACTAGTTTGGGAGAGTACAGCCAGGTCCAGGAGGACCAGACGGGAGCTCATGAGGAAGAGCCCCTTCCCAGACCCGAGGGGTGACGTGCATGGGAGTCAGACAAGGACTCCAGCCAGCAGAGGGGGGCGAGGGGGGCGAGGGACCCGGGTCTCTGCCCCTGGAGACAGCACCCCCTTGTCCAGACAGGGAGACGGGGGGTGTGTAGCACGGATCATAAACACAGCATGAAGGCTGCACCCAGCTGCGTTAGGAGGGCCCAGCATCCTGCCTTGGGGGCTGGGGCAGGCGGTGCGTGCTCAGGGGCACAGGGGACTCTATCCTGGACAGTCCCCGAGAAGAAAGGCCCACTGCCGGCTGGCAGGAGCTGGAGGAGGCGGCCCTATCCAGAGCCCAGGCCCGCAGTGGTTGCTCTCGCCATTGGTCACTTGTCCTGGTGGGGAGTTTGTGCCCCTACCACAAAGCCTTGTGTTGCTAACACAGAAGACTCCGGAACTTTCCCAGACACCTCTGGTCCCATCAGGGCGCAAATGCTCGGGCATGGCTTCTCCTCTGGGCACAGGAGCTCTGTGCTGGGGCTCCGTGCTGAGGCTCCGTGCTGAGCTGCTGCTGTGACTGCTGGGAAGCCAGCTGTCGCTGCAGGGGCATTCGTGTGGGGACCCCTGTGAGGACGGAGAGGCCTCGGGGGCAGGCAGAGCCAGGGCCAGGGCCGCCTGTGGGTCTGGTGCTTCGTTCGCTAAGTGGCCTTCCGTTTCTCTGCGCGGGCACTTACTACCACGGCCCCTCTCCCCCGTTGTTAGGAGTGCTCCAGCTTCACCCACCCACCCTGGGCTGATGTCACCTCGTTCCAGTGGCCTGCAGACTCCAGAGTGCCTGTCTCGGGAGGGCTCCCCCATTCCACACGACCCTGACTTTGGGTCCAAGTTAGCTTCCGTTCCAGAGTACCGCTATTCCCAGAGCGCCCCCGGTAAGAGCGGCGGCGGACCCCAAAGGGGGCCTGGCGGGAGGTGTCCGGGGGCCCGCTGACCCCGCGCCCCTTCTCTGCAGGCTCCCCCGTCAGCGCCCAGCCCGTGATCATGGCCGTGCCTCCCCGACCCCCCAGTCTGGTGGCCAAGCCCGTGGCCTACATGCCGGCGTCCATAGTGACGGCTCAGCCACCCTCGGGCCACGCGATCCACGTCGTGCAGCAGGCCCCGCCCGTCACCATGCTCAGGGTGGTCACCTCCTCCGCCAGCTCCGCCAACGGCTACATCCTCGCCAGCCAGGCCTCCGCAGGGGGCGCCCACGAAGCAGCGGGCACAGCCGTGTTGGACCTGGGCAGTGAGGCGAGAGGTAAGGTGGTCATTGGCCCCTTGGCTGGGTCTCCAAAGGCAGAGCGGGTCCACTGGGCTCGGGGCCAGGAGCCCGGCTGTGGGGCCCAGGCTGTCCCTAGAGCCAGCGGTCTCAGCAGACTGCCCCCCTCCCTGCTGTTTTTCGGGAAGTCTGTCCTTTGAAATCAGCACTGGTCACCCCTGAAACACGCTCCTCGAGCAGTAGTGTGTCAGGTGCTCGGAGGATGAGTCCTCTCAAGCCCCCTATGAGAGGTCACTTAACGGAAAAAGATTACAAAGTCCTAAATGAGAAGCCTGGGTCCCAGGTAATTAGTGGATAGGTCTGGCTGCAGCCCACACGGGGACAGGCCCTGGGACCCGGTAGCGGGGGCAGCACCTCCGCCCGCCCACTGCTGGCCCGTCTCACGTCACTTCCCATGCTGCCGGGTGACAGGTGTTTGGGTGGAATAAGACAGCAGGGCTCCAAATGCAAATCACTCAATTCCAAAGAATGCATGTTCTTTCTCAGCTTACACCTGGGCTGGTTCCAGTCTGACACACTCAAACCTTTGTCTACAACCTGCTGAATGGTTTTTCTGTGTTGAAACGTTTCCCTCAGTGGGACTTTCCTTCTGAGAACCTGAGTTTCTCCCCAGAGTCAGGGCTCATACACTACAGCATACTGTCCCTGTTGACGGTCTCCCGCCCGCGGCCGTGCGGGACTCTGACACACTCTCTTCCCATAGGCCTGGAGGAGAAGCCCACCATTGCCTTCGCCACCATCCCAGCCACCAGCCGGGTCATCCAGACTGTGGCCAGCCAGATGGCCCCGGGGGTCCCTGGACACACAGTCACCATCCTGCAGCCAGCCACGCCTGTGAGCATCGGGCAGCACCACCTTCCGGTCCGGGCTGTCACGCAGAACGGGAAGCACGCAGTCCCCACGAACAGTTTAACCAGCAGTGCTTACGGTGAGGCCCTGCCCGCACCCACGCCCACGCCCATCTTGAGCTCAGGGTTCAGTCTGTAGTCAGTGCAGCAGGAGAACGTTTCCCAGGTGACAGTCAGCCGGGGGGGGGCAGCCCCCTTCTGAGCAGGTGCTGTGCACCAGGCACTGTGGTGACACTAAGCAAGGTCCCGTCACAGCACTAACCCCCAGCTGGCGGGGCCCAGATGTCCAAGAGGGACATCAGACAGATGATGTGGAGTGGGAGGGGCCGCTTGCCGGTCAGCTGGTTCAGGACGGGCAGCGTTATTGCCGACCTGCCAGGGAGGCTGGGCCCCCCCAGGGTTGTGAGAGCAGGAGGGACGCCGGAGGGGACGGGGACTGGGGCCCCGGGGGGGTGGGCAGCGGGCTGGCACCCAGGGGCAGCTGGCAGCTTCGGCCAGAGGTGCAGGGCTGCCAGACAGCTGCTCCCAGGCAAAACCTGAGCCTGGACTCGGGACGTGCCCGTGCTGGTCCTGACAGTTTCCCAACACCAGCCTTTCTCTCTGCCGCAGCCCTCACGAGCCCCCTGCAGCTCCTTGCGGCCCAGGCGAGCTCGTCCACTCCCGTGGTGGTCACCCGCGTGTGTGAGGTGGGCCCCGAGGAGCCCGCCGCAGCCGCCGCCACCGCCACCTCCGTCTCCTCCACGGGGGAGCCCGAGGTCAAGAGGTCCCGGTTGGAGGAGCCCAGCGGGACGGTGGCCGCACAGGCCGGGGTGATCACAGCCGCCGGCCCCCAGGGGCCCGGGACCGGGGAGTGAGGTCAGCACGTGGAGGTGGAGTGGGGCACACGCCGAAAGGAACTGGAGCTGGACCGTGACGACGACATCCCGCCGCTCGGGACCGTGACGAGAGCGCCCTCCGCTGGAGGCTCGGTGCCCCGACGGGCCGCGTCCAGCACCGGCTCCTGTGCCCTCGTCCCCCGTCTGTCTCCTGCCCGCTGGGGCTGAAAACAAAACACATAAACACGTTCAGACAGCTGATTGTATGATTCTGGGGGTCCTCTGTCTCCCCCCCTCAGCACCGCCTGTCCCGCCGGCCGTCCTCAGGGCGTGGGGGGGCTGTGCTCCGTGTCCAGAGGAGAGGGCCCCGGCGCCATGAGCAGAAGCCCTGTCCTGCGGACTGGCCCAGGCAGGCCCTCCCGGGGGAGCCCTCGTGGTGAGCGGGAACCAGCAGGATGGCGGGAACAGTCAGAGTGCTGACAGGGTGTGGCACCTGCTCCCTGAAACAGTAACCCAGAAAGTATCGGATCAGCATTAACGGGAGGAGAGGGGTCGGTGTGGCTTTGCACCCCAAGTAGTTCTTGTTTGTTTGCAACACGGAACTCAGGCTTCATCCTCAATCTGACACACTCTCAAAGGGATCATCGGCTTCTGAGGTCTCGTCTCTGGGGCGTGGCCGCTGCGGGCCTGCACTTGTCTCTGGTCTCAGCCCCCGCCAGGGGAGTGCTCTGCCCCATCTGCCGACTTCAGGGAGGGTCGGTGGCTTCGTGGGTCAGCACTCAAGGCAGAAAGCCATGTGGGTGACGAGTCAGAGCCAGCGGCTACAGCACCACCCCCCCCCCCGGCACTCTGTGGTCCTGACGCCCAGACCAGCGCCACCGTGGCCCAGCCGCGCTGCCTGCCTCTCCACCAGGCCATCTGACCACCCGAGGGCCGTCTGCTGTTCGACATCGGAACCGTCTCTACAGCGAGGGGCCGTCTGCCAGGTGAGCGCAGGGCAGCAGCGCTGGGCCGCCACCACTTCCCCGCAGAGCTGCTGTCGCGGGAGCCGGAGGCGGCCGAGCGTCTGGCTCACAGCCCGGTGTGGGGTCAGACTAGTCCCTCAGCGGCTCTCGGGGAACACTCTCAGGAAACGTGAGGAGGGTCTCCGTGGAAGGCCTGGGTTCTGCTGCTGTGAACACGACTCGAAACGGCCGCCTGCGTGGAGCTCTGCACGGCCCAGCGGGAACGGCTTCCTCCTCAGGAAAGCCTGTCCTCAGCTGTGGTCTGCGTCACGGGCTGCCTGCCCTGCCCTGTCCCGGGCCCCGAGAGCCACCCCAAGAGGAGGAGCAGGCTCTCCCAGGTCTGGGACCCGGCTGGACAGGAGCTGGCTTAGCAGGAAGGGAACCGTGGGACCCGATTTCAAGGCCATGCACGAGAGCCCGACTTGTGTGCCGAGCACGGCAGCAGAGCTGGTGGGACGGCAGCGTGGGGGGACCGGGCCCGTCTCAGTGCCGCGCTGTCCCCACACCAGCCACCACCAGTTGCTGGGGACACGTGGGGAGCGTCCTCCGCCCCTCTCCTGTCTGGACTGGGGAGATGCCTGCTGTGTGTTCCTCAAGCCCCCAAGCAGCTGTTTCTGTGGCGCTGAGCCCCACCTGGGAGATCACCTCGTTTGTGAAGTCCGTCCCTGTTGCCCTCGGGTGGGGTCAGAGGGGCGGGGAGAGGATGGAGACAGCTGGACGCCGTCCTGAGAGGGAGCCACCACCACGGATGAGGAGAAGTCGCGATCCATTCCACACGGGCACTTCCTGTCATTTTCTGTAGACTTGTCCTTCACAGTGCGCGTCGGTGGGAATGAAGGAGCCGGCTGAGGCGAGTTCCCGTCTCCTGGCCCCGGGCCTCGCTGGGGGGCTGCAGTGAGGGGTCCCTGCGTTCACTGCTCGGCTGTCAGGACCCCCACTGCTGTGCCGCCTCGGGGCACAGCCTCGTCTGCAGGGACAGACTAGAAGGTGGCCTCACACTGTCGTCAGGTCTCTGCCTGGTCTGATAGCTCTGGCTCTGACCCTTTCGTTTCCCAAACTTTTGAGATTTTTTTGGCTTTTCTGTCCATTTTCGGCAATGGTCTCCCTCTATGGCCAGAGGTTCCGGGAGAAAGGAGTGGAGAGGTGGTGGGTGGATGCACCAGGTGGGTGTGGGAAGGAGATAAAACACCAGTCGGTGACACTCAGACACATGGCAAGCTCGTGTCTTTTCAGCTGCTCTGGCACTGGGAAGGGACCCAGTTGGGTCAGCGCGGACACCAGGCAGGGCAGGACCAGAGGCTGAGGCCACGGGTCAGCGTGGACACCAGGCAGGGCAGGACCAGAGGCTGAGGCCACGGGTCAGCGCGGACACCAGGCAGGGCAGGACCAGAGGCTGAGGCCACAGGTCAGCGCGGACACCAGGCAGGGCAGGACCAGAGGCTGAGGCCACAGGTCAGCGCGGACACCAGGCAGGGCAGGACAAGAGGCTGAGGCCCCGGGGAACTGCCCTCCAGGTTTACACACGCTCAGTTCCTGGCGCAGCCGTGCTGCGTGTCCCGGGACTGGTTGGCCAGAGGCCCCTGGAGGCGCGCATTGCAGCCAGAAAGGTGGCCTGGTCCCCTTGGAGTGTGATGGCCTGTGACCTGCCCCAAATGTGGATTGTAGAGGGTGGGGCGCCCCGGCCAGGGTCAGGAAAAGCGGAGACTCAGTTCTGGCGCGGCTCTGGGGTCTGAGAACCTTCTCTGGTCACCCGGGGGCTTGAGTGGCTGAAGGAGTGAGCCGGCCCTGGCCCTCGGGCTCCTGCTGCTGCTCCCCCGCCTGGGTCCTGCCTGGAGAACCGGCACGCTCACCAGCACCAAGAGTGTGGGAAGGAAGTCCAGAAGTCACTCGTGTGAGTGAGCATCTCCCACCAGGACGGTGTAGTGTGCTGTTGGGACTGACAGAGTAGTCCCCGAGACCGCGATCGCCAGGACCACGCCCTCTGCTGTGCCCGCAGCCAACGGGGAGCAGGGTCGGCTCCTGTCACCGTCCCAGGTGCTGTGCCCTGGCTGCACGCTCACACTCTCCTGGCAGGCATCTGGGCAGCGCCCGGGGGGATGTGGACAGCTCTCCTCCCCCATGGGGCTCTCGGCTCCGGCCTCACGTTCCCTCCCGCGGTCTGGTGGGCTCCTCTTTGGGGTTTTCTGTTTCTTTGTATGTTCTTTTTTTTTTTCCTCTCAGTTTAAGAACCAGCCAAATGGAAAAAGGTGAAAATGGATCCCTGAGTCACTGGAATGAGGGTTAGTGACTCCCGGCTGGGACAGAACGGTTTTGCTGGTCCCTTCTCTGCACCTCCCTGGTCCGGGGAGAGGTGGGTTTGAGGTCGCGTGTGGTTCAGCTCACGCTGCTGTGTCCTCTGAAAACGATCTCCGTCTGAGCCCCCCCTCTGTAGACGGAAACCCCTTTGCTGGTCGTCAAGCCCAAGAGCAGGAGAAAGGTTTCCTTTGGTTGGGGGTTCCGTTTCTTACTTTATAAAATCAAAGAGCAGACCTCACTTAAAAAAATGAAAACTTAGCTGAATGTAAGAATGTGTCAGAGAAAAAGGGATTTTCCCACTTTTCAGTGTAGAAATAAGTACAGTTGATGCAGGCAAGGGACCTGCTTTCTTCCAAAAGTCTCAAATTCTGCATTGCCCTTGAGTGACGTCAGGGGTGGACTGTCACCCTCTTGGGGTTCATGCCCACATCCGACCCCCCTGAGAACACAGCCCCCGACCCCCGAGACGGGCTCCAGGGCACTGCGCTCATGCTGTCTCTGTCCCAATGCCAGATAAACAGTGCACTACTTGTTCTAGAGTAAGTTACCAAAAATGGCTGTGAGGCTGAGCCCGGAGAAGGAGCCCCGTCCCCTCCTGGGCGGTGGCCCCAGGTCAGGCAGGGACGCATGTTGGGGCCTCTCGGGCAGCTCCTGCTGGACTAACGAGGGAGCGTCCCCTGCAGCCTCCTCCACAATACCTCTGCCGGGAAGGAATACCATTTACTAAGAATAATTTAAGTCATTCACATGTGCTGCTATGAAGGTGGGCCTGGCCCGCGGACGGACCGACGTGGGTGGTGGCTCAGGCGGGGCGAGTCTGGGCCGCGACGGTGGTCTCTCGCTCAGTCTCTGTCCGTTCTTCTCAGACTGTTTCCCAAGTTCCTTCCGTGTACCAGTCCCTTCCTCTAGGCCAGCGGTTCTCAACCTGGGGGTCAAACGACCAAACACAGGGGTTGCCTAAAGCCATCGGAAATACGTATTTTATTTAAAAATGTATTGTATAATAAATATGTATTTCCGATGGCTTTAGGCGACCCCTGTGTTTTGGTCGTTCGACCCCCGCCGGGGTCGTGACCCACAGGTTGAGAACCGCTGCTCTAGGCCTTGGTCTCTACATTAGGGTTTTTAAGCGCTCGGGACGGGGCTCCCTGCCCTGCCCCTGCCCCGCCCCCTCTGCGCTCCCACCCCTCCAGGGTTCCATGCAAGACTTTCGCCACCTGCCTTTTTTCTCAGACCAAACGCTGCTACCGTGGGCGTCCGCGGGAGGGTCTGCGTGGAGCTCGCAGGCGTCTGAGCCGGGGTGCCCCTTGGCCTGTGGTCTGCGTCCGTGCGGGCTGTGCCGGCGTCTGTGTGCGGGCCCGTGGCACCGCCGTCCAGCGCAGAACTGCTGCCTCTGTCCACCCTGTCGCCCAACGCGTCACCGCTGCTTCAGAGTGGGATTGGGGATACGGCCCCGAGGACTTCCTCGGAACTGAAATAAGAAATAGGCTCGTTTCGCCGGCCATTAGGGAACATGGTTTTTACTCCTGAAGTGAAGGAAGAAAGTCACCTGCTGAGCTGCCCCTTTGCCCTGCGGGTCTCGCAGGCCCGATGGGCGTCCTCTCCTGCCCCACCCAGCCTCAGCCCCTCGTCCCCCGGCCGGGCCGGCCGCAGCTCGGCTCTGCTGTCCGGCTGTCGTTCCTCTCCCTGTCGGCAGACCGCATCTGCAAGGCCAGCATGCGGGGGGGGGGGGGGGGGTGCTGCCCTGGGTTCCCCCAGGGCTGGTGAGAAGGTTCGGGGCATGATGCAATCAGTCGGAGGGATTCACTTCTGTAAGGCAGACAGGCCTTCACTGTGCCGTCGTGCCTCAGGGACCATCGGCACCCACTGCTGCGGGCGCTCGAATTCCGCCGGGCAGACTGCCCCCGCGTCCGCCCGGAGCAGCGGGCCTGTCCGGGTGTGCTTGGCTCCAGCTGCTGAGGGACGGGGCGTGCCTGTGGGTGGACTAGGGGTGAGCGTCTGCCTGCGTTTTCATGCAGGACTGAAATGAAACCCGCTTTGCATTCATGAGCCTTGGGGGCCATCCTAACTGCAGGCTCTGGCTGCTCCTGGAGAGAAGAGGGCGTCTCTCCCTGGAGGGAACCCACTCGAAAGGTCCCACTTGTTCTGTGTGGCCTGCTTGTCCTGGTAGCAGAGTCCAGGGTCAGTGGTTCTTTACTTGTGCTGAGCAGGTGGCACCGGCCGCACGGGACCCCAGGACCCCGCAGGTCCCCGCGGAGCTGGCGACTGGGGTTACGTTCTCCAGGTCTCAGTCACCCAGACGCCCCCGAGGGCAACAAGACACTCACCTTTCTGCCCCCGACCCAGTTATCTTACGAGAGTCCAAGTAGAATCGGAAGGGTTCTGGCTCATTCTTTACTCGGGAACCTTTTCTGGAATAGTTTGCCAATTTGACTCATCCAAGTGCTGATGGGGGGGGGGGGGGCGCTTACTCTGTGTCAGAAATGAGATGAGGTGACGTGCAGGGGAGGCGTGGCCCGTTGAGACCCGCGGGTCAGAGCTGCGAGGAGCCCTGGCCCGTGTCTGGGCACTTGGGCACGCACGGGTTTTCCTGACCTGCAGGCGCGGGCCTCGCTGTTCTGAGCTATTGCCCGGGTCCCCAGGAGTGCGGGACCCCCTGCCCTGCACATGGCTTGTGGCTCTGAAGTGGACGTTTCCCTGCACGGCCCGGAGGACAGTACACTGAGCCCGTGGCCTCTTGAGCTCTTAGCCTCTACATTTCGGGTTAACTGGTGGTCCAGAGTTTTCTTTATAATCAGTAAAAATGAGATTTAAAATCAAATGTTTTAAGCTTGGCCCTTCCCTCCTTCCTAGTATACCCTCAGTTACTTGGCTTAAGTTCTGTGAGGACAGGGTGGGTGGGGGTTGGGGGGGTGGAGATGGAGGGATGTCCCGGTTCTCACTCAGATCAGCGGACTTCGGGCCCGCACCTCAGAGGGGGGATTGAGCCCAATACTGAGATTTTTTTTTTAATCTGACCGATAATTCTCCTGTAAAGATAATTGTGGGGTGGGGTGGGGTGCTGTTAGGGGGTGTGTGTGTGTGTGTGTGTGTGTGTGAGCGTGTGTGATTTTTTTTTTTTTTTTACAGTGGCTGTCTAATGTATTTTTTACAATATGTTTAATAATCAGTGCTTTGAAAAGCAGTGGTATCCTATAAAGTGGAAATTTGGGTTCTGGAGCCTTAGGTGTGGAGTGGAGGTCGTGTCACAGTGTTTCACCCCCTGTGAGTAACACCTGGTCTGGGAGACGTGGGAGGCCTGCAGACACCCCTCCAGGGCGGCAGCGGGGGGCCAGTGCTGTGCCCGCTGCTGTGCCCGCTGCTGGGGGAGGCAGAGACGCCCTCACGGCTGGGCCCGCCTGCCTTTCCATTTCTAGTGGGATACAGTATTTTTTTAATAAGGAGCCATACTTTTTTTTTTAAAAGTTTGAGATATGAATGTGATTTCTAATTGTATCAGACATTAATGTTTTAAAGCTATAACAAAGTTTTAAATTTCTACTTTTTGTTTTTCATTTATTTTAACTGTTCTTTTATCTATTAAATTGTTATATGTGGATTGGGGAAGTTTTGTTTCTCCTCTTAGCATTTGTTTCTATAACCAGAAATAAAATTATATATTAAAGTGACACCAGGGCTCCATACAGTCCTTGTGGGTGCGTGGCTACTGAGGGACAGAGATGGATGGGCAGGTGACCCCCTCTGCGCCCCCACCCCGAGGGGCCATTACTGGAGAGACCTGCTTTCTCTCCTGGGTCCTCGGTGGCTCGCTCCTGGGACGCAGCAGGCTGACAGCACCATCAGTGGAGGTGTCCGTGAGTTCCCTGCATATCAGTCTGCAGCTTCAGGGACATGGACAAACCAGAGGAGCCTCCCACTCCCAGACGCCCACAGCCAGCTGCAGACATCCACCGGTGGACACAGCTGCCTAGACGGGGCCTTGCACCCACCAGAAGCAGACCTGAGCAGATTTGGGTGGGTCGTCCTGCTAGCATTTAGCTGCACGAGCCTCTCTGTCCCTCTGTGCCTTGCTCAGTTGTCACTCAGGCCTTGCTCATTCCTACCGCCGAGGTGGCCAAGCATGGACTCTGCGGTCAAACGTGGGTGTGGGTCCGGCTAGGGGACTTGAACCTGCAGGAAGTCTCATTTCCTCACGTGCAGAGTGGGCACGCGACCTCACGGGATGTTCTGCGGGCTCAGGGCCATGGCACACGCCCACTGCGGGAGCGCCGGCCTCCTTTCCCGAGCCTGCTATTTCCACTGAGTCAGCGTGAACAGACGCTTGGGGTCTCTCCTGCAGACGACCTCTGACTTGGGATTTAATAAAAGTGAGCGTTTGTCACAAATACGTCTCCTCAAGGTTCTCAGCAGCACTTGAAACCTGGCCTCTAAGAAACCATGTTCTTTAGATTGCTTCCCACCCACCTTTCTGGCCATTTCTCAGCGAGCAGTGGACAGAGTGGCTACAAACAGTGACCTGGATGGAGCACAGCTGCTGCATTAGATCCCTCCTCCACGTGCAGGGTGTGACCTTGGCCCCCTTAGCCAGTTTATCAGCTTCAGACAATTCCTTCTTCAACTGCTGGTAAATAAACTCTCCTGGGGCTATCTCTCGGATTAGATGAGCTCACAGTGCTTAGCGTGCCGCAGACTTCCCATAAAGACGGCCTGTAACCGGGCTGCCACTGGGCTCCCTTTGCTAGGTCCCTTCCTCTTCCTGGGGCGTCTCAGCTCCATCCCCCTGCTCACAGCTCACCACCACTGGCTCTCACCTCCTCATCCTCAGCACCTGTTACCCCTAACCATCTCCACCTGGGCTCCACAAAGAACTCTCAAGACCAGAGTCCAGAACTCCCGCAGCTGAGAGCTTGACCTACCCTCTCCCGAGGACATCCCCTGGTCCACGGCCCTATCATCTATGTCATCTTCCTAGCACTGATCACTGGGCTGATGGGTATGTTTGTATAGTTGATGTTTGTTTGTTGGCTGTAAATTCCATTAGGGCAGGGACTTCGCCTCTCAGGTTCAATATCCCCCAGGACCAAAACCTCTGCCCAGCACAACCTGGGACACAAATTGCTTGTTCATTGAGTGAATGACCCCATAAACATTCTCTCTGGTCCCCATGCTAAGTGAATGGCACCTCAAGCCAGAAACCTATGGTGGCCTCTGATCCTCCTCGCCACCCCCACGGTGCCTCTCTCCCTCTTCCTCCTCCCACCTCCAAACCTATCCATCTGCTGCCAGAACCAGGATTTTCCTGTCGTGCATTTAACAGGAAGCCGTCAGTGCCTTCACCTGGGCCCAGCCTTTTTCACCCCTTGGTCTTCCTCCTGCAGGACCCGGCCATGCTGAGAGTGTCACAGCCCCCATCACCCTGGATTGTCACTGCCATCCTGTCCCCATGCCGGCTGCAGGGTGGAAACACTGTGTGTGGCCAACATAACTTTTAGTGACCAAATATTGCCTGTCCCTCTGTCAAGCAGAGGTTCCGACGTGCAGCCTATGATCGTAATCCCAGGTGCAAACCGCGTTACCTAGAAGCGTTCAGGGAAAACACCTGTGAGAGCCGCAGCTGCCGGACGTGGGCTGCGGCCCACATGCCTCGGGGTCTGTGTCCCGTTTTCATGTCGACCTAGAGCCGGGCACCGCGCCCGGGCGCCGAGCGTCCCCCCGGGGGGCTGCCCTGAGTCGCGATGCCGGGGAGCCGGAGCACGGAGGTGCCGGGGCGCTTAGGTCCCCGGAGTCCCGGGTCCAGACGGCGCCTCGCAACCAACCAGGACCCGCGGCCCGAGCGCAGAGGCCCCGCCCCGCCCCTCCCGAGGAGCTCCACCGGATCCCATTGGCCGGTGGCTTGTCGGTCGTGCTCACGTGACGCGGCACGTGACGCCACCCGGAAGTCGGCGGGGCCACGGGCGGAGCGTGCGGAGTCCCGAGCGGCTGGGGCGGCCCGACGGCGGCGGGATGTTCACGGCGGGGGCGGAGAGCCTGCTGCACCAGGCCAGGTCTCAGCGCGGGGCCCCGGGCGACGTGGCACCCAGGCGGCGTCCGGGAGCACCGGCGGGGACGGCGTGGGGGTCGCGTCCCCGCCGATGGAAGCGGGGCGGTCGGCGCTGTCCGCGGTAACTCGGCCGCTCCCGGGCCCGGGGCACCCAGAAGCCGGGGAGCCCGCGGGGATGGGGCCGTGGCGAGCTGCGCGCGCCGAGCCCGGGGGTCTGCTGCCCCCCGAGGCCTGTGGGGCGCCGTGGGCCTCGCCGTCGGGCAGCTGGCTCTCCTGCGGGGTGCAGTGGGGGCCGGGGGTCGCCCGCCGGCCGGTGAGCGCCTTCCCACCTGCTCACCAGTGCGGGGGGGGGGAAGCGGGATGCGGGCTGGGACTCAAACCCCGCGGGCCCGCGGACGCTCCGAGACTCGGTACTACTTGTCTAAACAAATAAAATGCAGCCAGAACCCCAAAGCCCATGGCAAACTGATAAAAGAGGGAGAGAGAGAGAAAAGAAAAAAATTGGGTTCTGAGCTGGGCCCCGTTGGTGGGCGAGGTGCGGATAGTTCAGGCTGCGGTGACTGTCGTGGTGAGACCTTGAGTGCGGTTACAGTAACCCTCGGAAATCTGCGGGCAAAGCGACCCCGATCGGCAGCACCATCGCCCAGGAAGCCCAGCAGCAGAACCGGCACTCCCTTCGGGGTGGGACAGGTGTTCCGAAATTCAAGTTCCAACGTTTTCGTTCAAGTGGCGGTATTCTGATCCGAGTTCACCTGAGTTTAGGGGCTGTGTTAAATGAAAATAGTACTAGCATTTCACTGCACACGCGGCACACTCACCCCAAAGGTCCTGCAGACAGACTCGTAAGAACGGAGACCCACTCGAAACTCCATCGGGGTGTCCTCTCCTGACACACCTTCTGCTTCAGGTCATGAGCTTGTGGAGTGAAAGGCCGAAGGAATAGCCCTCGCTGAGTTCTTCTCTGTCTCCGTGATGGGTGGGTGGGTGGCTGGATTGAGGGTCCGGTATGCTTACATAAGCATAAGTGAAGTATGGAGGAGTTACCGGTACCCAGTTTTTCTCCGCTAGGATTCGGGGGAGGGGGGGACCTTAACAACTTATCAGTTAGGTCTTAACTAGCTTTCACTGCAGATTTCCCTTCCATTAAGCCTGTGGGTTTTGGCAGCACTTTACAAATGCTAAGGTTTGGGAGTTTGGATTTGGAGTGGATCTTAAGTTTCCACGTTTTTCAGCGATGGAAGGCCAGGGTGGAGAAGGTTATCAGAAACATCTCTTGTCTTGCCTGTGCAAGGGTCAGCAGCAAGGGAAAAGGACTCGTTGTCTCCTTAAAGAGGCAAGGCAGCCTGACCTGTGGTGGCACAGTGGATAAAGTGTCAACCTGGAAATGCTGAGGTCGCCGGTTCGAAACTCTGGGCTTGCCTGGTCAAGGCACACATGGGAGTTGATGCTTCCAGCTCCTCCCCCCCTTCTCTCTTTCTGTCTCTCCTTCTCCTCTCTAAAATGAATAAATAAAAAAAAAAAGAGGCAAGGTGGGGCCAGGGCCTGTAAGCCTGGTCAGCATTTGTAATAGGTGTGAGAGCAGTGGGGAGCTATGGAAGGGTTTGAGCAGATCGATCTTATAGTAAGAAGCCTCTTCCTTGGCCAGGTAGCGCAGTGGGTTAGAGCATCGTTCAAAGTTGCCACCAAGGTCGCAGGTTCAATCCCCAGTCAGGGAGCATACAAGAATCCACCAGTGAATGAGTAAAATAACAAATTGATGTTTCCTTCTCCCTCTCTCTGCCTTTTTCTCTCTAAAGTCAATAAATAAACTTTTTAAAATTAAAAAGAAAGAAAAGCCTGACCAGGTAGTGGCACAGTGGATAGGGCGTCAGACTGGGATGCAGAGGACCCAGGTTCAAGACCCCGAGGTCGCCAACTTGAGCGCGGGCTCATCTGGTTTGAGCAAAAGCTCACCAGCTTGAACCCAAGGTCGCTGGCTCCAGCAAGGGGTTACTCGGTCTGCTGAAGGCCCGTGGTCAAGGCACATATGAGAGCAATCAATGAACAACTAAGGTGTTGCAACGCGCAATGAAAAACTAATGATTGATGCTTCTCATCTCTCTCCGTTCCTGTCTGTCTGTCCCTGTCTATCCCTCTCTCTCTGACTCACTCTCTGTCTCTGTAAAATAAATAAATAAATAATTTAAAAAAAAAGAAAAGAAATAAAGAAAGAACGCTGTGATTTGGAGGCTGTATTGGAAGGGATTAGTTTGGGATGTGGAGTACCACCCTTCTGGGAAGGTCTCGACCATAATGGGGACAGTCCGGTAGCTTCTTCCTGTCTCATCTCCAGTTAGGAACAGACCTGGACCATGGTACTGGACGAAGGGGTGGGAAGGAGGTGAGGAGTGGAGGGGAATCCACTGGGGTCTGTCTGCCAGCCTCCAGATGAGAACGGGGAATACATGAAGCTGCCCTAGGTCCCCACATTCAGATGTTTATCAGACTTTGTCAGCCTCACAGGCTGGGGACACTGGACGGTCTCCCACAGTTCAAGATCCCCAAGCTCAGCTCTCGAATGGCTCAGCATGGCCTGAGTAGGCTTCACACAAGGAGGGCACAGCTGCGACAGCCCCCCAGAAATCCCTAATATACTTCTGAGCTTTCTGGACTAGAATAGGAACCTCCAAACAGATTTCCACTTTGAGATGGCTCCATATCTAACCTGTTGTCAATGCTCAATATATATATAGAGTTTATTAGCAAGTTAAGTGTCAGAGTAAGGAACTGTAACAGGTTTACCTTATAACATCTTATAGCATTTGCTCTTTAATACAGTGCAATAATGGTTGGCAAACTGCGGCTCGCGAGCCACAGGCGGCTCTTTGGCCCCTTGAGTGTGGCTCTTCCACAAAACACCCCATGCGGGCGCTACCTCGATAAGGAATGTACCTACATACATAGTTTAAGTTTAAAAAATTTGGCTCTCAAAAGAAATTTCAGCCATCGTACTGTTGATATTTGGCTCTGTTGATTAATGAGTTCGCCGACTACTGATATAGTGGATTTAATTCTTATTCCTAAACGTTGAAAAGTAACTTTTCTCAAGTGAAATTCACTCTCCCTGACTCTTGACTCCTGTACTCAGTCGGTCTTAGTTCTGCTCCTAGAAAAACAGAATCTAAATGTGTGGAGTCTCTGTTAATAAGGTTTGTTGTCATCGTGAGTTGGGGTGACGGTGTCCCTGACGGCCCAGTCCAGCAGGGGACAGGAGTGACCCATGGACTGCTAACTCCCAGGGAGAGAGGAACTAGGTCAGGGAACCAGTTAGCTGATCTGTCACCAGGTGGCAGCCTCGCCCTCCCATGACAGCGTGGCCTCCGCTGGTAGGGGACTTTCCCCGCATCCGCGAGTCATTCTGTCGTAGCACAGAGCAACACTTTGGGGTCCCTCGACAGGGTCTCTCGATGCCAGGTGGCTGACGACGTCGTCTTGGTTTAGGGGCATCCAGGACGAGGAGCTGACGAAGTTCTGTTCCCGGGTCAGCAAGCTGCTGCAGAGGGAGGCCGCGGGGCCCGAGGCCACCGACGCCCTGCGGAGGCTCTTCCTCATCGTGGCGGCCACCAAATACAGCAGGAAGTGAGTGTGGGTCGTCCCTGGGTGTGGGGGGCCGGGGGCGCAGGCCTTTGACGTTTGAGCTTCTGCCCACTTAACCCAGTGCCGAAGGTCCTCCCGTAAACGTTCTCTCTGCCTGCGCAAGGGCCCTGGGCCCGTCTCTGGGGTCAGAGGGGAGCCCCAGGAGCGGGGTGCCCTTGCGCTGGTGTGACATCCCCGCCCCACCCCCGCGGCGGTCTGGCCGTCTCAGGCTGGAGAGGAGCTGCCTGGCCCTGCTGCAGACCACCCTCTGCCTGCCCGCGTGCCCGGAGCCGCTCCAGCTCCTCTGCGCGGCCATCCTGAGGGAGATGTCGCCCTGCGACCGCCTGAGCCTGACCTGTGACCACGTCCAGAACACGCGGCAGCTGAGCCTGGTGGCCTCTGTGCTCCTGGCCCAGGTAACATGACTGTCCTCTCCCAGGTTGAGCGCCCCACCCTTAGTGGCCCTGGGGCCCAGGAGAAGCAGCGGGCTGGTGTGCGGTCCCCATGGGGGTGGGCTCAGCTTGGGGTCCCCTCCACTCGCCAGTCTGTACGGATGCCACGGGGGAGCCAGCGCTCAGTGCCTCTGGAAGGAGCAGAGACACCTGTCCCTCCCGCTCCCCGTCCTCCATTCCCTGGGTTCCTGGGGAAGTGGCCAGGATGCTGCAAAGGCTGATTCCGGCCACAGGGCCTGGGCTGCCCTGGTGACATCCCTACAGGCTCGGAGGAGGTGGCGTTAGAGCACTAACGATGTTAACAGAGTGGCAGTCCCTCTGCAGGTGTTTTCAGACCGAGTGACCTGTCACTCGGGCACTTGAGCAAGGCGGCTCTCCACACCCCCGTGTCTGATCTGCAGGGTGACAGAAAGCAGGAGGTCAGAGATGTGGGCCAGCGTGTCTTCAAAGTCCTCGAGAGCCGGCAGCCGGACGGGCCCAGTCTGAGGCCTCTCCTCCCGGTCGTGTCCAAGGTGGCCAGCCTGGCCCCGGACACCCTCCATGAAGGTACCTCCCCTTCCCAAGAGGCCTGGGCCCCTGTCACGGCGTAGAGATGAGCCCACGGGGGAGGGAGGTGGGACGGGCTGGTCGTGTCTGAGTGGGTGTCGGGAGTCCTGAGAGCATGGGACTCCGTCAGGAGCTGCTTGTGGTTTTCCGGGAGGAGCCGGCAGGTCCCCTGGTTTCCCACAGTGTTGTGTCCCCCCCAGACCAGACCAAGCTGCTCAACAGGAGGCTGGCGGACTGGCTCCGCTATGCCAGCGTCCAGCAGGGGCCGGCCCACTCTTCCGGAGGCTTCTTCTCCACGCCCAGGGCCCGGCAGGTCAGTCTGGACGGGGTCCCGGAACCGTCCTGTCCCTGGGCCACCTCAGCCAGCCTTGCCCGCAGGGTCCCCTTGACTCTTCCTGTCCTCCCACCGCCCTGGTCCAGTATGACCCTTTCTTCTCTCTGCTTGGTGGTGGGTTGGGGGAGAACTCTGGGTCACGGAGGTCGTGCCCCCCCAGCCCATCGTGCGCTGCATCTGTCGAGGCCCAGAACTGGCCAGCTGGTCTCTTGTCTGATGGAGGGCCGTGGCCTTGACTCGAGCGCCAGTGCTCGTGCATCTTGCAAAGGGTGGGCGCCCCTGGTTCCAGAGGGTGCGGTGGATGAGCCCCCACCCCTCAGCAGCGCCCCTTGTCCTCCCCTGTCCCCCGCAGCCGGGTCCTATCACCGAGGTCGATGGGGCTGTGGCCACAGATTTCTTCACAGTGCTGTCCACGGCCCAGCGCTTCACGGAGGACCAGTGGCTGAACGTGCAGGCCTTCTCCATGCTAAGGGCCTGGCTGCTGCACGGCGGCCCTGAGGGCCCCGGCGCCCCGGACGCAGGTGGGAACCAGCGTGCCCCTGGGGGATGTCGGCCACCTGGGCTGAGCCTCGCTGGCACCAGCAGGCCCTTCCCAGACACAGCAGAGGGGTCAGGGTGATTGTTGAGGGCCAGTTACTCGGACACCACCACTGAGCTCTTTGCAAACCAACGTGTAGTTCCATCTGGACTTAGGGGTCGGGGGTGGAGTGGGACCTCCACCCTCCCTGAGGGTGTCCAGTGAGGGGAAGGAGGCTGGGTGGGCGACACTGGGCACTGCGCCCTGTGCCTGGGGTGGCCGCCATGGCGCCTCTCCTGGCGTCCCCTGGGCCCTTGTCCCACTGAGTACCTTCGTCCTCTCCTCCAGATGACAAGTCCGAACTGGAGGGCTCCACCCTGTCTGTGCTGTCCACCGCCTCGTCCACCAGCCGTCTGCTACTGCCCCAGGAGCGGCTGCGGGAAAAAGCCTTCGAGTACTGCCAGCGCCTCATCGAGCAGAGTAACCGGCGTGAGTCCCTGGCCCTGAGCCCCCGCCCGGGTCCTGTGGGGGGGCTCTCCACAGGGGGGGGGGGCCCAGCGGCTCCTGTTTCCAGGCATTCACCCCGGGGGGCTCAGCACGGGGCACAGCCCATTCCAGGCTCTTCAGAGCTGTCTCCCCAGCATGTCACACCTCCCCTGGGGACAGTCTTCTGCCAGGCCCTGTCCTGCACCTCTGCCCCCCCTGGGTGGCCCGCTGCCCGCCCCGGAGCTGCCAGAACGCAGCATGGCCGTCCCCATGCCGGCGGAGACAGTCGCCTTCCTTCCCTCCCGCAGGGGCCCTGAGGAAGGGGGACTCGGACCTGCAGAAAGCTGTAAGTGCCCGCGGGCCGGGGGCCGGGGTCCGGGCACAGCCGGGCGCCTTCCCCATCTGAGAGGGGCCTGCGTCCCCGTCCCCGTCCCCGTCCCCGCAGTGCCTGGTGGAGGCCGTGCTGGTGCTGGACCTGCTCTGCAGGCAGGACCCCTCCTTCCTGTACCGCACCCTGTCCTGCCTGAAGGCCCTGCACACGCGGCTGTGCGGGGACCCCGCCTGCGTGCGGGCGCTGCTGCCGGTGGCCCAGTTCTTCCTGACCCACGGTGAGCCCGGCCTCCTGCCCGCAGGGCCTCCCGGGCGCTGCGCTCTGCCTGGCGCTCCCTCCCTTGGTGGCGGAGGGCGTGGCTTTGATGGACAGTCAGCCCCAGACCGCGGTTTTGGAACAGATTTACACAGCGACCTAAAACATGATCAGCTTGATCTCGTTTGTAGAACTCGCTTAGGCATCAGGTTCATCAGCTTGTGAGGAATGTCCCCCCTCGTGTCACTTGGGGACGGGAAGCTGCACGCAGCTCCGCTTGCGTCGCTCGTGCAGCATACACGTGTCCTGGAGACACGCGTGGCCATGGAGACTGTCCGAGACCCTGAGGGGCCTGACCTCAGCAGAGGCGTCCTCACGCACCGGGGCCGGCGCCCCCGCCAGCTGCCGCCCTGATGCGCCCGTGCCTTTCAGGGGAGGCGGCCGCCCTGGACTCAGAGGCCGTCTGCCAGCACGTGTTCACCAGGCTGCCTTCCGAGTTCTTCCACCACCCGGTGCTGGCCTTCGAGTTCGTCCAGTTCTGCAGGGACAACCTCCCCCTGTTCGGCAGGAACCTCGGCATTCTCAAGCTGAGCTTCCCCAACCTTTTCAAGGCACGCTCGCTGGGCCCCGGGCCAGGCGGGGGGCTGGGCGGCAGCACGCCGCGTCCCTGGACCCTGCTCTCCACGGCGGGGCCTCTGGGCCAGTCCTTGCCTGTCTGTGACCACAGGGCCCGGTCACTCCCAGGCCTCAGGGCAGAGGGGTGAGGTGTGAGGCAGCCCGAGAGTCCAGACATCACAGGTAGATGCTTCCCTGTCAGTCTGGGCCTGTGCGCGCCTTGGGAAGGCCTGGCTTGATCTAGTTCTCAGAAAACCTGTCCAGAGTTTAGCATCCATCCTGGTTTGAGATGTGTCTTTTGTGACTGGCAGTCACTGTGTGACGTTTTTCAAAATCATTGGAAGACTCAGCAGTTTAATCAGAGAAACAAAAGCAGCAATGTGTGGGAAGTGGTTTAATTGTTGGTACAAAAGTGCAGGAGCAGAAAGAATAATGAAAGTCAAGTCAAAGGGGCATTTGCAGACCCCTGGGTCCCAGGCAGACCCCGCGGGACAGCAGTGATGAGGGCGTGGCCGGGGGCTGTCTCTGTGGCCAGCTGACGACCCCACTCCCGAGCTCAGAGCCCACAGACAGCCTCCCGGTGTCCCTCAGCTCCTGGCCTGGAACAGCCCGCCCCTGACCTCCGAGTTTGTGGCGCTGCTCCCGTCACTGGTTGACGCCAGCACGGCCCTGGAGATGCTGCATGCGCTGCTGGACCTGCCGTGTCTGACTGCGGCCTTGGACCTGCAGCTCCGGTGAGCCCGCCCCGCCCTGCCCTGCCCTGCCCTGCCCTGCCCCGCCCCGCCCTGCCGGCCTGTCTCCCCCACTCCCCTCCCCAGGGCTCTTCCCTAGTCGGGGCGCTGTGTTGTCACGGTGACGTCTGCTCAGGTCTCTCCCTGACTGTGAGGGCACAGCGGGGTCCAGCTGGTTGGCCTGTGCCTAGAGCCACGTCTGAGGCTAGCCTCGGGCGTCTGTCCACTCAGATCTTCTCCAGCCACATCCGAGAGGCCACTCTGGGATGCCTCCCTCAGGATCCCCAGCTGCCTGGAGGCCTTCCGGGACCCACAGTGCCGGGGTCTCTTCCAGCACCTGCTGCGTGCCCAGGCCAGCGGGACTGTGGAGAGGTAGGGGTCCCTCGGGCTGGGGAGCCCGGGACAGGGCCGTGTGCACAGGGCGCTGGTGTCCACTCCCAAGCCATTGCCTCGAACCTGGAGAAACAGCTGCCGTCCCCCCAGCACGGGAGGTGCCAAGCGGGGCCCAGAGCCCAGCGCCTTCGGTGAGCCGGCCAGTCCTCGTAACCCTGGGAGGTGGGTGCTCGGGTGACGCCGTCTACAGGAGAAACAGGGCCCCTGGGAGGAGAGACCCAGGCTGGAACAAGGCCTCCACACCTCAGATGCCTCAGCTCGGCTCCACGGCAGCCCCCCTGGTCCCGGGAGCAGGGCCGTCCTGAGGAGCGGGAGGCCGATGGCAGGCAGGGCTTGGGCACACATGGGGACGGGGTGGCCCCCTCGGATGAGGGCGTGCTGGTGGTTCAGAGCTTGGTGTGGGCCGTGGCTCTCGAACTCACCTGTGTCCCTGCGGGCACCAGCCTGTGGGGTCGCACGTGCTCGAGTGTGCAGGGGTGGGGGCGTGGCCGGTGCTCAGTGGGCTGTGTCCCCAGGTTGGCGCCCCTCCACCAGCTGCTGCAGCCCATGGCGGGCTGCGCCCGGGTGCTCCAGTGCGCCGAGGCCGTGCCCATCCTGCTCCAGGTGTTCTTCTCGGCGGTGACCCAGGTGAGCCTACCGCCAGCCAGGCCCCTGCTCCCAGGCCCCACACACCCACAGTGAAGGGCCAGCCCACCGCAGGGACCACGGCCCTGTCCCTGACCGCCGCAGAGCTTCAGCTGCGGGTCAGTGGGCGCCTCAGAGGCAGCTCAGCCGCACCCAGAGCCCTGTCCCTCTCGCCCAGCCATCCCCTCCCCAGGGCAGGGGCTCGCGAGTGGCCCCCAGGCTGCAGGGACAGTTGAGACCAGAGCAGAGTGCAGAAGGCGGAGCTGGCAGGGGGCACTGAGTCTGTCTTGCTTTCGACCCCAGCTCGCCGACAGTGCCCTGGCCAAACAGCTGGCACAGCTGCTCCTGCAGAGAAGTGACTCACTCTTCCAGGCCCCAGGCTACAAAGCCAGCGTGCACAGGTGAGTCCCTGGGCAGCCGCTGCAGGGCTGCACCCTCCTGGTGCCCCTGACCCTCACACTGGGGCTGTCACAGCCCACCCCCAGTGTCTTCCCCGGGCAACCTAGGCTCTGCACAGATCTCTGCGTCCCACATCCAGGACGTTCCTGCTCCCTCGCCTCCCAGCACAGGGCCTTCCAGACCGTCTGTCCCCTTTCGGAGGCCTGACACTCTCAAGCTCTTCCCGTTCCCCCCGCTGAGAACAGCGGTCTGAGCTGGCCCGGCCACCCCCCAGTGGGGTGAGTGGCGCCTTTAGGGGCCAGCCTGACCTTTCCTGCACGCGGTGCTCAGAAGGCTTTCCCGGCAGCCTCCTGGCTCCGCCCCGTGGGCTGTGGGGTGGGGTCTGCAGGCGGGGTCTGCCGCCCGCCAGCCGGTGTCCGCTCCCGCAGAGTGCTGAGCTCGCAGTTCCTGGCCCTGTGCGCGCGGCACCGCCCCCTCGTGGTCGAGCTGGGGAAGGAGCTCCTGGAGTTCGTGGGCGGCGCAAGCGGCCTGCGCAGCGGCGGGGGCATGCTCACTGCAGTGGTAAGGCCGGGCGGACCCCCATCCTCACCCCCCACCCGCAGCGGGCCTGGGCGGGGCTGAGGCACTGTCCCTGCAGGTGTGGGCCATTGGCGAGTACCTGTCCGTGTCTTGGGACCGGCGCTGCACTGTGGACCAGATCAACAAGTTCTTTGAAGCCCTGGAAGCCCTGCTGTTCGAGGTCACCCAATCCCGCCCCTCGGCCACCCTTCCCAAGTGTCCACCACAGCTCATCACCACACTCATGACCACACTGACCAAGCTGGCCTCCCGGAGCCAAGACCTGATCCCCAGGTACAGACCCCGGGGAGAGGGAACCTGCAGCTCCCCGTGGGGGAAGGAAAGTGTCCTTGGAGGCGTCCCCGTCCCAGAGACCCGACCGTTCTGGGCACGAGTAGGTGACATGGACCGTGGGCACTGCCACCTCACTTCGAGCTAAAGCCACAGGGGCTGGGTGCGTCAGGTGGCGGCCCCTCCCTGAGACCCCTTGCCCCAGGAAGGCTGCTTCTGCAGCTGACCAGCCGGCACCCCCTTGTCCCCAGGGTCTCTCTGTTCCTGTCGAAGATGCGGACCCTGGCCCAGCGCCCGGCCCTGGGCTGCCAGCCCTGGGGGGAGGACGCGGGAGCCATAGGGACACGGGCCACTGAGCTGCTGAACCTGCTGAAGATGCCCAGCGTGGCCCAGTTTGTGCTCACGCCCAGCATGGAAGTGTCCGAACCCCGCTATCACCGGGACAGCAACACGGCGCTGCCGCTGGCCCTGCGCACCGTCAGCCGGCTGGTGGAGAAGGAGGCGGGCCTCCTGCCCGGGTGAGGGACGGTGACCAGGCTGATGCCAGCTGCCGCTGCAGGTTAAGGGCCTCGTGGTAGGGCCAAGCCAGGCTTCAATGGTCAGAGGAGACCAGGAAGGGCCCAAGTCCCTGGAGGAAGCCCAGTGGTCTTGGCCCTCGGGGCAGGTCACGGCTGTCCAGGTGTCCCCGTGTGGCTGTTTGTGTCTCTGAACCCCCTCCACCGTGACCCTGGCCCGTTGGGTGGGTGAGAGCTGCCAGAGGTGTGACTCAAATAAACCTGCTCTGACAGTTTGTGTGGACACGGCGAGGTCGTTCCCTCTCGTCCTGGGGGAGACAGCCCCGCGGCTGCTTCCAAGTGCAGGCGCTGCCCCGTGCTGCTGGGAGCTGCGGCGGGGCGGGACACCGGGGCGCCTCCCGCGCAGCGCCCACCTGTGTAGGGCAAGCAGGATTCAGGCGCTGTCGCGGGTGATCCGGAATAGCAGATCGCTGGTCCACGCAGTTGGCAAGGAAACAGGCGACTCCCACAGCGTGAGCTACCACAGGTGATGCGCTTGGTCAGGGCTTTTCATTGCACCTTCTTCTCTTTAAAAAAACTGTTTACATTTATTTGAGAGAGGGAAACATCAATGCATTATTCCACTTCGGTGTTCCCTCCAGCTGCGTGCTCGTGGGTTGCTTCTTGTGCATGCCCTGACTGGGGATTGAGCCCATGACCTCTGCGTGCCGGGACGGCACCGTCCACTGAACCACCCAACCAGGGCTCACTGCACCTTCTTAGGCTCCCGAACAACTTCAAGAGGCGCAGGCTGGGCTCTGGGGCCTCTGCTGAGGGGGCTGCAGCCTCCTGCTGTTAGGAGGGAGGGCACGCCCACCATCGGGGCTCCCACAGGTGGGGCTCCCAGTGACCCGACGGCGCAGTGATTCCGGGCTCCCTCTGATATCGCCCCGAGCGAGCGGGGAGACGCCGCAGCGCGCTGGAAGTGGTGAGGCCAGAACGGCCCCCAGCCTCTGCGCTTCCCGGCCCGGCCAGCAGGCGGCGCTGCCGCTCCACGGGCCTGGCTGGGTCCTGACCCGCCCACAGAGGCTCCGCCCACCCTGGCCGGAGGGTTCGCCCCTCGAGCCCTGAGAAACGGGGTGGGGCTCGCCGGGGAGGGGGCGCCCTCTGCTCCGCCTGGCCTCGGCCTCGGGGTGTTTCCCCAAACCGCGGTGGCGGCAGGCGGAGCACGCCGGTTGGACGTGGGTGGGACGAGAGGGGCACCCTGACTCCCCCAGGACGGGGCGCACCCAGCCGGCTTGGTCCTCAGGAACCCAGGGAGGCCGGGGTCGCGTGGGGGCGCCCGCGTGGGGCGCAGGCCCCCGGTGAGCCACCAGTCCCTCTGAACTGGGTCCTCTCTGAACTCAGGTTGGGGCTGTGTTTTTTCTTTTCTGTTGGGATGTCACACATTTAAAATTACTTCTTTTAAAAAGATTTTGATTTTAGAGAGGAGAGAGGCGGGGCGGGCGGGGAGCATGAACCCCGCTTCTCCCGTGTGCCGTAAACAAGTGCAGTGACCAGTGACCCAGCATCTGGAAACGGTGGGAGCCGCCATCAGCAGGAGGGGTCCTGGGACCTACCCCGACCCGCGGGCGCAGCTCCCTCCCGTGCCCTCCACGGCAGAGGCCTTGCCAGGGCTGGGCAGCTGACTGGCCAGAACCCTTCGTCCCCAGGGTCTCTGTTCCCATCGAAGGTGAGGACCCTGGTCCAGAGCCCGGCCGCAGGCTCCCTGTGCTCTGAGGCAGCCCTGGACCACCATCTGCTGAACCTGCTGACGATGCCAAGCTGGCACGGAGGTGAGGACTCGGGCAGCTGTCACCCCACTACCGACATGGCTGCCCACGGCCAGCCAGCAGTAGAGGGCCCCCGCCAGGACAGAGCAGTGGCCGGTGCAGGCAGTCTGGACCGCAGATGAAGAGCCTGGCATTAGGGCCCAGCCGTGGCTTCAGTGACCAGAGGAAACCAGGAGGGCTGAGCCCTAGAGCCGCCCAGGTACCAGGGTGGGTGAGACTCACTTCAGAACCTGGGGGCTCTAGGCCCATCCCTTGGGTCTGCACTGCACGTGTACTGGGCCACCTGCTTGCTGAGTGGTGGCCAGAGCCTTGTCCTGGGGGCAGGCTGCTTGTTCTGCGCTGAGCGGAGGCGGTCTTCACCGTCCTCCCAGGGTCTCTCCGAGCTGGTGGGCAGGGGACTGGGTGCCCCCCAGCAGGCCCTGGGGGAGCCCAGGACAGCAGCCTCCCTGACTCCCACACCACTGCTCTCCAAGAATACAAAAGATATTTTATTCAACCTTTACATCTTCATTAAAATCTCCAAACATAAAAGCTCTGTAACAAACATCACAACTTAGTGTTATCTGTCATAAATAAAATATACACTAAGATGACACTATGCGCGGGGTGAGGGTGGCCAGTGCCCCGAGGTGACGCACCCCTCAGGAACGGCCGTGGACTCTGGCCCTAGGGAGGGGGCGAGCGGAAGCGGATCTTCTTGGCTGTTTCCACGTCAGACTTGGCGACCAGAAACCGCACCTTCTTCCCCCCATGTCGAATCAGGTCCACCGCCCTGAAACCAGCGAACGGGGTGAGGACGTCCTGCCCGGCTCCCCTCGAGGTGCAAGCAGAGCCACCGGGAGGTGCCTTCCCCCAGGGGTCCCCAGTGCACGGAAGGGGCGAGGCTGCCCACCCCCAGCCCTGGGGACCGGAGTCCTGGGGCCTGTGGCTCAGGTCAGAGGAGGGGAGGGGAGGGGAGGGGAGGGGAGGGGAGGGGAGAGGTGGGAGGGGAGAGGTGGGAGGGTGGGAGGCGGAAACAGAGCGCTGGGCTGGGGCTGTGCCTCCACTTCCTGTCTCTAAAGCAGGGTAAGGCCAGGACTGCTCTCTGGATCAGTCAGTGAGTGGGACTTGTCCCCCAGGGGACCTGCCCCGGGCCACCCTGGCAGCATCGCCCGGGGTACCTCAGGTAGCTGACGCCCATCAGGCTGCCTCCGTTCACCTCCAGGATGCGGTCTCCCAGCGACAGCCGGCCATCGGCCGCTGCAGGGCTGCCCGGGAGCAGGGTCTGGATGTAGAGGCCGGGGGCGCCCAGGGCCGTGTGCTGCAGGGGACACGGAGGCCTCAGGGCTCTGTGGGCCCCAAGAGCAGGTGCCCTCTCAATGGCCACCTCAGCCCCGTCCTCAGCGGAGGCCCTGCCTAGCAGTCACCCACGTGTCTGCAAGCACAGCGCTGGACACCGTCACCCGCACAGGCCCAGGATGGACACCCTGGGTCTGAGGACAGCAGGCTGGGGGTGGCTCCTGCAAGCCCCATCCTTCCCTCACCTTCCACGGGGGTGCCCTTCCAAGACCCTGGTCCCAAGTGCCCGCGTCTCCACGGGTGATCAGTGAGGCCTGGCCCGAGTCTGGTCACCAGGACGCCGTGAGGACACAAGGTGCGGGGGCCACTCACCATCCCGTCAATCAGGCCCATGCCCAGCCCAGAGGGGCCGCGCTCCAGCTCCACCAGGAAGACGTAGCAGAAGTCCTCGTTGCTGGAGCTGTGGCTAGAGGGGGCCGGAGGGGGCTCGTCCTCGGGGGTCACAGGGTCTCCTGGGGGGACAAGGGGCAGGAGTGGAGCCTGCAGCAGCCCGCACCTGTCATCCAGCCCAGGCCCTCACGTCTCTGATGCGGAGTACATGTCACCTGAGCCGCCCCTTCCTCGACCTAGCAACTTGAGCTTCCCCGGGAGGCTGCATGTGGCCCTGCTGCCCAGTCTGCCCCTGGAGCCGTCTCCAGGCACCTGGGGTTGCAGGCTGTGCAGGCAGGAGCTGAACGCCCCCCGTGCACGGCCAACAGGACCTTGGGAGGGAGTGGCCCAGAGGGACCTGCAGACACCAGGAGGACCCGAGGCTGGAGTGCAGGTGTGAGCCGGGTGACAGGTCTCACCTTCCAGAGCTGCCCCCGGCTGGACGCCTGGCCCATTCTGCCTCCCTTCCAGAAGTGCTTTCCCACGGGGGCCACCAGGGTTGGGCCAGTCAGGGCCAGTGGGCTCCAGTGGGGTGCCGGGAGGCGTGAGCAGGCAGGAGGAGTCTGTGTGCAGGGGCCCAGCCTGGGGGCCCCCGCGGCGCCCGACGCCCAGCTGCCTTCCTGGAAGGTCCTGTGCCTGGGAAGCTCCGGCGGGGGGCGCAGGGTGCGCCTGGCCCGCTTCCCGGGCTCCCCTGCCAGGGTCCCTGGGTGCCAAGGGGCAGCTCTGGCTCTCGAGGTGCGCCTCGGGGGTGGGGAGGAGCGAGCCCTGGAGGAGAGAGAGCGCTCAGGTTCCGGGGAGCCCCCAGCTCTCCCGCTCCCTCCCCGGGCCAGGGGCAGCTTGCTCAGCAGTACCTGGAGGGCCTGGGGCGGGGGCGTCCCCGCGCTGGGACTGGGCTTGCTCTGCAGGCCCCACAGGAAGTGGCGCAAGTAGAGAAGGTGCTGGTAGATGCCGTCATCCGGGCAGTCTGCCTCCAAGTCCACCTGGAAGCCCTCACTCGGGAGAACGATGGGTGGGGGGTTCTCATAGGACTCCAGAATGTCCTCTGTGGGCGGGGCAAGGACTGCTTGACCACTGGGCTGGAGGAGGCCGCCCCCCCAAACCAGGGACCAGGTAACAAGCAGACTGACCTGCCAAGTACAGTGGGGGGGGCAGACCAGAGTGACCAGCCCACACTGCACTCTGGTCCCTCCTGGACCCGAGGGACCACCCAGGATAGGGACCACCCAGGATAGGGACCACCCAGGATAGGGACCACCCAGGATACAGACAAGGCCCTGCCTTCTGGAGCTCCAGCCTTACTGACTCCCTTCCGGAACCGAGTGCTCAGCCCGGAAGGGGACAGCCCTGCGCTGACCTGCCTGCTCCTGTGCACCCCCCACACACACACACACACAGCAGGGGGATCAGGGCGGCCATGTGTGCGCTGGTACTTGGACATGAGCACTCTCCAGCCCGCAGGAAGGCTCTGCTCCCAGCACAGGCCTCAGCAGCGGGCTGGACATGGGAGGGCAGACATGGTCCAGTGAGCCTGCAGCCCTGCCCCCTGCCCCCTGCCCAGAGCCAGTCTCTCCTGTCCCAGCCGAGACCCCAGGTGAGCAGGTGAGGGGGCACTGTCTGCAGCTCTGCTGTATACGTCTCCTCTGTGTCCTTTAATTCCACTTTTGTGTGTATCACACATAATGCTAATGGAGAGATGCTGTCTCATCAGTACCAAGTGCACATCTGTGTGGGCCCCCGTCCCTGTGCACAGTGTGAGTGCACATCTGTGTGGGCCCCCGTCCCTGTGGACAGTGTGAGTGCACATCTGTGTGGGCCCCCGTCCCTGTGCATAGTGTGAGTGCACATCTGTGTGGGCCCCCGTCCCTGTGCACAGTGTGAGTGCACATCTGTGTGGGCCCCCGTCCCTGTGCACAGTGTGAGTGCACATCTGTGTGGGCCCCCGTCCCTGTGCACAGTGTGAGTGCACATCTGTGTGGGCCCCCCCGTCCCTGTGCACAGTGTGAGTGCACATCTGTGTGGGCCCCCGTCCCTGTGGACAGTGTGAGTGCACATCTGTGTGGGCCCCCGTCCCTGTGCACAGTGTGAGTGCACATCTGTGTGGGCCCCCGTCCCTGTGCACAGTGTGAGTGCACATCTGTGTGGGCCCCCGTCCCTGTGGACACTGTGAGTGCACATCTGTGTGGGCCCCCGTCCCTGTGGACAGTGTGAGTGCACATCTGTGTGGGCCCCCGTCCCTGTGGACAGTGTGAGTGCACATCTGTGTGGGCCCCCGTCCCTGTGGACAGTGTGAGTGCACATCTGTGTGGGCCCCCGTCCCTGTGCACAGTGTGAGTGCACATCTGTGTGGGCCCCCGTCCCTGTGGACAGTGTGAGTGCACATCTGTGTGGGCCCCCGTCCCTGTGGACAGTGTGAGTGCACATCTGTGTGGACCCCCGTCCCTGTGCACAGTGTGAGTGCACATCTGTGTGGGCCCCCGTCCCTGTGCACAGTGTGAGTGCACATCTGTGTGGGCCCCCGTCCCTGTGGACACTGTGAGTGCACATCTGTGTGGGCCCCCGTCCCTGTGGACACTGTGAGTGCACATCTGTGTGGGCCCCCGTCCCTGTGGACACTGTGAGTGCACATCTGTGTGGGCCCCCCCGTCCCTGTGCACAGTGTGAGTGCACATCTGTGTGGGCCCCCGTCCCTGTGGACAGTGTGAGTGCACATCTGTGTGGGCCCCCGTCCCTGTGCACAGTGTGAGTGAACATCTGTGTGGGCCCCCGTCCCTGTGCACAGTGTGAGTGCACATCTGTGTGGGCCCCCGTCCCTGTGGACAGTGTGAGTGCACATCTGTGTGGGCCCCCGTCCCTGTGCACAGTGTGAGTGCACATCTGTGTGGGCCCCCGTCCCTGTGCACAGTGTGAGGGAACATCTGTGTGGGCCCCCGTCCCTGTGCACAGTGTGAGTGAACATCTGTGTGGGCCCCCGTCCCTGTGCACAGTGTGAGTGAACATCTGTGTGGGCCCCCGTCCCTGTGCACAGTGTGAGTGAACATCTGTGTGGGCCCCCGTCCCTGTGGACAGTGTGAGTGCACATCTGTGTGGGCCCCCGTCCCTGTGCACAGTGTGAGTGCACATCTGTGTGGGCCCCCGTCCCTGTGCACAGTGTGAGTGCACATCTGTGTGGGCCCCCGTCCCTGTGCACAGTGCGAGTGCACATCTGTGTGGGCCCCCGTCCCTGTGGACAGTGTGAGTGCACATCTGTGTGGGCCCCCGTCCCTGTGCACAGTGTGAGGGAACATCTGTGTGGGCCCCCGTCCCTGTGCACAGTGTGAGGGAACAAACTTGGCCTGTGCGCAGGAGCGTTTCCCACGGGCAGCAGTGGGCCCAGCGGGTTGACTGCTCTCTTCCTGGTGGGCTGTGCGCTGGCTGAGGCCCCATCCTCGGGCTCCGTGACCTGAGCCCAGAGCTTAGAACCTGGCCGTGGGTTCTAGCTCCTTCACCCCCCAGTTGTGGCTGTCCCGGGGAGGAGGAAGATGGCTCAGGGCAGAGGTAGGAGGTGTTCTGCAGGCTCCCCGGGAGGCCCCCCTGACCCAGCATGCTCGCTCGTGCCCGAGGAGGGGGCTTACCTGCCGTGAGGACGTCGGGGCCGTCCGGGGCCCCCGGCTCCCAGGCACTCATGGGGCCCATGGCCGAGGCCAGCTGGTACTGGGTCAGGAGCCGGTGCAGCTGTGCGGGGCTCAAGGCAGGGAACGCGGCCCGCAGATTAGCCCAGCTCATCTGGGTGACAAGAGGCGCTCGTGTCAAAGGCGGAGGGCCAGGACAGCGGCCGCCACTGGTCACTGTCCATGTGAGACAGTGAGGTCAAGGAGGCGGTCAGAGGGAGGTGCAGCGGGATCTCCCCCCAGCGGGCAGCTCGCCCTGGCTGCCTCGGCGTCCACGTGAGAGCTGGGTGGGCAGCTGTCCCCTGGTGAGGCCAGTGCCTGGTCCTCTGAAGGCGCCCTCACATCACAAGACAACTGGGACTCGGGAAGATGGAACGGTCCCCGCCTCTCCCCACATCACAAAGGCAAGCAGGTGGAACAGGCAGGAAGGCCCAGCACTGTCCTCAGGTGACACGAGACCAGCTCTGTGGGCTCAGGGGCGGGGGGAGCTCCCTTGGACCCCAGCGCGGTCCTGAGCACGTCACTGAGCCAGCCCACGCGTCAGTCAGCCTGCACCCGGGCCCCACCATCTGGGAAAAGAAAGAGCCCTTTCCCTCTCCAAGCGGCCTCTGTTTCTGAGACCATCTCGAGCAGCTCCTGAAAAGGTGGCCTTGGGGGGTCGGCTCGGTGTTCCTCTCCTGCCACCTGCGCGTGGGGCTGCCCCCAGGTCTGACTTCGAGTCCCCGTGCTGGGACCCCGCGGCTCCTCGCGTTCCAGCCTCCCACGTGGCTCGCAAGACGCGGGAGCTATTCTGATGGCCTGGCTTCAGGTATGTCACTTCTGTTCCTCTCCGAAGCTCACAAGCTCTCTGTCCACTCTCCCGGCTCCACGTGCTCGGTCCAGGGGCAGCGCTGCCCTGGCTGCTGGGCCTTTGCGTCCGCTGGCTGCACTTCCAGTCCAGGGGTCGGCTCGGTTGGTCTTGACTGCCTGGCCCCCGTTCTGTCTGCGCCTTCTGCACTCCAGCTGTTTGCATGCTGGGCCTCACGCACTGGTCTGTTAGTTTCTTTTTTTCTCACCCTGTGTCTCTCTCGCTTGATTTCACTGCCAACATCAAGAGGCCCAGGCTGTGGTCATCCAGTGTCCACACTAAAAAGCCAATCAATAGCCTCAGGCTATGAGGGGAGGGACCAGGGCAGACCCTGGGGGATGTCCTCTTGCGAACAGCCCAGCCCACACGCCCCCCACACACAGACACACCAGCTTGAGACAGCCACCGCTTGACTGGAGGTGGCTCTTGTTGATCTTGGAGGTCCGGGAAGCCACGCCCCTCACACAGGAGAGATCCTGGGGCTTCTCCAGGGCTGGTGGTGCGGGGACATGTCCAAGGGGGCCGTTTCCCGCTTACTGTCGCTGCTTTCTGGGTGGTTCCTTCATCTTCCAGCTCTGCTGTTGAAATTTTCACCACTGCTGCTGTAACTTTAACTTCCAAGAATTCTTTTTATTCTTTTATTTATAGAATCCTGTTCTTAATTTTATAGATACTTATCTTATTTTTATGAGGATGTAAGTGGCTTTTTTAAGTTTCTTCTCCCAGAACAATCTTCCAAAAGGTGGAAACGATGGCCTAAGGCCTGTTTTTGTACAGCCCTCAAACTAAGAATTGTTTTCACATTTTTAAAGAGCTTAAAAAAAAACCCAAAAAACAACTTTGGACTTAGATGTTTGTTGCCGTGGGAGCCCCTAGGGCCGCGTGCCAGGCCCTGACCTGTCTCTGTGCTTTCTCTGTCCTTGGCTCAGGCCATTGGAGAGCATTGCTTTGCTTTTGTTAGTGGTCTCTTAGGAGAGAACACACTAAATTCATGTGTTTAATCTGTGATCTTATACTTAGATGTTCCCATTTTCTGAATGTGCTCAAGTGAATCTATGCTTCACTTGTATACTAAAAAAATAACTTAAAAAAGACACTTGAGTAGGACACACAGATCCTGACACGTGGTTGGTTTTCAGTGTCTGCTGAACAACAGTGGTTCCCAGGGACTCGGCTCCATGGCGCACTGGCTTGTGCCCTCAGCTTGGCCGCCATGAAGCAGAGGTCACAGCTGGGCGTCCCACAGTGGCATGCTGTGAGGCTGAGGTGACAGGCAGGTGCAGAGCCGTCTACACTGAGGGCTCAGCGTGCAGCAGCGGTGCAGAACCCTAACAGCTGTGCTGGGTCACAGGAGGCTTCCTGGTACCCTAACAGCCGTGCTGGGTCACAGGAGGCTTCCTGGTACCCTAACAGCCGTGCTGGGTCCCAGGAGGCTTTCTGGTACCCTAACAGCAGTGCTGGGTCACACGAGGCTTTCTGGTACCCTAACAGCCGTGCTGGGTCACACGAGGCTTTCTGGTACCCTAACAGCAGTGCTGGGTCCCAGGAGGCTTTCTGGTACCCTAACAGCCGTGCTGGGTCACACGAGGCTTTCTGGTACCCTAACAGCAGTGCTGGGTCACACGAGGCTTTCTGGTATCCTAACAGCCGTGCTGGGTCCCAGGAGGCTTTCTGGTACCCTAACAGCCGTGCTGGGTCACACGAGGCTTCCTGGTACCCTAACAGCCGTGCTGGGTCCCAGGAGGCTTTCTGGTACCCTAACAGCAGTGCTGGGTCACACGAGGCTTTCTGGTACCCTAACAGCCGTGCTGGGTCACACGAGGCTTTCTGGTACCCTAACAGCAGTGCTGGGTCCCAGGAGGCTTTCTGGTACCCTAACAGCAGTGCTGGGTCACACTGAGGCTTCCTGGTACCCTAACAGCTGTGCTGGGTCACACTGAGGCTTCCTGGTACCCTAACAGCTGTGCTGGGTCACAGGAGGCTTTCTGGTACCCTAACAGCCGTGCTGGGTCACACTGAGGCTTCCTGGTACCCTAACAGCTGTGCTGGGTCACAGGAGGCTTTCTGGTACCCTAACAGCAGTGCTGGGTCACACTGAGGCTTCCTGGTACCCTAACAGCCGTGCTGGGTCACAGGAGGCTTTCTGGTACCCTAACAGCAGTGCTGGGTCACACTGAGGCTTCCTGGTACCCTAACAGCTGTGCTGGGTCACAGGAGGCTTTCTGGTACCCTAACAGCAGTGCTGGGTCACACGAGGCTTTCTGGTACCCTAACAGCCGTGCTGGGTCACAGGAGGCTTTCTGGGGCTCGACCCTTGGGTAGAGGTGGAGTGCTCCATTTTTTACAGCAGACTGAAAGCCCCACTGTCCCTTCACGACATCGTGCTGTGCTGGCCACGCTGGGTCAGTTCAGGGCCCTGCCTGGAGATGGCAAAGCAGCCACATTGCCCACTGGGTTCAAACACTTCCCTCCAGAGCGCCCTGTGAACACTCAGTCATTCCCAGGCACGTCTGGGTGCATTCCAGGCAGGAAGGGACCACCCTTGGTCTGGATTCATTGATCTGTGACGACTGTCAGGCACCAGGTGAGGGAGGAAGGTGAGGGGTGCTTAGCTTGACCGCGGTGACCGAGGACCACTGGAGCGGCAGGCATGCACCGTCCAGTCTGGGCGCCTCTCTGGGCGGAAGTCCAGGTGGCAGGGCCGGGCCCCTCTCCTAGTTCACCTGGGTTGTCAGAACTTGGCTCCTGATAGGCGTAGGGCCGAGGTAACCACTTCTGTGCTGGCCTGTGGCTGAGGGCCACTCCCAGCTCGGGGAGGCCGCGCTGTCCTTGGCCTGTGGCCCCTTCCTCCCTCTGCAGAGCAGCAGGAGCAGGTTGGGTCCCTCTTTCTCCTTCTGTCCCATCTCTCTGGTCCTCATATTCGTGGAAGGACTCTTGTGATTAAGCTGAGCCCATGGGCTGACCCTGGGTGGTCTCCCCACTGCAGGGTCTTTTCATCTCCCCTGCAGAGCCCGCAGCACTTGTGGGGGTCACACACTCAGCTGCAGGTCCGGGTCTAGACAGACATTGTGGGGCATCTCCCTGCTCACAGGCAGCAGCCGTGGAGTGGAGACAGCCCTGCCAGTGCCCTGAGGCCGGACGGCCAGGTCTGCCCCCCCCCCTGGCCTGGTGGGTAAGGCTGGTGACTCTGGAGGGACAGCACGACCCCACCCACCCGCACTGACTCTGCACCCCTCCTACCTGGATGAGCTGGGCGCGGGGAGTGGCCAGCAGGTTGAGGGTGCAGGAAAGCTTCCGGAAGAAGCGCTCCCCGGCTTCCCCAAAGCCAGCGCTCCAGGTCCACTCCAGCAGCTGCTGCAGGCGCACACAGGCCTGGACGCCTCGGGGCCAGTGGAAGCAGCTCAGAGAAGGGCCTGGGGGCGGCGGGGGGTGAGGCCCAGGCTGCCCCTCGGAGAGCAGGTGCGCTGCCCGCCCACCCCGGGGGAGCCAGGCCGCAGACCAGCCGTGCCTGTACGCACCCACTCGAGTCCTCAGAGGACGAGTGAGACACCTCACATCGGGCCTAAGGCAGGAACCTGCCCGTGGCCTTCTCTGGGGGGGCACGGGAGGCTGGGTGAAGACGGCAGGGAGGGGCTATGACTGCCACCGAGTCCCACGTGCAAAGGGATGTGGTCCGAGACTCCAGCCAAGCCCCTCTGCCCCCGCCCTGATCCCGCCCCGTGGACCCTGCCCAGCCTGGGACTGAGGAGCCCTGTGCAGACACTGGCGGGATCCTGCCCCTCCAGGGCCCGTCTGTGACCTTCCCGCCCCCTCCAGGGCCCGTCTGTGACCTTCCCGCCCCCTCCGGGAGCCCGTCCGTGACCTTCCCGCCCCCTCCAGGGCCTGTCCGTGACCTTCCCGCCCCCTCCGGGAGCCCGTCCGTGACCTTCCCGCCCCCTCCGGGGCCGTCCGTGACCTTCCCGCCCCCTCCGGGAACCCGTCCGTGACCTTCCCGCCCCCTCCGGGAACCCCTCCGTGACCTTCCCGCCCCCTCCCCGCAGGCGGCTGGCCCTCACCCTTGTCCAGCAGCTGGTTGAAGAGCAGAGTGCCAGAGAAGAAGCAGAGGTAGGCCAGCACCTGGGCAGCGATCTCGGGGTGCACCTGGGTCTGCTGCAGGAGGTCCAGCGTGGCCTGGTAGACGGACACGACACGGCACAGCTCCTCGGGCAGCTGGGGGGCCGGGCACCAGCTCTCCCGGGGCTCAGGCGGGAACGGCGGGCACTCCAGCAGGGCCGGGAGGCAGATGTACAGGGACTGCGGGAGAGAGGACGGCGCGGTGGGCGGGCCTGGGCACCGGCCACGGGGCGGAGTGAACATGGTGACCCGTGGGGCTCTACCCGCCTCTGTGAAAGGTGCAGGTTGCATGGGAGGCACAAGGGACCCCGCAAAGGGCCCACAGACATGCTGAGCAAGGACAGAAGCCCAGGATCCTCGGGGGACAGCAGGAAGTGTGTGGCTCCTTCTGGGCCCCCCAGAGGACCGGGGGCAGGGGCCCGGGCGCACCTTGGAGACGTAGTACACGCACTGCTGGAAGGCGTACAGGATGACCTCCTCCAGCTCCGCCATGGCCTCCTCGCTGGCCGACAGTGCGCAGGAGTACAGGGACTCCCTCGAGCCTGAGGGGACACGGTGGCACGGGGTTACCGAGGGGACAGCTGGGCCTCTGGGAGCAGGTTGAGGACACGTCTGCCCGCTCGTCTGCCGTGGCCTCTGACGGACAGGCAGCGTGGGCCCGTCAGGGAGCTCCGCTCTGCTCAGGGCGGGGGGGCTGCACCGGCTGCCGTGCCCCGGGCACTCGGTGGCACAGGCCCGGCCACCTGCTGCCCAACAGCGGAGAGCAGAGGTGTGCAGGCCTGAGGCCCTGCCTCTGCCAGCGTCTGGGCCGACGCGGTCATGCTGCCTGTCCTACTGTTCCTGATGCTTCCCCTCGGAGAGCTCGGGCTCTCCTGCCCTTCAGCCCGGAGGGCTCACTCCTCAGGAACGGGCTGGACCAGGAAGCCGGGCCTGCCTGACCCCCGGGGGCTTCCCCAGAGCCTGGCCTTCGGGGTCTCAGTGGGACCCTGATGGCGTCTGGATGCTGCCTGCAGTGTCACCAGGCAGCGGGAGGGGCCCCAGATCTGCGGGAACAAGAGGCTGTCAACAGGCTGCCGGCTGCCACACTCCCTTCTTCCAGGAGGCACCAGGCCACAGAGCACCGAGGCCGGCCCCGCTGCTGCCGGAGCACAGGCGGACCAGACGGATCTCACAGCCACTTGAGCTAGTGGGGACTTGGCCAAGAAACCCAGCTCAAACCCTCTCCCTGCAGCCGCTGGGTGTGGGCTGGGGCACCGCCCTGCAGGCCGCCTGCACCCGGCAGCGTGTTTAAGAGCAGACGCCCTCCTGGGGGCCGGGGGCTCTGGGGGGAGGAGGAGATGCAGAAGGGGCAAAGAGAGGGGCAGCGGGTCCACTGTGCACCACACAGCAGGCTCCCAGCATGGGCCACCCAGGCCCTTTGGCCATCATTTAAAACCACCTGGAAACCCCCCCTGCGCTGGGGCCTGTGGGACTTCCGGCCACGCTGACGCCACGTGAGCTCTGCCGATCTTTCTGAGGGTTGGCAGCCTGTCACCCGCCAGAGCCCCTGAGGACCCCTGGCTCTGTGGGTGCTGAAGCAGAGCCTCAGAGACTTACAGGAAGGTTTTAAACGAGCAAAACAAACACCCCCTTCCACGGGCTAAGTTCTCAGCTGCTGTGTGAACACCTCTCCTGGGTAAGAGCTTCAGACAAAGAGACTGTTTGGGGAACGAAAGGCTATTTTTCCAGCTTTCAGGACGTGACATCTCCATTTTCAGAATTCTTCCCACAGAGATTTCCTGCTGAAGGTCAGGAGGCCGAGTGCCGGCCCTAACCTTCCTCTGCCCTCGGGTTGACGCTGTTTTTCCTCTGAGCTCTCCAGCGTCTGCACCGCACGGGACGTCGTCTCTGGGCCACTGGGGTCCTGCTCGGCTCTCCTGCTGGCCAGCGTGGTCCCTGGGGCAGCACAGAGCGGACTCTCTCCCAGCGTCCACTGGCCGACATGCTATCCGGCCTTCCCGCCCAAAAATAACTTCCTCCGAAGACTGGAGGCAGCGGCTGGGCGAGCAGTGGCCCGTCATCCCAAGCAGCTTTCCGGGACAACCAGCTGGACACGGGTCCCTGTGCAGCTCGCTCGCCCAGCCTGTGCAAGGCCGGCTCAGAGCGGCCCCCAGAGCTGCAGCCTCTCGGAGAGGCAACCCTCCCATGGACACTGTGCCTGAAAGTCATGGGGGGTCTCCCACCCGACTCGGCCAGAGCCAGAATCAGTGGGGCTCCCTGAGAGCATGCCCACCTCCCGACATCACACGGACAGCATGCACTTGGGGACAGGCCAGAGGCCAGGTGCGTGCTGGCCATGGCCGAGTCCAGCAAAGCCCCCCCACTCAGGTCCCCCTGCAGCAGCACCGGTCCCGGTAGCTGGAGGCCCCCGAGGACTCGAGCAGGGTTTGAGCCTTACAGGGAAGGTGGGGCTGGGCGCAGGGCAGGCCCGGCTGCGAGGGGAGGGAGCTCCCTGGCTCTGCAGACCTCAGCAGGGCGGGTGTGCACGGCACAGGCATGGCAGCCAGTACACAGGCTGGTTTCAGACGCAGGCCTTGTGGACACAGAGGACTGTGGCCGTCCTGGGAGGCCTAACGCCTCTCCTAGTGGCCACCCGTGGGGCACAAGGGACACAGGCAGCAGGCCAGTAAGCTATTTTTTCAGGTTCTTTCCTCCCGGGAGACATAGCTGAGCACACGCAGGTGCTGTGCAGCCTCCAACTGACCCAGCCTACAGGGAGCCCAGCTGGACCCCATCCTGCCCCACTGGCTTCCCTCCCAGCCTCAAGGGCACCTCGTGGCTGCAGCCTGGGCCCCCAGAGGCAGAGCCGCATCTACTCAGGGCCCCCCGCAGCTTGTGGTGCGGGCCAGGGTCCCCCAAACAGGAGGGGCGGGTGCGAGTGGCTTTGTTTATGCCACGGCCGAGCAAGAGGCTGTGTGGGCAAAACCAGGTGGGCCCACGTGAGGCTGTGGCCCAGCCCCTGGGAGCCCGGCCGTCACATCCTGTCCCGCCACAGGGAGGTCCTGCTGCTGCTGCTGGCTTTGTCCCAGGACCCACATACCCCTCCCGGCCCCCCAGAGTCCTTGTCAGACACAGGCCAGCTGAAATCCCACAGGGGCCTCAGGCGCAGCCAAACGCCACCTTCCTCAGGAAGCCCTCCCAGCTGCCCTGTCGGTCTCTCACTGAGGGTTGTCAGCACTGCACACAAGTCCTAAGATGCACACTGCCCCACGCTTTACTCACTGACACGCACCCTACAGCTCTACAGCTCTCCTTAGCAACTTGCCTCCTCTCTGAAACGGTGGAGCGTCTCGTCTCGTAAGGGAGGACGGCCTAGGGCCGGCGCACTGTGCTCCCTCCACTGGTGCCTAGTGAGGGACCTGTGTCCCCCAGGCCGCCCGGGCCACGCACAGTGGGACAGCCCACAAAATGACAGGGACAGTGCTAGCGCACCATGGACAACAGGCCAGGTGAGGTCAGTCAGGGGAAGCCCCGACACACCGTCCCTGTTCCAAGACGGCAGGTGGCCCCACGCCAAGCACCCTGCCCGCCCGCCGCCAGCACAGGCCGCACCTGTGACGTCCGGCTCCTGCTCCAGGCTCTGCATGTAGAGGGGGCACTTCTGCTGGATGAAGTACAGCAGCTCAATGGCGTTGGCCATCCAGAACAGGATGTGCTGCAGGTCCGGCAGCAGGCTGGCCAGGGAGAAGCTGGCCGAGGAGAGGGGCTCCTGCCTGCCGAGACAGAGGCAGGCCAGTTACGCTGGGCCCACCGCGCCACAGAGGACGCGTTTCAGCGGAACACGAACAAGAACCACAGCTTGTCAACCTTCCGAGGTGAGCTGGGGAGTGAGAAGACGACGCACAACCTGCCACCACCACCAGCCAGGGCCGGAGCTAGACCTCAGCAGGAAGAGCCGCCAGCAGCCACGGCCACTGGTCGAGGCCTCGGGTCAGTAAGCCATCTGCCTGTCTGTGACTGTTAGTTACAGTGTGTGCAGGTGTGTGTGTGTGCACACGGTAGGGTGGGGTCTTTAGTCCTGCCTGCAATGCCCGGGGCAGGCAGGGACTCGTCTCAGTGACCCGGGGTCCTAGAGAATGAGGCCCTTGAGGACGTGTCCAGGGAGGGCTGGGCCTGGTCATCCTCCAGGTCTGTCCCTGCTGAGCAGCCGCGTGGGCCAAGGGGGAGCCCGGGCTCCCTCCCCACACGCTCCTTGTGCGGCAGTTTCGTGTTCTGATGTATATTCGCTTCTGTCCACGGGGGGCGTCTCTCCCCTCTCCTGGACAGGGAGGGACTGGCCTCAGGCCGCGACTCTGTTCTCGCTGTGGCCGCCGGCTCTGCCCGCAGAGGCCCACGCCCCTACGTCCCCTGCCCACACTGCTTTAATGACACGCATACACTCACAGGCAGAGAGAGTTATGTCATTAAAAAAGGATTAACTTGGCCCTTCAGAGTCTAATTCCATTTTGTTCTCAACAGTATTTCCCTTCTCAGTTTCCCCAGAACTCAAAGGCACAGACAGGCCTCCGCTGAAAACTAGACCACCAGGCAACGCCAGCTGGAGCGCTGGGGTTTCGGGTCGACCGGCAAGGTCGGCATCGAGCACACGCCACCTGGCAGCCCCGGCCACACGCCGTGGGGCAGGCCAGGCACAGAGGGCCTCCCACCCCTTCAGGTGAGCACGACTGGGGACAGTGACTTCATGGGTATGACACCAAAGGTAAAGGCAACAAAAGCAAAAATGGTCTGCGGGTCTGCTTTACCCTGAGAGCCTGTGCTCAGCAAAGGAAGACCCCTCACAGAGGGCGAGGCGGCCGGGCGCAGAAGAGCATCTGCAAGTCACACCTCAGAGGAGGGGTTAACTTCCAAAATACAATGAACTCCTGCGACTCAGAATCAAAGAAACTAATCCAATTAAAATGAGCAGAGGATCTGAATAGACATGTCTCCCAAGAAGACACGCAGATGGCCAACAGGGACATGAAAAGATGCTCAGTGTCCCTAATCGTCAGGGAAATGCACACCAAAACCACAAGGAGACATCACCTCACACCTGTCAGAATGGCTGTCATCAAAAAGCCCCAGAAATAACCAGTGGTGGAGAGGTCGTGGAGAGAAGGGGACCCTGTGCACTGTTGGTGGGAATGTAAATTGGTGCAGACAGTGTGGAGAACTGTGTGTTCCTCAGAAATTGAAAATAGCACCACTTAAAACCCAGCAGTCCCACTTCTGGGTATTTATCCAAGAGAACTGAACCCAGGACCTCGAAGAGATGTTAGCCCCTGACGTTCAGTGCACTGCTCTTCACAGTAGCCAGCATGTGGAATCAACAGGTGAACGGATGAAGAAAACCTGGCACGTGATACAATGGAATATTATTCCTCCATAAACAAAGCAGGAAATCCCACAATATTCAACAACAGGGACACGCCCTGAAGACATGATGGCGAGTGAAATAAGCCCATCAGGGAGGGCAGGTGCTGCGTGATTCCACTTCCAGTGGACATCTAAACAGCCAAGTCCTGGAGTCAGGGAGCGGATGGTGGCTCCTGGGCCGGGCCGGGCGGGGCTGGGGGAGGGGGAGAAGTGGGGAATTGCTAATCAATGGAGTGTCAAGTCTCTGTCTTGCGAGTAAGTCAGTTCCAGAGCTCTGCTGCACAACCTTTTGCCTCGAGCTAACACTGCGTCATGTCCTGAACGTGGAAGGTAAGTGTTCGCACTACGGTGAGATAAAGATAAACCAAGTCAAATTAATGTGCGCTGGTATAAAAAATAAGTTGATTTGGGAAGTGTATAGAAATTAAAACTAAAAACAAAATTAGATGCAGTTTTGCTTATAAAGATTAAATGAAAATTTTAAAACTCAGAAAACATTGAAAATGATTAATGAATCAGAAAAGAAATCACAATAGGAATTAAACAAGAATTAAAATAAAGAGAACAATGACATAAAAAAGAAAAAGTAAACAATAAATTTGGTTCTTTTTTAAACAGAAAATAACAGACAAATATCTGGAAAGATCAAAAGAGGAAGAGGAGAGGAAAGCTGTAAGCCAGTGGTGGTCAACCCGGTCCCTACCGCCCCCTAGTGGTGGTCAACCTGGTCCCTGCCGCCCACTAGTGGGTGTTCCAGCTTCCATGGTGGGCGGTATCAGAGCAACCAAAGTATAAATAAAAAGATAGACTTAACTATAGTAAGTTGTCTTATAAAGATTTATTCTGCCAAACTTAGCGAAAATCCGACATAAAGTACTTGGTAAGTAATTATTATTCTATGCTTTAACTTGCTATAACTCTGCTTTATACATTTTATAAAGTAAAGTTACTTCCCTACTTTATAAATCACCATTACTGTGAAACCGGTGGGTGGTTAGAAAATTTTACTACTAACAGAGATACAAAAGTGGGCAGTAGGTATAAAAAGGTTGACTACCCCTGCTGTAAACACTGTAGGAATTAAATAAAGGGATAGTACCACAAATATATTACAGATGAAAAAAGTCATAAGAGAATATAACAGTTATTTATTCCAATAACTTTGAAAAACATATGCAATAGATAATTCCCTAGGAAAGTAAAAATCACCAAAATCAACACAGGAAGAAACAGAAAACTAAATAAACCAGTAATCATTAAAGAAACGGCATCAGCAAACACAAGCGCCACCCCAGCGGGCAGTGCTGTGACATGTGTGATGTGTGACTCTGTGACAGCCACTTATGGGACCCTCAGGCCCAGGGTCCTGACCTCTGCAAACTGATTCCAAGAAATGCTCAGTTCATTTTCTGTGAGCCTTCCCATTAAATTCAGACAAGGACTATATAAAAATAATAAATTCATAGACCAATTTTACCTAGGAGTTCAGATAGGAAAATCCTAATTCAAATGTCAACCAACCGTATCTTGCCATGCTAAAAAGGTCAGAAGTCATGAGGGCTTTAATCCCCGAACTCGAGTGGTTCAGGCGTCCCACTGACGTAGCGCCCACATTCACGGATTCCAAGAAAAACCTTGTGACAATCACAGATGCAGGAAAAGCACATATTAAGTCCAACAGCCACTCACCATTTAACAAGGAGCACACGATGCAAAGATCAGAAGAAAGTGGGGCAAAATATTTATAACGTTAAATTCAGGTGTGGTCTTAAGGGGAACCGATACATTCTGTACTTTTCTGTATTTTGAAAGTGATTCTCTGGGAATGGACACAGGACCCTGATGATAGGAGTTGTAAACGGAGTGTGAGATGCTGAAGGGAAGGCCGGGTCCCTGCTGTCCCCCGGCGCCTGCGGGAGCGTGCACTCGGGGATGAGGGGGGGGGGTCCCTACAGCCTGGCCCCTCACCTGCACAACCCCCAGCCCAGGCCCCGTGGCCCACTCCCTCAGCACGCCCCCCCACAGAAACCCTAAACCACACGGCCTCCAGCACGCAGGCTGCCTCCACACCACATGCTGTCCATCACCCTGAGGCCACTGCCACCCTCGCCGGCCTGGTGGGGACTGAGTGCCCACTGCTGTCACACTGCAGCAGAACCTCGGGGACTGAGTGACAACTTCACCAACTGTAGCCTAGGTGGGGACACGGGGTGACCCCAAGGCTTCGGTGTCTATGCCTTGGGACCCGATCTTTGAGAGCAAAGGTGATGACACTTTCTCCTGTCCCCTCCCGGGACCGAGGAGGGTACGGGAGCGAGCCTGTGTCCAGCCAGGTGCTCTCCACAGGGACCGTCTTCAGTGCGGCAGACACCAGAACGAAGCCAGTGCACACAGACTGGGGCGGGACCAAGGCCCCACAAGCCCGTCCGTCACGGTGGCAGTGGCCGCCACCTGCTGCCTGGTCCTCTTTGGGGAGTTCACACTGCTGCATGCACCTCCGTGGACAGCTCAGCACGCAGCGGCTGCACGTCTGTGTGTAATCACAGGAGGGACACTTTTCTGGAAGCTTGTTTCTCGGTGTCGCTTTTTGGTCCCCCTGTGCAGCTGAGGCCCAGAGCTGGAGTTCCCCACTTCCACTGTTCCCAGGTGTCCTCTGCACGTCTGCCCCTGGGCACATGGGATGCTTACAACTTTTGTGCTCACAAATAAGGCCTCAGGCAGGTCCCCTGCCCCTCCGTGTGGAGGCGTTTCTCAGTGTCCCCTCTAGGTGGGGACTGCTGGGTCTTTTTGTTAACGACCACTTCCCACTCCGAGCAACGTGTGAGTGTAGAAGTAGTGCTTTCTGTGAAAACGGACGGGGACTGGAGCGGCACTGCCCGCTCACAGTTGGCCTCCCCGTCCCTGAGAGGTCCGTCCTCCCTGGTAAGAGCGAGGGCGCGCCAGGGGAGAAGGTTTCGGAGAGGGTGCAGCCTGTCACTCCCTGGACAGTGCTCAGAAGTCTCCCAAACATAGCACTTCCTCTCAGAGACGGAAGGACAGTATGGTGGGCCGACTGCTGACCCAGAGGCCTCTGCAGCTGCCTGGGTGCTGGGAGGGAGCGGTCTTCCCGGGAACTAGCTGCAAAGGGCTGCGTACACGGATGGGAATACTTACAGATGCGCCTGCTTCTCCGCTAGTTCTTTGGTTTTCTCCTACAATTATAAAGGACAAAAAAAGCAAACATGAGAAAAACAGGAAGCCACAGGGTACGATCAGTGTGACACCATCCCCATGAAAACATGGCACCGCGCTCCAGACTGCCACACCGCGGGCCAAGTCCGTCAGCTGTGTCCACTGGCTTCCACATCCTCCCATTCCGCTCCTGAGCGTGCCTGCGTATTTCCTGCCATAGAGTACTGCACAGCCGTCAGCTTACGTAACAGCTGGCCACTTCAGACACGGTCAAGATCGGCCGAACATTTCACAAATGCCAGAAGGTTGGTTCTACCAAGACTTATTGTAAACGTCAGCCACGGTGGAAATGAGTCGGTGAATATGTGCCCGCGGACTTGCAAGTGTATTTGCACACGCTGACGGCCCCAGGCCAGCCCCCACCTGGGAGAGCTGTGACGTGGGAGGGGCCGGGGTCTAGGGATCTGGTTGTGGAGGGAAGGTTTTCCACGTACAGAGAAGTTGGCAAGTCGGTCCTGTGCCCCCACCACCAAGTTGACAGGGCTCTGTAGGGGTGTGGGTGGGGGGCCAGAAGCATGGGTGCCCATGCCAAGTGGCCGCTCATTGCTCCAGGCACCTTATTCCCAGGCATGGTGTGGGGCTGGGCTGCAGGGAGGAGACAGGGCCAGAGCTCAGGAAGCCCCCAGCCCCGGGAGGGTGCAGTGCCACGGGGTGGAGGTGTGGAGGGCAGAGGAGGCCGGCCATGGCAGGGAAGGACCCCCCCTGCAGCCACAGCCCCGAGGCGCCCCCCGGGCCCAGATTGGCACTGACCCAGACTGTCTCGCGGATCATCTTGGCTATCTTGAGCAGGAGCTGCCCGAAGGCGCCCGGCTGCAGGCCAGTGGCCGAGTGCTGGATGCAGAGGCAGAGGAGGAAGGCGGGGGTCAGCTTGTGGTCGTCGCCGCCGGGCTCGACCAGCGTCATGATGCGTTGCAACAGCGCCTCCTCCGTGTCGGGCTCGAACTCCAGGTGCAGCTGCCGCGGCCGGGTGGCGCCCGGGGCCCGGAGCTGGGCGCCACACATCCTGCAGCTGTGCGGCAGGGCCCGGAGGCGGGCCAGGGCCGGGGCGGGCAGGGGCTGGGCCTGGGCCGGGTCCTTGAACAGCAGCAGGTAGTAGAGGCCCAGGGACAGCAGGTCCCCGTGGCGCAGCACCACCGTCCGGCCCCCCACCTCCGAGAAGTTGACGGCGACGGGCGCCCCGGGGATGGGCTCCAGGACCAGCAGGGCACCCGCCTCTCGGCCCGCGGGCTGGTGCCGGCGCAGGGTGCAGTGCAGGGGCAGGATGTCGGGGGCCGAGAGGCTGATGCTGGGCTTGCTGGAGGGGGTCCTCTGGCCCACCGTGTGCCGCTCCCGGTTGAGCACATACACCAGGCTGTCCTGGAAGGGGCGGGACAAGTGGCCATGTCCCTGTCCATGGTACCTAAACATGTGACTCAGGACTGCTGTCCCCAGCCCTCCGTGTCCTGGAACACCCTCTTCCTAACTGCCTGCCTACACGGGCACCCACTCTGTCCCAGGAAGGGGCTTTTCCAGGGCAGCCTTGGGGGTCTGCCCGGAAACCCAGGGAGGACCGGACCCCAGCATGAGGCTGAGGCCAGCCAAGGGCCAACCTGGACACACTGATTTAGACAGGCCGAGCTCCCCTAGGTGGTCCACACAAGCGTGCAAAGCAGCCTCCGGCTGCTCCACCTGACCAGGGCAGGTGCCTCCTGGGACCGGGCACCAGAAGCCCATGTCACCGAGTGCGCACTGCAGCCCACACGGGAGGGGGCTTGGTGAGGACAGGAGGGAACAAGATGGCCAGAGGGACCACAGCGTCTGCGGAGCGGCCACAGGGCGCAGTGGCTAAGGGTCTGACCCTTCCGGCCAGAATGGCTGACAAAAGTGGTAAGAAATGCTGGCTCTGGGCTGAGGGACAGGTGGCCTTCCCGGTGCCCCTCAGAGGGGCAGCCCTGCAGCACATGGAGGCCACGTGAGCCCTTCCATGCATCGCCGCATTCTGGGAAAGACTGCAGGCCTCTTCCCTGGCCACACGCCCACCCCGAAAGCCAGGGCAGGAAGTGGCCTGAGACACAGTGTGGACAGTGGTGAGTAGTCCCCTGTGAAGAGCACCTGGCACTGCACTGGGGTCAGTAGTGGGGAGCTGTGCAGTCCCCCACAGGCCCTTCTCCCCTGGGCGGCCTCCTGGAGCCTGGACAGAGAAGGCTCTGGAAGCCGAGGATGGGAAGAGCCCTCCCCAGAGACTAGGACAGGCCCAAGGTGGTGGTCCCCACCCACCCCATTCTACAGCCCACAGTGGCCAGAGCCACAGGAGCTACTGGCAAGAGGCTTTACTCTGAGGGTGTCCCACCGCCTCTTGCTCAGGTTCCCGGGGGCGGGGAGCTCAGGGCGGTGCTCACGTGCTGCTGGCTGTAGCCCTGCAGGAGGAGCAGGTGGGGCGACTCGTAGAGGGAGTAGCGCATGGCGTCCCGGCCCGGCTCCTGGGCAGCCCCGGGGCTCAGGCTGGTCTCACTGGCTGAGCGGCGGAGTCGGGGTGCAGGGGGGCTCCGGGCGCCCCCCGAGGCCAGGGCTGGGGTTCCCTTGGCGCGGCTCCGCTGCAGCCTCCGGGCTTGGGCGTTTATCCCTGAAACAGGGCCCACAGGGTAAACAGCAGACCCAGTGGAGGCCCACCTCCAGTCCCTGTGACTCTGATCTCACAAACCACTTCTAACGCCGGCCATGGTGCTGCCAGCCTGTCTGGGGAGACCACAGCACCCCTCCCACGGCCTCGTCCTGCCAGGCCGGGCACCTCCAGCACCCTCTCCAGAGTCAGGCAGCCCAGCTGTCCCAGCCTGAGGCTCCTGCAGGAGCCCCATGGCATGCCCACCCTGCCCCACAGCCCTCTCCTGGGGGTGGCAAACCCACTACAGCACCAACTGTGGTCACCGTGCAGGTGCCATGCCACCCCAGAACCCTGCCCGTCCACCTGTCCCATCCTGCCAGCCTACCTGTGTGTAGTGTGTGCGTGCGTGTGTGTATGTGTGTGCGTGCGTGTGTGCTGCACCCCCACCGTCTTACAAGGGGGAAGCAGGCAGCTGCCACGTCCGCCAGCCCTCTGAGCCGGCTGGTCTCCTAGGGCCGCTCAGCTTCTCCCACGGTGCCCGGTCAGAGCGCACGCACACATGCACACAGGCACGCACACATGCATGTACACTCACAAACCCATGCCCGCACATACATGCACATACAGTTGCACACAAGCACACCCGGTAAAAGGGTCTCACCTGTCCAGGAAGCACCCTTTTGCATTAATGCTGCCGGAAAGCTGAGAAGCCAGCTGAACCCACGAGCGCCCACCCCTCAGCGCCCAACCCTGCCGACCCCGCGCTTTCCCCCAGAGCCCTCCTCCGTCCCCATCTGCAGCATCCGCCCTAAAGCCACTCCAGACGAAACCAAAGCCAGGGCGCGCGTGGGGCAGCGAGCTGCGGCCGAGGGGGCTGCCTTACCCGGAGCTGGAGCCCAGCAAGCCGAGGCTGGACCTACCCTTCCAGAAGGAAGCCTGCCCCTCTGGGGGCCGGCTGCGGAGGCCGGAGGCTGAGTGGAGCCGCAGTGCAAGCCTGCCAGTGCCAGTGCCGGTGCCGGTGCTGGTGCGCAGCTGCTGCTCCCTGCCTGCCGCAGGGCCAGCCGGCCAGCCACGCGGGAGGGGGGGAGCAGGAGGGCAGGGGGAGCGGGTGGGGACAGGGGAGCGGGTGGGGACAGAGGGGCAAGGGGAGGGGGTGGGGACAGGGGCGGGGGCAGGGGGAGCAGGGATCGGGCAGGGGGAGCAGGGGGGCAGGCAGGGGGAGCAGGGGGAGGGGGAGCAGGGGGAGGGGGAGCAGGGGGAGGGGGAGCAGGGGGGCAGGCAGGGGGAGTAGGGGGAGGGGGAGCAGGGGGGCAGGCAGGGGGAGCAGGGGGGCAGGCAGGGGGGCAGGCAGGGGGAGCAGGGGGGCAGGCAGGGGGAGCAGGGGGGCAGGCAGGGGGGCAGGCTCTGTCCCACTGCCACTCTCTTAAGGTGGCAGACGCTGGAGCTTCTGGCATTACTGCACAAACATGGACCCACACCAAAATGATGTTCCAGCACCCAAGCCTTTCCTCCACCTGGGACAGGCCGCAGGAGATGTGCCTCAGAACCACCTTCCAGATGTCCTGGGGCTCCCGGGCAGCCATACAGCCCTAGAAGGTTCCCTTTCTCCTGAGATCCCCAGGGACTCCCAGAGGCCAGATGAGGATGACCCCAGACCAGCTGACGCCAGTGTCCCCTGGGGCAGTAGCAAATAGACCCCACCCCCCCAGCTGGGGTCCCACACCCCAAGACAGGTGCCCCCTCCCAGGGCCCAGGGCCAGGTCCTCTGACCCCCATGTCTAAAGCCGTGGTTCTCACCCCGCCCATGCTCAGAACCACCAGGACTTTCAGATCCCACCCTGGACCGGCTCCCAGGTCTCCTTCATGGGTCCTGGGGCAGCGGCAGGAGGACTGAGGGCCAGAGCTGAGGAGTCATAATGCCATCTACTTCATATGCAACTTTATTTATACAGTGTTTCACTTTTTATTTAGTTATTGTTGTCCCACTTATTTATGCATTCATTGGTTCTTTTTTTTATTATTTATTGGGATGACATTGGTTCACAAAACCAATGTCGTCCCAACAAAGGTTAAAAAACCCATGCAGGTTTCAAGTGTACAACTCAATACAGCACCATCTGCACACCACCTCGTGCAAGCTCAGCCCCAAGCCAAACCTCTTCCTGCCCCCTGCGCCCCTTTCAGCCCACCTCCACCACTCCCACCCTCCCCTTTCACTCGGCTATTGCCACCCTGGTGTCTATACACTCGTTCTATTTACTTACTTATTGTTTTTTATTTTTTAAGTGAGAGGAGGGAAGATAGAATCCCACATGCACTCCAAGAGGGATCCACCCAGCAATCCCCATCTGGCCAATGCTTGAAGCAATCGTGCTACTTTTAGCACTTGAGGCTGACATACTCAGACCAACCAGACTATCCTCAGTACCTGGGCTGACGCTCAAACCAGTCGAGCCACTGGCTGTGGGAGAGGAAAAGGGATACAGGAAGAGGGAAAGAAGGAGGAGAGGAAGAGGGACAGAAGCAGATGGTCACTCCTCCTGTGTGCCCTGACTGGAAATCAAACCTGGGACATCCATACACCTGGCTGTCACACTATCCACTGAACAAACTGACCAGGGCCTCATTTTATTTTTAAAAACGCTAAATAAACATAATAAAAAATGTCATCTCTGGCAGGTAGGAACTCAGGTGTCAGTGACATTATTCTTTGTACTTTAAGGAATTCGAGTCAATCACAGGACTGACTGCTCCTGAGCTGTTTCTGACCCGGGACTGAGGGTCAGGCCCCACCTGCAGAGGTGTGGCTGATGGGTGGGCACGGGCCTGGGTGCCGCTCACAGGGGCGGGCTCACAGGGCGGAGCTCTGAGCACCCTCCCCGGGCTCTGCTTCCTTACTACCCAGAACTTGACCCTCCGAGCCAAGGCCCCAGGGCAGGAATCCAGTTCCTCTTCCACTGGGCCAGACCCTCCTGGAAGAGGTGGCGGGGGCACCCTGGGCCACGCAGCTCTTAACATACAACTCTCCCTTGTCCGTAAGAAGCTGGTGCAGACATCCCCTCTGCTGGCCGGAGGAAAGGTCTCTGTGTATGGCAGGAGTGGCAGAGTTCATTCTGAGAGCAGCTGGTGGCTGTCACCAGAGCTCCGCCATGGGCTCTGTGCTGGCCTCGGAACAGCACTGGAAAGAAAAACAGCTCCTTTCCTGGACGTCAACGAGTTCAGGACAATAAATTCAATCTGTGAGGTTTAGCTCCAGGCCTGTCTGCTCTACTCTCCCTGGACTGAAGGTTTTGAAACCATCTCTACAACTCGGAAAGGTTTCTGCTGCTTACACCAACTTCCGGGAGGGAAGACGCCTCCGAGATGTGATTATGGTTCATGACTGATGGGGCAGTGCATCGTCCCTGCTTTCCTGCCTGGACTCTGATGGACGCTGTCATCGCCCTAAGAACGTCTGTCTCCTCTAGAGAACGCAAGGCCAGCTGCACGTACCCTGGGGGAGAGTCGTGAAACCGAAAGGGAACAAGCTCCCCCCACTGTTACTCCATCTATAATAATAACATCATGCTTCTTAAGCTGGGTCACGGCACACAAACAGTTGATTAGATTAGTCTGTTTCTATTTTTGGTGCTTGAACTATTTCAGAATAAAGAAGCGGAGAGACAGGCACAGAATGAGAAATATAAAACTGCCCAACCTCACCAGCACTACAGGAAACGCAAGTGAAAACTGAGCTACGTTTCTGCCCGTCAAATCAGCAGAGATTTTTAATGACAGTCATGTGACCCCCGGGATAGGGAGAGGCGGACAGTCTCAGAAACTGCGGGTGGGACAGAAGCTGGCCGCGGTCTCCCCCAAAGTTTTAAAAACAGCTATCAGGATACTGCCAACTACATCACTATTCACAGATATAAATACATCCACATCTAAAACTGTCTCCACCCTTCCACAGGGGAGTTCCACTTTGAAGATGCTGTCCCGCAGAAGGAATCAAACATTTCTGTACAAAAATGTTTGAATAGCCTGACCAGGTGGTGGCGCAGTGGATAGAGCGTTGGACTGGGATGCGGAAGGACCCAGGTTCGAGACCCCGAGGTCGCCAGCTTGAGCGCGGGCTCATCTGGCTTGAGCAAAGAGCTCACCAGTTTGGACCCAAGGTCGCTGGCTCCAGCAGGGGGTTACTCGGTCTGCTGAAGGCCCACAGTCAAGGCACATGTGAGAAAGCAATCAATGAACAACTAAGAAGTCACAACTCGCAACGAGAAACTGATGATTGATGCTTCTTATCTCTCTTCGTTCCTGTCTGTCTGTCCCTGTCTCTCTCTGCCTCTGTAAAAAAAAAAAAAAAAAAAAATGTTTGAATAATGAACATAATTTATAAATAGAGAAAAATAGAAAATAGTCTAAAAAGCCAATAGGGATGTGTTTAAGTACACACATTAATTGGCATTACAAATGCTGTTCACAGTATGAGGAAATACACACACATTAAGTAAAAAAAAAAACAAAAAACAGGATAGGGAGTATGAACACAGGTGGGTTTAAGTGATGTAAGGAAATAAATGCAATACTAAGAAAAAACTGTGATTGAAGGCATCAGAATGCTGAGCGTGAGTCTCTCTGAGAGGTGACCCTACAGGTGATGCTTACTCTTTGGCTCTAACTATGTAACCTGGGGAAAGCTACATGTTACAGTACTGAGGAGCCTTGTTTCCATGGTAAAACTTGGAACTTTTCACACTAGTTCTAGTGTCTTAATCGGGGAATAACATCCCCTCTCTAGAAGGAACTAATAACCTAATTAAGACACTGTAAACTGAGGAGATAAAATGCTTAAGCCATTTGTTAGTCGCAGACGGGAACGGAGCCGCCCGAGCGGGGCGGAGCTGCAGCCGGCCCAGCCAGCAGTTTTCTTTAGCTGAAACCGCCCGAGCGGGGCGGGAGCTGCAGCCGGCCCAGCCAGCAGTTTTCTTTAGCTGAAACCAAAGGCCTGTCTGATCCCTGAGATGATGCTGAACCCTTTCTGACAGAGGCTCATGGGACAGAGTGACAGCTCAGAGCCCTAGCACCGCCTCCTGCAAACACCGCAGCCTCAGCACAGCACCGCCCATCCCTGGCGCCCCGGCCTTGCGCTCCTTGGACCTTCCACAGCCAGCCCTTTGGGCCCAGAGCTCCCCGGTTTTCCACCTTCCCTGAGTGTCCTGGCTCCGCGCCCCCAGAGACCGGCCCCCACTGTCCTGAGACGAACTCCCCGTGTTCATTTCAGGTTGGAAGAGAGAGTTGAGGAAATAACCCTGAAAGTAGAGCAAAAAGACAAAGAGGAGAAACTAAGAGAGAGAAACTCAGAAAAACACATGTCGGTCCAGGAGGTCCGGAGTCCGAGGAACAGAAGAGCCGGAAGAAACCATCAGGGGTACGACAACAGTTCTTCAGAACTAGGGACACGGGTTTCAGGTTAAAATGCCCATTAAAAGTCTGACACACCTTAGCGGTTAAAAATGCACAGAGGGCCCTGGCCAGTTGGTTCAGTGGTAGAGCGTCGGCCTGGAGTGCGGAAGTCCCGGGTTCAATTCCCGGCCAGGGCACACAGGAGAAGCGCCCATCTGCTTCTCCACCCCTCCCCCTCTCCTTCCTCTCTGTCTCTCTCTTCCCATCCCGTAGCCAAGGCTCCATTGGAGCAAAAGATGGCCCGGGCGCTGGGATGGCTCCTTGGCCTCTGCCCCAGGCGCTAGAGTGGCTTTGGTCACAACAGAGCGACGCCCTGGAGGGGCAGAGCATCACCCCCTGGTGGGCATGCCGGGTGGATCCTGGTCGGGTGCATGCGGGAGTCTGTCTGACTGCCTCCCCGTTTCCAGCTTCAGAAAAATACAAAAAAATAAAATAAAATAAAAATGCACAGAGGGTGCAAACATGCAACCGGACGTGTTTTAATGAGATGACATAAATATGATACTGGATACAAGCATAGTTTTTTACAATAAAGAAGTAAAAGCCTAGCACTGCACTGAGAGCACACCAAGACACACAGTAGGAGTTTTCAGAACGAGGCTGGGGGGCACCAGAGGGAGGACCTGAATGTGTCCCTGAGGTAGGGCGGGCAGAGTGCACGGCCACTTCTCACAGGGGCACGGGGAGTGAGAAGGAATGGGCCCAGTCCTCAGAATTCTAGGAAAGAAAATTATTTTCATTCTAAAACTCTATACCCAGCTAAACTATTAACCAAGCATTAAAGTAGAATACAGATCTTTTTTAGACATGCACAGTTTTAAACAATTTTAACTCCCATGTACACTTTCTCAGGAAACCACTGGAGGAGACACTCCACCAAAACGAGGCGTGGTCTCTAGCACGAGGGCGGAGGTGGTCTATCTAGGACGGGGCGGAGGCGGTCTAGCACGGGGGGGGGGGGGGGGGGGGGCGGAGGCAGTCTATCTAGGACGGGGCGGAGGCGGTCTAGGACGGGGGCGGAGGCGGTCTAGCACGGGGGGCGGAGGCGGTCTATCTAGGACGGGGCGGAGGCGGTCTATCTAGGACGGGGCGGAGGCGGTCTAGCACGGGGGGCGGAGGTGGTCTATCTAGGACGGGGCGGAGGCGGTCTATCTAGGACGGGGCGGAGGCGGTCTATCTAGGACGGGGCGGAGGCGGTCTATCTAGGACGGGGCGGAGGCGGTCTAGGACGGGGACGGAGGTGGTCTATCTAGGACGGGGGCGGAGGTGGTCTAGGACGGGAACGGGGGCGGTCTAGGAGGGGGGGGGGCGGAGGCGGTCTAGGAGGGGGGGGGCGGAGGCGGTCTAGGCCGGGGGGGGGGGGGGGGGGCGGGGGCGGTCTAGGACGGGGGGCGGGGGCGGTCTAGGAGGGGGGGGCGGGGGCGGTCTAGGACGGGGGGGGGGGCGGGGGCGGTCTAGGACGGGGGGGGGCGGGGGCGGTCTAGGACGGGGGGCGGGGGCGGTCTAGGACGGGGGACGGGGGGGGGGGCGGGGGCGGTCTAGGACGGGGGCGGAGGCGGTCTAGGACGGGGGCGGAGGCGGTCTAGGACGGGGGCGGAGGCGGTCTATCTAGGACGGGGGCGGGGGCGGTCTAGGACGGGGGGGGGGGGGGCGGTCTAGGACGGGGGGGGGCGGGGGCGGTCTAGGACGGGGGGGGGGGCGGGGGCGGTCTAGGACGGGGGGGGGGCGGGGGCGGTCTAGGACGGGGGGGGGGGGCGGGGGCGGTCTAGGACGGGGGGGGCAGTCTAGGACGGGGGGGGGGGCGGAGGCGGTCTAGGACGGGGGGGGGGGGGGGGGGGGCCCGGAGGCGGTCTAGGATGAGGACGGAAGGAGCAGAGGACAGGGGCCTCTGAGAGCAGCAGCTGGACTGAAGCAGGTAGAATGCTCCAGAACACTGAAACTGATACAATTCACCACACATCTGTCTGAGCATCGTGAAAACAGGGAAGATAATTGGCAGAGACTTGGGGAATAATGAATTAGTGAAAAGTACCAAGAGCAAACAAATCAACAACGGTGGCAACACCTAATTTCAAAGAAACTAAAAGTTAGACAAGAAGAAAAAGTAATCTTTGTGCATACCAATGTTCAGGCATGCGAAACTATCCCTGGTCATAAAAATGTGAACCCCGAGTACTGATCTAACCAAAATCACGACGAGGACAGGACAATGGGGTCTGGGCGTTTAAAGGACAGTGGTGGCCCTGGCCGGTTGGCTCAGCGGTAGAGCGTCGGCCTGGCGTGCGGGGGACCCAGGTTCGATTCCCGGCCAGGGCACAGAGGAGAAGCGCCCATTTGCTTCTCTACCCCCACCCCCTCCTTCCTCTCTGTCTCTCTCTTCCCCTCCCGCAGCCAAGGCTCCATTGGAGCAAGGATGGCCCGGGCGCTGGGGATGGCTCCTTGGCCTCTGCCCCAGGCGCTAGAGTGGCTCTGGGCGCAGCAGAGCGACGCCCTGGAGGGGCAGAGCATCGCCCCCTGGTGGGCAGAGCATCGCCCCCTGGTGGGCAGAGCGTCGCCCCCTGGTGGGCGTTCCGGGTGGATCCCGGTAGGGCGCATGTGGGAGTCTGTCTGTCTCTCCCCGTTTCCAGCTTCAGAAAAATACAAAAAAAAAAAAAAATTAAAGGACAGTGGTGAGAAGAGCTGCAGCCTCGTCTTCCCTGCAGGAAGTCACCAGGTAACACCTGAAATTCAGAAAACCAAGTAGAGTAAGCTTTGGGACTTGAACTTCAACTGACCCTTGATGGGAGAGGACTCTTAACAGGGAACCTTGGGAGCGGGAGGCATGTGAGTCACTGGGGGTAAGAGGCCAGAACTGAGATGACCCCCGGCCCCGTCCTTGGGTGATCCCCTCCTAGGAGTGTGCGTGGGACCTTTGAATGTATGAGCCATCACAGTGTGATCTGCTCTTCAGCCAAAGAGGTTTTTGCAGATGTGATTAATTTTACTAATCAGCCCACTCTGGGTTGGCCATTGCCCAGGTGTGCTAGCTTAAACACAGAGCCTTCAAAAGCAGAGCAGGCGCACGAGGGTGTGGGGGTCAGGGGAGCGGGAGCACCGGAGACAACAGCCAGCAGAGGGACGGGAACCCACGTCCTGTGACACCGGGAACCGAGCTCTGCCAACAGGAAGAGCGAGCCTGGAACTGGACTCCTCCCCAGCGCCTCCTGATCAGGACGTGGCCTGAGAGGTAGGAGTGTTTTGGGCGCTTTTGTCCTGAAAACATTGGCCAGGTTCAAAGGAAAATAGGGGTGTTGACAGAAATCAAAGCCCTGGGCACCCACACTGGAGGCTCGCCGCACGGAGCTGAGAGGTGACCTGTGTGAGGAGCGCACACACCCTCACAGGGAGAAAGCAGGCGCCATCACCAGTCAGGACGCCAGTGTCTCTGGGAGGCAGGGGCCGCTGAACAGGGCTCTGTGCTGCGGCTCTGCCGTTTCTGGGCCAGTGGGCATGACTCGGTGGTTTGCTTTATCAGTATTTGTCCAACCGTCCATATACATCTGTCTCATACCCTTTTCTGTAAAAGGGGAAACAGTTTGTGGTATTCAGGTGGATACTGGGATTTCAGTGATCTTTTCTCTCTCTAGTTTTATGTGTGGTTGGTTCACACTCTCTAAGATGAACAAATGTTGCTATATAATCAGGAGAGAGGGTGACAACACTATTCCCACTGGATGGCAGGCCTCTCCCCAGCTTCCCCGCACAGTGGGTTCTTCCCAATGGCACCCCAACACGCTCTGGTGTCCCCAGCCCTGCCTGGAACCTGCCCCATGAGGGATACCCCCCTCCCTGGTCAGCCAGAATCCCGCCAACAGCTGTCTCCCCGCATGCTCTGATCTCGTCTCCTCCTCACCCCGCTGTAGAGTTACGAGACACTCCAGGCACACACAAGTGTTTGAATCAGACAACATATGAACCAGGCTGAGGAAATAAGAAAACTGTAGACATGGGTGTGCGTCCTCTCTCCTACCCAGAAGTAACAGCAGTGCTGTTCGGGGGCATAATCCCTATATATGCTTTCTGTTTAATCATACATTATGACTAACATATGAAGAATCTCTGAAAAATATATTGTTTCATTCTTTAAAACTTTGATGAAGTGGTCCCACCTGGTGTGTATCCTCATCCAACTTGCTTTTCCAACCAGCATCATGTCAGTGATGTCAGGGACCCATTTGCTGTGGGCTTCTCCAGTTCCTTCCATTTCGGTGCTGTATGGAATTCCGTTGTAATGTATGAAATGAACCCATTTTCCGTGTTGGTCAGTGAGGAAGTCAGTCTCTAAGATGTCCCCTAGTGGTCCCTCCGCCTGGTGCTGAAGCCCTGTGCAGTCTCCTACAATGAGGAGAGCTGTTCAACCAGAGGGACACTGGGCACGGCAGTGTGTGACTCCCATCGTTAGGTCCCGGAAGACACTGCCGCTGGCACTGTGCTCGCTCAGAACACGCGTGCTGAGGTAAGTCACCACCATGTCGTGAGGACACTTGATCAGCCAAGGAGAAGAGGTGGAGCCTCTTGCCAAATGGCCAGAACCACCGTGCCAGCCAGCATTTCAGGTGTTAAATCATCCGCACATTCCAGAGAGCCATCAACCTGGTCCTGATGTGTTTTCTACACATTTCTGGCTTGGGTTTTGGTTTTCATAGTCACATTTGTAAGTGAATTTGACCGATAACTCTTCTTTATGATACTTCCCTGCTCTGGTTTTGGTATGAAGATTATACAGCGGAGGGCAAAAGTAGATTTACAGTTGTAAAGCACAGGGTTTATCCTTGTACTATTATTTATTAATTATTGTATTATGCCTGTTTCCACGTGAACAACTGTAAACCTACTTTTGCCCATCCCGTATTTGACTCCTATACTGTTTCTTCTCTTTCTGTTCTCTGGAACAGTGTGATGTATAATACTGGAATAACCCTGTCCTTGAATATTAGAAAGAATTGGCCTGCATGACCTTCTGGTGTTACGTTTTTGTGGTTTGACTTTGGTTTTGGTGGGTACATTTTCAAATGACTCATGCAATTTCTTTCAAGGTTATAAGTCTATTCTTGTTTTCCTCTCTTGAGTGACTTTTGGTAAGTTCTTTTTCTAGGATATTGTCCATCTCATCTAAGTTTTCACATTTACTAGCATCAAGCTATCTGTAAGATCCTTAAAGAGAACCTGCACCAGGTGTGCAGCTATGTCCCCTATTACGTTCCTAAGCTTGTTTAGGTACTGTCTTCATTTTTCCTCATCAACCTTTCCAGTTCTGACTATTTTATCAGTCTCCTCAAAGAACCTACTCTTGGCCCTGGCCGGTTGGCTCAGTGGTAGAGCGTCGGCCTGGCGTGCAGGAGTCCCGGGTTCAATTCCTGGCCAGGGCACACAGGAGAAGCGCCCATCTGCTTCTCCACCCCTCCCCCTCTCCTTCCTCTCTGTCTCTCTCTTCCCCTCCTGCAGCCAAGGCTCCATTGGAGCAAAGTTTGCCCGGGTGCTGAGGATAGCTCCATAGCCTCTGCCTAAGGCGCTATAATGACTCTGGTTGCAAGAGCGACGCCCCAGATGGGCAGAGCGTCGCCCCCTGGTGGGCATGCCGGGGGTGGATCCCGGTCGGGCGCATGCGGGAGTCTGTCTGACTGCCTCCCCGTTTCCAACTTCAGAAAAATACAAAAAAAAAAGAACCTACTCTTCACTTCACGGATCCTCTCCACTGCATCACTGCATGCTTACTTTCTATTTCTTTACTTTCTGCTCTATGTTATTTCCTTTCTTCACTCACTAGATTTACTGTGTTCCTCTTTTACCTAGTAATGCAGGCAGGCAGCTCTTCCTTCTCGAGTGTGTGCACTTGCAGCTGTGGCCCTCCTCCCAGTACCACACTCGCCGCACCCTCGGCTGCGTTTCCGTCGCTGTCCAGGCCTGAGTCCCGTGTTCAAGTCTGCATTAGTTAGACGTGCTTGAACATCTAAACCTGAGTGCTGGTAGGACATTGCGATCACCGCCTCTGGGACCCGTCCTGTCCTCCTTCCCAACAGCATGACGGTGAGGAACGATGAAGGCATGTACCCAGCGGGTAGACACAGCCACGCGACTAAGGTCCAGTCAGGGAAAGATGAGGGATGTCCCTCTTGGGAGTTCTGGGAAAGCCCATGGAAGGAGGACAGTTTGCAGGACACCTTTGTCCATGCCCCTTCCTTCCTCCTTCCTGCCTTAAATGACAGTGTCGGCAGTGGCCCCACGACCATCCGGCGCCTGGAGGTGACCCTGAGGGTGGAAGGCGTGAACTACAAAGATGGTGCTGAGAGAGGGAGAATCCGGCCCGGGGGACCAGGAAAGACCTCTGTCAGTCCCGCCCTACTCCCTCCGTGTGAGCCTGCGGCCGCTCAGCGGCTGTCAGCGGGCCAGGTGCGACTCGGAACCGATCAAGAGGTTTTTAAGATATCCCCTCGGTGCTGGGTTTTAGTTTTCATTATGAAATATTTCACACAGGAAAGCATTTGTGACTCAGACCACGGATAAAAGAACACCGTCTCACCCACCACGCCCTGGGAAAGTGGGACACGTGCAGTCTCGCTGTGTGCTCCAGCTGCACCTGGCCCTCCCCACCCCACCCCCAAAGGGAGCTGCTGTTCGGGATTCTGTGTTTCACATTCCCTTGTATTTCATTTATAGTTACACTACACGTTTTTATGACCTTCAATTCTACTGCCCTGCTTTGCCTGTTTTTAAACCACATATAAATTATATCACAGTGTGGTTTTCTGCAATTTTCTTTTTCCCTCAACATTATGAGCGGAATCTGTGTTGGTGCACGCAGCTACGGTCCATTTCATCTCACAGTTTTACATTATTTACTGCATGACTATACCACAGCGTAGCCACCCCGCGTTTATGGATATGGGTTCATTCGAGCTTCTGACTATTACAGAACGCTGCAGAAACACTCCCGTGACCTACAGAGCGGTTTCTCCCCGACCTTTCTGACACCATGACATATACTGAGAATTGTGATATTTACATGGCACGTTGGAGGGTGTGTCGAGTTCTGGACACAGCTGCAGAGGGGCCCACAGACTCTGCCACCTCGAGCAATAAAGGGACCAGTTAGATGAGGCACATCAGTGCCCCACAGCATGGTGACGGCAAACCTCTTGTGGAGTCCGTGGAGCACAAGGTGTGGCATGTCGACAGCACCAGACTGTCTCCCAAAGGGATGCAAACAGTGTGCACTCTCGTCATTCAGGGTCAGCGTCCCCACGGCTCCTCATCCTCACCAAGGCCGATTCCTTTATTTCTGTCCTAATTCTAGTTTCCTTACTACTAACCAAGTTGAACCTCTTTTCCTGTTTATTGTCCATCCCTAGTTCCTCGTCTAAAAGGCACTTCTTTCATCCATTTTTTTTTCAGAGAGAGAGAGGGATAGACAGGGACAGACAGACAGGAACGGAGAGAGATGAGAAGCATCAGTCACCAGCCCTTCATTGCGCGTTGCAACACCCTAGTTGCCCATTGATTGCTCTCTCACACGTGCCTTGACCGCGGGCCCCCAGCAGACCGAGCAACCCCCTGCTGGAGCCAGCAACCCTGGGTCCAAGCTGGTGGGCTCCCTGCTCAAACCAGATGAGCCCGCTCTCAAGCTGGCGATCTCGGGGTCTCGAACCTGGGCCCTCTGCATCCCAGTCCAACGCTCTATCCACTGCGCCACCGCCTGGTCAGGCTCTTTTATCCATTTTTATTGGGCATTTAGTCTTTTTAAACAGCTTCTCCCCCATAGTTAATATAATCTGGGCCCTGGCTGGGTAGCTCAGTTGGTTAGAGTGTTGTCCCAGTATGCCAAGGTTGCAGGTTCCACTCCCAGTGAAGGTACATACAAGAATCAATCAGGGAATACATAAATAAGTAGAACAACAAATCCATCTTTCTGACTCCCTCTCTCTCTCCCTTCCTCTCTAAAATTAATAAAAAATTATTTTATATAATCTGGATAGTAATCATGTCAATTTTATGCATTATGAAATCCTCTCCACTATGACCTGTTTTTCCTTTCCACTATTCGTTATTTGGTACAATAAAGAGATTCTGAGCATCAATCTCTTTCTCTGTGGTCTGAGCTTTCTGTGTCTTCTTCCGGAAATTCTTCTCTCTGCCCTTTGTTACTGATTTCTAACTTACTCTTCTATAATCAGAGAACATGGTCTATGACTCTGACACTTTGAAAGATGTTGTCTTACTTTCTGATCTAGCATGAAGTTAATTTTTATACCTGTCCAATGCTTATTTGAGAATATGCACTTCCAGTTGTTGGATGGAGGGTTCTAGAATAAATGTCCAATAGATAAGGGATGCAAACAAGAGCTGGTGGGGAGGGGAGACAAATCCAGCCCTGGGCATCTGTCTACGTGTTGTCCAGGGCTACCTTCACCCCACAAAGGCAATTCAGTATTGAGAGCCAGACCGTAGGGCCTCACAGAGCAGAAAGCATTTACTATCTGGCCCGCTACGGAAAACGTTTCCCAGCTCCTGCTGGGCTCCCAACCGTTTCCCTTTTCCATATCGTTCATGAAAGAGCTGCCTAAATCTTCTATGGCAATGACAGTTGGGCAATTTCTGTTCATCTTTGCTTTGTTATTTATGTTGAGGCTAATTGGGTGCAAACCAGTTTTAAATTGTTCCATTTTCCTGCTGTGTTATTTCTTTCATTGATGTATTTTGTCCCTAGCAATTATTTTTGCTTTGAAATCTGTTTGGATGATATTGTTACCTAACAGCTTCTTTTCATTAGCATTTCTTTTCCATTCTTTTATGTCTTACATTTTGGGTGTGTCTCTTGTAAATAAAATAGCTTGCAGCTGGGCTTAGTTTTTCCATGGAATCTGACAATCTCTGTCCTTTAGTCAGGAAGTTTGGTCAATTTATCACACACAGTGGCAGATATATTTGGTTTCATTTCCACCATCTTAGATTGTTTTCTTTTTATACTATTTTTTTCTATGTACTGCCCCACCCCCAATTCCTTTCCTTCCTTTCCTGCCTTCTTTTGGAATAATACTTCTTAAACTCCATTTTTTTACATTTACTGATGTGAAGTTTTAGCCTTTTCATAATTTCCCCTAACATGGTAACATGAATTCTAGATTTAATAAAGAGTTCATCAGTGTCTTTGCCTCCGTCGGAGCAATGTAAGAACGTCGGAACTGTTTGTGTCAGATTTAGGTCCCCTTTACTAACTTCGTTGCCCTTTATTTTTATTTCTTTTAATGGAGAAATACATGATCTGCTTCAAAATTGTGCTTGAAAAATACGAGTACAGGTACTATAAGACAAAGCAAACTCCAGTCATGAGACAATACATATACCATATGGGGGGAAAAAAGGTCTGATATTCAGGTATTGAAAAATAGAATTAAACAGGTCCAAGTTTCCAGCTGAGTAAAACAATGTAAATACAATGACAAGACAAAATCTGTGCCTGACAATTTCAACCCGACACCGTAGCTGCTGAAAGTCCACAGGCGCTGTGCACACTCCACCTGACTCGTGATGGCGGCGCAGGGACAAGCTGTGGGGACGGACCACCATGTGTCAGGCAGCAGAAAGGAACGCCGAAAAAGAAGTCTCCATTACTGCACAGCCCAAGAGGAAAGAAATTATATTCTAATTTGGAAAGATTAATTCTAGGGGATAAAAGAAGGGTGTAAGATACTGCAGTTTAACGTGAAAATGCTCTGGGGGGAGGGGTCAGAACCAGGCTAACTGGGAAAACTGTTAGGGGTGCTGTCTCCTGATGAAGAAAGACTGCTTTCATTTATCTAATCCACTGTCACTCATGTTTCCTAAACGTGGATGTTCTGTGGCTTAATCATGTGGTTTTTAAAAAATATCATAACAAAAGGACTTTCTAATATTTATAGGATAAAACAAAAGAGGAGAAACTGACTAGATGTCCAGTGTTTGTTAGAAATTTTTTTCTAGATGTAAAATTTACTAATGAATTTTAGTAAGTCATTTAAAAACAAGAACTGGCACCCTAGCCAGTTAGTTCAGTCCATTAGAGCAGTGGCCCCAACCTTTTTTAGGCCACGGACCAGTTTAATGTCAGAAAATATTTTCACGGACCGGCCTTTAGGGTGGGATGGATAAATGTATCACGTGACCGAGACAAGCGTTAAGAGTGAGTCTTAGACGGATGTAACAGAGGGAATCTGGTCATTTTTTAAAAATAAAACATCGTTCAGACTTAAATATAAATAAAACGAAAGTAATGTAAGTTATTTATTCTTTCTCTGTGGACCGGTACCAGTCCACAGCCCAGGGGTTGGGGACCGCTGCGTTAAGAGTGTCGTCCCAAAACACCAACGCTGTGGGTTTGATCCTAGGTCGGGGCATACACAGGAAGCAACCAATGAAGACATAACTAAGTGGAACAACAAATAAATGCTTAGCTCGCTCTCTCTCTCTCTCTCTAAAAATCAATCAATAAAAAAAAATTGGCATAACATTCTTAGGGGAAAGATCTTTCTACTTACCTGTTTAAATTGGACGTTTTTATAAACAGATATTCTATGGAGTACATAAAATTTCTCATGTGTGGAGATCAAATGGCCATCCAAGACTGTTAACATGTTTCACAGGCATTCTAGTCAAGTCTTACTAAAATATTAACCAAGGATCCAAAATTTAGTGTTTCATGCCACATGGTCACAGGATTACTGATTTCTTATCATGGTTAAGAAAATAGCTTTTTTTTTAATTTTTATTTTTGTATTTTTCTGAAGCTTGAAACGGGGAGAGACAGTCAGACTCCCGCATGCGCCCGACCGGGATCCACCCGGCACGCCCACCAGGGGCGAAGCTCTGCCCACCAGGGGGCGATGCTCTGCCCCTCCAGGGCGTCGCTCTGCCACGACCAGAGCCACTCTAGCGCCTGGGGCAGAGGCCAAGGAGCCATCCCCAGCGCCCGGGCCATCTTTGCTCCAATGGAGCCTTGGCTGCAGGAGGGGATGAGAGAGACAGAGAGGAAAGAGAGGGGGAGGGGTAGAGAAGCAAATGGGCGCTTCTCCTATGTGCCCTGGCCGGGAATCGAACCCAGGTCCCCCGCACGCCAGGCCGACGCTCTACCGCTGAGCCAACTGGCCAAGGCTACTAGCATTTTTTTAAATGAAATAACACACAAATATACCATGTGTATACAGGCAAAGCAAAGAGGTGGGGAGACAAAGGCTATTTTGTTTTAGGACAAATAATTAAGGACAAGAGAACATGGAGCTTTGTAAGCTCCAAGACAATGTTTGCTGTTGGATCACTGATCGTATGCACTATAAAACAATTCTACAAAAAAAACCCAACAACCCAATATATCATTTCTTGACCATGTCCTATCAAAACCAAAGAATTACTAATTACTGTTTCAATGTCAGATATATACCCTTAGAGTTGACATTTCATGTTCAAGGGTTACAGCTACCTCCCAGGGACTAAGTACTCTCATGCTCTTTAGGAAGTATAGTACACCACTGCACAACGGTATCCAACCTGGACACTGATAATGAAGAAAACACTTCAGGAAAAAACTAAAATTCATCAAGCTGAAAAATATAAAATTAATTCTGCTTTCTAATAATAAATAATACACATAAAGTCCATCAGTATAATGAAATCTGATACCAATGTGTATTGCAGTTCTCCCCAACAATGTAACAAATCTAACTCCAGTCCTGAGGTTGGTCACAGGTACAAGGATATCTGGAGGATGTTTCTCCAGTGTTCTCTTTAAGGGAAGTAGTCCTTTGAAACAGTTAATGGAACTGTTGCTGACACATTAATAATCTACACATCAATGACAGTACTTCTAGCCTCGTGTACTAACCCGGACTTCTGACCAAGATTAGCCCAGCGAAGGAAATTACCAAATAAGCCTAAACCTATTTTGAGTCTTATCTAGTTCAGCGCCCTTCATTCTCCTCCTTTAGCATTTGAAGACTACAGATCAAGTTGGCAGATATTATTTATGAACCTTTGAGGTTGTTTTTGTCAGTTCATCTGTTTTATTGAATTCTTGATAACAGGAATAGGATTTGCAAGGAGAGCGAGGATACTGGAAAGAGCTACACTGGATGTTCCCTGCAGGCCAACCGAGAGGATGCTGCTGTCTGAATAGTTCTTAATTCAGTTGTACTGTCTCTTGACAAGATTGTTCCTCTTCCATTTTGGCTTCATTGGTCGTTTCTTTATGAGGTGAGAATGTCCTCTAGACTCCTACTATAGGATTAGCTATGTTTGCTGCTGCACTCCCTGAAGGCCTGGGTAGATGGTTTACCAAAAGTGTTGAAGAAACAACTCGAGTGATCGTGGGCTTTGGTGGTGGTGAAATGGCTGATTGTAAAGCCGTCTGAGGAGTGCTTTCACTCGATGCACCCCCTGAGCTCTCACTGGGATTCACTTGCTGCAAGGAAACTTCAGGAACCTGTACGTCGGTCACAGACGCTGCCATTCCAGCCAGAGTAGGACTGTTTCTGCCCTGAGAGGTGCCAGTCACTGGGCCAGCCTTCACAGCACTCGTAGGTGAAGGCACAGGCATGCCGTTTTCACTGTCATCAGACAAGTCATTCAAAGCTGTCAACCTGACATCTGTTGAATGTGTTTTCTTTTTCTGAAGCACGTGATTAGGTAGTAGCTGATGAAGTTCCCTTTTTCTTAAGTGCGTTGCATCAATTTTCATATCCATCTCAAACATCTTACTATTTATTGCTTGCCTATAAACTGTATCTGTGAAAGACTGGATGTCATAGGTAAGATCAATACTGAGAACTTCAGAATTTTCTGGTTTCTTTAACACTAACCCAATCACCCACATTGTACAAAATTCTTCCTTGTCAGTGTTTTTTCTGGGTGCTGGAAATGACGTGGGATTCACATGTGCCAATGTAATAAACTCATTCTTCTCCAGGCTTCCAACCAGGATTCGGATTTTTGATTCCACCAAGCCCACCCATTCAAGATGCTGTTTTTCTGTTGGTGCACTTGCGAGAAGTACAATATAATGCTTGTACTTCTGAAAGAAGCTTGGAGCGTCAAAAAGTTTGGACCACTCTGCCTTACTCAGCAAAATCTCATGTGTGATAGCAAGCCCTTGTTTAAACTCTTCAATCATGACCATCCTTGTTGAAACTGACACATTGTAGGTGGAGTTCTGCTGTGGGTAGGCTGGTGTAATTATAGGCATAAGATGGTACCTATCACTGGGGTTTACTCTTGGGTCCCATACAGGCAAATTAAGATTTTGCTCTTCAGGCTCTTTCAGTAGCACTGGATTTGGCCACTCCCATTCAGAAAATACCAAGAAGAATTTACGTACAAGAGTTGCTGCTACTGCATTTGGATAAAGTTGGCAAGTTCTGGCTACTAGCATGGCCCAGGAAACACCTCCTAGGAAACCTAATATATTGGAATAGATATTGTGGCATTTAGCCCACAATTTGATAGCTCTGAGAGTTAGCCTGAAATTGTCAATATTTGGTACTAGATGTAAGATTTCATCGGTTACCCGGCAACCATTAAGGCTTCTTATGCATCTAATATCTAAATTTTTAAGCAGACTATCATCTCTTAGGTCCAAATCTTCGGGAATAGTCTGCAGGGCTAATCTTGCAAACAAAATATCAATCTCTATCCCATCAAAACACAGTCTGATAACTGGTACAAATGCCTCCTCAACAGCCCTTAAATCTTTTACTTCTTCATGTAGTTTCAATTTCTCATAAAAGGAGGTGAAAAAGTCACTTCGGTCAACATGTCTGGGTGCAACACACAGTGCATCTATGTCAGCACCTTTTGTGTGCACGCCTAATCTGTAAGAGCCGAACGTAAAGATTTTGCCTCCAACATTTTCAATTATAGCTGGTGGAAGGCTTTTGCTTTCGCTGATTTCTCGTATCCATTCCTTTACTAGATTATTTAATTTTTCCAAAATTAAAATCCTGCGCTGCAGTTCCTCTTCCTCTTCCAAAACCCCAAAGGGTTTCAGGGTTTCTATTAATTTCTGGGTAAGTATGCAGTCTGTCTCCTGCGGGGCGGCTAAACTGATGGGGGAGGAGATGCCATAGAGCGTGGGTGGCGGCGGGGTCTGTTGAGATCCTGCGGTTGTCACCGGAAACGGCTTCATCTCTAGCGCTGGCCCAGCCACGCCACGTCCCCCGCCACCACGACCTCCGTGGCCGCTGAGTGGATCATGATCTGCAGAGGCAGGAGGGGCGGGGCTCCTACCAGCCCATATCCGACCCGCTCCCGCTCCGCTCCCGCAGCTTTAAGCGTCTGTCTGCGGTGCCCTCGGCCCCAACATGGCGCCCGGATCCTCAACGCTGTTCTAGAACTGCACGCACACCGTGTACACTAGGGCGCATGCGTGCCACGCAGAGCCTTACGGGAGTTGTAGTTTCTATTGCGAGATTCGGGCTTCAGGCTTGGGGTGGTGAGTGGGCAGGGGTGACCCTTGGCTTTTGGGTTTTTTACTGTTTTCTACGTTTACCTTGACTTACCAACTATTTATTTGCTCGCTATTTCCTCTTACATCTCAAATCTATTTCCTCTCCGAGGGCATCTTCAGGTAGTCTTCTGCCTAAGAACCATCCTTGATAAATCCCTTTACAGTGAGGGTCTGCTGGTGGAGTACCCCCCCCCCCAGTTGAGTCCTCTGTGGCTGGTGCCTGGAAAACTTAGCCAGGCCTGAAACTCCAACTGGGTCGTTTTGTTCTCTCCTTGCTATGAAAGTCCGAACTGCTGTCCACTGGTTTCCACAGTTCCTGTTGTGAAATCTGCAATCAGGCTAACCTACTGCTCACCTGTCTTTTCTTTTTTGGCAGCTGTAAAAACATTCTGTCTTTAGTGTCATGTTGAAAAATGAATTTATTCGGGTTGGCAGAGGAATTACAATTCCGGACATGCAACCTATGGCAAACCATAGGCAAGTCTGTAGAACGAAGGAGGAGAACTTTAAGAGAGAAAAAGGAGGTTTGGGAGGGACTATTACAAACAAAAATGTCCATTGGAGGAAATCAGGAGTGCAAGTTGGAAGTGTAGTGGCTTCCTATTGGCTCAGACATGGGTTTCTCATCACCTGGGTCTATTGTTAAGCAAGGAGCAAATCATCCTTTCTTCTCCTGGAGTAGAATAAGCTTCTTGCCGACCCAACGTGTAAGGACAGCTCCCTCCCGTCAGAGTCTGCAAAGTTGGGAAGTGGTAATGCAGGAGAACTCCCCTCCCACCACCACCACAGGCTTCCCAGCTCCATTTTAAATGCGGTTTCCTTTATTTATTTTCACACCTGCAATACCATCACTAGGTGTCAAGGGGGGAATTCCTTTTTATTTATCTTACAGAGTGTACACTGTGAGCCTGGATGTCATGCTTTTCATGACCTCTGTAAGATTCTCAGGCATGCCCTTGGAATATGTTCTGCCCATCTTTCTCTTGATTCTCTTCTTGCAGGCATGTGATAGACCCTCATTCTGTTCTCCATCTCTTAATCCATGTGTTGTTCAGGGTGATGGCAGAGCTGCCCCTCAGATCTCTAACTCTCTCCTCAGTGGTATTTAGTCTGCTGTTGGAGCCATCAGTGAAATATCCATTTAAATGCTTATATTTGTATTACTAGAAGGATTATCTTGTTCTTTTCCAAATCTTCCCTTTCTTTTTAGATGACATTCATTCTTACCTGTTTTCTTTCAGCCTCTTCTTTAAATATTTTTAACACGTTTATTGACTCAATATTATATAATGTTCTTGAGAATCTGATTCTGTAGCTTGTTGTTTCCTACTGACTCATTTAGAGTAGCACCACTTCATGTGTCTTGTAATTTTGGATTATGAGCTCATCTCTGGCAAGGCTTGGGATGCCTGTGTGAAGGGTGTGTCCTTGCAACGAGGCTTTGCTTTGTTAATTCAGATGTCCTTGTACACTATCAAATTATGTGCTCTATAATTTATTATCCAAAGATTATTCAGACTACATAAGTAGTGCAATTTTAAACCCAGACACATGTGAGAGGAAGAGTGGTTTTCAATTCTAAGGAAGAGTCTTTAGTTTTCCCCACCTGGAGCCACGTTAAGAAAGATAAGTCTTGCCTGACCAGGCGGTGGTGCAGTGAGTAGAGCGTCAGACTGGGATGCGGAAGGACCCAGGTTCGAGACCTGGGGGTCACCAGCTTGAGTGCAGGCTCATCTGGTTTGAACAAAAGCTCACCAGCTTGGACCCAAGGTCGCTGGCTCAAGCAAGGGGTTACTTGGTCTGCTGAAGGCCCACGGTCAAGGCACATATGAGAAAGCAATCAATGAACAACTAAGGTGTCGCAATGCGCAATGAAAAACTGATGATTGATGCTTCTCATCTCTCTCCATTCCTGTCTGTCCCTGTCTATCCCTCTCTCTCTCTCTCTGTCTCTGTAAAAAAAATAAATAAAAAAAAAGAAAGATAAGTCTTTGTCATCTCCTTTCACCAGGTAGATTCTTATTCCATCTTTTCATTCCATGTGCTGCCCTTCAAGGGTTCCGACTATATTTGGGGGGTACAATTCCAACTCCCACCTCTTTAGGTCCAAGGCTCTATATCTCTTTCTTGCTATTAAACAAGTTTCTTGGTTACAAAGACCAGAAAATAAATGCATCCAGCGATGACCTCCCACCATGTTTTCTGTGGTAAGCACTCAGTATTGCCCTCGAAGGCTCATCAGATTCCGTGGCCAGAGGTGCCCCAGCCAGGCACAGGGGGCGCCACCCACTTGGAAAAACAAGCTGTTAAGCCCCCTTCTGACACTGGGTGTCTATCGAAACTAAAGTCTACTTTTTTTTTTTAACAAATCTAAGCAGTGAATCAAAGAATGAAACTGGCTATGAGCAACTAACCAGTCAACTTTGTCTTCATTGAATTTGAAATCCTCAAAAATGTTAAGTTCAATTACTTTTCTAGTTTTAGACTGCTGAAAAAAGTTGGGAATTATTTTACTTTTTTACCTAACTGTATAAAAGAAACACTCTTCACAATGATTCTATCATTGAGAATATGCTGAAAGGAAGTCTTACTCAATATTCGGGAGGCAGTTACTCCTAAAAAAAAGGAGAAAGGAACTGAAATCGCCTCCCCCGTCCTGAGGTAGGAGTTATTAAAAATCAGATCCATGCCTGACCTGTGGGGGCGCAGTGGCTAAAGCATCGACCTGGAACACTGAGATCACTTGTCTGAAACTCCGGGCTTGCCTGGGCAAGGCACATAAGAGAAGCAGCTGCTACGAACCGCTGCCTCCCACTCCTCCCCCACTTTCTCTCTCCCTTTTCTCTCTCTAAAAAATCAATGGGCCCTGGCCGGTTGGCTCAGCGGTAGAGCGTCGGCCTTAGCGTGTGGAGGACCCGGGTTCGATTCCCGGCCAGGGCACACAGGAGAAGCGCCCATCTGCTTCTCCACCCTCCGCCTCTCCTTCCTCTCTGTTTCTCTCTTCCCCTCCCGCAGCCAAGGCTCCATTGGAGCAAAGATGGCCCGGGCGCTGGGGATGGCTCTCTGGCCTCTGCCTCAGGCGCTGGAGTGGCTCTGGTCGCAACATGGCGACGCCCAGGATGGGCAGAGCATCGCCCCCTGGTGGGCAGAGCGTTGCCCCTGGTGGGCGTGCCGGGTGGATCCCGGTCGGGCACATGCGGGAGTCTGTCTGACTGTCTCTCCCTGTTTCCAGCTTCAGAAAAATGAAAAAAAAATAAATAAATAAAAAATAAATAAAAAATCAATAAATCTTTTTTAAAATCAAATGCATAGTGAAGACGAAAATGTCAGAAGTAAATGACCACAGCAAAGTTGGGAGACGGGTGAGGTCAAGATTCGTGGCACCCCGTGAGCAGATGAAGCCTGAACATCCTCATGTCAGCAGGGTTCAGGTCCCATCTGCCCGTCTGGGGATGGCAAGGTAGAAGAACACACACCAAAAGTTGGGTGCTCAGAGATGACACACCTGGCACCGCCAGCCCAGAAGAGAGGGAGGCTGCAGGTCGCACTGTCCGGGCCGGAACAGTGCATTTCTGGTCACTGAAGCTACAACTTGCACAAGTGGACAGCCATGGCATCCATACAGCACCTTCCCCTGTCCCTGACTCCCTCACAAAGAAAACATACTCCAGCCTGACTGGCGGTGGCGCCATGAATAGAGCATTGACCTGGGATGCTGAAGTCCCAGGTTCAAACCCCGAGATCACCAACTTGGGCGCAGGCTCATCCAGCTTGAGCGTGACCCCATGGTCACTGGCTTGAGCCCAAAGGTTGCTGGCTTGAGCCCCCTGGTCAAGGCACTTATGAGAAGCAATCAATCAACAACTAAGAGATGCTTCTCCTCTCTCTCCCGTCCTCCCTCTCTCCCTACCCCTTCTTGCTTAAAAAGAAATATTCAAGCTTTGGAGTCCTGGATGCCCAGGGAAGCCAGTAGGATCTTCCTCTTCTACTCTGCATCAGCCCTTCACCAGGCAATTAATGAGCACCGACTGTATGCCCGACACCACACAGACATTTGAAAGTCAGTGAGTCACAGCCCTGCAGTGGCTAGTGCAGAGATGTCCCTGCAACTGTGTGAACCTCAAATTGCAGTGGCTCTTGAAACACCGTAGGCTGACCTTTCTTCAAAGAGGGTACCCAAAGCAAAGCAGGCCCTGCCTCCCAGGAACTGGCCAACACGACGCCTCTGAAGCCCAGGGAGGCCGCATAGAAAGGCATCCACCAGCACAAAAGGAGCCGCGCATGTCCCTTCTCAAGACACTGGGTTTTCACAGCCTCCTGAGAGCGCCGCAGGAGGGCAGCGTGGCCTGGTGCGCACAGGGGCACATGGATGTTGGCCCCAAAGGTGAGGCACTACATGTGGCTGAAACTGAGCTCATCCAAACTGAGTCCAGGCTGCTAGGTCCAAACCCATGGCCCCCAATCCAGGACAAATTGGTTGCCACAGTTGGTAGAGATGCAACCAGCCTCTAAGGGTAGAAGTAGAGGGGAGGCCCCGCTATGGGGCTGGGAGGGGGTGTGGCTAAATGTCCTACAGGGCCAGACGGCTCCACAGCAAAGAATTGTCAGCCCAAACTTGTCAGTGGGGCTGAGGTTGAGAAATGCAGTCTAAATCCACTCTTCCATCCTGGAAACACAAATAAACCCTTCTCTCACCATTCGTTCCCAAGCCGCTGACAGAAACCACATGGCCTGCCGGCATCCCTCCCCAAGGAGCTTATCACCTTTATCCCAGTGACAGGCCCCAGAGCCCTCTCTGCGTGGCACGGGTCCTGAACACCCGCCTCCGGGAAAATGCTGGGAGAGCCGCTCTGCAGCCCCGCCCACCCCGGCCTCCTCTCTCCCAGATGGATACACAATATTTTGTTCTGGAGATCAGGAAGTGGCAGCTGTGAAAAGGCAACATTTATGGAAAACAAATGCCAAAGTGCCCGAGTGTGTGACAATGGCCCACCCAGTACGTTACAACCGCCCAAATGGTGAAGGGACAGGCTGGCTTCTGCTCCCAGTGCCCCGGAAGCATCGGCACACCCACTCTCACACTCTTGACTGCTGGGGAATCCCTGTCCGTGCGCAGGAGGCGTTCTGTGGGGAGTGCCCGGCGCCCACACCCATCTGCTCCTCAGAAGTGCACCATGGGCTCCCGCTCACAGCGGACAGAAGCCAGCACAACCCGTGAGCCCCACGCACTAACAAGCAGTGAGTTGCTTGCTGTGGGGACAGTATCTGGAATAATGAAAACCACTGAGACGGTGTCCAGGAACCTGAAGCCTGGGAAGGCCGGCATTAATGCACATGCACTCGTGTGCGCACACAGACAGGTAATGCGCTCGCACTCGTGTGCGCACACAGGCAGGTAATGCGCTCGCACTCGTGTGCGCACACAGACAGGTAATGCACATGCACTCGTGTGCGCACACAGACAGGTAATGCACATGCTCTCGTGCGCACACACACAGGCAGGTAATGCGCTCGCACTCATGTGCGCACACACAGGCAGGTAATACACACGCTCTCATGTGCGCACACACAGACAGGTAATACACATGCTCTCGTGCGCACACACACAGGCAGGTAATGCGCTCGCACTCGTGTGCGCACACACAGGCAGGTAATACACACGCTCTCATGTGCGCACACACAGACAGGTAATACATATGCTCTCGTGTGCGCACACACAGACAGGTAATGGACACGCACTCGTACGCACACAGACAAGTAATACACATGCTCTCGTGTGCACACACACAGGCAGGTAGTGCACACGCACTTGTGCACACACACAGACAGGTAATACACACGCTCTCGTGTGCACACACACAGGCAGGTAGTGCACACGCACTTGTGCACACACACAGACAGGTAATGCACATGCACTCGTGTGCACACACACAGGCAGGTAGTGCACACACAGTCGTGCACACACACAGACAGGTAATGCACACACTCTCGTGCGCACACACACAGGCAGGTAGTGCACACACAGTCGTGCACACACACAGGCAGGTAGTGCACACGCACTCGTGCGCGCACACAGACAGGTAGTGCACATGCACTCGTGTGCACACACACAGGCAGGTAATGCACACACACTTGTGCACACACACAGGTAATGCACATGCACTCGTGTGCACACACACAGGCAGGTAGTGCACACACAGTCGTGCACACACACAGACAGGTAATGCACACGCACTCGTGCACACACACAGACAGGTAGTCCCTTCCCTTTCCCACCGCTATCTGCTCACTGGGGAGCACAGCACAGGTGTTAGGAGCCAGGACGCAGGCCCCTTCCAGGGCGGACGGAGGAGCCCAAGATCCTTTCTCATCACACTGGACCGACACCCCCTTCACTGCTCGCCTCTTGACCTTGAGTCTCTCCATGGATCCCACTGTTGGTGAGGACGGCAGGGGGTACCCTGAGCCACATGTCTGCCACAGAGCAGGTCTCAGGAAGGGGGAGGTGGTGGCTTAGCGCCCTCAGGGCCGGCCTCTGAGAGATGGTGAGGAGATCTCAGAGTGTGGTCGAGGGCTGCATGGCAGCCACCTGTGACTCCACAGAAGCTGCAGCATGTTCTCTGCACAGGGAACAGTTCAGAGTGCGCATGCCATGTGTCCACACTTTATGGGTGTGCACACACATTTCTGTGTCCACATATCCATGCATCACCAAAATAACCAAACAAAAACGCTAACTCAAAGTCTCCGGATTCTGGCTGAGCTGTGGAGTGGCGCTCCGAGCCTTGCGGGTCTGTCCCCAGGCTGTCCCCAGCTGGCTCATCCATGTTTCTAATGACAGAAGCAAGCATGCCTGCCCTGGGACACCATCTTGATCACCACACGATCTTTACTGTCACCAGCGAGGGAGGCAGCAAGGCCAGGAAGCACAGACTGCCCCAGACCACACCCAGGTGGAAGGCCAGCAAGGAAGGCCACCTCCCTCGGGTCTGGGAGGCCTGCGACAGGCAGGTAACACAACCCGCTTCCGCCAGAGAAGTGTGTCAGTGAGACCAGACTGGCTCAATAGACTCTTTATTTGACGGGTTTTGCAAAACCATCATCAAGTTGAATAGACTGTGAGCAACTGGCCTTCTCTTGCCTCGGCTGCTGTTAAAGGAACGGGTCTAAAAGGGGTCAGTGAGCATAAGACCAAGTCCCACTTCCCACACTACCCCTTGGGGGGTGGTGCCTGGCCCCTAGGGTCCCCTTCCAGGAGTCAGCTGTGTGACACAGAGCAGGCGTTCCAAGGCCCTCCCCAGCTACCCAGGCCGTGACCTTCAGGACAGGCGGACTGGCCCTGGCCTAGGTACTGTGTGTGAGACAGAGTCAGAGACAGGAAGGGAGAGAGATGAGAAGCATCAACTCTTCGTTGCAGCTCCTTAGTTGTTCATTGATTGCTTTGTCATATGTTCCTTGACCATGGGCCTTCAGCAGACCGAGTAACCCCTTGCTCAAGCCAGCGACCTTGGGTCCAAGCTGGTGAGCTTTGCTCAAACCAGATGAGCCCGCACTCAAGCTGGCGACCTCGGGGTCTCGAACCTAGGTCCTCCACATCCCAGTCCGATGCTCTGTCCACTGCACCACCGCCTGGTCAGGCCCGGTTCATGTACTCTTTGCAGGAGAGAAAACACAGGGCAGCACAATGGCCTTGAGTGGAACACCAGCCCCTTTACCCACACGACACAGCCTGGCTTCACAACGTCTTCTAGAACAAGAGGGGTCAGGATGAAACACCAAGCCTATGCCACCTGGGCCCATGGGGTGCGGGAGTCTAGTCTGTAGAGACTTAAAAACAAAAACGTCCTACAGCTGGCCTGGTTCTATTACCCCATGTGCCAGAACCGTGACGCCACCAGTGATAAAATCCTGCTCCCTGTCAGCACCCCGCCCCACTCAGTCCTGGGCACCCCGCCGGGAAGGCACAGAGCGCCCTGCTCACACGGGCAAGAAGTGTGATGACACCACCACACAGGAGGGGTTTCCTGAGCGCCACGCAAAGTGCTGTGCTAAGTGCTCTGCATACATCCCTTCATGCACCCTGTATCCAGATCAGGAAACTGAGGCCCAAAGAGGCAAAGCAACCTGCCCAAGGTAACAGAGGGCCACTGCAGCAGGGGACTGGCGTCTCTGTTACATGGCGGCTCCAGCCACGCCCGAAGGAGACCGCCCTGGGAGTCCCACTCCCCCAGCACCATCGTCACACGCCAGTGGTGCAAGGTGGGGGGCTCCACGTTCACCCCAGGAGCAAACTAGAGGAAAGAGCATCCACAACACCCCGGGACAGGCACAGCTCGGGGACACGCACAACTCATCGCAGAGGCTAAAAGGCCCTTTTCCACCCTGGAGTATCACAAAATTGAGTGTCAGTTCTAAAGCCATTTAATGTCCTTCCACTCTGGGCCACATAGGACAAGTCCACTTGCTAATGTAAAGCCACCCTTTTGTACAGGACACTAGAAAATGTCAAATATGATCTGAGATACACTTAAGAGTCTTTTAATATTTGAAAGAGTTGCTTTTGTTTCACTTACCTATTAAGACAATCAATTCTTTTCACCAACTGAATAACAGCCGGACACAGAGCAGAGGCCTCAGGCCACTCCTGCCCCAGGGCAGGGCTCAGAGCTGCCATGGCTACCTGAGGACCTCAGATGGACAATGACCACCTGCTTTAAAGCGGGGCCTCCCTCCAGCACAGCCCCACTGCCTGGCCCCAAGACCTGCACAAACCCAATGCAACCCACAGCCCTGGAGAAAGACCCCTAAGAGTCACCAGGGCCTCAGGCATGGATGGGACTTTCTGTAATGCACCTGCACTGACATGGTGTCTCTGCACCTAATGACAGGACTGCCAGGGGCGGGGACACCAATCCCGACACAGAAGGAAGAGGCTGCCTACAATAAATACCTCTGACTGCACTGGAGCCACCGAGCACACCAGCAGGCGCCTTGCAGTGCAGACCGCTGTCGTCTCCAGACGGCCACCGTGAAAGTAGTGAGTTTAAGAGGAAGTCCTCAAACACGTGACAGAGGTCCTGACCGCCCTCGTCAGAGCAAACACGACCCCCGGCCCTCCCCTGACCAGCTCCGGCCATTCCCGGGTCTCCTCTGGAGCCACCCACCTGCTGTCACGGTGTCCACGTCCTTGGCCGTCAGCTCCTCCACATCTGACCTCTTCCTCAGCTCAAACCGCCGGGACAAGCCTTCCCGGGGTTTCCATAATTCCTGGATCAGGAGGGGCTTCTCATTGTCCCCAAACACCCGAAAGCATTCAGCCTGCCACTGGCGCCCGCAGTCACCCGCCTGGCCCACCACATCACACAGCACGTACTGGCTGGCGCGCTCGGGGCTCAGGGCATAGCGCTCCAGGGCCTCTTTCACCAGCTCCTGGGCGCTGGATGTGCCGGTGGCCAGGACGCTCTTGTAATGGGTGCCCGTGCAGACGCTGTCCCCAAACACTTTCAGGACCCCGGGGGCTGAGAGCTGGGTAGAGAGCTCTGCGGGATCATCGCTGGCACCCAGGCTGGCGAAGGTGGTGTCCAGGTCACGGTACTTGTAGCTCAGCGTCCGGGACAGCACACTGGACAACAGCTGGCTCTGCCGCTTCAGCTTGCTCTTGGTGGGTGGAGACATGATGAAGTGGGTCCCATAGAACATGGTGGGCCAGTCTTCATGGGCAAAGACTGTGGCCTCAGCCGGAGGCAGGGAAGTGGCCGTGTCCTGGGAGGAGACACAAGCACTGACCATCAGAAGCACCGAAAGCAGATGAGGCTCATGTGAACTGTAACAGACTTCACAGAAAAGGCCATCGGGTTGGTACCAACACAGCAGCAAACATACCACCCTCAGCTGAGTCCCCGCTGTGGTGGGGGCACCACAGGGGACAGTGCAGGGGACAGTGCAGGTGTGAATGGGCTCAGTGCCTGCCCTTCAAGGAAAGCCACTATGAGGAGGCATGATGATGTCACCAAAAGGAAGACACACCCTAGTGTACGATTCTGACGGCTGGAAAGTGCTGGGCTCACACACACCCATTGGACAGCCAGGAAGCAGCGGTGGCCATGGCCGTGGCCGTGGGCTATACTCGCAGGCTGGGATCCTGGCAGGACAGCCCCATCTCCCCCTAGCAGCCCGCCACCTACTACATCACACCCAAAGAGAAGTCGTAAACAACGGAGAGTACAGATGCCTGGTCTCCCTAAACCCAGCATCTCCTACACCACAGCCTGGAGCAGAAGACTCATCGGAAAGCGGGCCATGACTGGTCCTGGCTGAAAGAAGCCACGTCCCTGGGGTGACAGCACCAGAATATCCACACGACCACAATGGACACAAAAGGGCTCTTCCAGAAGCAGGGGAGGCATGCCTGGAATGTGTGCATTCCACCCACCACGTCCAGACTGGTCTTCGGGCCCTGTCCAGGCCACAGATGCTGTCCTGGCGGGGAAACTAGGAAACAGCTCCTGGATACTCTGGGTGTCATAATCATCATTCTAGTGTACTTAGTGCTCCAAGGGCCTCGATTCTAGAGTGACAGTGTACCAGGCTCCCCTGGATCTGTGCCGGAGCAGAGGTGCGGCAGAGAGAGCTGTCTCTGCTGCATTAACACCAAGCTCAGCCCCGAGTCGGAGGAGGACTGAAAACCACACACACCGCCGGACCCAGGTACCCACTTCCATGTCCTCACCAGACACAAGAGCAGACAGACCAAAGAGAAAAGCCCGTTTTCTGGAAGCCTCTAGAAACAGTGTCCAGGTCCCAGTGAGGACCTGGCAGCACTGGGCACCTTCCACTGTGACAGGTGTCAAGACTAAACTCGGCTCAAGTCAACACCCTCAGTCCTGACTCCCTCCTAGCTCCACAGACACTGGACAAGGCTTTGAGGACTTGGGGTGAAGATACCCCCTGTTCCAACAGCCTCTGCCTCACGCTTGGCCACAGCAAAGCTTTTCTTGTGAGCGGCTTCCTGAAGACTTGACCTTGCTGAAAGCAGTCAAGTGTCCTGAGCAGAACCAGCACACGAGGTCTCTGTGGCCTCGAGTGAGTGAGGCTGTAAAGGAATAAGTATGTCAGAGGCTTCATTTCTCCTCCCCTGAGGAATGTGACAAGTCCCTTCATCAAATCCTAGAGAGGCCCGAGCTGGCAACGGCCTCCCCACATGGGCCTGTCAAAGGCTTCGATTTGATTACAACAAAGCATCTCAGAGAGCACACATCCAAGTGCACGGCTTCGCACAGCGCACCAGCACCTCCAGGGCCGCCTCCTGAAAGGCGCAGGCCTGCCTCCAAAGCTGCCAGCACCTGCCCCCCAGACACCCCTCGCTCAGAGGACCTGAGCCCTCCACAGACACGCCCCTTACCTGGCCGCCTCCAAGCAGAGCCCCAGGGTCCCAACCCAAACCCAAAGTGGCAGCAGCTTGTGGCTCAGAAGCTTCTGCCTTTCCAAATGGTGTCTGAATAAAAACTTAAATCCGATGCCCAAAACTGCAGATACCGTGTCTAAACCCAAAAAGCCCATGTCACAGAAAAGCTATGAAGTAAACACAGACGTTTACAAAGCCCCGGATACGATGGAAAGGTGAATTGTGATTTCGCACCACGGTGGATCTAGAGTCTGTACATCTAAAGCTAATACAAGCCTGACCTGTGGTGGCGCAGTGGATAAAAGCATCAACCTGGAAATGCTGAGGTCGCCGGTTAGAAACCCTGGTCTTGCCTGGTCAAGGCACATATGGGAGTTGATGCTTCCAGCTCCTCCCCCCACTTCTCTCTCTCTCTGTCTCTCCTCTCTAAAATGAATTAAAAAAAAAAAAAATCATGCTAAAGCTAATACAATTCTGCCTCAATAAAAAATAAAGATTACAGATACGACTGCTAGCTCACTCTCCAGGGCCTTGGAAGCGAACACCCCTCCCTCATTTTGGGCCCTCCCTAGCACTGATTCTGAGGCCAAGTTAGCCGTGTTGAGGAAAAGAGGGCAGAAAACATGGCGGCCTGCGTGATCCGAGATCCGTCCCTCTTCAGGAACTCCTTCCAAAGCCCCGGGGGGTCCCAGTAAACACAGACCCTGGTCTTTTTTATCAGGAAGCTTTATTCTCCTCGTGGTTATTCTCTCTGTGGCCATTTTCAGAGAGTAACCACAGACGGTCACTTGTCCACTGGCCACCACCTTCCTTCACAATCACCGAATGCAGAGTATATAGCCTGTTTGTCAAAATGGGACGGATTCGTTTTTTGAAAGGACAAGAGTGCAGGAGCGGGGCACGCCCGAGGTACCGGATCTGGTTTGGGGAGGGACACCCACCTTTCTCCTTTTCTGAACCAGTTCTCTCGTCTTTCACACTAATACTTGGGGGGAACACTGGGCCCGAGGGTGTAGGACGCTGGCTGCTACTTCTCTTAGAGAATGTTTTTCTCTTGGTCTCAGGGAAGAGTCCCAAGTTCTGATGAAAAAACAAGCTCCAGTCACACCAGCGGGTGCAGTGCGCGAGGTCAGTGTGAGGCTGACGAAATGGGTGGAGGACGCGGCCGGTCCAGCGCCGCAATGTGGAATCCATTAGCGTTTCCACCAGGGCAGGAAAGGAAGCGGGTGGGCTTGCAGGCTCTGCTTTTATCCCCGCCGTCCATAAATCCTATCCTGACAGCTCCAGCCAGAGCGATGCTTTCCAATACAAAATAATTTAATCAGATTTCATTCTGACATGCTCAAGCCTCTTGAGAGGGGGGTTGATGTGTTTTTTTTTGTTTGTTTGTTTTTTCCGCCAATGGGACGAAGGGCTGTGCTCCTCCCTGGAATGCAGGAGAGAGGTAGCCCGCGCTAACTGGAGACACCTGTGATCACCCGGGACTTGGAGGAAAATTCTTTTCGGCAATTCAGATTAACCAAACACTTGACGGGGCGCTGGGGCCCGAGCCAGCGGGTCTGCAGCTCCGGGGGGTGGGGATGGGGGTGGGGGGGGCCATCAGCCGGCTCCCCGATGGGCAGTAAGCTGGTTCCTTCCGCGGCCCCCCCCCCCCCTGGAGCTCCAGCTCAGCATCTGTTTTCTTAGATGCAGTATTTGTCCAAGGGCTGGAAATGGTACAGAAACAGCTGGGAGACGGTGCTTGCAGTGGGCACACGAGTGGGGAGGGGCCGCGCTGCTGTGCGAACAGGAAAACCAGGACGGGCTGTGGGCGGGCGGGTATGGGGGTCACGCAGACCCTAGAGGGAGGGTGTGGACCCCCGCGCCCGGCTTCCCCGCGGCGCCCGCGCTTCCAGACCCTCCTCCAAGGGGACCATCAGAGAGATTTAAGACCCCCCGAGAGCCTCTGGGTTGGAGGGGCCAAGGTCCAGAGGTCGCAGGGGGCAGTGGCCACAGCCGACCCCCCTAGAATCCAAAGGCTGGGGGCCACCCTCACCCGTGTAGCCAGACTTCAGGTCTCGACCCCCCAAGGCCGTACTAGGCCCCAAGAGCCGGCCGGTTTCCATGGCAACAGGACAAGCCTAGCCTAGGTGGCCCGCCAGGGAGAGATGCCCGGTGAGGGCCCCACTGGCCGAGTCCCGCCGCCTCCCGGCTCGGTCTTTTGCGCCCCAGAGCCCAGACCGCGGTGCAGCAGCCCCGCGTCCGCTGCCTCTCCTCGCGCACCCCGCACTCACCTCCAGCCCAGCCCGCCGCCGCCGCCTCCGCGTTCCCGCGTGGCTCCCACACCCGCCGTTAGCCTGAGCCCGTGAGGTGACCCGCTCGAGGCGCCTCCTGCCGGCCGCTCAACGGATGGGGCGGGGCCTCGAGGGGGCAGGGCTTCGGCGGGCGGGGCCTATTGGAGGCAGGGCCAGGAACTAGAAGAGGAGGTCAGGGTGACGGCTCCTCCTGCAGGCCACCCAATGGACAGGGCCGAGCCCTCGAGGGGGCGGGGCTTACAGGGAAGGGCGGAGCTGGTGAGGAGTTGGTCTGGGCACTGGCGCCACTGAACAGCCAATTAAGTCTGGGGCGTGGCCTAAAAGTCATGGGAGGGGCCTCTGGAACAGGGGCGGGGCTAGTGCCAGAGGGGCGGGGCTGTGCCATGCTCCCTCTTCTATCGTGGAAGGGACTGGACCGTGGCAGGAGGGGCGGAGTCCCAACTAATCTTGGGTGTCCAGTGCTAACGTCAGGCTCTGGGGAACAAGTGGTCTGTGTTTTGTCCCACCTATTAGTCCTGCAGTGGACGGGGCCAAGTAAAGAAGAGGACAGGCTTAAAGCAAGCGTTTACCAGAAGCAGGCGGCCCACATCTAAGACATGAAAGAGGGGATGAGAGTGGCTGGTTCTGTCTCCCCTGCAATCTGTCTCCCACCCAGCAGCCAGAGTATTAAATGACAAATCAGATCATGGCACTCTTCTGCTTACAACGATGCAAAACCGGGCCAGGTCAGCTCCGGGGCTCTGGCCCAACCACCCTCCTTGGGTAACCGTGTTTTAAAAGAAACTCGTGTCCTCAGAGCTCACTTTGGCACCAGCCCTATGGCTGGGGTTTCACCTTGGAGAACGGCTTCTCGCAGACAGGTCCCTTTGTACCACGAGGTTCAGTCTAGAGCTGGGAGCATCATGTAGCCTCGGATATAAAGATGCAGAATTCTGACCCTGGGAGTGAACTTTTGGGTTGGCAGCTGTTGCAAAATGAACTCCATATTTGCCAAGGGAAAGTGGGAAGAGGGAACAGGCATTTATTGATCACCTACTGTATGCCAGGCCCTACACTAGGGGCTTTCCCTAGATAGGTCATCTCATTTACAGCTCACATCAACCCTTATGGGACAAAACCCTGGTTGTTACTCTAACTTAACAGATGAGAAAACAGGCTCAGAGAGGTCAGACAGCTAGAGATAAATCCAAGAGTTGGGACTGTGTGATTAAATAGTTCCCTGCATAGGACTCCCCACATGCACACAGAAACCTTTACAGGGCTCCCCATCGCCTACACAACTTCCCTCACCCAGACCCTGAAGAAACAGATATGAGAGCTGGAAGGAGAGCCTGGGTTCAGGCCTGGGTTTTCCACGTAAGCTGTTTCTCACCATGGTCTAAGCGCATCCGCCCTCCCTGCCTCATACCCCCTCTTTGGCAGAGGTTGGCAAACTATGGCCCCGACGGGCCAAACCTGAGCCGCTGTTTTTATCAAGTTTTATTGGAGCACAGCTATGTCCGTTTGTCTACATGTGGTCTATAAATGTTTTCATGCAACAGATTCGACAGGCCAAACAGCTTAAAATATTTACTTTCTGGCCCTTTACAGTAAACATTTGTGTGTGTGTGTCCCTCCCCCCCTCCGCTTAGGACCCAGGAAGGCAACCAGTGTTTCACACCTCTACCTCTTTGCTCAAGTCATATCCTCAACCTGGAAATGCCTTTCCCAACTGTATTAGTCAGCAATGCCTGCCATAGCAACATACCACAGACTGGGGGGAGGTCTTAAACAGCAACTTGATTGTTTCATTGTCCTGGAGTCTAGAAGTTCAATACCAAGGTGCCAGCAGGGTTGGTTTCTCCTGAGGCTTCTCTCCTTGGCGTGTAGATGACTATCTCCTCCCCTCCCTGCCGTGGTTGTTCCTCTATGTGTGTCTGCATCCTATCTATTGGATTAGGACCTATTCTCCTGACCTCCATTGAACTTAATCCTCTCTTTAAAATACTGCATCTCCAAATACAGTCACATTCTGAGGTATTGAGAGTTTAAGACTTCAACATAGGAATTTTACGGGGGGGGGGGGGCATAGTTCAGTCCACTGCAACAACGTCATCACCTGGCCCATTTCTAGTCATTACGACTCAGATGAGGTGTTATATGGTAAGCCAACCTCCAAGATGGTCCCCATGATTCATACCTTCTGGTTTCCATGCCCCTGTGGGGTCCCTTGCCTTGTTAACTAGGGCTGACCTATGTAACCCATAAGATGTTGATAAAATGGCAGGGTGACTTCTGGAGCTAAACTATATATAAAAGACATAGCTGCTGAACCTTGCTCTCTCTCTTGGATCACTCGCTTTGGGGGGAAACCCCTGCCCTAGAGAGAAACTCAGATCTCCTGCAAACAGCAGCACCAACTCCCTATCCACGTGAGCGAGCCATCTCGAATGCAGGTCCTCCGGCTCTAAGAGATGTCGGATGAATGCAGCCCTGACCGCCATCCTGACGGCATCTAGTGAAGGACCCTGTGCCAGAACCATCCAGCAAAGCTGCCCCCAAAATTCCCAACCCTCCAAAACTGCATGGAAGGACAATTTGTTCATTCCTGACCTATGTCACTGTGCCACTCTCTTTGGGGGCAGTTTGTTGTGCAACAACAGATAACTAACATGCCATGTTCGGGAAGGTCTCCCCAACTCGATGGGGTTCCATGCCCCCCCCCATCCCGGCTGCCACAGCCTTTTTCCTTTTATCGTTTTACTGGACCGAGTTCACATCGTATCAAACTACATTCCTTACATACAAACTGGATGTTGTCATACCTCACCTGTAATCCTCTATAATTGCACTTAGACTAAAGTAGGGCTGGCACAACCCCACCCCAAGTGGTCCCTGTCTGTCGACCGCTCCAACTGCTCTCTGCTTCTGCCATGGAGCTCCAGCCCCCCAGACTTCTGTCTTCAAACACTAAGCTCATAGCCTCCTCTGGAAGATTTCCCCTGGCTGCCTCCTCTCCCGAAAATGCTCTTCTTGTTGTCATGTCTGCATACTGGCACCGTCCTCTTGTTAAAACTCAGCGCCACGGCCCTGGCCAGTTGGCTCAGCGGTAGAGCGTTGGCCTGGCGTGCGGGGAACCCGGGTTCGATTCCCGGCCAGGGCACATAGGAGAAGCGCCCATTTGCTTCTCCACCCCTCCCCCTCTCCTTCCTCTCTGTCTCTCTTCCCCTCCCGCAGCCGAGGCTCCATTGGAGCAAAGATGGCCCGGGCGCTGGGGATGGCTCCTTGGCCTCTGCCCCAGGCGCTAGAGTGGCTCTGGTCGCAGCAGAGCATCGTCCCCTGGTGGGCAGAGCCTCGCCCCTGGTGGGCGTGCCGGGTGGATCCCGGTTGGGCGCATGCGGGAGTCTGTCTGACTGTCTCTCCCCATTTCCAGCTTAAGAAAAAAAATAAAAAAAACTCAGCGCCACGACTGTCTCCTGACCATCACCCTGCAGTCATTCTCTAGCTCATTGCCTCTTTTATTTAATCATAGGACTTTGTTACTATTTGTGTATTCAACATGCACCACGGTGATGTGTCCCATAATGGCAGGCGACTCATCTGTCTTTTTCATTGCTATACTTGGCACCGAGTAGGTGCTCAGTAAATATTTTTGTTAAGTGAGTCAACAAAGGCATGAATAGATTTCCGCCCATCCCACCTCTCACCTTCTGCCTCAACGGGGTGCTTCCCAAGGGTGAGGACTGGCTTTTATTCAACTCTGTATCCAGCCCTGGGCCCTGGGGCAGGTGAGCAGAACGAGTTTTTGAACTTAAAGGGTGGAATATCTTTGGAAATTCACTGAACGAAAATGAAGTCTTTAAAGTTCCCTGTATGGCCAACAGAGGGCGGCAGAGTCCGGGGACTTTTTCACGGAAAGGACCAAACGAGCCCAAAGGAAAAACATCTGGTTAAGGTCAGAGGGCAGGTTCCCAGGGATGAAGGGTCCAGGGGCAGAGGGAGGGGGAGGGTTTGGGGGGAAGACCAGAAAAAGGAAGGGTAGGGCCCAGCAGGCACCGGCACAGCTGTAAATCCCAGCTTTCTTTCAGAGACTGTTACGGCCCCTATCACTGGAGGGGGTTAGCAAAACAAGTGATTTCATCCTGGATTCCATTCTGGAAGAACTCAGCCCCCAAACCTATAAATAGCAGTGCTCTGGGTTTGGTCAGTCCCTGTGGACTGGTCAGCCAAAAACAGCAATCTTTTTTTTTTATTTTATTTTAGTTTTTTCTATTATTATTAATTGAATGTATTGGGATGACATTGGTTTGCAAAACCACACAGGTTTCAAGCGCACAGCTTATAAATAAAACACCATCTGTGCACCTCATCCGAGCAAAGCTCTGTCCGCCCCATTCCCCTCCCTCTTTGCCCACCTCCACCCGTCCCCAAGTCCCCAACGCCCTTTCCCTCTGGCTGTCACCACCCTGTTTTCTGTGTCTACGTGTTCTAGCTATATATATATTTGGGGGGGGGGGGATAATTCCTTCACCTTCTTTCATCCGGGCCCCCCTTCCCCTCCCCTCGGACCACTGTCCGTCTGTTCTATGTGCCCATGTCTCTGTTTCTATTTTGTTCATCAGTTGATGCTGTTCACTAGATCCCACATATAAGTGAAATCATATGGTATTCATCTTTCTCTGACTGGCTCATATCACCTGGCATAATCATCTCCAGGTCTATATCCATGCCGTCGCAAAAAAATAAGGTTTCCTTCTTTTCTATGGCTGCCTAGTACTCCACTGTGTATATGTACCACTGCTTTTTTATTCACTCATCAACTGATGGCCACTTGGACTGTTTCCAGATCTTGGCTATTGTAAATAACCTTGCAATGAACACAGGGGTATAGGTAGTCTTTTGAATTCGTGTTTGGGATTCTTAGGGTGTATTCCCAATAGTGAGATCCCTGGGTCAAAGGGCAGATCCATTTTTAATTTGCTGAGGTAACTCCATACTCTTTTCCACAGTGGCTACAACAGTCTACATTCCCGACAGTGCACAAGGGTTCCTTTTCTCCACACCCTCACCAGCACTTGTTGTTTGTTGATTTATTGATGACAGCCACTCTGGCAGGTGTGAGGTGATATCTCATTGTGGTTTTAATTTGCATCTCTCTGAAGATTAGTGATGCTGAGCATTTTTTCATATGTCTATTGACCATCTGTATGTCCTCTTTGGAGGAGTGTCTATTCAGGTCCTTGGCCCATTAGATTGTTTGTCTGCCTCGTGTTGAATTTTATAATTTTGGATATTAACCCCTTATCGGATGTATTGAAGAATATGTTCTCCCATTCAGTGGGTTGTCTTTTCATTTTGTTGATGGTTTCTTTTGCTATGCAAAAGCTTTTTAGTTTGACGTGGTCCCATTTGTTTTATTTTTTCCCTGGTTTCCTTTGCCCAAGGAAATATATCTAGGAAAAATATTGCTAGGAGAGATGTCTGAGATGATATTGCCTGTGTTTTCTTCTAGGAATTTTATGGTTTCATGACTTACATTTAAGTCTTTAAACCATTTTGAGTTTATTCTTGTGTATGGTATAAATTGGGGGTCTGGGTTTGGTTTTTTGTTTCGTTTTGTTTTTGCCTGTACCTGTCCAGTTTTCCCAACATCATTCATTCATTTACTGAAGAGACTGTCTTTACTCCACTGTATGCTCTTGCCTCCTTTGTCAAATATTAGTTGACCATAAAGTCGTGGGTTTATTTCTGGGCTCTCTGTTCTGTTCTTCTGCCACACCAGGCTGCTTTAATTAAAATGGTCTTACAGCAGTCTTTGTAGGTCGTGTGATGCCTACAACGCTGTTCTTCTTTCTCAAGACTGCTGAGGCTATTCAGGGTCGCTTTTGGTTCCATATAACTCTTTGGAATATTTGTTCTACATCTGTGACATATGCCATTGGTATTTTTTTTTTTTTTTTTGTATTTTTCTGAAGCTAGAAACGGGGAGACAGTCAGACAGACTCCCGCATGCGCCCGACCGGGATCCACCTGGCACGCCCACCAGGGGACAACGCTCTGCCCACCAGGGGGCGATGCTCTGCCCCTCCGGGGCGTCGCTCTGCCGAGACCAGAGCCACTCTAGCGCCTGGGGCAGAGGCCAAGGAGCCATCCCCAGCACCCGGGCCATCTTTGCTTCAATGGAGCCTTGACTGCGGGAGGGGAAGAGAGAGACAGAGAGGAAGGAGGGGGTGGTGGAGAAGCAAATGGGTGCTTCTCCTATGTGCCCTGGCCGGGAACCGAACCCGGGTCCCCTGCACGCCAGGCCGATGCTCTACCGCTGAGCCAACCGGCCAGGGCCGCCATTGGTATTTTAATAGGAACTGTGTTACATCCATAGATTAGACTGCTTTGGGTACTGCGGGCATTTTAATAATGTTAATTCTCCTGATCCATTAACAGGGTATGTGCTTCCACTTAATTGTATCTTTGTCAATTTCTTTCTTCAATGTCCTATAATTTTCTGGGTACAGATCTTTTACCTCCTTGGTTCAATTTATTCTGACGTTACCTTATTCTTTAACAAGCGAACTTGACTCGAAGGAACCGCTAAGCTAAAGTCAGCCCATCCCTTTGTTGTTGTTGTTGCAATAGTATGTGGGATTGTTTCCTTAATTTCCCTTTCTGATAGTTCATTATTGGTGTATAAAAATGCCACTGATTTCTGAGTATTCATTTTGTATCTTGCTACTTTGCCAAATTCTTTTATTAGCTCTAGTGGTTTTTTGGTAGAGTCTTTAGGGTTTTCTACGTACAATTATCATGTCATCAGCGAACAATGACAGTTGTTATTTCCTCCTGTCCAATTGGAATGGCTTTTTTTATTTCTTCTTCTTCTTCTCTGAGGAAGCAATCATTATTTTTCTTCCCACATCATATACTGAGCAACTTTCAAGTTAGTACCTCCGGGCACTGGTCATTGGGTGGGGTACCAGAGGAAGCCCAGCAGGAAGACAGAGGGATGACATCTCGTATGAGGCAGTGTGAAGATTAGATGCCTGTCCTGCTGTAGACAGCCAGTAGGCGATGCGCTCTAGGAATCCGGAGCTCAGATAAGAGACATTTAACTGGGGAAAATATCGCTTTTAAAGTCATTCTCATGTAGGTAGGGGAGGAAGCTGGCATGGTGGGGCCGTGTTCAGTTCAAACCAACCAACCAACAAAGGTTTTGACACCGTGAATACAGGTCGTATCAAGTGACGTCATTCTTGTGCGTGTGTGACCCATCCTAAAGAAAACTTGAACTACGTTCACTTAACTGTCAAAAATTTTAAGCTGGGTGAGACAACAAAGCATCTGCCACAGTGGTCATTGGAATATTTATGCATAAAGCCTCCAAAGAGTCGGGTCTCATGGGACTGGAGACCATGTTGAAAAGTTGTATCTTGACCCACAGAGGAGTAAGGATCAACTTCATTAGCCAAAAATACGATCATGCCGGATGGTCGCGACATAAAAATCACAACACATTATGGAAGAAACAAATGCGTTTGGCTAAGTCTAACATTTCTATGAATTCTACTTTGTTATTTGTTTACTTGTCATCTTGGAAGCATTTGTTAGAAGGTAACCACTTGGGGTATGGTGTATGTATAGGAAAAACCAGACTGAGAAAACATGATCTATTGACTTTATTTTTTTAACTGAGAATGGGAGAATTAGTGACCACTTTTCAAACCTGGGGTCAAAGTTAGCTTGGTCCAGCCAAAGACCTTCTTTCCGGTTCACAAGGGGAAAAAAAAATGTGTGAGAGCCTCTACCATAACTTGAGCCGAGAGCAGCTGAAGGACTTGTCTGAAACCAACTATGTTTCATTCATAACAGATCTCTTCTGTAAAAAACGTCACAACCGAAAGGCATGCTGGTAGCAAATGTTAACTGGTTATTTCTTGGCGATGGATTTTGTGGCAGATGACAATTTCCAAAGATGTCCACCTCAATCCATGTCCTATCCACTGTATTTGTCACGTGGCCACTGAGACCCTCCTCTCTCTGATCCACATCTCCTCCCCTTGACCTTGGGAAGACCTTTTTTTTTTCCTTTGGTGACAGAGACAGAGAGAGAAACAGATAGGGATAGACAGGAAGGGAGAGAGATGAGAAGCATCAGGAGAGAGATGTGAAGCATCAATTCTTCCTTGCAGCACCTTCGTTGTTCATTGATTGCTTTCTCATATGTGCCTTGACTGGGGGGGTTACAGCAGACCGAGTGACCCCTTGCTCAAGCCAGTGACCTTGGGCTCAAGCTGGTGAGCCTTGCTCAAACCAGATGAGCCAGTGCTCAAGCTGGCGAACTCGGAGTTTCGAACCTGGGTCCTCCGTGTCCCAGTCCGATGCTCTATCCACTGCGCCACCATCCGGTCAGGCAGGGAAGACTTTTTTTAGCTGTGTTTAACACAGCTAAAAAATCAGAATATGGCAGAAGTCACAAAACATAACTTCTATGTCTCCTGCCAGGCTAACTTCTCTTGGCACCCAGCCACCATGGTGTAAGGAAGCTCAGACCTCACGGGGAAGTCAGTTGTGGGTGTGTGTTAAGCATGTCTTTTCTTCTAATGTCTTGTCATTGGAGGCCTTACTGAGCATGGGAAGAACTGCCCCTCCCAGAGTCAGCCAATTCCTAGAGCAGTGGTGGTCAACCCGGTCCCTACTGCCCACTAATGGGCGTTCCAGCTTTCACGGTAGGTGGTAGCGGAGCAACCAAAGTATAAATAAAAAGATAGATTTAACTAAAGTAAGTTGTTTTATAAAGATTTATTCTGGCCTGGCCTATGGTGGCACAGTGGATAAAGCATCAACCTAAATTTATTCTGCCAAACTTAGTGAAAATCCGACATAAAGTATTTGGTAAGTAATTATTATTATATACTTCAACTTGCTGTAACTCTGCTTTATAAATTTTATAAAGTAAAGTGACTTCCCTACTTTATAAATCACCATTACTGTGGAACTGGTGGGTGGTTAGAAAATTTTACTACTAACAGAGATACAAAAGTGGGCGGTAGGTATAAAAAGGTTGACTACCCGCTCTGGCCGGTTGGCTCAGTGGTAGAGCATCAGCCTGGCGTGCAGGAGTCCCGGGTTCGATTCCCGGCCAAGGCACATAGGAGAAGCGCCCATCTGCTTCTCTACCCCTCCCCCTCTCCTTCCTCTCTGTCTCTCTCTTCCCCTCCCGCAGCCAAGGCTCCATTGGAGCAAGGATGTCCCGGGCGCTGGGAATGGCTCCATGGCCTCTGCCTCAGGCGCTAGAGTGGCTCTGGTCCCAACAGAGTGACGCCCCGGATGAGCAGAGCATCGCCCCCTGGTGGGCGTGCCGGGTGGATCCCGGTCGGGCGCATGCAGGAGTCTGTCTGACTGCCTCCCTGTTTCCAGCTTCAGAAAAAAAAAAAAAAAATACAAAAAAAAAAAAAAAAAGTTTGACTACCCTTGCCCTAGAGGTTATAAACAATTCACCTGTGAGCTCATCTTTCATATGCAAGCAAACCGATCTGAAGACCATTCCTCCTCTATCGGGCTCTTAGACTCCAGGTCACTATCACCCTGCCCTCACCACCCCAGGACCAAGGACCACAGAACTAGGAACTACCCCCGTCCCTCAGAGACCTGGACGTTATCCAAGCCAGCCAGTTCCTAAGTCCGCTCACCTCACCCCACCTGGCTCCTCCCCACTGAGACCACAGTAAAGGCTCTTGTCCACGCCTCTTCCTCTGGCTTTCTCTGCCTCCTGATGGACCCTGGTGCTTCCCCGAGTGGCCCTGCGTGGCGGCCTGTTCCCCTTCTCTTGGGAAGTGTAAGTCACAAACCATCTTTTCAGTGGGGGTCATCTCCTACTCTGTTGGCCTCGCCCTAACCTGCGGGGCAATAAAAACTACATTTCGAAACAAGGTGTTTGGCCAGCTTCCCCAGCACGGGTCCTCCTAGCCAGCTGCCAGCATCAGCCACCAGACACGAGAGTGGACAAGCCTCCACATCCTCCAGCGGAGACCCAGACTCTGAAGTCCTGACTGGCAGAAGCCATGAGAGAGGCTGGTGATGATATCTATTGGATGGCACTTTGTTTTAGAAGAATGTGTTATATAGCAAGAGACAGCTATCCCAGCCTTCTTCACTTAACCTGTGCTTTCCTACAGAGTCCAGATTCTCTACAATGGACAGAGAATGCTTTTCTGAAAAAAGAACTGACGACTGTTGTTTTTATAGAGACAACTGGGCGAGCCTGACCTGTGGTGGCGCGGTGGATAAAGTGTCCAACTGGAATGCTGAGGTTGCCGGTTCGAAACCCTGGGCTTGCCCGGTCAAGGCACATACGAGAAGCAAGTTGATGTTTCCTGTTACCCCACCCCCTCTCCTCTCCTCTCTCTGGAAATCAATTAAAAAAAAGAAAGAAAGAAAAGAAAAGACAACGGAGCAAGAGTGAGGCATCTTGAATTTTTTATTTCTTGAAGTTCTTTCTACTCCGCCCGAGACAATAACATTTACTGGCGGGATTATTCTCCATTACAAACGTTTATCAAATAACTGTGTTAATAATACAAAATAGCCACTTCACAAACACAGAGAGGGTCCAATGCCAGCAGGACACTTTTGAAAACTCATGCCACAAATGCCATTGTCAAGCATTGTCGCCATGACAGGTGTATAAAAGTGAGTATGAAAGACAGTCAGAGCTCCTGTCTCCACCCCCAAGGAAAGGCCTTCCGAGCAGCAGGGGCCACGCCTGCCCAGAGTGGGCGGGTTTGTGGGAAGCCTCACGGGTGTGACCAGGACTGGCAGCACACACACACACACACAGACACACACACACACACACACACACACCGCCCCGTGCAGAGTCGCAGCCTGAAATCTGAAACTGCTCTCAGAGGCAAAGCAGCTCTCCCAAAGTTGGATCTACTCCTTTCTTTAAAAGGATCCACTTGCTCCCTCCTGCCTTCCCAGGCCTGCCTGAGCTGATGCCCACATGTTCCGGCGTGCCACCCTCCCGGAGGGCATCCAACGTGACCACCCAGCCCCCAAGGCCCTCCGGAGCATGGAGCTATCACCAGGACAAGAGACCCAAAAAGCTGGTCTTGTATTCCTCGCAGTGGGGTCAGGGTTCTGAGTAACCAGGTCCTCAGTGCTCTGAATTATTTCTTTCCCCTTAGCTGTCCCTGTGTGGTTTAGGACACCAGGTTCCCAAGGATGGCACCATGTTGACCCCTGCCAATCAGCAGGCACTAAGCACATAATAACCAATGTCCACAGCTTTCTAGGAGTACCGGCAAGAGTGGTTTCTAGAACAGAGGATTCAGACCCCACCTGTGGGTCATAAAACCAATGTAGGGGTTGCAACCAGCAACTTGGAAAAAAAAATGCCATGGGGTAGGACAGGATGAGACTAGACAGGACAGAGAGGGACGGTCACATCTCACCATGCAGTGCACAGTAGGTCCTACCCAAGGATGGCTGTATAAACTGGAACCACAATGTGACGTGATGGGTAGTAATCAGAAAGGTTTGGGTGACACCGACGTCTGGGAATAAGCAGAGGACAGCCGCCCACCACCCGGAGCCTGGTCCCACAGGATGCGATGGACAGATCCCAGGACGCACCGGTAACCCTCCCCGTGCAGGCCGCCGAGCCACAGCTGGGACACGGCCCCGCCCCTCTGAAACCACAGCCAGGGTACAAGTCGGACTGACAGCCCATGACGAAGACAGGTGTGCCAGGACACAGGCAAGAGGCGACTCTGTGGGCAGAGAGCCCACCCCGACCCAAGGTCATCAGTCATGACTGTGCCGGCCCGGCAGGTCCCAAATCTTCACCCCAAAATGTCACGGGAAGAAAAACAGCCACTTCTCTAGGTTCGGATCCATAGTCCTTTTAAAAAAAAATATTGCCTTATGAAGGTATTTAAATACCCCTTTATCTTAAAGATGCTGGTGGAGAAAAAGCTATCTGTAGGGATATTAACACCCTAAGGGGGGGACAAACCTGCAGCCTTCTCCCTGTCCAGCGGGCTCAGAGCTCAAGGGCTGCCAGGCCCCACAGGAGGCTTTGGGCACACAGTGTCTTCGCCCCCAAAACCTGACCAAGTTCAGGGACTCAGCTGCCGAGATGTGAGGCGGCTGACATCAGGAGCAGGGAGGCCCCAGAAGGAGGCTAAGGAGATGCTCTCACCTGCTGCCCCACCACTCAGCTCTCTGGGAGCAAGACACCCCAGTGCTGGGGAAGGAGGAAGGACGTGACACCCAAGGATGGTGACTCAGATCCCAGACCCTCCCCTGCGCCTCTAGATGACGGTGGACAAGTCACTTAGCCTCTCTAAGCAGCCGGGAGAGAATGATCTGAGAACATGGGTGTGCGCATGCGCACGCCACGCCCGTAACCGCGCAGACGCTGCCTGTGACGCGGATGAGGAGGGACGGGCGGCTGACGAGCGTCCACAGCCTGAAGGCAACGTCGTGCTAGATCTCCCAAACCGGGAAGCTCCGCTCTGTAGCCTTTGCCAATTTCCATGGTGTAAATCCTCCCATCAGGACCAGTCTCACAGGACCAGTGGTTTGATGACTAACCCAACTCCCAAATATTTTTTTTTTTTTGTATTTTTCTGAAGCTGGAAACGGGGAGACAGTCAGACAGACTCCCGCATGCGCCCGACCGGATCCACCCGGCATGCCCACCAGGGGGCGACACTCTGCCCCTCCGGGGCGTCGCTCTGCCAGGACCAGAGCCATTCTAGCGCCTGGGGCAGAGGCCAAGGAGCCATCCCCAGCGCCCGGGCCATCTTTGCTCCAATGGAGCCTTGGCTGCGGGAGGGGAAGAGAGAGACAGAGAGGAAGGAGAGGGGGAGGGGTGGAGAAGCAGATGGGCGCCTCTCCTGTGTGCCCTGGCTGGGAATCGAACCCGGGACTCCTGCACGCCAGGCCAACGCTCTACCACTGAGCCAACCGGCCAGGGCCCAACTCCCGAATATTAACAAGCAGTCTCTGGGGTGCCAGACACATGCAGAGCACACCGATACCCTCAACCTGAAGGGGACAGTCTCAGATGGGAGAGGTCCCATCACCACATGGGCTGACAACCACATATCCCTTCCCCCCCACCACCACCAACCAGACCACCTGCAGAGTAGGCACAAAGCCAACTCCCACCCCACAACTCCCATCTCATGCTGGGGGTCACTGTTCTGACTTTTCCAGTTAAATCCCAGGGTCCCCCAGGGGTGGGGACAGGAGCCAATTATAGGGAGTGATCCATCCAATCAATGACGGCAGACGGGACGGCAGCCATGAGGGGGCTGAAGTTAAGTTTCACCTAAATTCTTCATGGGGTCTAAAAAATATATGCATGAAACCTGGGGGAGAAAGAGTTGTGTCAAAAAGTTGTCCTCACATTACAGATAAATAGGGATATGTATCTTCTCCTGAATTGAAAGAATGGTGAGAGAAGAAACTGGGGTACATCGACTCAACGTAGACTTTTAGAATAATGCTTACAAAGAAAGGGCTTGAGTTAATGAGAAAAAAAATATTTGAAAAGTGGAAAGAGGAGGGAAAGGCGAATACAGCATCATGCAGGCCTTGACCGGGCAGCTTCAGGCCTTCGGGTCTCGGCCCCCTCGCGGTTCCCCTGTTGGCATTCCTGCCGCCCTGTGCTCCCCCCAGGACTCGTCCCCACCCCCCAGCCTAAGAGCAAGGCTGATGGAGAGAAGGACGGCAGTCCTGCCCCCGCCATCCACGCAGTGTCCACTCAAGGCAGAACGGCGGCTCAGGCCCACGGCGCTGTTTTACAGCCCCCCTGGCTGAGAGGCCGCTGGCCCTCAGGACTGCCTGAAGCGAGCTCCAACTCGCTCAGACAGTCGTCAGTGGGCTAACAAAGCCAGCTGTTGGCCCTGACCGGCTAGCTCAGAGGTAGAGCGTCGGCCTGGTATGTGGAAGTCCCAGGTTCGATTCCCGACTGGGGCACACAGGAGAAGCGCCCATCTGCTTCTCCACCCCCTCCCCCTCTCCTTTCTCTCCGTCTCTCTCTCTTCCCCTCCCACAGCCAAGGCTCCATTGGAGCAAAGTTGGCCCAGGCGCTAAGGACGGCTCTATGGCCTCTGCCTCAGGTGTTAGAATGGCTTCGGCCGCAATGGAGCGACGCCCCAGATGGGCAGAGCATCGCCCCCTGGTGGACATGCCGGGTGGATCCTGGTCGAGCACAGGGAGAAGTCTGTCTCTCTGCCTCCCTGCTTCTAACTTAGAAAAAATACAAAAAAAAAAAAAAAAGCCAGCTGTCCATGCCAGGCCTGTCTGCCCGCCCAGCGTGCTGTGGGAGGGCAATGCCAGGGTGTAAGCCTGTTGAGTGGGCCTCTGCCCTCCCCCCAGGCCCCCACCATCATCTTGAACCCTTCTCATCTGCCCCCACCTCCCAGCCGCCCCAGCAATGCCCGCTTAACTCAGGAGCGATCACCGGGGTGCCTGGAATGTCAAACAGGCCCGTCTGCTGCCAACTGCCGCCCCCTGCCCCACTCCAGTTCCTTGGGGCATGACAGATGCTTGGCTGGAATGCCCTAGAATGTGACAACCTCAAAGATGGACAGGAAGAGGGAGCCGGCATCCAGATTTGCACCCTCGAGCCCTCACCAGCCTCCACACACCCAGGACACAACCTGCAGTGCTCCCGAGCGGGGCTTAGGAGGCCGGACAGGGGCGAGCTGGGCGGGCGAGGGGGTGCCCCTGTACCTCCTAGAAGGCACAGAGGGTTAAGGGGCAGCTTGAGGAAAATACAGCCAGCGCCCAGAAAAGGAGGCACAGGAGTTGCAGGTGGCAGACGAGGAGCTCAGCCAGGGCCACTAGAGAAGTCCCAGATCGGTGTCCCCAGCTCCCACCCTGGGCTCTGGTCCCCGCCATCTCGGCCTGCCATGGTGCCATGTTGAGGGAGGTCTCCTAGACATCATCCTCCCAGGACCACCCCGCCTCAGGCCTGAGGCCCAGAAGTCAAATCACACTGCTTCTGCCCCCTCTGGGTTTGCATTCCCCAACCTCCGACCCTGACCCCACATGACAGGGAATACGGGGAGCTCTGCGGGAAAGGCACTCGGAGTGCAGGCAGCTTCCAGGGTCTGGGAGTGCCGATCTGGCCACGCACACACACACACGCACACACACACACGGGTAAGAAGACAAAGCTTATCCCCCAAGCCTCTGCCCGCTCCGGACCCACCTGTCCGTGAACCATGCCAGGTGACTCAATACTGGCTGGACACATGGGACTCAGAGGCCAGAACCCTGAAATACCCTGGAATGTACCAGAACTAAGCATAAAGCATCCTGTCTTTGCCTGTCCGACCCTCGTGGGGACTCGTAGACTGAGGTTCCTCTGACCTGACACAGACCCTTGATCCAGAGATTCCGAGGTCCCAGGTCAGACCCTGGAGCCGGCCCTGGGTCCTTCCCCACCCCTGTCTGTGTGGCAGGCACAAAGGGGCTGGCTTTGCCTGAGGCCCTGCAGCCAGGCCACTAGAGGCTCCAGAGGTCGGGGTGGGTATTGCAGACACCCTACCCCGGTCCCGTGAAGCGAGCGAGGCCTTCCCCTAGGGCTCCTGGGAGGAGCCTGTCAGGGTCACTGGTTGGCACCGAGCGGGAATCTCAATGTCAGCATCGTAAACCCTCAACCCAGGACAGGCTCCCGGGATGCGCTTGCCCTCTGATGAGTGGCTCTGGGCTTTCCCTGGATGTCTCGGCGTGAGAAGAAACGGTCAAGTAACAGCTTCTCGTCCCCGGCTCCTCCCTCCTCTGCGTCGAGGACCAGCACAGGTCAGGGGCTGCTCGGGGTATGTGCCCCATGTCCCTATATGACCCCTCTCTGCCCACTCCAGCCAGGACCTTCCCAAAAAGGGACAAGAGGGAGCGGAGATAAACACAGTCCCTAGCACGGGGACATGAGACTGGCCTGGTCACGTTCCCACCCCAGGGCACACCGGTAGGCAAGACAAAGAGGTGTCATCACGAGTCCCACGCTGACTGGTCGTGGGTGCCCAGAGCACCGGCCTGAGAATGCTGACCCCACCACCTCACGCTGCGGTTGCCTGGTGATGTCTGCCGTGCTCACAGATCTCCACCGTCCCTGCTCGACAAACTGGTGACCTTCCCTGAACAGAGGGACATTCCGCAGCCAGGACTTTGGTAGCAGAAAAGGAGGCCCTGACCACCGAGTACAAACACCCACCTAGGCTCCTTGCTAGGTTTCTCGGGACCGTGACAAGCCCGTGTTAGCCCAGCACTGCCCACGCAGCAGGACAGTGTCCACTCCCTTTCCTGAAGATGTTAATTAATGTCCACTGTATTAGGAGACACTTGTCTAGAGTAGAAGTGCACTACAGGGTTAATTTCTCCTCTGTGACAATGACTAAGTGCTTTCTTTCTCACCCTGGGACCCAAGAGAGATGGTGTGGCCATCACCAGAAGTAACCTTGGACCCATCGAAAGCTCTACCTGTGGGAGAGCAGACGGACCCGGGCGCTGCGCTCTGGGCTCGATTGTCGCAAAAACACTTCCCATGATGCTCTCTGCTCATAAAGCCCAAATGTCCTATGCAGTCTGGATCACCTCATTTGGACACCTTGGCCTGCAGGGTGCTGGGCAGATAGAGGTACCTCCAGATGGCGTAGTAGTGGGTACCAGCACCAAATGCCACAAAGAGATGCCAGATGGCGTGGGCAAAGGGGATCCTCCCGTCACTCTTGAAGAACACTGTTCCCAGGCAGTAGAAAGCCCCTCCGGTCACCAGCTCCCAGACGCCATCCGTGTTGGGCTGTTGGCAAGAACAAGGAGGGGGCACAGGTCAGAAGAGTGCCCAGCGAGGTCGGGAGCCCCCGGCCACTCCCCCACCACCCAACACGGAAAGACCTGCGGCCGTGAGCGGGCCCAGGTCCCCAGATGGGGCGTCTCAGCCCTGGGAGGTCACCACTTCCAAACGACTTCTCACGTGTACTGCAATTCTATCAAAGTCTCAAGGACTATCTTTTTTTTTTTTTACAGAGACAGAGAGAGGGATAGACAGACAGGAATGGAGAGATGAGAAACATCAATCATTAGTTTTTCGTTGCGTGTTGCGACACCTTAGTTGTTCATTGATTGCTCTCTCATATGTGCCTTGACCACGGGCCTTCAGCAGACCGAGTAACCAATTGCTTGAGCCAGTGACCTTAGGTCCAAGCTGGTGAGCTTTGCTCAAACCAGATGAGTCCACACTCAAGCTGGCGACCTCGGAGTCTTGAACCTGGGTCCTCCACATCCCAGTCTGATGCTCTATCCACTGTGCCACTGCCTGGTCAGACGACTTTTTTTTTTTTTTTTTTTTTTTGTATTTTTCTGAAGCTAGAAACGGGGAGAGACAGTCAGACAGACTCCTGCATGCACCCGACCGGGATCCACCCGGCACGCCCACCAGGGGCGACGCCCTGCCCACCAGGGGGCGATGCTCTGCCCCTCCGGGTCATCGCTCTGCAGAGACCAGAGCCACTCTAGCACCTGGGGCAGAGGCCAAGGAGCCATCCCCAGCGCCCGGGCCATCTTTGCTCCAATGGAGCCTCGGCTGCGGGAGGGGAAGAGAGAGACAGAGAGGAAGGAGGGGGGCGGGGGGCAGAGAAGCAAATAGGCGCTTCTGCTATGTGCCCTGGCCGGGAATCGAACCCGGGTCCCCTGCACGCCAGGCCAACACTCTACCGCTGAACCAACCGGCCAGGGCCGACTATTTTTTTTTTTTATAGCTATTCATCTTATCTAAGAAAGTAATACGTCTGGCTCTATATCCCAAAAGAAAGGAAGGCAGGGAGTGAAACAAAGACAACATCCAGGTTCGCAGCATTATTCGCCACAGCCCCCAAGGTGGGAGCAGGCCTAGCGTCCGTCAGCGGATGAATGGATGGACGAGATGCTATTCACGTTATTTCAGATGATGGCATGTTATTCAGCCTTCCAGAAAGAACATTCTGGTACAGGCTACATAAGACCCTTGAGGACATTGTGCTCAGTGAAGTAAGTCACTAAAGGACCAATACTGGATGATTCCACTCCTATGAAGTCCCTAGAGGAGCCAAATTCATAGAGACAGGAAGTATTAGAAGAGAGATTACCGGAGGCTGGGGGAGGCGGGGGAGAGGGGTTGGGGACAAATGTTTCATGGGCGACAGAGTCTCAGTCTGGGCAGGTAAAAAAAAGTCTGGAGATGGACGCTGGTGATGGTCATACAACAGTGTGAACGTGCTTCGTGCCACTCGAACTGGACACCTAAAAATGGTCACAATCAGAAATTTTTATATATCTTATCCAGATCGTTGAAAAGTCATACACGGCAAAAAAAAAAAATTTTTTTTTTCAAGAAAACAAAAGATAGTAAGTGAAAGGAAGTGGTCCTGTTCCTCAGAGATCAGCACCGTTGACACCTGAGTTGCTGCTGGTTCAAAAGGACTCAAAAAGAATGGGGAGAGAGGGGCGAGGGGTGGGAACCCAGCCGGCGCCCAGCCCTCAGGGCCCACCCCGTACGGGTAACCACCATGAGTAGCATATGCAGGATCCTTCTAGACCAGTAGTCCCCAACCCCCGGGGCCATGGACCGATACCGGACCGTGGGCCATTTGGTACCGGTCCACAGAGAAAGAATAAATAACTTACATTATTTCCGTTTTATTTATATTTAAGTCTGAACGATGTTTTATTATTTTTTTTAAATGACCAGATTCCCTCTGTTACATCCATCTAAGACTCACTCTTGACGCTTGTCTCGGTCACATGATACATTTATCCATCCCACCCTAAAGGCCGGTCCGTGAAAATATTTTCTGACATTAAACCGGTCTGTGGCCCAAAAAAGGTTGGGGACCACCGTTTTAGACGCTGCCTCTCCACCTACAACAGACAGCACGCCCGTCATAGACACGCACATCTCACGGGAACGCAGCACCGTACACCAGTAGACTGTCCCGCCTTCTGCAAATTCATCGGCCACTGACTGGTCTGAGGGAGCTCGGCCTACATGCCCACCAAGACAGCCACCTGGGTCCTCAGAACAGCTAGCTGCACAGCGCTTCCCCGCACAGACGTGCCAGACCTGAGTCACGCTCAGTCCTTGAGACTGCTGTACTTGAATCTGAGTCACACAGCGAGATAAAGTTAATGACCCCTAACACTTCTTAGCGCTCCCTGCCTCGGTGCCAGCCATGGCACTGCCCTGCGGGCCTGGCAAGACGTCACCACGTGCCACCCTCACGACAACCTCGCCAGGCAGGTGTTCCTGGGTGGGACGTTCCCAGACACACCCCCACAGCATCGTGCAAAAATGAGAAAAGCACGCTGCCCAATGGTGTGTAACGGTGTGAGCTCACGTTTGTAACACAAAAAAACCAGTAAGGCCCTGGCCGGTTGGCTCAGTGGTAGAGCGTCGGCCTGGTGTGCAGAAGTCCCGGGTTTGATTCCCGGCCAGGGCACACAGGAGAAGCACCCATCTGCTTCTCCACCCCTCCCCCTCTCCTTCCTCTCTGTCTCTCTCTTCCCCTCCCGCAGCCAAGGCTCTATTGGAGCGAAGATGGCCTGGGCGCTGGGGACGGCTCCTTGGCCTCTGCCCCAGGCGCTAGAGTGGCTCTGGTTGCAACAGAGCGATGCCTCGGAGGGGCAGAGCGTCGCCCCCTGGTGGGCGTGCCGGGTGGATCCCGGTCGGGCACATGCGGGAGTCTGTCTGACTGTCTCTCCTCGTTTCCAGCTTCAGAAAAATACAAAAAAAAAAACACACAAAAAAAAACCCAGTAAGTCAGTCTGTCTGCAGAGCCACACAGACATGCATATAAATTTGAAAATGGGAAAGATACACAAAACACAAATGAGGGACAGTTGTAGCCAGGGCGTCGTCACGTTGAGGAGGAAAGGGGTGGGAACTGCTGTTCTTTTATCCATTTTCAGATGGGTTTCATTCTTTGCAGTGAATATGTATTTATATGTGCATCTACTATATCTCTAAGCACATGTATGTCTTTAAATATATAGAATATGTCATTTGATGGGTATTATATAATTTAATAGATATAACTTAAATATGCGTATTTAAAAAAAAAACCAACCTGGCGGGGGAACACTAACCTGTAAAAAATGAACACGGATCGCACGGGGAAAACGTTGAGCAGGAGAGACCAACGGGACAAGCCTTCCTCGCCAAGTATCCAAATGCAATTCAAGCTACAATAAGTAAGCCCTGGCCGGTTGGCTCAGTGGTCAAGCATCGGCCCGGCATGTGGAAGTCCTGGGTTCAATTCCCGGCCAGGGCACACAGGAGAAGCGCCCATCTGCTTCTCCACCCCTCCCCCTCTCCTTCCTCTCTGTCTCTATCTTCCCCTCCCACAGCCAAGGCTCCATTTGAGCAAAGTTGGCCCGGGCATTGAGGATGGCTCCATAGCCTCCACTTCAGGTGCTAGAATGGCTCCAGTTGCAGCGGAGCAATGCCCCAGATGGGCTGAGCATCGCCCCTGGTGGGCATGCCAGGTGGAGATCCCGGTCGGGTGCATGCGGGAGTCTGTCTGACTGCCTCCCTGCTTCTCACTTCAGAAAAATACAAAAAAAGAAAAGCTACAGTAAATAAAACAGCTTAGTGCTAGTATAAAAACAGGTGCCCATCCATGGAGAATTGGCATCTGAGAAACAGACCCACACACATCTACGAATTTAACATATGACAGGAAGCAGCATTTTTATTTTATATTTTATTTTATTTTTATTTTTGTATTTTTCTGAAGCTGGAAACAGGGAGAGACAGACAGACTCCCGCATGCGCCCGACCGGGATCCACCCGGCACGCCCACCAGGGGCGACACTCTGCCCACCAGGGGGCGATGCTCTGCCCCCCCGGGGCGTCGCTCTGTTGCGACCAGAGCCACTCTAGCGCCTGGGGCAGAGGCCAAGGAGCCATCCCCAGCGCCCGGGCCATCTTTGCTCCAATGGAGCCTCGGCTGCGGGAGGGGAAGAGAGAAACAGAGAGGAAGGAGAGGGGGAGGGTGGAGAAGCAGATGGGCGCTTCTCCTGTGTGCCCTGGCCGGGAATCGAACCCGGTACTTCTGCACGCCAGGCCGACGCTCTACCACTGAGTCAACCGGCCAGGGCCAGGAAGCAGCATTTTTAAATGGTAGGTAAATGAAATCACTGGCTGGTTCTTGGGGGAGGGAAAACCATATACAAGAGACACTATAGCAGAGATACAGAGTTAAAAGTGAGAAGTTAATCATAAAAGAAACAGAAGAAAATACAAATAGATATTTACATAAACTTGGGAAAGAAAAGACCTTCCTAACCAAACACTTCAGGTAAAAGCCATAACATTAAAAAAAAAAAAGGAAAAAGAAAAACCTGTTGATCTATGTAAAATTTTAACATCTGCCAGTAATACTAGTTTTAAAATAATACTGTTCTCCAGCCCGGCAGGCAGAGTACTGTGTCCATTTGACAGATGAGGCAACTGAGGCTCAGAGAAGAGAAGCCTTCCGGGTTAACCTGCCTACTCTACCACCTCCTTAAGCGGGTCCCATGGACACACTGGGCCTCCGTTTCCCCTCCTCCCAGAGGAGATTGTTCCTCTGACAATCTGGAGAAGTCAGTCCGGGTCCTGTCCTGCCTGACGTGAGGCCGCACGCCGGGTGGGCGGGACTTACCATAGACAGGATGACCAGGGCGGGGAAGAAGCCCATGACGACGTAGCACAGCAGCTCCACAAGCTTGTACCTGGGGGGAGGAGAGGCCACCTGGGCATCAGGACAGGAGAAGACACCCCGACCGCAAGGGCTCAGACGTCACCCAGCGACGTCCAGCAGGTGCTGGCGGAGTTGGGTGGCCTTGGGCGCGTCTCTCTCCCTCCCTCTCTGAGACCTGATGTCCACTTCCACGGAACGGCGTGCAAGGATGGCAAACACTGGGTACAGCGAGCGCAGGGGCGCTGCCCACACTCAGGCCCCGGCAGACGTGACTATTCGATCCCAGCACCGTCGCCCACACAGCCCCAACAGCCGTGTCCCCGGGGATCTGAGTGGCTACCTCAGCTGACACCTGCTGCCGTCCCTGGAGGTTCCCAGAGTCTTGTCACTCCTTCTGCTTCCACAGCCTTGTTTATTATTCCCTCACTTAATCAGTCCCTCGCGCCACTGGGCAGGATGAAAGTCAACGGGGTCGGTCCCCTGGGCTCAGAGGTGGGGGGCCCCACCTTATCTGCTGACACAGCTTAGGGTGAGAGGCAGGGGACACGTGACACCGTTCAGCGAGTCTAGGAACCTACGTCTTTTCAGAAAACCCTTCAAACTGGCGCTGTGGGCTGTGGACCCGACACTGGGACGCAGGGCAGAGCTGTGCCCTCATGCTTCTTGGCTCATCCTGGGGCCTCCTCTCGCCAGGGGCAGGGAGGAAGCCCTGCTACAGCCCCGAGGGCCGCCCCCGCCACCTGAGCCCTCCCCGCAACCCTGGCTTACCGCTCATGGAAGAAGAAGACATAGACGGTACCAACAGAGGCCATGATCCAAACCAGCCAGCGCATGTGAGAGGCCCAGGGGCCCAGCTCCCGAAGGTTCAGCCTGGGGGGGAGAGCCAAGGGCACAGTCTGAGGGGAGGGGGGGGGTCACCAGGACCTCGTCCTCCATGGCTGGCCCGTCCCCGGAAAAGTTACCCCAGGGAAGATCTGTCTGCTGTGGCTACGTAGGTGGGGACATGGGCTCTCATGGGAAGACATGTGGAGAGGCAGAGAGAGACGTTGGAACAATGAGCATTTATTAAGAGAAAAACTAGCCGAATGGATGACCCAGCAGGAAGGGGAAGGGCATGTGAAACCAGCAGGAGTCCAGACGAGGAGCCTGTGGGGACAGCCACTGGGCAGCGTCTATCAGACTCTGACGTGCACACACACCCCATGACCCTGCTGGTCCCGTCTGGGGTCCAGCCAGGGCCGCACCGTTTTGTACCAACACAATCCATGCTCTGTCCACTATCCCAGAGCCTTTGGACCTGCTAATACACTGCCTCTCTTTTAAGTCAGTATTTTATGCACGAAGCTTCTATGTAAGTCCAATCTGTCAAAAATGGAAATAAAGCCTGACCAGGCGGTGGCGCAGTGGATAGAGCGTCGGACTGGGATGCGGAAGGACCCAGGTTCGAGACCCCGAGGTCGCCGGCTTGAGCGCGGGCTCATCTGGTTTGAGCAAAAGCTCACCAGCTTGGACCCAAGGTCGCTGGCTCAAACAAGGGGTTACTCGGTCTGCTGAAGCCCCAGGTCAAGGCACATATGAGAAAGCAATCAATGAACAACTAAGGTGTCGCAATGCGCAACGAAAAACTAATGATTGATGCTTCTCATCTCTCCGTCCTGTCTGTGTCTGTCCCTGTCTCTCCCACTCTTTGACTCTCTCTCTGTCTCTGAAAAAAAAAAAAAAAAAAAAAAAAAGGCAATATAACCAAAACCAAAAAATAGGGTTTTTCTGAATGAGGCAGGCTTTGGGGGGACCTGGATGCGCCACCCCATCTGTGGTCCCCGGGGGACGGCTCCAGGGCTCTGCAGGAAACAGCTGGAGCAACAGAGCAATAGAACAGAACACAATTCGACACTGCCTGTCCCATGTCCCCTCTTCCCTATGCACACGGGTGTCCAGCCAGCCAGGAAGCTGGTCACCACAGAGCACCTGTCTCCCTCTCATCTCCTCCATCCACTCAACCTCCAAGTTCTACTGATTCTTCCTCCTGAGCAGCTCACACACCAGGCAGATGTCCCCACCGGGGTAGGCGGTCCCCCAGCATGGTCCCCCTGCTGAGACCCTGAATCCCGGGAGGAGTTATAGCAGCAGTACCCTCAAGCCACCAGCAGGGGGCAACACAGAGCCGCTGCTTCATCATCACAGCCAGCCACCAGGAACAGAAACCCAGGTCAAGGGGCGGCTAGTGAGGATCACCCTACAAATGGATGTCACACGGCCACTGCTGCTGAGCATGAAACCCTGCTGACTCTTCTCATCCACCCCCGAAAAGAGACCTGAGGTTCACCTGGCTCCTCATGCAGGGTCTGCCCCATGAGCGTGGGGCTGAGGAGAAGCAGCCGATGGACCCAGCTCCTCCTGGGGCCTCCTGCCTACCCACTCGCCCGGAGCCTTCTAGAAGTCTCCATCCGCCTGCCTACCTGGCATCTGATAACCCGGACCATGACGGTTTTCTAGAGGCAAGTCCTGCCCTCTCACAAGCCCAGGCTGTCCAAGTCTGATGATGCCTCCAGGCAGGCAGGCAGACAGACAGCAGGAACGATTTCCCAGCACTCCCAAGAGTCGCTCATTTCCCGGGAAAGGCCGGCGTTTCCCGGGACCCCTGCCATTCCCTCCTGTCCCTCTGCCCCGCCTTCAGGCAGTCATGGCCCGCTCAGTTTCTACAAGTATCTTTTCCACCCATCCATCCTCTCCTGTCGACTGACCTCCATGGCCACTACGGGGGGGGGGGGGGGCAGGCCACCACCATTTCTCTCCTGGGTCCTTGCTCCAGCCTCTTCCACCCCTCCCCGCTCCCAGGGCAGCCACCCAGAGTAAGACCATGTCAGTGTCCTGCTCCAAACACCATCCTCAGCGTAGACCCAGCAGCCTCCCACCTGCACCAGAAGGTCGAGGGGTCCGTGGATCCATAACCACCCCACACTGGGAACCAGGCACATGTCTGTCACGGGAGCATGGGGGCCGGAGGCCCACTCCCCCCGGACCACTGTCCAGCGGGGAGAATGGACGGCGACTCCTGTGAAATGGCTCTGTTAGCCTCGCCAGACGTCGTGTGAAAGAGGCAAGATCCGAAAGAACGATTCTGGTACCATGAAGTTCAAGGTCAGGCACACCATGATGTGAAGGCCGATAGCAGGACTCTGGTACTATGAAGTTCAAGGTCAGGCACACCATGATGTGAAGGCCGACAGCAGGACTGTGGTCAGCCCTGGAGGGTGACGACTGGGGATGAGGTAACGAGGGGCAGGGGCGCTGCTCTGTTTCCCCACCGGGGTGCGAGCTACGGGGTGTGAAGAGTCGCTGAGATGCACATCACTGACTGCGGAGTCTCCGGGAATGGTACACTCCCTACGGCACGTTAAAAGAACAGTCGCCTTTGTACTCAGACAAAACCTGTTGATTAGCTGATGTAACGGAACAGAGAGCTTCGTATGGGATAGCCAGAAACAGAAATTCCCTATGCAAAAACGGAACCAACCTTTCTGTGGCTTCCTACGCCTCAGAGGCACACCTCCTCCAGGCAGTCCTCCCGAGGCCCCCATGCCAGGGCAGTGCCTCCTCTGAGCTCCCACGGCTGGGTGCACACAGGCCTGTCTCACCATGCCATCACGGTCCTGACACAGGCCCTTGTCCACCAACAGAACCTCAGTGTCCTGAACCCTGGCACCGTCCGGCCACACAGCACACGGTCAACCAAGGTGCGTGGAAGGGTCATTCTCCCCCGGCAGAGGCTCTGCGGGCTGCCCAGGCTTTCAGATGCTGAGGCTTAGGGTTCCTTTATTCCAGAACTTTCGAAAAGCCCGAGTGACTTGCTGGGGGGATTTAACCTGACAGAATCTGTGGAAGGTGACCCGGCAAAACAGTTCACCAAATGACCAAGGTCCACTCCCTGCCCACCCAGGAGTCTAAGTAAGTCTCGGGACTTATCCCACCAAGATCAGGCTCGACCATCTGAAGCTGCTATTTCTGCAGGGTCAGAAAATGTCGCCTCTCGGCAACCACATCAGATGCAGGCCACCAGACCCACACACGTGGGCTCCATGAGGCACGAACAAGGGAAGTCCCTGCGGCTGTCTTTAGGACAGGAAAGGAATGGAGCGTCCCAAGGTCATCGACATCCACCCATATGGGACGGCCAGAGAATATTATGCTGCTGTAAAAAATAAAAAAGAGCCTGACCAGCCTGACCTGTGGTGGCACAGTGGATAAAGCGTCGACCTGGAAATGCTGAGGTCGCCGGTTCGAAACCCTGGGCTTGCCTGGTCAAGGCACATATGGGAGTTGATGCTTCCAGCTCCTCCCCCCTTCTCCCTCTCTGTCTTTCTCCTCTCTAAAAATGAATAAATAAAATTTAAAAAAAAAAAAAAAAAGAGCCTGACCAGGTGGTGGCGCAATGGATAGAGCATCAGACTGGGATGTGGAAGATCCAGGTTTGAGACCCCAAGGTCGCCAGCTTGAGCGTGGGCTCATCTGGTTTGAGCAAAAATTGACCAGCTTGGACCCAAGGTCGCTGGCTCAAGCAAGCGGTTACTCGGTCTGCTGAAGGCCCACAGTCAAGGCACATATGAGAAAGCAATCAATGAACAACTAAGGTGTTGCAATGCACAACAAAAAACTAATAATTGATGCTTCTCATCTCTCCGTTCCTGTCTGTCTGTCCCTGTCTATCCCTCACTCTGACTCTCTCTCTGTCTCTGTAAAAAAAATAAAATAAAATAAAATAATTTAAAAAAATAAAAAGAAAAAAAGAATGAGAACATCTTCGGCATGCTAATGAGGAAAAGATGTCCCCACTATGTCACTAAGAGAACGAAAGCAAACCTCAGAACCATGGGTATAGCATCCTTCCTGTTTGCATTCAAATGGGAGAGAAGCAGCACAAACATCCACTTACACATGTAAACTACGAGGAGGCGTGTGTGTGTGCATGCGTGCCCTGCATACATAGACAGTGACTGACCCATGTACCTGGTTACACACGCTCGCGCTTTCGTGTATAAAACAACTCGGGACCAACGTGAGAAACTGCTGACCTTCACTCTTTGGTACCGAGTCAGCGGATGACCCAGCCAAATACAAAAAGAATTCAAAGACAGGAAAGGAAGCCAGCCCGTTCGTGGGACCGCAGAAGCACTCACCAGGGCGCGTAGGAGGCCGCTATGAAGAAGTAGATGACCATTCGGTCACACATGTGCAGACAGTGCTCCACCATCCTGGGGCAAAGAAGGTGGCATTACCCCTAGCCGGCCTGGGACAGCGCTGTCCCAGGGAGGGGCTGGACGGGACTGGCCCGCCTCTGTCCAGCCTCCACCCCTCGGGCCTCAGGCTCCCCGTCTCTAAGTGACCAGTGAAGTGGCTTTCAAACCAGACTCCCTCTAACCCCTAGGGGTAGAAGAGAGACCTCTGGGGGAGGTGTCCCACTGAGCACCTTCTCCTTTCCTCTGCATTTCTATTTTATATACTGGGCTTTTCAGAAAATTTCAAATGCTGACAGATTTCTGTGGCTAAAAAAAAAAGTACCAGCCCCGGCCGGTTGGCTCAGTGGTAGAGCATCGGCCCGGCGTGTGGAAGTCCTGGGTTCAATTCCTGGTCAGGGCACACAGGAGAAACGTCCATCTGCTTCTCCACACCTTCCCCTCTCGCTTCTCCCTCTCTCTCTCTCTCACTCTCTCTCACTCTCCTTTTCCTCTCCTCCTGCAGCCAAGGCTCAATTAGAGCAAGTTGGCCCCCAGCACTGAGGATGACTCCTTGGCCTCCACCTCAGGCGCTAAAAAATGTCTCTGGTTGTAAAGGAGCAACGCCCCCTGATGGGCTTGCTGTGGTTCTTGTGGGAGTCTGTCTCTGCCTCCCCTTCTCTCACTAAACAATAAAAAATAAAACAATAAAAATTAAAAAAAAAAATTTTAAAGCACATAAACTATTAAACTATGTGGCCCCTAAAGACTCTCTAGATTCTGTCATTGTGGTTTCATGTCCAGGCTCTGGAGCAGCCAGAAGGCCTGGGTTCGAATCCCAGCCCCAGCACTTGGGGACTATGACACTGACCATGCGCCTCCCTTCCCTGGGCTCCGTCCCCTCCTCTGCAAACAGGGAGGCCGTGGGAGCTGCTGTGAGGACTGAGTGAGAACCAAGCAGGTGCAGGACAGGAAGTGCTCAAGAAGCATCAGCTCCGGGCGAGCATCCACGAGGCAAAACTCCGCATCCGGCCTCAGCTCTCGGCCCTCAGCCCCGGTCCCCCGCGCAGCACGGCCCCGCCCCGTGGGCGGGGCGGCGGGTACCTGAGGTGGCTCTTCTTCCAGGAGATGGTGTGGAACATGGTGGACACCACGAAGAGCCCGCAGAGGCCGAGGCCGTAGATCCAGGCAGAAATGGTCTCCCAGTCGTCGTCCGACAGGAAGTAGAGGTTGGAGCTGCCGAGGATGCTGGGGATGATCCAGAGCTGGAAGCAGGGAGGGGGGACAGGGGACGGCCGGCCTCTGTCCTGGGGTCCAGGGCAGGGCAGAGCCCGCCTCCCTTTCTCCAGACCCGCACCTTCCAACAGAACTTCCCGTCACGGTGGGGATGTCCTAACCTACGCTGTCCAGCTGGGGAGCCACTGGGTACGTGTGGCTTTTGCCACACTTGGGAAAAATGACTCGTGCCACCAAGGAAAGGAACTTGAACGTCATTTCATTTGAATTGATTTCAATGGCAACGTCGACAGCCACACAAGGCCAGGGGCTACCGTAGTGGACGGCGCGGCTCCAGAGAAACAGAAAGCCAAGACTCCCTGCTTCGAGGAGCAGCTCTGGCCACATTCTACGTCCCTGGATACCCCTGCCTCGAGGTCCCCGGGCACACCGCGCCGCCGCGGGCCTCTGCACTATCTCACGTGCAGCCCCCCTGAAGACAAAGTCCCTCCACTGCATCCACCGGAAAAACTCTCCTTCCTCAAATCTTGGTTTATCCGTCCTTCCCTCCGAGAAGTCTGAGAGGTCCCCGGAGCGGAGCGGAGCAGCGTGCTCAGGACCACAGCGCGCCCTCCCCGGCCCGGAGCCACGGAAGGCTTGGGGAGCAGGCCTGCGGGGCCATCGCAGTGGGACAGAGAGACCCAGAATCTCTCCAGGGGCAAAGAGGCTTGCCCCTCCCCCCTACCACTACACCCCGACCTGGAAGTGCCCCCGCCGCTTTCAGCCCCCCCCCCCGGGGGCGTGGACTCACTGCTCGGACTCACAGCATGGGTGGCACAGTTAGCCGCATGTTCGTACTCTGTAGGCTGGTACCTCTTGTGGGCGGGGACCCGGTGGTTCATGAACCTGGAAGGAGAGGCAGCCCTCCTGGGAGCCCCGCCAGGAAGCCACAGAACTCCCAGGAGGCCTGAAGACCTCCCACCGGCACCGGCAGGTGGGAAGGGAGGGACCCTGCGCCGCTCCGCCCCCCTCCCAGCCCCTCCCCTTCTCGTCTTCTCTCTGTTACCTTTTTTTTGTACTATCCCATCTTTTGTGCCTAATCCCCATATGGTTACAGAACTTCGCTCAATATTGGGGCGTGGCATTCCCATTTCTTATTTTTCATTTTCTTTCCTATAACTGACACACAGTATATTTGCCCAAGGGCGTGGCTTGACAAATTTTTACACACGCACACGTGACCACCGCCCAGGAGCCAGAGCGCATTGCCCACCCCTCAGAAAGTGCCCTTCCACCCTCCCCCAGGTGGCACCTTCCCCAAGGAAACGCCCCCCACCCTCCACTTTGTTGCCGTAGATTAGAGGTTCTCGAACTCCTTGTCAATGGGAACTGAGACACCAAAAAGGATTTTCTCCAAGATCTCAATTTTAACTATGAAGACCCACAAAATATGAGAAATGAGCGCATGGCTCAGAACAAAAGGCTTGATATAGTACAGTGCACGGAGCATCTATGGAGCACCTTCTGTATACAGGGTCCGTGCCAGTACAGTGCACGGAGCATCTATGGAGCACCTTCTGTATACAGGGCCTGTGCCAGTACAGTGCATGGAGCATCTATGGAGCACCTTCTGTATGCCGGGCCCGTGCCAGTACAGTGCACGGAGCATCTATGGAGCACCTTCTGTATACAGGGCCTGTGCCAGTACAGTGCACGGAGCATCTATGGAGCATCTTCTGTATACAGGGTCTGTGCCAGTACAGTGCACGGAGCATCTATGGAGCACCTTCTGTATGCCGGGCCCGTGCCAGTACAGTGCACGGAGCATCTATGGAGCACCTTCTGTATACAGCATCCGTGCCAGTACAGTGCACGGAGCATCTATGGAGCACCTTCTGTATACAGGGCCTGTGCCAGTACAGTGCATGGAGCATCTATGGAGCACCTTCTGTATGCCGGGCCCGTGCCAGTACAGTGCATGGAGCATCTATGGAGCACCTTCTGTATGCCGGGCCCGGGCCAGTACAGTGCACGGAGCATCTATGGAGCACCTTCTGTATACAGCGTCCGTGCCAGTACAGTGCACGGAGCATCTATGAAGCACCTTCTGTATACAGGGCCTGTGCCAGTACAGTGCATGGAGCATCTATGGAGCACCTTCTGTATGCCGGGCCCGTGCCAGTACAGTGCACGGAGCATCTATGGAGCACCTTCTGTATACAGCGTCCGTGCCAGTACAGTGCATGGAGCATCTATGGAGCACCTTCTGTATGCAGGGCTCGTGCCAGTACAGTGCACGGAGCATCTATAGAGCACCTTCTGTATACAGGGCCCGTGCCAGTACAGTGCACGGAGCATCTATGGAGCACCTTCTGTATACAGGGCCCGTGCCAGTACAGTGCACGGAGCATCTATGGAGCACCTTCTGTATGCTCTCGTCACATTATATCATTGACAAAGTTTGTTGAGCATTTCTGCACCCTCTCAGGGAACGTCTGCTGAGCATCAACCATGTGCTGGGTGGTGGTGGGTGCTCTTGGAGCTCAGGGGAAGGACAGATGGAGGTGCTCCTTCTCCCACAGGGTCCGGACACAATGCAGGAGCAGATTAAACACTGGCCTTATGGTCACAGAGAAGTTGGGGGACCCACCCCTTGGAAATGGGGAGCCCAGGGAAGCACGGCCTCCCCAGGAGGCCGAAACAACAAGCCCATCGGCCCACCTTCTTCACAGGTGGCCCTGGAGGAAGTTGTCAGCGGCCACGACGGCTTACTAAACACTATGTATTGACAAGAAAAATAGTGTTACGGGTTGGATTCTGTTCTCTAAAAAGTCTGATGTTGGAGTCTGGACTCCCAGAACCCCAGACTGTGGCCTTATGTAGAAACAGAGTTGCTGCAGGTAAACTTTGTGAAGATGGGGTCTCACTGAAGGGGGCGGGCCCTGATCCAATAGGGTGGGGGTCCTTATAAGAAGAGAGGAGACACAGAGGCCACGTGAGGATCGAGGCAGAGACTGGAGCAATGTGTCCACGGGCCGGGCCAAGGATCGCCAGGGGTGGTCGGGAGCCACCAGAAGCCGGGAGACAGGCCTGGGGCAGACGCTCCCTCTGGGCCTCAGCGGGGAAAAAAAACCAGCCCTCCTCACACCTTGCTCTCTGGCCTCCAGAACTGGGAGGGAATGATTGTTGCTTTAAAAGGCACTATGTGGGTGTCATCCTTTGTCAGCACAGCTCTAGAGATAAGGGTCCATACAGTGTCAATTTTGAGATTCTGCCCCAAAGCCTCCAGGGGACTGTGCCAGTTTACACTCGTTTTCATTGGGGGGGGGGGGGGGCTAGGACGGAGCTAAGGCCTTTCCTTAGAGCTAAGGCCCTTCCTTTGTTCGGAGTGGTGGGAGCGGGTCTCTCAGCACCACCAGGCACCGGCTGGCCGTTTTCTCTGCTCTCTCTGCTTCTGGCCCTTTAACAAACACCATAAAAGCCACCACCCACCGTGCCAGCCACAAGGGTTCGAGGGTGATGTCATGGTTGCTGTGGGAACCCAGGAGGAGCAGTTATTCATTTATTTCTGGTCTCCACAAGACTTTCCTTGTCCCCCCCCCCCTCCTCCCCAACCGTATGCTGGCAGCTACTGAATGCTCCGGAGTGACAAAGGCCAGGCCGGGAGACAGGGCCTGAGGCCGGGGCAAATGCCCAAGAAATCCCGTTCCCACAACCTGCAAGAACCAAGAACTTCTCTTTAACGCCGCCGTGTTAAAGAGAAGCGTCATTTCTTTCTTCATGAAACTCCACACAGGCATTTTAAGAGGACAGCGAATTCATTTGTTTTCAAGTTTATCTTTTAATGCACCTACAGCAGTCAAATTTCTCTTTTTTTTTTGCCCTAGTTTTAGGAGCCTTGCAAATGTAGAGAACCGTGTAACCAGCACCCCAGTCAAGAGAAAAAACATTTCCTCCATCCCTCCCCCAAACACCCTCATGTCCCCTTGGTCCTCAGGTCCCCCTCCCCAGACCCAACCACCACAGCTCTGTTCTCTGTCCCCACAGACTTGGCTTTTCCCAGAAGGTCACATAATAAATGAAGTCATACAGTAGTAGTCCGAAGCCTTTTTTTTTTTTTTTTTTTCACTTCTAAAGAGAACTTATTGTATCAAATCCAAGTGCCTTCTTAGGTGAGAGGGAACTGCTTTGAATGCCACACAGGGATTTTCTTATTTTTCTATTCAAAAATGTGTTGGCCAAGGTTGTGGGTTCGATCCCTGATTGGGGGGTGAGGGGAATACAGCAATCAACCAATGAATGCATAAATAAGTGGAACAACACATTGATGTTTTCTCTCTCTCGCTCAAATCAATCAATAAGGCCCTGGCCAGTTGGCTCAGTGGTAGAGCGTTGGCCTGGCGTGCAAGGGGTCCCGGGTTCGATTCCCGGCCAGGGCACACAGGAGAAGCACCTATCTGCTTCTCCACCCCTCCCCCTCTCCTTCCTCTCTGTCTCTCTCTTCCCCTCCCGCAGCCGAGGCTCCATTGGAGCACAGATGGCCCGGGTGCTGGGGATGGCTCCTTGGCCTCTGCCCCAGGCGCTAGAGTGGCTCTGGTTGCAACAGAGCGACGCCCCGGAGGGGCAGAGCTTCACCCCCTGGTGGGCAGAGCGTCGCCCCCTGGTGGGCGTGCCAGGTGGATCCCAGTCGGACGCATGCGGGAGTCTGTCTGACTCTCCCCGTTTCCAGCTTCGGAAAAATACAAAAAAAAAAAAAAGAAAAAGAAAAGAAAAAAAATCAATCAATAAAAAAATTATTATTTTTTTAAATAGCAGTGACAAAACGCATTCAAGACAAACTTGTTTCGGACAGTAAGAAGCCGGCCCTTCCCGAGTGGAACAGGACCCGTCCTGGCAATGACTCTGAACCCTCCCCTCCTCTTTTCTTCTCGTGTCTTTCTCTCTCTCTTCTGCGCTTGGCTTCTCTCACTGGGCTCACTGTGTGTGAGGTTCATCGAGCTCTCTCAGAGGCCCCCTTCCTTCTCATCGTGAGAACATGCCATTGTGCGGGGACCTATAAGGGCCCGTTTATCCGTTCCCCAGCAGGGGCACAATGCAGTCCTGTCTCCCAGCTGAAACGCACAGATAAAATTGAGAATGTGCTCAGCAGCCCCGGCAGTCAGATAGGCAGGCAGCCTTCAAGATGGTGGGAAACTTCTCCTAGAACAGTAGATGTCTCCAGCAGGGCCATTGCTGGTTTAAATGAAAGGTGGTAGTGGGAGAGGGGGGCGGTGAGTGGAGGGACACGGGCCTTCCTGCTTCCTTTCTGGAGAACGGACCCCCCCCCCCGTTCTGTGGCTGCAGCATGTGATGGGGGTGGGAGGGCGACTCCACGTGGAGGGGTCCCACCCTTAGGTTCCTCCAGGGATCTGGAGGCAGGTGCTGGCAGGGAGACGAGGAAGAAGGTGAACTCCCATCCTGAACTGGAGAGGCAGGGGTTTTGGAAAAAGGCCCAGCTGGGAGGGTGCACAGTGGCTTAGCCGCTGGGTGACCTATGGGAAATGACTATGTCTCCGGGCTGCAGCTTCCATCTTTGTAAAAAGAGATACTTACGACCTTGCCTGCAGGCACCATGAAATAATAGGGCTCAAAAGCCCCTCGCCGGGGTGCCCGCCACAGGGTGGCTCTCACAGGATGGGTGTTCTTTTCACCGCTGCCTAGAAAACTCCCCCAAAGAGCCCAAGCACCGAGTCCTTCACAAGAGTGTCCTGTTGAAAGCCCACACCACCCTCGCAAAGTAGACGTTATTATTCCCGATGGGAAGAGGAGGCTACAAGCGGTCAGGCCAACACAGTTCTCAATCCCGGTCACACATTAAGAATCGCCTGGAAGGCCCTGGCCAGTTGGCTCAGTGGTAGAGCGTCGGCCTGGCGTGCGGGGGACCCGGGTTCGATTCCCGGCCAGGGCACATAGGAGAAGCGTCCATTTGCTTCTCCACCCCCCCCTCCTTCCTCTCTGTCTCTCTCTTCCCCTCCCACAGCCAAGGCTCCATTGGAGCAAAGATGGCGCGGGCGCTGGGGATGGCTCCTTGGCCTCTGCCCCAGGCGCTAGAGTGGCTCTGGTCACGGCAGAGCGACGCCCAGAGGGGCAGAGCATCGCCCCCTGGTGGGAAGAGCATCGCCCCTGGTGGGCGTGCCGGGTGGATCCCGGTCGGGCGCATGCGGGAGTCTGTCTGACTGTCTCTCCCCGTTTCCAGCTTCAGAAAAATATAAAAACAAACAAACAAACAAACAAAACAAAAAAAACAACAAAAAAAAAAGAATCGCCTGGAAAACAGATGGGAGATGGATGGATCGACAAAACGGGGTCCATCCCCACATCCATACAATGGGATATTATCCACCCAGGACCTCAGGACCAAGAGACAAACACTGGGCTCAGCATGGGGGGGGGGAGGGGCGGACAGCAAACAGGATTCAACCCACACGGCAACTCGATGGGGCGGCCGGCTGGCCGAGGCTGCCGGAAGTGCTGTGTTGCAAAGGTCTCTTGGGGAAGGAATGCCGTGATGAGCCAGCCATGTCTGTCACGGGCACGGGGCAGGCAGGAGGCTGCCGCCCTCGCTGAGGGGTTCCCCAGGTGCTGTCGCTGCCCTCCACCTCTCTGAACCTCGTGACAACGCCGCACACGGAGCAGGGCTGAGAGTACAGTTGTCATCACACACCGCGGTTCAGAAGTTAAGCCACGAACCAGGAAGCAGGAGAGCCAGGGCCGGCACCCAGACCTTCTGACTCCTGGTTTTTATACCTGGCATCGCAGCCACGGTTCCCCTTCAGCCCTGTCCATGGTTCTGATGAGAAAGGTTCTGACGTCAGCCTTTTACACTCGAGTATAAAGTATCTGGACATTCTCTCCAGGATGGAGGACTAGTTGTGGATCTGGAGGCAAAGGAAGGGAAGGGACAGAGCTCGATCCCAGCTCCTGAAACCATAGCCTCAGTGGCCAGGGGTCAGTGTAGCCCTGACCACAAGTGGCCCATAACCACAGTGCCTCTGAGCCCTGGCTTTGCCAATCCGTCCCACCTTGGAAAACCCACACCAAGACTCCCGGGTCTCGAAGGCCAAGGCAAAGCCCTGGAGAACCCCAAGCAAAAGCGCCTGTGCCAAGGCCAAGGACAGGACGCCAGGCAGCTTCTGCACAGGCTAGAAGGTCCCTTGTTCCGGGGACTCCGCCTCTTGTTTCCCGTCCCTGACTCAGACCCTGCCCTTTCTGCTCAGCCGTGGGGCGCCCTCCCTGGGGCCCAGTCAGCATGCCTCTACGCCTTCCACATACTGTTCCTTCTGCTTAGAAGCCCCTTTCCCTCTTCCTAGCTGGAGAGCTCCTATTCAGCCTGCAGAACGCAGGTCCAAGCCTCCCTCCTCCCAAAGCTTTCCTTGACCCCTGCCCTCACCCCCCCTCCCGTGCAGACTGAGTCCGAGCTGCCTCCCCTCCCCCTGCCAGGCCACTGCACAAGCTCAGACTCTCTCATCCTTCTCTCCCCATCCCCTTCCTCGCCGGAGAGCTCCTGGGCAGCGTGGCTCCTGCCCTTGGCCTCCCACAAGTGCCTGGGCGGCCCCTATCACGAGGCACGGGACGTGTCCTCGGGTCTTCCGGGTCTGTCGCGACCCCTGGACTGCACGTGAGGGGGCGGGCCCTGACTCGGCTGGTCTTCCTGGTACCCACGCAAAGCCAGGCCTGCTGCAGGTGACTCCTGGCAGGTAACTGAATGATCCGTCTTCTCGGAGCATGGATTAAGTCGTTCAGACTCAAGACAGCAGATGGAAACAGTCCAGCCTTTAACACCTCGGAATTTCTGGAATTGACCGACTCCTGAGACGTAGGTTCACCCAGCCGGGACAAACGTGTTGCCCAAGGTTACACCACCTCAGTGAGGTTGACGTGGAAAAGCGGGAGGTGTGCAAGGGAGCACCGGAGGCCAGAGGGGGTGGGGAGAAGGGAAACATGTTGGGTTTTTTCTTTTTCTTTTTTTACAGAGACAGAGAGAGAGTCAGAGAGAGGGATAGGGACAGACAGGAACAGAGAGAGATGAGAAGCATCAATCATCAGTTTTTCGTTGTGATTACACCTTAGTTGTTCATTGACTGCTTTCTCATATGTGAGGGCCTTCAGCAGACCAAGTAACCCCTTGCTCGAGCCAGCGACCTTGGGTCCAAGCTGGTGAGCTTTGCTCAAACCCGATGAGCCCGCGCTCGAGCTGCGACCTCGGGGTCTCGAACCTGGGTCCTCCACATCCCAGTCCGACGCTCTATCCACTGCACCACTGCCTGGTCAGGCTATTTTTTTTTCTTTATATTCCTTTTCTCTCTCTCTTTATATCCTGTGTTGCTTCTCCGGCTACAATATTCATTTCCACTTTAAAAATCCTTTTTAAAGTCAAATAAAACCAAAACATGTTAAATGTTTAAAATCAGTTTTCGAGACCAAACACTCTCAAACCTGCCCCGTCTGAGTAGGGAGAGGGGAGAGGCCGGTCCCAGAGCATCCTGGCAGGTCCCCAGAGGCCCACGCATGGTGGCACGGTGGCACCGTGGACTGGACGTGTACCCTGGACGGAGCGGACACCAGACCACAAAGGGAACGAGAGGACTCAACCACGCGCCACGAGGACGGGGAAGCATTGCAGACGTTAACACCAAGTGGCCGTACAGGCTTTGGGTCTATGTACAAGAACTCTGAGAACCAGCAACAGGAGGCTTTGGGGATAAAAGCCAGAACGGGGCTACCTGTAGGAGCAGGACAGTGACTAACGGGGACGTGGAGGGGTTTCCAGGGACTGGCAACAGTGAGCGTCGTGACCTGGGTGCTGGCTCCACAAGGGGGTTGAGTTTGTGGGTTGTGATGGGAAGGCCCCGCTTTTCCTGGGGGAGGGGGGGGGGACTACACAGGTCTAAAGGGTTAAAAGCTGGAGCAGACCCAGGCTCCCAGCGGGCTAGGCTCTGTGAAGGTGTCCTTTCCCGACCACTGCCCTGGGGCCTCCACAGAACCCTGCTGCTGCATCTCTGCCCCAGCAGGGGCCGGATTTGCTGATCCCACCTGACCAGGGCTTGTCCCTGCGGCCTGGGCTGAGAGCAACACAGCTGCACCCCCTCCTGCCACCCCACCCCCTTCCAGTCGGGAGCAGCCAGGCCCAGCCTCTGAGCCTCTGCGAGTTCTCCCTGTCCAGGGCTGGGCCTGGGGCGAGGCGGGGCGGGGCGGGGCAGGGCGGGGTGGGGGACACACCCAGAGAGAAACCAGGCCCCAGGAAAGCACCCACAGCCTCTCTTTCCTGGCTGGGCTGGTGCCTGGTGGCGGCAGCCCTCCATCCCCAGCAGAACAGAGGACTTCCAGAGATCTGTCCAGAAAACAAAGGGGGCCTGTCTGTCCGTCTGTCTGTCTGTTTGACAGAGGCAAGGACAGTCCAGGGCCGAGCTGGCCCCACCGGTGCTCGGAGCCTCCCCCACTCCAGCCTGGCCGTAGGGGACTCTTTGTGTCCATTCATGAATTCACGGCTCCTGGAAGGCAGACAGCAGCATCTTGGCTCAGTCTCTGGGAAACAGAGTGGGAGGAAAAACAGCCCTTGGGCCGCTGCCACCCGGGAATTGAAACCAAAATCCCAGGAGAGAGGGAGCCAGAAACGGAAAGGGGAAACTGAGCAAGAGGTGGGACGGGTTACCGGGTCCGGGGAACCCTGGCACAGCCATGCCGCACGTGACCCTGCATGTGAAAGGTGCCCCCTGGAGGTGTGCACCTGCAGGCACTGAGCAACTAACTCTAGGCAGGTGTCCAATCAATGGACAGGTCTGCCCACCCCTGCTCCAAGCGGCCTGCGGTCTGGCTGAGGAATGGTCAGCAAAGGGACAGGACCTGCTCGAGTACAGGGGACTTGGGACACGCCGGGAAGGGCAGACTCTGTCTGGAAGGACCTGAAGGTACACTTCTGCGCTGCTGCCTGCCGAGGGCGGGCTTCTGGATAAATCCCACTTCCTGTTTCTCCCGCACATCTGTCTGACCGATCCCCGGGCCTCCGGCCCCATCCTGCGCCATTGACCATCACGTCATGGGCACCCCTGTGGCCAGGTCACATGCATTTCCTCACACCGTCCTCCCAACAGCCCTACAGGGGAAAAGCATCATTTTCCCCGTTTCACCCACTTCTGCACCACACACCCTCACCTGGCCACATAGTCACCTGACATCTAGGCCTGAATTAACGAACCATCAGAATACAGATTTCTATCTGGTGCAGCCAGGGGTCCACGGTGGGGGAGGGAACGTTTTCTTGGTTGACCTCTTGATCTGACCACCACAGCCCCAACTGTGCCCACGGCCTCTCCTGCTCCACCCGCAGCTAAAGACGTCAGCCGAAGCCGTGATTATCAAAATCGGAGCCACTGCGTTCTCCAAACCCCATCGTGGCTTCCCGTGCTCTCTCTGTCTGGTTGGTGACAGAGCTGTGGGAAGGTCCCTGAAAAGTGGGACTGGAGGGTGTAGGTCCCTGTCCTGGTGTAAGGCTAAGTGTGTGTGGGGGGGTCGGCAATGACTCTGCTTCATTCAGAATTCTTTTTTTTTTTGTATTTTTCTATAGCTGGAAACGGGGAGAGACAGACAGACTCCCGCATGCGCCCGACCGGGATCCACCCGGCACGCCCACCAGGGGGCGATGCTCTGCCCATCCAGGGCGTCGCTCTGTTGCAACCAGAGCCATTCTAGCGCCTGAGGCAGAGGCCATGGAGCCATCCCCAGCACCGGGGCCATCTTTGCTCCAATGGAGCCTTGGCTGAGGGAGGGGAAGAGAGAGACAGAGAGGAAGGAGAGGGGGAGGGGTGCAGATGGGAGCTTCTCCTGTGTGCCCTGGCTGGGAATCGAACCCGGGACTTCTGCATGCCAGGCCGACGCTCTACCACTGAGCCAACTGGCCAGGGCCCAGAATTCTTCACTGTCCATTCCGCGACCAACCAGGCCCCTGTGGTCCAACAGGACACATCCCGTGCTCAAGTGAGAGCATGCACCTGGGCCATCCCTCATGCAGCCATGGAGGACCCCGCGCTCAGGGAAGCTAAAGGACCAGCTCCAGGGCGCCCCCCCCACAGGGGCCGGGGTGGACGATAGACCAACACACCATCAGAGCTCTCACTGTGAGCTCTAGGCCAGACACCTGCCGTCCTCCAAAACAACTCTCCAGTGGGGGGTGTCTCTTATTCTGTGCATGTTACAGAATAGGAAACCGGAGCTCAGAGATTCAATCAACCCAGCGAGGTTAGCACTATTATTATTACCCATTTTCCAGAAAAGGAAATGAAAGCACAGAGAGGCCAGGTAACATATCCAAGACCCCACACAGCCAAGGTGAGGGGGGCGGGGCTCACGCCAACTCGGGTGGTCTGACAGCAGAGGCCACCCACGGGGCTCCTCTACTGCAAACATCTCTGTGCCCTCAACTACCAGGCCCCGCGGAGAAGACTCACCTGCTCTCTCCACTGCCTCCAGGTTCGCGGGGGACGGCCATGATGACCGTAGTTTTCGCTCCATAAGACACACTTTTTTTGCTGAGGTCGCCGGTTCGAAACCCTGGGCTTGCCTGGTCAAGGCACATATGGGAGTTGATGCTTCCAGCTCCTCCCCCCTTCTCTCTCTCTCCTCTCTCTCAGTCTCTCTCTCTCCTCTCTAAAAATGAATAAAAAAAAAAAATAATAATAAGACACTTTTTCCCCCAAAAAGTGGAGGAGGAAATGCCCGTGCGTCTTTTTTTTTTTTTTTTTTAAGCTGCTGCGGGGCACTGTGCCGCCGGTAAACATAAGTAGAATGAGCGCCAGTGGGGGCGTAATCACACCCCGCCACGGTGGCGGTGGCACGTGGGACCCCGCCATCTGTCTGAGCTTCTTAAATTCTAACGGGAGCGATGATGAGTTCCTGGGGTGCCCGGACAACTAAGAAGAGTATCTGAACATTCAAGTCTCTTCTCATTTGTTAGTAACAGCGCTAACGGTTGTTCATATTGCTGTTGGGTTTACATGGTTGAAATATTGTGCTATATTTTATTAAATATGTTAACACGCCATCTGGTTCAGATTTTTTTTCTTCTTCTTCTTATTTTCCTCCTTTAAAACCCTAGGTGCGTCTTATGGTCAGGTGCGTCTTATGGAGCGAAAAATATGGCACAATGCAGGATGGAGACAGAGACTAAGGAACCGTGGTTAGGAGAGCAGGAGGGGGGACCAGGGTGAGGAAGGCAGATCAGGAGCGCGAGAACAGGGGGCCGCCCTGCAGAGGCAAAGCCGCCAGCGCCCACCTGGCTCCAGCTCCAGGTCCCAGGGAGCCCTAAACCATCATGTTTTTTTTTTTATAATGGCCCCTGTTTAAAATGACATTGCATGAAGCAAGAGAGGGGACCCATGTCTCTAGAGGTGAATTCGCTTGCCCAAAGCCACACAGCCAGTGTTCATCAAACAGATTCTGACCGGTACCGACGTAGATGCCAGGAGCTGTTCCAGGCATGGAGGAGACAGGAGTGGACACGCACAGGTGGCTGGACTACACTTCCCAGCCTCCCTTGCAGCAAAGTGGCCACGTGGATTAGTCTTGCACAGGGAACGTGAGACTATGTGCTATCTGCTCAGGCACCTAGAATCCAGCTCGTTTCTCTTTCCAAGTCAAGAACTAGACAGCTGCCAGGACCCAGAAGCACCCTGTGTATCTTTCCCAATCTTGACCTCTTCCCTCCGTCTCTTAGAGGTAGCCACTGACCTGATTTTGCAACAACCATGGGCTGGCTTTTTACCTACCTGCCTCTGCATTCCTAAACCATCCAGTTGTGGTCTGCCTGTTTTTGAGCGTTGTACAATTGGACTCGTACTTTCTCCTGTGTTTTGCTGTCTCTTACCATTTCTGTTCAATGTCCCCGCATTGCTGGCGGGCACTGGAGTTCCCCTTCACGGCAGGGGCATCACTCCATTGTGTGACTACACGCCATTCTACCAACGACGGGACACCTGGGTCGTCTCCGGGTCTTGCCTGCCGTGAGCAATGCTACCGAGATCTTTGTCCACTCACCCTGGTGCGCCTGTCATCGTTTCTCTAGGGTAGACGCCCAGAAGAGAACGGCCGGCTGGGTGTGAGGATGTGCTCCTCCTGCCCCAGTGTACAGGGTCATTTCTGTTTTCCAAAGTACTCTAATAGTATTGTCACCCTTCTTCTATAGTGAGTGGTAAAACCAGTCTCTCACTGTGCCCTTACTTTGCATTTCCTTTCTTACCAGTGATGGCACGCCTACTGCTCAGCTGTCTTCTCCCTTCTGCAAAAGAACTGCCCTTACATTTTCCATTGGATTATTTGTCTTTTCCTAACTGTAGATTATATAAGTACTTGTTGGCGAAGTGTGTTGCAAATACGTCCTTCAAGGGCGGGGCTTTTCGTCTCCGTTCTACAAGGCATTTTTTTGAGGAATAGAAATAAATTCTTAATTTTAGTGCAGTCTAGTTTATCCATCTTTTCTTTTATGGTTTATACCAGGGGTCCGGGAACCTATGGCTTGCGAGCCAGATGTGGCTCTTTTGATGGCTGCATCTGGCTCACAGACAAATCTTTAATAAAAAAAATAATAATAATAATGTTAAAAATATAAAACATTCTCATGTATTACAATCCATTCATTTCCTACTGCTCATGTTCATGGTTGCAGGTGGCTGGAGCCAATCACAGCTGTCCTCCGGGACAACACCAAATTTTTATTGGATAATGCCTAACGTACATGGGTCGTTGTATGGCTCTCACGGAATTACATTTTAAAATATGTGGTGTTCATGGCTCTCTCAGCCAAAGAGGTTCCCAACTCCTGGTTTATACTTTTCGTGCCTTCAGTAATCTCTACCTATCACAAAGTCCTAAATATATTCTTTCGTGTTTTCTAAAAGTTTTCAAGGTTTGTTTTTTGGGTTTTTTGTGTGTGTTGTTTTTTTTTTACTTTATTTCACTTTTAATCCAGCTAGGGGTACTTACTTCTCTTGTGTGGTGTGAGGTAGGGCTCCAATTACATTGTTGCCATCCAAATAACCAGTTGTCTCAGTAGCAATTATTCAGCAGAGCATCCTTGCCTCCACTGATCAGCAATGCCACCTCTGATAAGCGAAGTCAATGTCTTTATATGCATGAATCTCTTTCTGGTCTCTCTATTCTGTTCCATTGGTCTATTTGCTTTGCTCTGCACCCACACTACCCTGTCTTTTAATTCCTTTAGCTTTATGATAAGTATGTCTCTTGAGGTACATAAACCATTTAAGGTCTCTAGGTTAGATTCTTAAAGATCACCTGGTTGAATCATCCATTGAGAAATTGAGGCTCAGAGAGGGAAAGCATTTCTTTGCAATGTCACACAACATTTAACTAGGAACATTGCTAAGGACTGTGTCCTCCCCTCCCCCCCCCAAATTCATATGTTGAAATCTAATCCCCAGTATGATGGTATTTGAAGGTAGAACCTTTGGGATATAATTAGATTATGAGGGTGGAGCCCACGTGAATGGGATTAGTGCCCTTATAAGAAGAGGCCAGCCTGACCTGTGGTGGCGCAGTGGATAAAGCGTCGACCTGGAAATGCTGAGGTCGCCGGTTTGAAACCCTGGGCTTGCCTGGTCAAGGCACATATGGGAGTTGATGCTTCCTGCTCCTCCCCCCTTCTCTCTCTCTCTTCTCTCTCTCTCTCTCTCCCTCTCTCTCTCCTTTCTAAAATGAATAAATAAAATAAAAAATAAAAAATATTAGAAGAGGCCAGAGGCTCCTTTTCTTACCACCTCTTGAGAATACAGGAAGTCGTCAGTGTGTAACCCCGAAGAGGGCCCCCACCAGAAACCAACCATGCTGGTACCCTGACCTCAGAGCTCCAGCCTCCAGAACTGTAAGAAACAACTTGCTGTTGTTTAAAAGCCACCCCGTCTGCAGAACTCCAGTTTAGCAGACGACACCCATCTTTCACCCTGAGGAATGTTCTTGTCCTGTTCAACATGGCAGCCTCTGGCCACATGTGGCTGCTGAGCACTTGAAACATAGCTAGTCCAAATGCAGATGGGCTGTAACTACACAATACATGCTAGATTTTGAAGACTTGCAGTAAAAAAAAAAAAAAAGTAAAATAGCTCATGAATAATTTTGTTTATCTTGGTTCCATGCTAAAAGGAAAAACACTGGATATAAAGGGTTAGCTGAAATACATTCTTACATTAATTTCACCTTTTTTTTTTTTAACCTTTCTATGGACAATGAGGTAGAAAAGTAGCCACACAGTAACCTGAATGATACTAGAAAATTTAAAACTACATCTGTGGCTTGTACGCTATTCTATTCGACAGAACTGGGTTAAGCTATTAAATTCATGCAATCACAAAGCCTTTATGAGGGACCTGATGTGTGGACTGCACGGTAGTAAGGGCCCCACGATGCGGGGAATGGAAATAGTTCCCATCAATGCATTCCACTTCCTCACTGGAGTCATCATCCAGAGAAGCTGCATCAGCCCCAGCATGAAAGAAGGAACTCCGCGTCCAGCCCCAGCCCAGCTGGGGACCTCTATTCCAGTCACAGGGCAGGCAGCACCTGTGTCCAAATCGAAAGGTCATTTAGACCAACCCTCCTGCCTTTGCAGATCAATCAGCTAAGGTCCAGAGAGGCTAAGACACCTACCCAAGATCACACAGCAGGTGTGGGGCAAGCAAAAGTCCCTGGCAGAGGCTTCAGAGCTCCTTCCCCGCCCATCTCCCTTGTAGCCTCCAGCCCTAGGCTTTCCGCTCCCCTTTGGCCAAACAATCAACTCACATCTCACAACAGCATGAAAGACCCTTGACAACTTTGAAAGTCCAAGCATCCACTATCCACACCTCAGTGGACCCTGTGGATTTGTGCTGCCTACCCCTCCCACATTCTGCCCAAGAGAAAAATCTGCTGGAACTCGTTCTTACATCCTTCCTCTGTGTGGCCCCTCTCCCCACAGGACTCCCCAACTTTATGAAGGAGACACTTAGAACACACATGCCTCCCCCCCCCCCAGAAATGGAGCGTGAGCCTGAGGGAGAAGGACCAGCCCTACCTCCCACCTTCCCTGTCCCCATGTCATGCTCCGTGGGGGCCTCTGGGGTCAACTGTGCTCAATCTGACCAGAACTTGTAGAAACTTCAATGCATCGGGGACCCTCAACAATGAGACAGTGGACATGGATATCAAAATGATACTGGCACAGCTCAAATTCACCTCCTGCCACTCTACCCAGAGGTGGAGACCTGAGGGCGAGGGTACGAGGTGAGGGGTCAGGGCAGGATGGGGTGCCCCCCTCCCAAAACTTGCTGCCAGCAAGGAAGAGGCCAAGGCTGCACCCCCAGGCTGGACCTTCCTCCCCAGACCCCTAGGGGCTGAGGGGCAACTTCAGGAATGTGTTTTCATGCCGGCATTTGGGTAAGCCCACCCACCCCAAACTCTTAGAGGAACTTAATAACAGTGCCTGCCCCCACCCCCACCCCCACTGCCCGTTCATGAGGAACCGAAATGACAGGAGTTTGGCTTCTTGCTCAGCGATCCCCTGGGACTATGTCATCACCATTTAAGGAGAAGAAAGTCAGCCTCGGGGGACCACGGACCTCACTCTGTGCAAAGGCCACCACCATGGACAGGCAGGTCTTCCCAGGTTCTGAGCCTCAGTTACACACCTGAAAAGAGCACCTATCCATTCTTCCTGATTGCTATGAGGGGGGTCAGGGGTGGGGCTGGGGTACAGGCGTGGAGGGACCCGGGCCGGGCCGGGAGGGGAGGGTGGCCGGAGGGATGGGTCAACGCCTTTTATCATGAACAACAACGCCGGATAGACTTGGAGCTATCTATCACTCTGCTCCAGGCTCAGTGCAAGTGCTTTCTAGGGATCATCTCACTTAATCCTCGCGGGGACCCCAGGGGTGGGGGCTCTGTCATTATCCCCCGTTTTGCACACTTGGAAATTGAGGTTCAGAGCGGTGAAGCGACTCGCCTCAGGGTAGGCACCTCGCTAAGAGGGGCACTGGGAACCCTCGCGCACTCCGGGTCCAGGGCGCAAAGCTGGGCGCCGAGACGCTGACAAAGACCACGGCGTCTGGTGTCTGGTTTCTCGCGGCGAGTTAGAGTCCCTTTAGGGACTGGAATGCTCCCAGCGGCGAGGGCAGCGACAGAGCCGTGGCTGCTGCGCGCGCCCCGCGCCCCCGCTCACCTCGCGTACTTGGTCTTCTGGAAATCCAGGAGCCGGGGGGCGAACATCGCGGAGGTTCCATCGGCGTCCAGCCGGGGTTCCGAGGACGCGAACTTGGCGGCCCGCGGGCGCAGCAGGTAGGCGGGCGCCCGGCGCGGGGCGGAGGCAGCGGGGGGTGGGGGGTGGGGGTGGGTGCCGCTGGCCGGAGCCCAGCAAGAGTGCCAGGAGCCGCCGATGCAAATCCCGACCAGATGGTGGCGGGGCGGGGCGGGGGGCTCCGGGCCAATCGCCTTAAGTCCCCGCCGCCCTGGTGTCCTCCCTGTGCTGGGCGGACCCCTCTAGCGCTCGCCGGTGGTAGGGAGGGAGGGAGGGAGGGGTGAGAGGGAAAGTCGGGGGGGGGGGGTCCTGAATGCAGCCCCTTCCTTCTCTCCCCGTGCCTACCCCCCCACCCCGCCCATAGATTATTAAATCGAGAAGGCAGCGGACACTGCCTGCGCGCGGGTCCTTGTCCGGGAGCGGACTTGTAGCTCAGGCTGCCTGGTTGGTCCCTTAGGCAGGATGACCCCGAAGTGATCCGCTGCGAATGACTGCCGTCTCTGGGGAACCATCCCCCACCAGAGGCTGTGACGCTGGGGACCCTCAGGACCCCAAGACACGGGCACACCATCTGGTTGCCAGGACTCAGGGTACCCAGGATGTGCCCAGGCCCTCTGCGTCTCCGACGAAATCCAGCTTTCTCCTTTAGGAGACCTTGGTCAGGATTCTGGCTATGAGAAGCCACCGACTGGAAGGGGTGAAACCCTTGGAGGCTGCTGGAGGCAGGAGCCTTCAGCGGGTAAGGACAGATCCCAGAATTAAAGGGCAAGCCCCTCTTTCCCACCCACACGCCTCCTCCTCCTCCTCTCCTCCCCGCCCCTCTCCTCCCTTCCCCTCCCCTGCCTCTTGTTCCCAAGCCCCAGCTCCTTGCTACTTTTTATAACAATTCTTGATTTGAGATCTTACTACACATTCAGAAAATCATCCCACTCACACCCTCCCCCAAAGGTGCTAGAACAAGATGAAGGAGAGAGAGAGACTCCCTCTAACTCCTCTCTGCAGCCAAATGTGGGCACTGGTGGGCACACACACCTATTATTGGTGAGGACCAGGGCTGCAGGTTGGTGCAGTCAGAGGCCACAGCCGGGCTTGGGGAAATGAGGGGCTGTGGCTGAGGAAGGGAGGGCTGAAGGTGGGGACCAGAGAAGGGACCTAGGGATGTTCACAGGTAAAATCCACCAGACACTGTTGATGGATTAGAGGTGGGGGTGGGCCCTGGCCGGTTGGCTCAGTGGTAGAGCATTGGCCCGGCGTGTGGAAGTCCTGGGTTTGATTCCTGGCCAGGGCACACAGGAGAAGTGACCATCTGCTTCTCCACCCTTTCCCCTCTCCTTCCTCTCTATCTCTCTCTTCCCCTTCCGAAGCCAAGGCTCCATGGGAGTAAAGTTGGCCCAGGCGCTGAGGATGGCTCCATGGCCTCCAGTTCAGGCGCTAGAACGGCTCTGGTTGCAGTGGAGCAATGCCCCAGATGGGCAGAGCATTGCCCCCTGGTGGGCATGCTGGGTGGATCCCAGTCGGGCGTGTGTGGGAGTCTGTCTGTCTGCCTTCCTGTTTCTCATTTTGGAAAAATACAAAAAAAAAAAAAGTGGGGGGTGAAGGGGACAGGGGAGTCAGGGATGACCCCTGACCCTGCTGGGTGGGGACTGCCATGGGAGGGTTTGGGGAGAGTGGGAGGAGACCAGAGGAGCAGCAGCAGAGCAGCGAGGGAAGGTGCCACGTGAGCTTGAGGTCAGAGTTAGCATGAGTGGAAGCCCAAGGGAGAGAGTGTCGCGGGCCAGCAGTCCGGCAGGACAGGAAGTGCCCCGTCCTCCTGCAGTGGGGCTGGAAGGCCGGGCTACAAGGGTCCCCTGGAGCCCTGGGTTTCAAATCGCCCACCTGGACCTCCCAGAGCGGAGACTCCAACACGGTTGCACCAGCAATCGTGACTTGTATGTGAAGCAAAATAAAACGCAATTTACAGTGCAGTTCCTGGGTCCCATGGGCCACATTTCAAGTGTTCAACGGCCACCTGTGGCCGGTGGCTACCTCATGGGACCATTTCCACAGTCGCAGAAAGTTCTGTGGGACAGTGCAGCACAAGATCATGGAGTCGGGGGCAGGAATCTTGCTTCAGTTGTTCATATACTTTTTGTGTCCTGGTTGGGATGGAACCTGTATTTCTTACTGAGAGTCATGGTCAAGAATGGTGAAGCTCATGGCTGTAGTGAGCAGTGCGTCCTGTCCCCTCATATGGAGGAGGGAAAGTGAGGCCGAGAGTCCTGCACTTCATGGCCTCTTCCCTGACCTGACCTCCATCACAGCTCTGACCCCCACCCCCACCCTGGGCCTCATTGGCACCCAAACAAGACACCCCTGGCCCCAGATGCCAGCCATACCACCTCCTCAGTCCCCTCACCCTCAATTCTCAAAAAGATCTCTGCTGGTTTTACAAAGGTAAAAGCCCCAAGAAGCCTGATCCAGTTGTTTACTGCCAGCATCCAGTTGTTATAGCAACCAAGGGAGGGAAATCATGAAAGGTCATGCACCCAGAGTCAGGGCTGGGCTGCATGGGCACCCAGGAGGAGACGAGGTAAGTGCCCAGGGCAGCAGGGGACAAGTCCTGAGCTCCTGACTAGGGGGCCTTTACGGAGCCTCACGTCTGCCCCAAGGTCCGAAGCCCACCTCTGCTCCCTGCTGATCCCCCTTGGCTTGGTGGGTGGTCCCTAAGACGTCTCCCTTTGGTGTAAGCCCACCACCTGCCAGCTCTGTGGTCTCAGGCTCTGCCCAGCCTGTTGCTAAGCCCTGCCCGCCGTGGCTGGGAATAAGTGATCATGCCTCTTCTCCAGAGGGGACCTGCAACCCTGCCATGGTGACAACTCACAGACAGAGAAGTAAGTCAGCCCCTCAACCTCTCCTGGCCAAAACCCCGCTTGCCATCTTCCCTCCTTCTCTGCTGCTCCTCCTCTTGTCTCCCCCTCCAAGGGCGGCACCGGGACCACCCCACGGGGCCAGGCTGGACAGTGGTCGAAAGCTCCCAAGGTGGCCTTCCCAGGACTCAAGGCCTGGTTCAACTGCCACCCAGCTTTGTGCCCTATGGCCAGGGGCTTAACATGCAAATCTCTGTTTCTTCCACTTGTAAAATAGGGGTGACCATACCTACCTTGTAGGATGGCCAGAGGAGCAAAGGTGGCCTGGGCCCGACATCATTGCCCAGAGTGTGTTTCCCCTTTAATCCTCTTTAGAACTCTGCATGGCAGGCGTTGCCGTTGCTGATTTACAGGAGAGGAAACACTCCCAACCAGCCACACAGCCGGACTGAGAATCAAACCCTGGTCTGTCTGACCCTGAGCCCGGGAGCCCCCGGCACTACTGAGCAGGTGTCCTTGATTAGGCCTTACAGAGTTCCCAGCTCTGCGGAGGGGCGAGTGGGAGCAGACAAAGCCCTCCCAGCGGCCCAGGCTCCGCTCCCCCTCCGTGGAGCCCTGACCCCATCAGCAGCCTCCTCCCCATGGAGCTCTGTCCCTGGGACCCCAGGGAACCCTCTGACCTGATGACTGTCTTCCCCTCCCTTTTGGTGACTTTAATCCCACTGAGCCACCCAGCCTGGAGGTGAGGGCGGGAGCTTCCCAGTGTGCCTGAGTGAATAATCTGTGGGTCCTCCATCAGCCCTTCTCGCCACTCGCCACTGGGGATGTGGCGGCTATCTGGAATGCAAGCCTCTGAAAGCTCAGATATCCCCGCTGAAATGGCCTTTTGTTCTCTTCCTTGAGGTGAGCCCAGGAAGTCTCAATACCTGCTCGGGGTGAGAACTGCCATCTAGAGTGAGTGCACTGCTGTACTCTATGGCTGACTGAAGGAATTTTAAGGATCTTTTTTTTTTTTTTTAAGACTTTATTTGTTGATTTTACAGAGAGTAGAGGGGAGAAGGACAGAGAAGCATGAACTCATAGTTGCTTCACTTTAGCTGTTCACTGCTTGTTTATTGTATGCACCTTGACCAGGCAAGTCCAGAGTTTCGAACCAGTGACCTCAGCATTCCAGGTTGATGCTTTATGCACTGCGTCACCACAGGTCAGGCAACGAAGGGTCGTCTTAAGCACACGTCACGTTGGCCTTCTGGATTCCCAATGAGGCACTCAACTAGATTATAGATCAGATACTAGGAGTAAAGAGAGGCTTAGAGAGGCTAGCTGACTTACTCAAGGACACCAGCTAATACAAACGAGCTGAGGTGTGAACCCAGACCACCTGCCTCCAGAACCCAAGCTCACAGCCACTGTGTCATGTCATCTAGCACCAGACGGGGTCAAGGTTCCTGGCCCACCAACCTCAGAACCGCCACATGGGCTTCCAACAAGAATGAAGCCATTCTTTCTTCATTTCAGTTACATGTTCCAGCTCTGACATTTCCACGTGGTTCTTTGGTGTGTTTCCATTTCTCTGCTGAGTCCCTTTTCCGCTCAATACTCACGCGGGTGTCTTTCTCTCAGTTCTCGGATGGATTTATAATCGCTGCTTTCAAGTCCTTGTCTGCCGATTGCAACATCTGGGCCTCTTTGCTTTGGTTTCTGTTGACCTCTTTTCCCTTTTCTTTGTAAGTCTAGCGATTTTTTTTTTATTATTGGATACTGGCATTATAAATGGTACATTGTAGAGACTCTGGAATTTGTTATGCTCCTCTGAAGGGTGCTGTTTCTTCGATGTAGAAGGCAGTTACTTTCAGTGCCTCCTTCCCTTCTAGAATCACCCCCTCAAAAAAAAACTTCCCGGCTCTTTTGTCAGTCCCTGACTTTGACCTCTGACGCTCCAAACCAGAAAGGCTATGGGACTTAGGGAGTGTCCTCAGGCACAGAGCCACAAACTTGCAGATGTCACTCTCTTTCATGATTTCCCTCCCTTTTTGGTCTGCTCTTGTCACTCACCTGTACCTTCAAATAATATCTGTATCTATATAGTTACATCTTATCTATATGTATATGTGTGTATATGTACCTATAAAAATAGTTTATATATACTTATATATCACAGGTTTTATGACCAAAACATTCCAGATTCTGGTGTGGTTTTTTTTTTTTTTTGTTGTTTTTTTTTTTGTATTTTTGTATTTTTCTGAAGCTGGAAACAGGGAGAGACAGTCAGACAGACTCCCGCATGCGCCCGACCGGGATCCACCCGGCACGCCCACCAGGGGCGATGCTCTGCCCATCCTGGGCGTCGCTCTGCCGCGACCAGAGCCACTCTAGCGCCTGGGGCAGAGGCCAAGGAGCCATCCCCAGCGCCCGGGCCATCTTTACTCCAATGGAGCCTTGGCTGAGGGAGGGGAAGAGAGAGACAGAGAGGAAGGAGGGGGGGTGGAGAAGCAAATGGGCGCTTCTCCTATGTGCCCTGGCCGGGAATCGAACCCGGGTCCCCCACACGCCAGGCCGACGCTCTACCACTGAGCCAACCGGCCAGGGCCTCCAGATTCTGTTTTATATGTGGGTACATACCATTGTTGGAGAGTTAGTCCAACCAGGCTTCTCTGTCCTCTGAGATCGTCACCAAGAGCTAGACTCCAACCTGGCATTCTTTGTTCAACCTCCTGTAAGCTGGGCCCCGAGTCCGATGGCACAGGCCTTGCCCCAGCACTGCCCAGCCAGGGAATCCATGAGGGGCTCTTTCTCCTTCTGGGCTCCACCTTCCCGAGCCAGCTTCAGGTCTCCCCAGAAAGGAAAGAAGCATTTCCCAGGGCCAGCCAAGCTTGTCACTTGTCACAGGCTGGGTTCCTGGGAAGCGGGCTCTGAGCTCCGAGACGAGATAGATTAGCGTGAGGAGATCTATTAAGGGGCTGTTGTCCAGGTCACAGCAGGGGCAGGGGGTGGGGGGAGGCAGGAAGGGGCAGCCAGAGAAGCTGAGCTGCTGGGCTCTGTTGACAGTGGCCTCAGCAGGCCCAGAGGGGGGTTCTGAAGCCGGGGAGACCCTTCAGAGGTTCCCCCAGGGTTGAGTGAGTTGAGTGTTTACATCCCCACCCATCAGTCACTGGTTCAGCTGTGGGATGGGGACAAGGGCGGGTGAGGCAATCCCCTGAGGGGCTGAGAGCCTGGAGGGACACCCCTCACTCTTGACCAGAGCTTCCTCTGATCGGGACCTTACTGCCCTAAACTGCCCGGAAGCAGCAGAGAGGAGAGCAGGAAGCAAACCAGGTGAGGAGGTGTGCGGGGTCAGATTGTGGGGCCTTTGGCTTTTGTCTCCTGAACATCTCCTCTCTGAGCCCGGGAGTTCCGGTCCAAAGTGCCCGGGAGCAGAGACCGGCATTACATCTGCCTTCGCAAAGCGGCCAAGAACACCGTTCAAATCAGAAGAGTCTCATTTTCTAGGAGGACACTGGGGCTGGAGAGACCTTAGAGGATGAAGCCAAATTCAAATCCAGACTCTCCATTGACTTTGGGGCTTAGATTAAAACAAAACAAAACAGCCTGACCGCCTGACCTGTGGTGGCGCAGTGGATAAAGCGTCAACCTGGAAATGCTGAGGTCGCCGGTTCGAAACCCTGGGCTTGCCTGGTCAAGGCACATATGGGAGTTGATGCTTCCAGCTCCTCCCCACCTTCTCTCTCTGTCTCTCTCCTCTCTCTCTCCCTCTCTGTTTCTCTCTCTCTCCCTTTCTCTCTCCTCTCTAAAATAAATAAATAAATAAAAATTAAAAAAAAAAAACAAAAAAAAAACCCAGCCTGACCTGTGGTGGCGCAGTGGATAGAGTGTCGACCTGGAACACTGAGGTCACCGGTTCAAAATCTGGGACTTGCCTAGTAAAGGCACATATGAGAAGTAATCGATGAATAAGTAAAGTGAAGTGACTATGATATTGCTCCCTCTCTCTGTGAAATCAATAAATAAAATCTCTAAAATATTTTTAGGCCCTGGTCGGTTGGCTCAGCGGTAGAGCATCAGCCCGGCATGTGGAAGTCCTGGGTTCGATTCCCGGCCAGGGCACACAGGACAAGCGCCCATCTGCTTCTCTACCCCTCCCCCTCTCCTTCCTCTCTGTCTCTCTCTTCCTCTCCCACAGCCAAGGCTCCATTGGAGCAAAGTTGGCCCGGGCGCTGAGGATGGCTCCATGGCCTCTGCCTCAGGTGCTAGAATGGCTCCAGTTGCAATGGAGCAACACCCCAGATGGGCAGAGCATTGCTCCCTGGTGGGCATGTCGGGTGGACCCCGATCGGGCATATGCGGGAGTCTGTCTGACTGCCTCCTCGCTTCTAACTTTGGAAAAATACAAAAACAAACATACAAATAAAACAAGCAGGCACATCAATAAGAGATTGAGTCGTCACCTGACCAGCTGGTGGTGCAGTGGATAGAGCGTCGGACTGGGATGCGGAGGACCCAAGTTCGAGACCCCAAGGTGGCCAGTTTGAGCGTGGGCTCATCTGGTTTGAGCAAAGCTCACCAGCTTGGACCCAAGGTCGCTGGCTCCAGCAAGGGGTTACTCGGTCTGCTGAAGGCCCACGATCAAGGCACATATGAGAAGGCAATCAATCGATGAACAATTAAGGTGTCGCAATGAAAAACTGATGATTGATGCTTCTCATCTCTCTCCATTCCTGTCTGTCTGTCCCTGTCTCTCCCTCTCTCTGACTCTCTCTCTCTGTCTCTGTAAAAAAAAAAAAAAAGAAAGAATTTGAGTTGTCGTAAGAGGACCACTTGTTAAAGGATGAGATGATTTCCTCACATTGGCGGAAATCCTCCAGATCTGTATTTATTTGTTTGTTTATTTTTTATACATTTGTTGATTTTAGCAAGAGAGGAAGGGAAAAAGAGAGAAAGACACGAACATGGATCTGCTCCTGTGTGTGCCCTGGTCGGGGATCCAACCGGCAACCTCTGTGCTGCAGGACGATGCTCTAACCCAGTGGTCCCCAACCTTTTTTGGGCCATGGACCGGTTTAATGTCAGAAAATATTTTCACGGACCAGCCTTTAGGGTCTCATGTGTATCACGTGACTGAGACAAGCATCAAGAGTGAGTCTTAGACGGATGTAACAGAGGGAATCTGGTCTTTTTTTTTTTTTTTTACTTTTTTTTATTTATTTATTCATTTTTAGAGAGGAGAGAGAGAGGGAGAGAGAGAAACAGAGAGAGAGAAGGGGGGAGGAGCTGGAAGCATCAACTCCCATATGTGCCTTGACCAGGCAAGCCCAGGGTTTCGAACCAGCAACCTCAGCATTTCCAGGTCGACGCTTTATCCACTGCGCCACCACAGGTCAGGTGAATCTGGTCATTTTTTAAAAATAAAACATCGTTCAGACTTACATATAAATAAAATGGAAATAATGTAAGTTATTTATTCTTTCTCTGTGGACCGGTACCAAATGGCCCACGGACTGGTACTGGTCCACGGCCTGGGGGTTGGGGACCACTGCTCTAACCAACCGAGCTATCCGGCCAGGGCTCAGATCTGTATTTAAATTTCCACATAAGGCAAACAGAAATATCATGTTAAAATATTCACAAACTGATGTGATGTGATGAGTAGATACTAAAACTTTTTTTTGTTCCATGCGCATAAGAAACACAAAACATAAAAGTCTATCTCGACAGGTACTGATAGATAAATTGTGCTTTTCTCAACATTTACGATCCTGAGTTTTTACCAACCCAGGGATCATGGGGTTGGAGAAGCAAGAGGCTGAGACCTGGGCTTGGTCTAGCCTCTGACAGGTGTGTCCTCTGGGCCTCATGTTTAATTTCTAAAATGAAGGTATTCCAGCTCTAAAACTGTGACGTGAACAAAAGAACAAACTTGGCGTGGCGTGATCATACTCCGCCACCCATGACCGTTGGCCCTTCTCTCCTGGGGTTTGCCTAACATGCCGGCCCTTTGTCCACCCCTGCCCCATCTGCCGTATTCACCCACCTCCTGGTCACTGAACACCCCTGATCCTGGGCTCCCCGCCAAGATAGGAGCCAAGCTAGGATCCAACTTTGCAGGTCACCCTTGGGGGGGACACCAATGTGCTGGGCCTTGCTGCCCTCTTGTGGCAAGAAGTAGGGTTATCACACGCTAAAAAAAAAATGTGACCATTCCTGTAGTTGGCTCCCATGGGGGTCGGGGGTGGGGGTGGGGGTGGAAGAGCAGTTTTCTAATTTACAACCAAGGAGTTCCATTGAAGCCAAGACCTGACACGTGGGAAGTGGGGGTGGGGCAGGTGCTACACAGAGAGAAAGTCTTCAGGGTGGGAAAGAGAGAGCACCCCCAGGTGATGGTGCCCGGGACACTGGTGGCAGGGAAGTGTTGAAGTGGTTGGTGTCTAACTATGTTTTGGAAATAGAATCTGCACTGTCTACTGAGGGTGTGGAGATGGAATACACATGTGTACAACAGCCAGTCCACGCTCAGGATAGAACCTGCCGCCGGCAGCAACCAGCCAGCGCTCCAAACAACGACCCCTGTACCGTCATCCCCAAAGGTCAGGGCCTGATTGATAACTGGCAGCTTCCCCTGTTGTTTGATGTCCGTGTTAAGAGCAACTGGAGAAAGCCAAATAGACTCCCCTAACCACTCACAGGGGACGTCCTGCTTCTAATTAACCCACCTACAGCTTCCCCAGGCCCAAGCCGTCCACCAGGGCCCACCTGAAGCCCTCTCTACTCTCGCGATGAAGCTTCCCCTTCCTCTGCCTGCCTGAGTCTCTCCAAACACAAGTGATGGCGGGCCACTCCCTTACTGTAGCAGGTGCTGAATGAGCAGCCTCTGCTCGGTTCCCCTGGGTGGCTGTGTTCACACCCCACAGGTGTGTGAGAGAGGAGGGGGCCGCTGACGGAGATGGGGAAGGCAAAGGAAGGAGAGGTTTTTGGGGAAACCAAGGGCCTGCTTGGGGGTTTTTAAGTTAGAGGTGCCGGTGAAAGTTCCATGTGGGGGCTCCGTCAGGACAAGAGCTGGCTCCCGCCTTCTGGAGCTCAGGGGAGAGGTCTGGACAGGAGGAATGAATCTGGAAGTCAGTCAAAAATAGGATAGCACAGGAGAAGGTACATCGCCTGAAATAGTGAAAAAACGTTGGAAACATTCTTGGTACCCATCAACTGGGAAATGCTGTTTAATTCTGGTAGGAGAGCAACGCAGTGGAATCCTGCGCACCTGGTAAGGAAAAAAAATGCAACCTGAAGTGGCCTGGAAATGCCCCCAAGGGCTCGTCCTTCAGTGAAAAGGAGGAACGGTTTTCTGAAACTCTTGCCACATCGTCCTAGAAGTGCTTCCCTCCACCCATTCGATTTTCATTGCCTTCTCAGGACGCCGGTTATGTTAGCCCTTGTTATTACTGAGGAAACCGATGCTAAGAGAGGTAAGGTGACTTACCTAAAAAAACACAGACATACCTTGTGAGAATCTGAGCCAGGATTTGAACTTGCAATATGCCCATCTGATTTCCGCGTTGGCCATGTCCTGACCTCTCTCCTACCGCCTCACCTCCACTCCAGCCGCGGGGTCCCTCCTCCCTGCCCTCGAATTCATCTAAGACTCTGCCGGCCGGGGCGTTCGTTGCTCATCTCCGAATGATGCACAGTTAAGAATTCTTGAGGAACGTCTTGAGCGCTTGCCAAGGATGGCTCCGCCCTAACGTGACAAGGAGGAAGGGCAGCTCTCCTCTCTCTGGGGTTGGCATCAGGCTAGTAGTCACCTGGAGAAATTCCGAAGTGATGATAGAAGCTCCCGCGCATTCTTCCGCACTACCTGCCATCTGGAATGTGAGCTCACGCCGTCCTCAAGGTGAGCGGGGACGAGGGGTGCATGACGGAGTCATAGGCAGATCAATCTCGCTCTCCAACAACCTGTGTCCGTGGTTCCCCATCAGACCCAGCTAATAAAGCCGTGGAACAGAAACTGAGTGGGCAGAAGCCCTCAGCTCCCGCCCCTTCTGGCCATCAAGACCAGAGGCCCAGAGTTCACTTCTTCAGGCACCTAGTTCACATTATTCCAGGTAGTGGGAACACAGAGTCAACGACACAAAGATCCTCCCTTTGTGGAGCTTACATTCTAGCTGGCAGGGGACATGATATGGTCTATTGGAAGGTGGCGAGTGCTATATAGAAATATAAAGCAAGGAAAGGGATAGGAAATGGGAGAAAGTGTGGAGGTTCTCATTTTTTTTTTTTTTTTTCATTTTTCTGAAGCTGGAAACAGGGAGAGACAGTCAGACAGACTCCCGCATGCGCCCGACCGGGATCCACCCGGCACGCCCACCAGGGGCGACGCTCTGCCCTCCAGGGGGCGATGCTCTGCCCATCCTGGGCGTCGCCATGTTGCGACCAGAGCCACTCTAGCGCCTGGGGCAGAGGCCACAGAGCCATCCCCAGCGCCCGGGCCATCTTTGCTCCAATGGAGCCTTGGCTGCGGGAGGGGAAGAGAGAGACAGAGAGGGAAAGCGCGGCGGAGGGGTGGAGAAGCAAATGGGCGCTTCTCCTGTGTGCCCTGGCCGGGAATCGAACCCGGGTCCTCCGCACGCTAGGCCGACGCTCTACCGCTGAGCCAACCGGCCAGGGCGAGGTTCTCATTTTTAATAGGGTTATCCAGATGTCCATTCCAATTCTCTTCTAACCAAAAAATTTACATTAAGGTGAAGAATGCTTGACAGTGGGTTCATGCTCTTGGAATTCACCTCCTTATCATGTGCCCTGTTACTCAGATGGATGGTAGGATAGCCTGCCAAAGACTCACTTGTGGCATCAGCGAAGACACCACACCCCGTAAGGCTGGGGTGTCACTCTACATTAGGCAGTATGTGCCCGCCAACTAAGAACGGCAGTGTCTCCTTGCATAGTACGTCTAATAATCCACTTAAGAAATTTTTGTTTTCATCCACATAACCATAGGTTCTCTGAATTTTGAGAGTCTAGTCCCTGGATTTCTGGTAAATTGAAACTCAGTTTACCCCCGGGGCTATTTTTGGGACCTTATTTGTTGAATCAATGGGGGAGAGAAGTGGTTACTAATCTAGATGGAATAATAAGGTTCTGATGAGCAAGAGGAAATCGGGTGGCTTTTCAGAGCGAAGTCAAGGAGTGTGTCTAGAACCCGCGGGTTTACTTGTGTCACCTCTTTATGGGCTTTTGCTCAATCATATCAGTCCATAGAAAGTTGTGTCAAGTGAAAACAACAGAACTGTTAAGACACGGCTCCAGCTGGTATCTTTATGTCAGAAGTTGGCTATGTAGGCACTTAGGTATGTGTTTTTATACCTTTATACATGACTGCACAGTCCCTGCCCCTTCCGTCCAGGTTAAGTGACCTCATTATGCATTCTTGATGGGGGGGGGGGGGAGCTCAAGAGTTAAAACTTTTGGCTTGAGTAACAGGAGCTCTAGTTATAACCAATAGGTTTAATGTTTAACGCAAGTGAAAGCTTTGCTCCAGGAACTGGGACACCTGAGCGGGACCTACACGACTTCATGAGGTCTGCAGGGAATCCACCTTTGTGCCCCAGGGATCTGCAAGCAACGCCTTCGTGCTCTGTCCAGGGACGGAACCCGCTGGGACACAGCTAAAGAATTACTAACAGATCTCTGGAATGCAACTTTTAGCTAACCAACTTTCCCTTGCATTCCAAAACCCCTTACCTACCCTCTTACCTCTTTATAAAAAGGTTAGCTTTTCTAGGGTATGTAACCCCCATTCTCCTCATATTGCCGGCATCTGAATAAAGCGCCCAGAAGGATTCAATCCCTGCCTCTGTTTATTGGGCTGAGGGGTGAAAAGCAGCACAAATGCGGATGTTTCCGGTTTCACTTATTGCACCCCTCTTTGTAACTGTGTTACCCCGACCCCACCCCCGCCCCAAGTTCACTGAGGGAAAGGAGGCCTGTTTAGTTCACATGGAAGTTGCTTCCTAAATACCGTATTATTGAACCAACGAATAAATGCCAGGTGGAATCCTCACCTAGGGACCCGGGAAGCGTGGGCCTTGGAGAAGAGAGGTTTCCATTCCCAGCTCTAACACTGGGCAAAATGTTAAAGCAGTAGGTTGCTATTTCTGAACCTCAGTTTTTAAATCTGTAAAACGGGAATGGAATAGTTTCCCCAGAGAGTTGCCGTGACATCAAGTAAGATAACGCACGCAAGTATTTAACACAACGATAGTCACATGGCACGTTTTTAATACTAATACACCGAAGGGGATGTACCTGGCGCCTTAGCTCGCTCTCTCCATGCGCATGCGCGGCGCTCCACGCGCCTACAAGCCCCGCCCAGCGCGTCCCAGCGCGTCCCCACGCTTGCGTATGTGCGAACGGAACACCAGCCCCGGCCAGAGGTGAAGGGGCGGGATCTCCGCAACACGCCTGCGCCGTGAGAGACCCGTGCGCCGAAGGGGGCGGGCCGCGCAGGCGCGCAGGGAGCCCCGGCTCCCGAGCATAAACAAGAGCGGGGTCGGGATGAGGCGGCGATTGATCCCCGGGCAGCGAGCGGCGGTGGCGGCGGCCCAGGCGGCGGCCCAGGCGGCGAGCGGGGCCCGGCGCCGACCCTGAACACACGCGACCCCATCTCCCCGTCCCGCGCGCGCGAGCGCAAGCCCCCGGCCGGGTCCACCCGCGCGCCCACCCACCATGAACCTGGCCAGTCAGAGCGGCGAGGCCGGCGCCGGCCAGCTGCTCTTCGCCAACTTTAACCAGGACATCACGTAAGGCCGGGGGCCGGGACCGGGGCCGGGGTCAGGGAGCCGGGGCTGGGGGTCGGAGCCGGGAGCTAGCTGGGAGCCGGGGCGGCGGGCGGGTCCCCGGGCCGGGAGAGGGACGGGGCATACGGCGGTATCTCGCCCACCACCCCGGAAGGCTTTCTCCTTCTGGACCCCCCTCCCCATTCCTCACAGAGTTAGGCCGAACTTTGTGGCTTGATGACCTGTTGTTGTCTCGCCGCCTCGGCCCCCGGTCCGGGTTCCTTCCTCCGCCCGCCAGCCCGGTTCTGCCTGGGCCTCGGCCCGTTTCAGGCCCTTCTCTTTGTCTCCGCCTCATCCTTAGGGCCCCCCGGTCCCCACTTTTATTTTTTTTCCTTCTGTGTCTCACTCTTCTTTTCGGCAGGAAGCTTGGAGGTCCTCCCCAGGCAAGAAACGAGCTTAGTGATCATCATCGTAGGCCGCCCCCCACCCCCCCGGCCCCCGACGTGGGGAGAAACTGAGCCCAGGGGGGTGTGACAGACACCTGAGGAGTCTGGGCTCGTGGGGGGGAGTGGGCCGTGGCCATCTCCTAAAGGGGAGGAGCCGCCCCCGGGGCCAACCTCTGGGTTTGGAACGGCCGTTTTGTCCAAACCCAGGTGGGCTTTTCGGCGGCGGTGTCCGTGGCTTGTGGGAGAGCGGGGTAGTTACCAGGTGAGGCGTCAGGGGCAGGAAGCATGAGTGGTGGGGCTTGAAGGCAGGAGAGCCATCTTTGGAAGTGAGTAAGAGGAAGTGATGTCAGAGGGAAGAGGATGGGTCTTGGGCTTGCAGAGAGATGAGCAGGAGTCGTTGCTGGAGTGCAGTCAGCAAAGTACAAAACGAGGTTTAAAAAAAGAAAAAGAAAATTAAAACTTGATTGTAGGCCCCATATATGGTGGTGACGGAAGATGATTGGACTTTGGGTGGCGGGCATACAATGCAGGTACACTTGAAGCCTACATGATCCAATTAGCTAATATCACCACCCCCACCCCACCCCAAAACAATTTAAAAGAAAATAAACAAAGAGGAAAAAGAAAATTTGATTGTAGCGTGGCCAGCTCTGCAAGTCTGTGGCCTGCAGCAAGGTGCAGCCGCGTCTTAGGAGGCTATGAAGCTGATACTGGACATACAGACCGTCCCCACGGTGGGACTGGGGCTGTATTGAGGGTTGGAAGGGAGCCAGTTACCTGTCCAACTGCAGATGCGGAAACCCAGCTTCAGCAGGGTTCTGGGATCGAGGGTTGGTTAGTAGTGCAGTCAGGGCAGGACTGACATCTGTCTCCTGGATTCTCCGCCCTGGTCTTTCCACTCTGCCACCTGATCATTCTACCTGCAGAGGAGGATTTTGAGGGGAGTGAATTTAGAAATCAGACTGTCCCAGTCTTTAAAGATTAAACCACCCAAATACCATAGTGGTCCGTGTGACCAAAAGCCAGTACAGCAGAAACAGATGGGGACAACCTGTTGCAGGTGGTCATAATTGGGATAGAGTAAATTTTATTCATGCACGGAGAGAATAGGACATTTCAAACCAACTGGGACTTCATGTTTAAGCCCCTGGTATTCTGAGACTGGCAAGAAATGGTAGCTTGATGAGGTTTTTTATGTTTTGTATAAATTAGAGAGTTACCAAAACATTTCCTACCATTGTTTCGGATTTTCCCTTCTCATCGTTTATGTTGAAAGGAAGTCAAATTTGACCAAATGTTGTCTTTGCTCTTATTTCAGATGGGCACCAAATTTCCTATGTAATAGAAGAAGCCAGAGAGGCTGTGGTATAATTGATACAGTATTTTTTTTTTAATTTTTTTATTTTATTTATTCATTTTTAAAGAGGAGAGAGAGACAGAGAGGGAGAGAGAGGAGAGAGACAGAGATAGAGAAGGGAGGAGCTGGAAGCATCAACTCCCATATGTGCCTTGATCAGGCAAGCCCAGGGTTTCGAACCGGCGACCTCAGCATTTCCAGGTCGACACTTTATCCACTGTGCCACCACAGGTCAGGCCGATACAGTATTTATTTATAATAAATTGTAAGGAATAGCAAGTTAGGATTATATTGAAGTTTATTGATTGAAATGACTAATTTGTTTTAAACCTATGCTCGAAAGAGTTACAAAAGCTTCTGGGGGACAGCTTTACAGAAGACACTTCCCTCTCGTGTCCATTCCACAATTCAATAGAGGAAAACAATTTTTCACAATACAAAGGAGGTTGGTTTAGGATCCACGTTCACTATCTTTAGTGAGATAGTGGAAGCTGTTTCACTTAATAGGACGCATGTGTTACACAGTAATGCTTCCCAATAGAATGTTCCTTGTATCCTATACGATCTGTCCTGCTTTTCTTTTCATACTTGTAATGGTTTCAAATATTGTGGTATTTATTCCCTATGATTCTTATCCTAAAAGTGTGAATGCATTTTAATTGTTTTTTTTTTTTACCATTTGTTTTTGTTTTGTTTTGTTTTAACTAGAGCCGTGAAAGAGGCTCCAGGAACCGCCCGTCTCGGTGATCTTGGTCTTCCCTGGTTAGTTCCAATCCTAGTTTCTGAAAGTTAACACTTTGGGAAGCTTGTATGGGAGGAGTGTTTGACTTTTTGCAATTGAAGGTAACAAACTAATAAGTAGCAGAGTATCACGTGACTCTCACATGGAAAGAGCAGGGACAGAATTCTGCCACTGGACGCCACTCACCCGTGGGAAGTGATTTGGCAGTGTCTGTTCTAAGCTGTATTTCTGAAGGAGATGGAACGTAAAAAAGGAACTTGATCTTCCCAGGCTTCCATATGTGGACACTGATGTGAGTGTCCAGGGAAGTTACGGGTGTGGGGACAACGAGGAGACACTTGTCTGAGGTTTTTGTGTTTCTTCAAGGTTACAGTTATTCTTCTGGGTAGGTCACCTTTCTCCTTTTCCTCATCAGCAAATGGAGGGGCTTAGGAGTAGAGGGTTTTTAAGAACTTCAACTTTAAAGATTTAGGTCTTTTTTCTGCTGTGTACAGAATGTTTGAGGAGGGCAGAGCAGTCACTGAGGAGGCCGTTGTCCAACAGCAGTGGCCAAAGGGCTTGGAGTGACCCACTGGACATGTGATGCACTTAAAGGAGAAGTAAAGGGTGCCCCCACCCCCGAGTCGCTGGGGTGGGTCTGGTGAACAGTGATAGACGATGTGCTGGGGGAAGGGTCAGCAGAGGGTTCTGTTGAGGAGGAAATGAGCTCTGCTTTGGAAATTTTGCCAGAGGTCAGGGATGGGAGGGATGGGAGTGACCGGAGCTGGAGAGAAGGGCCCATGTGGCGATGAACTTTTAAGTGGGGCACAGGGCCCACCAGTTGTTTCCTTTCCATGGGTGTGGACCATCTCCACATAACACAGTAATGTCTAATCTCTTTAACATACTAGATGATGAAAAGAAAAAGTCTTTACAGACTGATCATTAGGTAGAGGGTAGAGAAAAGCAAAAGGAGTTAGGATAAAGATTCAATTCACATTTTCCTTTTTTTTTGTTTTACTGTCTTTTAGATGTTAAACACTCAAGTTTAAATTCACAGTGACAGTAACTTGCAGTTAAAGATGGTGGGCCAAACTCAAACATTTGTTTTGGTGCCCTCCCAGAACACTAATAAAATGTCAATCGCCAAAATACCAAAAAGATGTTTTAAGAGACCGAAACCCTGCAGAACGGGGAGGATGAGAAAGGAGACACAGCAGCAGACTTTTGGAAGCGAGCACGTAGTGGAGGGAAGTGGACCCTAAACTGCTAGCAGAGAAGCAGACCATCAGCCTGGTTTATACCTGAGCCCCAGCAGGCCCAGGGTTGGTAGGGGAAGCTCTGGAAGTGGAAGGGGAGGGAGAGGGCGCGACAGTCAAGGGGATTGGCTCAAACTCTGTTTTGGAAGCAGTCACTCTCTCCTAGGGCGTCTCCAGAGGGTGCAGCAGAGTCTCTGGATTGTGACACTGGACACAGTTGAAAGCAGGAGTATGGGGCAGTGAAATGGAGATAGATATTAATATAAATGTATCCTTTTTTTTCTGTTATGGTTTGCTATTTTTTCCCTTTGTCGATAAAAGATATTGACTATATTACCTTATAAATGGCTTAAACATGTAAACATTTATTGGGGAGTAAGAGTACTTATTGGGGGAACCTCTTACCTCCTACTGTTTCTCTCCCATTGATATGCCATTGTATGGTCAGGTGTACCCTGAGGGATTACTAAAAGGGGGTCTCCAAAGAGGGGTGTGTGAGTGTGACTGTTGGTGTTTGAGCCGAAGATATCAAACCTGTTTACTATCAAACTTTTTTTTAATTTTTTTGAGTTTAGAGAGAGAGAGAGAGAGAGAGAGAGAAACATCGATTCATGCATTCATTGGTTGATTTTGTGTGTGTGTGTGTGTGTGTGTGTGACAGAGACAGAGTTAGAGAGAGGGGCAGATAGGGACAGACAGGAAGGGAGAGAGATGAGAAACATCAATTCTTCGTTGCAGCTCCTTAGTTGTTCATTGATTGATTTCTCATATGTGCCTTGACCAGGGGGCTACAGCAGACCAAGTGACCCCTTGCTCGAGCCAAAGACCTTGGGCTCAAGCTGGTGAGCCTTGCTCAAACCAGATGAGCCTGTGCTCCAGCTGGCGACCTTGGAGTCTCGAACCTGGGTCCTCCACATCCCAGTTAGATGCTCTATCCACTGCGCCACCACCTGGTCAAGCCATTGGTTGATTCTTGAATGCACCCTGACCCAGGATCAAACCCAAACCTTGGAGTATGAGGCCGATGCTCTAACCAACTGAGCTACCAGGCCAGGGCTAATATCACCCCTTAAAACTGTCTCTCTTTATTTATAAAATATGTACTCATACTATACCATATATACATATCAAGGACTAATTGGACTATTTTTGTTAACATTTACTGATTGGGGCTCACAATTGTTTGGTAAACCATGCAATTAACATTCTAAGTAAGGTATTTAATATCCTAAATCCTAAATCAGTTTCTGAGTATCTGGGAGAGCAGAGTTCTGATAACTGATTAGCTGAGCCCAATTTTAACAAATCTTACCTGTTTGAAGCACATCTGAGAGCCTAAATATATCAAAATCCAGATTCTCATTAATTAAGTAAAGCTCGTTATTTTGCCCATGGAAGAGGCTTGTTTTATATATGATACTAGTAAGCTTGGTAATTTGGTTTCTAAGTCAACAAGAAATTACAAAGGGAAAGGTGCTGTTAATGACAGTAGGGTCACAAGAAAAGGTGACGATTGTCATCAAAACAAAAGGTAGAAGATATAGGCATTTGATGAAGGTATACAAACCCCTAAACTCCTTGTTAGGGTTTGAGGGGGTTGCTCTATGACAGCATGGTAAGTTGTTTAATATGTGAGTCCAGGAGAAGGTTAAGAATTTGCCATCCCCTTGTGTTAAGAACACAGGAAAGGATATAAGAATGACTTTTTTAAAAAGCTGAACTGGTGTGGGGAAAGGTTTTGGTGCTTAAAACAGGAGCCCTTGGTTAACTGAAAAACGTTTTCCTGAACACCAGTTTCCCAAAAGTTGTGAAGTTCTGAGATTCCAATTTGTCTTTAGCTGCCTTGGTTATCCATGTATTTTTGTTGGTTCGTTACTTTTCAAAATATTTACAGGTAACGATTACTTTATTGATATAATAAATTCAACACTGGGAAGTATTTTTGCAAAGAAAAATTATATGAGCTGGTAGAAAATTTTGTTTCTGTTTATATTATTAAGATAAACCAATTGGGATTTAAAATTTTAAGAGTGCTTATAGCAACTCAGTTCTCAGAACACGGTTGACCCTTGAAAAACAAGTTTGAACTGCACTATTCACTTATTCGTGGGGGTTTTTCCAACATATTAAATATACAGCGGCCCTCTGTGTCCCTGGGTTTCACATGCACAGATTCAGACAGCCGTGGACGTGGGTGTAGTTCCACACCATTGTATGTAGGAAACATGAGCATCTGTGGATTCTGGTACCCGTGCAGGTCCTAGAACCTGCCCCGTTCCCCCTGGATACTGAGGGGTGGCTGAGTTTTGGGGCATCAAAATGCAAAACGTATAAGCAGATTTTTATGCAGGGATGGGCGCCCCGTGCCCCCACATTGTTCAAGGGTCACCTGTATGTTTCCCCCATATATGTGTGGAAGGGAGGTTAGAAATCGCAGATGTTTTATAGCCGACACACTCATGGTATGAAGTGCCAGTCTCCTGGCGTATCTTCTTCCGCCCGTGTGGTGTCCTGCCAGGTGCTCAGCACACAGGCAGCCAAGGGCCTGGTTCTTCCCTGTCCACCGCGTCCTGCTGGGTCCTCTCACCCTCTGTTTCTGACAGCTGCACTGAGCTGACTTCCCTGGTCAGTCACGTTCTGGAGAGTGGACCTGCTGATGAGGAAGTGCTCTGTGTAGTGTCACAGCTCCACTGCAGAGGGGACTGGCGAGCTCTGTGGCCCCTCCGAGCCTCTGGGCAGAGCCTCTGGCAGCAGCGGCAGCAGCAGCAGGGGTGGGATGTGAATTGCAGGTGGGGCTCTGAAAATGGAGCCTTAAAGCTTTAAGTGAGACTGTTGCCTGTGTATGGACCCTCACCCTTTCCTGGCCGTGGGCGTGGGGCCCTCCCGTGCCACACTCCTCCCTGCTCAGCCCCCATGCCCTGCTCCAGACCGCGTGCCAGGCCCCTGAGCGCTGACTGGTGGTAGAGGTGATGGTTGCTCTTCGGTAACACGGAGCTAGTTTGTACATTATCACTGTCTACACGTATCAGCTCTTATTTCTGAATTTGGCTTTTTTGCAGGTCCCTAGCTGTTGGTAGTAAGTCCGGTTATAAATTTTTCTCCCTTTCTTCTGTGGATAAGCTGGAACAGATCTATGAATGCAGTAAGTGTTTGCTTTATTATTCCCCCTCTCTTAAAAAAAAAGTAGACAAGTTAAACTTGAATTGATGTGCATTCTGAAATTCACTGTGATTTAAGTCCACAAGCCCCTGACAGGTCACCCGAGAGGTGGTAACCAAACAGTTTGTGTGTGTCCTTCCAGATCTTTTCCTGTTTATTTGCATACTTATAAATGTCCATAGGCCCTAGATGGGCAGAGCACCCAACCCAGAAGGGGGTTGCTGGGTGGGTCCTGGTCGGGGCGCATGCGGGAGTCTGTCCCTCGATCTCCCCTCTATCTCGCTTCCCACTTGGAAAATAAGAAAATAAGAAAAATAAATAAAAATAAATGTACATATAGAAATATTGTTTTAAGGGTTGTTTCTTACAATACATTGTATAATACTACATGTATTATTCTGTTATTTCTCCCACTTTCAATGCCATTTAAATCATTCGAGTTTCTGTCATTCTGGACTTCCCAGAGGGTTGAGAATTTGACAGCCCCCGTCAGAATGATTTGTTTTCTTCAGTTGTCATTTTCTGAGACTTGAGCAGCCAGCACGTGAGAGGCAATATGGAATTGCAGAGGGGCCGTGAGCTCTGACTTCTGGCTGGTCGCCGTGACTTCAGAGAGGGTACCTCACCTCTGGGCCCGTGGCCTTGGTTCCCTTTTGTGTGTGTGTGACAACCTGCTGAAATAGCAGCAGTAGGTGCAGACCTCCCTGTCCCCAGTGAGACTGTGGGGAGCTCTGCACTCTCCCCACGTGCATGGTCCGTCTCCTACTTTTTCTTGGTTCCATTCACTCTGTGAATGTTTATGAGGACCTACTACATGCCAGCCAGGTTTGTTTGTGGAGATGGTGGCAGTGACAAAGTTCCTGCTCTCTTGACACATTTAAATAGAAGATGAAAAACCGGTAAATATTTTCTGTACAATGTTAAGCGGGGGACAAGTAACAAACAGACAAATAAATGCCATGCCTGACCCCACCCCATTAACAAGAAAGATGAAGACACCAGGAGGAAGGTTGACTGTGCCAGTTACTTGAAACTGGAGTTCCTGCAGCCCACCAGGAGGTCGGGAGCTTTCCCAGCCTCTGCAGGCCCTGGCCTCCTCTCGGGTCAGCCCCCCCCCGCGCCCCTCACCTCCCTGAGCAGAGCCTGGCACTCTGGCTGCTCCCCCCCAAGGCAAGCCCCCGGGCCCTTTATAGCAGACAGCAGGGAAGCAGACTCTTTCAGTTCGTCTCAGACTGCTGCTTCCTGCTGGCTGCCTCAGATTTCGCTCTTTCTGTCCTCAGACTTGCCTCCTGGTGCTTACTCAATCTAAAAAAGCCCTTGCCCTGGCGTGTGGCTTAGACATATAATCTGAGCAATAAGGCAGCTGTGAGCTACTGTACCTTCTCATCTCAAGTGGGCGGCAGAGGGTCTGCAGACCCCCGAGGCTGCCTTCCCTTGACCCCACCCACACACAGGCCTGCCTCCCGTAGGGATTTCCTCAGATGAGGGAAACCCGTCCCTGGAAAAAAGAGTTCCACTGGGCTTTAACAATGACTGAAGCATTTAGTAAATCTCATCCAAAGGAGGGCCTGGCTGTGTGGCTGAATTGTTGCTGAAGTGACGAGTCATCTGTTTGGACAGAATTTGACCCCGTTTGGAGACGGGTATAGGAATAGCTGGTCTTCACTCTTCCTCGACTGAATCAGTTTAATGACTAATCTTTTTCCTTGAAGTTAATTTACTGGTTTTTGGCTCCTCAATTTTCTAAGGCTTTGATGAAACAAAATGTGTTGTCTTGATAGCATTATTAAGAGTGGATATTCACTGGTCAACATGGTGATTTCATTGTTCTTCTTAGTGAACTTTGGCCCTTAAAAAATAGGTGATGAAATAGATATGGAACTTTTTAAGAGATGATACTTTTTAAAAAAAATTTTGGTTTAAGAGAGAGACAAATGCCAGTTTATTGTTCCACTCATTCGTGCATTCCTTGGTTGATTCTTGTATGTGCGCTGACCAGGGATGGACCCCGCAACCTTGGTGTGTTGGGACAGCACTGTCACCGACTGAGCTACCCAGCCAGAGCTGAATGTTAATTGCCTTAAACCAAAGTTCTTAAATTCTTTTGCTCCTAGAACTTTATCCATCTTTCCTCTTTCACATACCCTTTTATTTTTTTTACCGAGGGAGAGGAACAGATAGGGACAGATAGACAGAAAGGGAGAGAGGTGAGAAGCATCAATTCGTAGTGGCACTTTAGTTGTTCATTGATTGCTCTCTCACATATGCCTTGACCTGGGGGCTCTACCCAAGCCATTGACACCTTGCTCAAGCCAGCGACCTTTGGGCTTCAAGCCAGTAATTTCTGGGCTTCAAGCCAGCGACCTTGGGACTCAAGCCAGTGACCATGGGCTCATGTCTGTGATCCCATGCTCAAGGTGGCAACCCGGCACTCAAGCTGGTGACCTCAGAGTTTCAAACCTGGGTCCTCAGCATCCCAGGTTGACGCGCTATCCACTGTGCCAACCGCCTGGTCAGGATCACATACTTTTATTGAGTTAGAGAAAAGAATCTCTTAGAAAACAGATTAGTTACTGAGTCAAGATTGTTTTCTGGCATTTTTGTACAAATAGACTCAGCAAAGAATAGTACTTCATGCCTCAAAATTTAGCCTATGCTCAGGATTGGCTCGTTTCTCATAACTTTTTATTTTCTCCTTTGATTTGAGAGAGAGGAAGGGGGGGAGGAGGCATCAACTCATTATTTTACTCAGTTGTAGTCCCATTGATTGCTTCTCATATGTGCCCTGGTAGTGGCTGGAGCTGGCGACTGGGGCGCTCCAGGGTGATGCTGTACCCCCTGTGCCACTGGCCACGGCACCGTCCCTCATAACTCTCCACCCTCATCATAAACTCAGATCTTTGCTCTCCGTCACTGTTGCAGTTACAGAAAGAATGAGCCAAGCTGGGCTTGGGACAAAGGAGACCGACAACTTCTGGTCCTTTTGTTTATTTAAATAAGAAAGCCTTTGCCCAGCAGCAGTGGGAATTTTTTTGTTTGTTTACTGTCTGTGTTGTGGTAATTTCAAACGTGAAGGAAATTTGTGAGAACTCCTGGGTGTGCTCTGATGGGTGTCTGGTTGTTTGTGAGTGCCCATTTATCTTTCTGTGTGTATGTTTGTTAGTTTGAAGATAAATAATATATACAAATCTGTGGTCTCTCTTCCATGAAATACTACTGCAATGAACTCCTGCCCTGGTAGGCAAAATAAAGAAAAGGTGTACCCTTACTATCTGTAAAATACCACAGAACTTGAGAAGGAAAAGTTGGCTTTTTCAGAATCTACTTTGGGTATCCTTGCATTTTTTAAGTTTCTGAGCTGGGAACACATCTGTCATGAAGCGTGCACTTCTGAAATTAAACACAGGAGACTGTACCTTGACTCAGCAAAAGAAACCAGAGCCTGCTTCCCTGGTAGAGATGCCTCCAGAGACATACAGCACCTTTTATTAACAAACGGGCCATCACCTTCCTCTACGATTTGCGAGGTGGTACTTGTCTGATGTTCTGATTTGACAGGCGGTGCACTGGTTGGAATGTTAGTTTCAGTGAGATTTATACTAATGGATTGTGCGGGGGAGACCAGTAGCCTCTCTCTGCTTAAATCTGTTGTAATGGAAGGTCGGGCTCTTAACATGTATCTCTCTCGAGCTCCAGGCATCCGACAGCATGAGTGCTTACTGGCACTGGTGTCTTGGTAACCGGCAGTCTTCAGGAATTACAAGTGCAGCCTTGTTCGCTTGCCCTTCATTGGCTTGCAGTGCTGTCAGTCACCAGCCTGACGCCTAGCGCGCTGTGTTCCGGGGGAGGGCTGAGCCACGTCCCCGTCCCCGTAGTGGGAAGTGACTGCTCGGGTCTGTGGGTTCTGTGCATCTTCAGGTGGTCGAGGTTCCCTGGGAGGGAGATGTAACAGGAAAACGTGAAAGAGCTCTTGAAATAGTGTAGCAGAAATACAGTGAACCCGAGCCACTAACCGTGTATAAAGGGTAGGCTGCTGTATGAAAGGTCTGTCCCCGAACAGATCTAGGCGAGCTGGTCTGTGGGACTGAGGGACTCGGAAGTGAATCCTTTTGTGTTGATCTCACTTCTTAAGTAGTGACCAGAATGTGTTGGCTCCAAGTGGCAATGACCGTGGCCTTTTTCTGGTTCCTGGCTCCTTTGGAAATCTGATGGGATTTACAGGTGCTTCCCCAGGAAAACCCAATATTTGGTATCCGGTTTGGGCATTTTAAGAGACCCCGGGAAGCATGTGAGTGTTCTAGGGTCCGGGGCCTCATGGTCTCTGAGACAGGCCCAGTGAGATTCCACCCTGACACCTCACTTCTACCCTGTGTCTCTGCTGCCTGTCTTCTCACTGGCACACAACCTGATATTCAGAGTTTCTTGTCCTGGCTGGGCAGCTCGGCTGGGTCGAGTATCCTCTTGAACCACGGAGGTCGCCAGTTCCATCCTCGGTCGGGGCACGTGTAGGAGCAGATCAGTGTTCCTGTCTCCCTCTCTCACTAAAATCGGTAAATAAAAATGTATACTGCCTGACCAGGCAGTGGCACAGTGGATAGAGCACTGACCTGGAATGCTGAGGACCCAGGTTCAAAACTAAGGTCACTGGCTTGAGTGCGGGCTCACCAGCTTGAGCACCGGGTATCTGGCTTGAGCGTGGGATCATAGACATGACCCCATGGTCACTGGCTTGAACCCAAAGGTCGTTGACTGGAAGCCCAAGGTTGCTGGCTTGAGCCAGGGGTCACTGGCCCAGCTGGAGTCCCCCCCCCCCCCCAGTCAAGGCACCTATTAGAAAGCAATCAATAAAAAACTCAAGTGCTGCGACAAGTTGATGTTTCTCATCTCTCTCTCTTCCTGTCTGTCTGTCCCCCCTCCAAAAGTCAAAATAAAAATTTATGAAGTCCATGCTTCCTTGTTCTTACATCAGATCTTAATATGATATATTGGCCAAAATGCAAATTTCTGCAATAGACTGCCTATGTGGGTTTTTTAAACAGCTTTTTGAGATGTCAGTTATAGGCTATGAAGACCAACGGTTTTAAGTGCACAACTCAGTGGATTTAGTATATTCAGTTGTACTGCCTACCCTAATCTAATTTTAAAACATTTTTATCATTCCCCGAAAGAACCCGAGTCCACCAGCAGGCACTCCCCACTGCCCTCCGCCCACCTCAGCCCAGGGTGGGCACTAATCTGCCTCCTGCCTCTATAGCTGTGCAGCTGTGGGCGGTTCAGATAAACGGAGCCCTGCCCGACTGGCTCCTTTTGCTCAGAACGGGTTCAGGGTTCGTCCAGGCTGGAGTGTGTGTCAGTACTTCCATTTCCTTTCTCATTGCTCAGGAATGTTACTGTGTATGGATATACTGTGTTTTGTTAATGGACATTTGAGTTGTCACACTCTTGACTATTGTAAATAGTGCTGCTGTGAACATTTGGGTGCAAGTTATTGTGTGGGTGTGTGTTTTCATTTCTCTCTTTTTTCTTTTTTTTTTCTTCTTTTTTTTTTTGTATTTTTCTGAAATTGGAAACGGGGAGGCAGTCAGACAGACTCCCGCGTGTGCCCGACCGGGATCCACCCGGCATGCCCATCTGGGGCGTCGCTCTGTTGCAACCAGAGCCACTCTAGCGCCTGAGGCAGAGGCCACAGAGCCATCCTCAGTGCCCGGGCCAACTTTGCTCCAATGGAGCCTTGGCTGCGGGAGGGGAAAAGAGAGACAGAGAGGAAGGAGAGGGGGAGGGGTGGAGAAGCAGATGGGTGCTTCTCCTGTGTGCCCTGGCCAGGAATCGAACCCGGGACTCCTGCATGCCAGGCTGATGCTCTTACCACTGAGCCAACCGGCCAGGGCCTCATTTCTCTTTTTTAAGTTTTTATTTGTTGATTTTAAAGAGGAAGGGAGGGCAAGACAGGGACATCGATTTGTTGCAGTATGTGCCCTGATTGAGGATCGAACTGGCAACCTCTGCTCGGCATCCAGATGGAGCTCTAACCAGCGAGCCATCCAGCTGGGGCTCGTTTCTCCTGAGTGGATAGGTGCCCGTAGGAGTAGAATTGTCAGGGGAGCGTCTTTGCCCACTTGTGAGGACAGCTCTTGGAGAGAAAAGTCACCGGATAAACGTTTTAAATTTGGCAGATAATGCAAGGTTGCCCTTAAAAAGAGTGGTGCCGTTTGTGTGTTTATTAATGGTGTGAGCACCCGTCTCCTCACTTCTGCCACGCGGGCATCATCAAACATTTTAGTACCTGCAGGGTGAGTTGAGATAAATGTATTCATTGCCTTTCTTACATTTCTTAAATCATAACTGAGATGAACTCTATTTTTTTATGTAGTCATTTGCTTTTTTTCTTTTCTTTTCTTTTTTTTTTTTTTACTGCTGCTTTCCTTTCCTGTTTTTCTGTTGGATTTTTTGTCTTACTGACTTAATGCAAACGAGCCATTTGCCATGGGTTACAATTATTTCTCCTGGATTGCTGTTTGCTTTGACCTGGTTTACAGTCTCTCTCCGGTTCTGAGGTCTTGAATGTTCACACGTTCAGGTGCATTTGTCTTCTCTTGTAAGGTGTCTGAGCACTGGAAAGGCTTGTCCTGTGCCAGGGACACACGATACAGTCCCTGTATTGTATAATAAATATGTATTTTCCGATGGCTTTAGGTGACCCCTGTGTTTTGGTCGTCGCGACCCACAGGTTGAGAACCGTTGTTCTAGGTCTTTGGGGTTTTACATGAAACACTTAACACACCTGGGTTTATTGTGATGTAAGATATCTTGCACTTTCATTCACAAACTGCAAAATAGACTTTTCCTAGGTCCTTATCTATTAGAGGGGTTTACTGACGTATTTACAGGTGAAGAGTCATGATGATGGCCGCCTTTGAAACTTCAGAAAAAGAAAATATAGCTCAAGCTAAGTGGCAGGAAGGTAGTATTTGTCCCGTCCAAGTGACGGGCGTAGGGTACATGGGTTTGCTTGCAGTTAAAAACAGCTCTGTTGCCTCCACATATACAAACCCGTTTATAAAATTCTAAGTTTCCATCTGTTCTTTTTCATTAAAATTTCAAAAAAAATTTTTTCTAACTTAACCATTGGGTGGGAAAGGTAAGCACATGCCTTTCCCACGAGCAGTCTTCTCCTCTGGGGGTGATGTTTGCACACAGAATGTACAGATCTCAAGGAAACATTCTGAGTGTGGACACCCACTTCTGAGTGAGGATGCATGCACCTGTGTAACCTGGGCACCTGTCGAGGTTGGCCATCACCCCGGAAAGTTCCCCCGCACTCCCCCCGTCAGTCCCAGTCGGGTCCCCGCCACCCTCTAGGAGGCAGGCGCTGTTCTGGGTGTGCCTGTCCTTGAACGGCTGCTCTGCGCAGCATGGCCTCTTGTAGACGGCTTCTTTCAGCTTAAATGTCTTAGAGATTTACCGTACTGTTGTATGTCTCCACTGGCCCTGGAGTAACAGGTTTGAAATGCTCGGGTCCACATAGCCGCAGATTCTGTTCAATAAACACCATACTGTTTTCCATCTGCGGGTGCTGAGGGCCAGCTGTCTCCAGCGGTCTGCCAGCCTATATGAGGGACTTGAGCATCCAAGGATATTGGTACCCAGGTATCCATGGGGTCCTGGAGCCAGTCCCCTGTGGTTACCAAGGTGATGAAGTTTTTGCAGTCAAAAGTAAACACGGGTTTTCTACTTTGAGGGGGGATTGGTGCCCCTAACGCCCCACATGTTCAAGGGTCAGCTGGGTGTGACTGCGTGGCGTTTTGTTTATTCCCCGAGTCATGGGCATCTGGGCTTTCCAGTTTTTAGCTATTATGAATAAGCTGCTAGGAACATTCTTGTACCACTCCTTTTGTGGACATATATGTTATCTTGGGTAAATATCTAGGAACAGAACATGCGATTCCTTTTGTGAGAAGCTGCCGGTCTCCTGAGTGGCTGTCCTGTTTCTGTATCCCCCCCTCCAGTGCTGAGTGCGAGGGTGGTGGTCCCACACCCACACCCACGTTTGGTGTCAGCAGTCTTTTTACTGTTAGCCATTCTGATGTGTGTGTGCTGACACCTCACTGCGGTTGTAATCTGAATTTCCCCAGTGACGACTGAGTTGGGCACTTTTGTGTCGTTAGCCGCGTGTGTATCTTCTGTGAAATGTCCAGATCTCTTGTCTCTTTTTAAATTTGGTGGTTTGTCTTTTATTACTGTTGTCAGAGTTCTTTAGACATTCTGGGTTCAGTCCTTCATCAGATAACGTCTTGTGAATATTTTTCCCCAGTCTGTGCTTATCTTATCTTTTGAGTAAACATGTTGAATTTTGATGAAGTCTGATTTATGGGTATTTCTTTTTCATTTATGATACTGGCTTTCTGTGTCCTTTTTGAGACAAGCCAGGAAAATATTTTCCAGTGTTTTCTTTTAGAGTTTTCTAATTTCAGCTTTTATGTTTATTTCAGTGATCCATCTCAAATTAATTTTGGTGTATGGTGTGAGATAGGGTCAAGGCTAATTTTTTTCCTGATGGAGTCCTGTTCAGCCATTTGTCAAAAAGATTTTTCTTCTCTCAACGGATTTGCTTTGGTGCTTAAAACAATCCTGCGAGTGTGGGTCTGTTTCTGCTCTCCATTCTTCCCCATTGATTATTTGTCAGTCTTCATATCAGCAACACATCGTCTGGTTTGCTTGAGCTTTCTTTACATAACTGAGTTTTGAAGTCACGTGATGTAAGCCCTTCTGCTTCGTTTTTTTGTTTTTTTTTTCTTTGTATTTTTCTGAAGTTACTGTAGAAGCGAGGAGGCAGTCAGACTCCCGCATGCTCCCGACCAGGATCCACCTGGCATGCCCACCAGGGGACGATGCTACGTTGCGGCCAGAGCCATTCTAGCACCTGAGGCGGAGGCCATGGAGCCGTCCTCAGCGCCCGGGCCAACTTTGCTCCAGTGGAGCCTTGGCTGCAGGAGGGGAAGAGAGAGACAGAGAGGAAGGAGAGGGGGAGGGGTGGAGAAGCAGATGGGCTCTGCTGTGTGCCCTGGCCGGGAATCGAACCCAGGACTCACATATGCCAGGCCGACAGTCTACTGCTGAGCCAGCTGGCCAGGGCCTGTTCTTTTTCAAGATAGCCTTTGACATTCTAGATTGTTTGCCTTTCTGATTTTAAAATCCGTTATTGTCAACCAAAATGTCGCTGGGATTATGCCTGGGCTCACCCTGATCGAGAGTGCAGTCAAGGAGCACTGTTGAGTGAAGGGACAGGGACGAGCTCGAAACTCCTGGCCCCGCCCTCCCTCCCGCAGCTCAGGTGGACGTGGACGGGCTGCGGAGGGAGACAGTGCAGGCTCTCTCTCTGTGATTTTCTTACGTTCAGAGTTCTCTCTGCAGCTAGATTGGAACTGACCCCGGATAAGGAGGCGAGATTGGGGTCTGGGCCGTCAGTGGGGAGTGGAGGTGGAGTAGCATCTGGCCAGTACGTCATACTTGCCGCAGATGCTGGCGGCATGTCGTGTTCAGTGGGTCTTGTGAGTTGGAGGTGTCCTCTCTGATGGGCAGCAGGGAGCTGGGGTGGGCAGAGCACTGGCTCTGGGCCAGCATGGCCATCCTCCTGAAGTTCTGTAGAGGAGTTGTCCCCATCTCACATACGAGGAAAGCAAGACTTAGAAAGTGAGTCAGAGACTGCTCAGGGCCCACATATGACAGGTGCCACCGGAAGAGCCAGAGAGACACCTGGGAGCAGGCAATGCGGCCTCCAGCCTCACGAAGCAGGCAGGCACACAGGTGGTGACAGTGACTCACCGCCAGGGAGAAGTGACCAGGAAATGGAAGAGGCCCTAGGAGGCCTCCCTTTGACAGGGTGGCCTCTGTGCAGAGTGTGCGGGACTTCCTGGCAGGGGGGACTCTGAGAGGGCGTGTCCCTGGCTCATAAGCTGTGAGTTTGACTCCAGTCTGTCTGTCCCAGAGCTCGCCCCTCACACCTCAGTGCTGCTCTGGGGTCGTCCCCGCTGCCTGGCCACGCCACCTGTCGCTCACCGTGTGGCTTCGAGGTGGCCTGCGCTCGGACACTGTGCGCACGCAGATTGTGCCTGTGGGCGTGGACACGTCTGTTTTCTCTCCTTGCAGCAGACACTGAAGACGTGTGCATTGTAGAAAGATTGTTCTCAAGCAGCTTGGTGGCCATTGTCAGCCTCAAAGCTCCCAGGAAGCTAAAAGTTTGCCACTTTAAGAAAGGCACTGAGATTTGCAACTACAGCTACTCCAACACGATACTGGCAGTGAAGTTGAACAGGCAGGTGAGTGGCGCTCTCCTCTCCATCTCAGGGTCTCGGTGTGGTTTCCCCAGTGCCTCGAGGACAAAGCCGGTGCTCCTTAGCGTTTCTGGTCCCTCGGCCCTCTGGTCCCCGCACCAGCACCTCCCCCCCCCCCACTGTGCCCTGACTCGGCTGCTCGTGAGTTTTGCTCAAATCACTGCAGTCCTGATGAAGGCCCTTGTTTCTGCCACATCGTTTTACTCATCCCTCCAAGGCACAGGGTCTCTGTCCAGCAGGTCCTCAAAATGCGTCACTGTGTTATGACCTGATGAGATGCTGTAGTAACGAACCTTTTGTTCCTGTCAGTTACCCTCCAGTACATTGGTTTTCTTCTACCTCATTTCACTCGATGCACAGTCACCAGGAACCTGTCAGCATTGTTAAGCAAGAGCTGGCTGTATGTCCATAAACTCCTCCTTAGAGTTAAATCACCATTTATTTAGCTTCTTTTGCTTTTACAAATGTTACTTTAAAAAAAAAAACTTAAGTTTTAAAACTTAAAACATGCGCGTATGTTCCCATAGCAGCAAGAGCGTATGCGTGCCTGGCTGCCTTGCTTGTATAAATCCTCTCCTGGGTGCACCACAAAAGTGCACCCATCTCAGAATGCAGCCGGAACCTAGACACCTGCGAAATAACGCGGGTGCAGAATGAAGGTTTATACTTTTAAGAAATCCCTAGGCCTGGGTCTCCAAACTTTTTACACAGGGGACCAGTTCACTGTCCCTCAGACCATTGGAGGGCCGCCACATACAGTGCTCCTCTCACTGACCACCAATGAAAGAGGTGCCCCTTCTGGAAGTGTGGTGGGGGGCCGGATAAATGGCCTCAGGGGGCCGCATGTGGCCCGCGGGCCGTAGTTTGTGGAAGCCCGCATCTTCCTGCGCCTGATTCAACACCAAGCCTCCAAGGCACTCAGTCTGGTTTTCATGGCGGGAGGGGTGGGATTGGGTAAGGGATGAGAGACAAAAACAAAATGTGCTTTTCTGAGCTGCAGCTGCCCCATTTCTGTGACGTGGAATTAGCTCCCGTAGTTAGAAGTCCTCATACAAGCAGCAGGAATCGTCGGCAGGCATGCCGGCTCCAGACACCACCTGCCAGGGTGGGTGAGGAACAGGGGAGGGCCGCCCGGTAATGCCGGCGTCCTCTGCACGCGAGCGTCCCATCTGCGTGCTGTTCCAGAAGGCAGGCAAAGCAGCCTCATCCAAGAGTCCAGGTGGAGGTGAGGGCTGCAGTGTCTTGGCTCTCGTTAGTCTGGCTTTCTGTTTGTGTCCCTCTCCTAGAGGCTCATCGTGTGCCTGGAAGAGTCTCTGTACATACACAACATCCGGGACATGAAGGTCCTGCACACGATCAGGGAGACACCCCCAAACCCGGCAGGTAGGTGAGCTGGGCGGAGAGCCCGTTTTCCCGAGTCGCCTGGTAAAGGTGGCCCAGGGGAGGTGCTTTCTCCTCGGAGGTCCCATGGGTATACGCAGATTTAAAACCTATTGGCCTTAAGCCACGCTCCCTTCTTCTGATGCTGGTCTTGTGGCCACGTAAATCACTGGGTTGGTCAGCTTCCAATTTTGAGGTCACTGGAAACGTCTAAGCAGAGGCTTTAAGTCTGCTTTTATGACCCTGCTGTCACCTGAGATAGAACCTAGAAGCCCAGCAGTGCAGCGTCCAGGTGGCCCAGAGCTCCACCCTGCCCCGGGTTAACTAAAAGCTGTCAGGTCAGACGACTGGCTGCACAGGCGCCCTCGGGCCCTGACCCCGCTGTGCTCCCTGTGTCCTCAGGCCTGTGCGCGCTGTCCATCAACAACGACAACTGCTACCTGGCCTACCCCGGCAGCGCCACCATCGGAGAGGTGCAGGTTTTCGACACCATTAACTTGGTGAGCTTCCTCGGGGACTTGGAGAGCTCTTGAGAATGTGCCTTGTTCCTGAGGGGGCGCTGGGCTCGTAGAGGAAAGTGGGCCGGGCGGGCCGTCTCGGGTGCCGTCCGCGCTCACCCCGCTCGGCTCCTGCAGCGTGAGTGCTGGGAGGCGCCAGAAAGTTCCAGGTGCCCAGCGATAAAGCGCTTTGCCTTGTTAAGGTTTTGAGCACATTTCCTTGTCCCTACCTCAGTAAATCGGGTGGATTTGGTGTGTTGACCAGATGGTAGTCACGTTTAACTGGTTCTCCCTTCCAGAGGGCGGCCAACATGATCCCAGCTCACGACAGTCCTTTAGCCGCGCTGGCTTTTGACGCCAGTGGAACCAAACTCGCCACCGCCTCTGAGAAGGTAAGGCTGCCGGGCCCCGTGGAGAACTCGCCCAGAGGTTTCCGCAGACCAGTCCGTTCACACAGATGAGCTTCTGTGCCAGCCACTCACAGAGAGGCACCGGTGACAGCCCACCTGGCAGGCCGTGAGGGGGCTGCAGGGAGCGGCTCTCCCCAGCCAGGGAGCTCGGGGCCTTTGGGCCAGGAGACTGAAGGCCCTCGTAGCCCGCACTCACCTGCGCTGTGTGGTCACCACGCAGCGCACGCTGGGAGAGAGAGCACTCAGAACAGGTGAAGAGTGTAAAAAGCAGAGACGGGGCTGTCCGGGCCTGAGCAGAACACGTTTCACTGTATTTCACCCATTGTTTTCTGTTTTACAAAGTCATGATCTGCATGGTATGGAGTTTCTCTAAGTTCCAAAAAAAAACTTTTAATAGCTCTACAGTATTCAGTTGTGATGGCTTAAACATCATTCTTCTAAGATGTTTATATTGTTTCTAATACTTAGATTATGTTAGAAGAACATGTTAACATATAAATACAACTTACTAATGTTTAGAGTATAGATAATAGTGTGTCTCTAATTATTAGGAGAGTCTAGCGAGAAGAATTGCTGAGTTAAAAGGATGTGGCCTTTTCTACGAACAGGAGAAAACGGCTTTGGCAGTCCGTTCTGTGTGAACCTCCTCTCTCTCAGCCTTTGTGACACTGAGGGCCCTCATTCTCCGAACTTGAACGGCTGTGTCTGTTTCCTTTGTTGTTCCTCTCCTCAGAAACTCCATTCAGGCCTGGCCTGTGGTGGTGCAGTGGATAAAGTGTCCACCTGGAACACTGAGGTCGCCGGTTCAAAACCCTGGGCTTGCCCGGTCAAGGCACATGTGGGAGTTGATGCGTCCTGCTCCTCCCCCCTTCTCTCTCTTGGGGATCTTGTCTGTCCTCCAGGCTTGTTCCTCTCTTGAGCACTGGCACCTGCTCCTCAGTTGCATGCTGCCTGAGTTCGCTTGGGTGCTTTTGCCCCAGAATGTAAAGTAGGCTCCCTTCCGAAGTCGCCTTTTCCCTCGAACCAGCCAACCAAGTAAGGTGCAGAACGCCGGCTCCCTGCACGGGCCTCCATGGTGCTGCGTTCATGGGTCACTTGTGTCATGAACTATACTAGGCCCTTTATATTCATTGCCTCATTTGATCCCCTCATCAGATGAATGTGTTTCTATTTCATACTGAGAGCTCAGAGAGGGTAAGTGACTTGCCCAGGGTCATCCAGCTGGGCAGAGACAGGGATTGGGCCTCAAGCCTGGCTTTGCGTTTGAACACTGGGCTGGACATCTGCAGTATCACCCTGTCCTTTTCCGCCCCCCAGGAGCACGAAATGGCCGTGAGATTCTGTCAGCCCTTGAATACCCAAAGTGCTGTGTTTATGAGGTCTCGGGAAGGCACTAAGACACTTTATGGAATTTCAAGGCCAGTAAAGATAGAACAGTTTCTTCTGGGCTGTGAAGAGCAAACTCTTGGTTTACTTTTAAACAGCATCTTTCTGGTTTGTGGGGTTAGACCACCAGTGGCCGCCTCAGCCCTGCTGTGTGCTAGGAGCTGGCCCCCGGGCTGTGTGGCTTCATCCGCCTTCGGGAACTGCAGCCCAGCCTGACCAACAACCTGTAGTTAATTAGTATTACACAGTAGGTATGCCATTAACTATATATTTAAAAGTGTAGGCTACAAAAAAGCAAAACTTCCACCATGGTTATTTTTTATGTGAATGCACTGTTTTCTCTCTCTAATTCTTGAGAATTATAAACTCAGTGGTGTCCCTGACCCAGAGAGAATAGCTAACGCTGGGACCAGTGCTGTTGGTCTGCAGCCTGAGCTGGAGGGGGGAGGGGGGGCTGTGCAGCGTCCCAGGCCATCGGGCTCCCGGCTGCTGCAGTGGGGGGGGGGGGCAGAGGAGGGGGGCGTTCTCTCACGGCCCCAGGGTGAGAGCACCATGTGCTTTCACTTCCTGGGTCTCTCACTCCCCCCCCCCCCCATGCCCTGGTCCTATCTGTCTACCCACAGACCCCGTGAGTGTTAGGAGATAGAGGGTGGCGGGAGGACTGACACCTCCAAGCAGGGAGGTGCTGTAGCTCGCCACTTACCTGTCTTAGTCGATAGAAGGCTTTTTGTAATGTAGGTCTTACCGTTCTGTAGGTTTGAACCGATTCATTTGTAGACAGTTGAGCAATGTGTTCAGCTAATCAGTTCTCTTGGTCAGTAACTCAGTGGCAAGAAAGGATGTCAGTGGAGCCCTAAAACTTCTTAATAGTATGAATTTCAAATAACTTAGAAAAAATAAGACTAGTATGTTCTGCATTTGACTTCAAGGCTATTAGTGTTTAGAATAAGTGAGTTAGGGTGAATTGATTAAAGTTGAAATTGAATATTGAGCGAATGGGGGAGTGTTTTAGTGTGCTCACAGCAGAAAGCGGGACAGTGGTTGTGCAGTGGGCCTGCTGCAGGGCTGGCCGGAGAGGGCTCAGACACTGGAGGACTGCCTCGGAGAGGGCTCAGACACTGGGGGGCTGGCCGGGAGAGGGCTCAGACACTGGGGATCTGGCCGGGAGAGGGGGCTCAGACACTTGGGGGGCTGACCGGGAGGGGGCTCAGACACTGCAGGATTAGCCGGGAGGGGGCTCAGACACTTGGGGGGCTGGCCGGGAGGGGGCTCAGACACTTGGGGGGCTGACCGGGAGGGGGCTCAGACACTGGGGGCCTGACTGGCCAGGAGGGGGCCCTGACACTGGGGGGCTGGCCGGGAGGGGGCTCAGACACTGGGGGGCTGACTGGCCAGGAGGGGGATCAGACACTGGGGGGCTGACTGGCCAGGAGGGGGCCCTGACACTGGGGGGCTGGCCGGGAGGGGGCTCAGACACTGGGGGCTGACTGGCCAGGAGGGGGCCCTGACACTGGGGGGCTGGCCGGGAGGGGGCTCCGACACTGGGGGGCTGACTGGCCAGGAGGGGGCTCCGACACTGGGGGGCTGACTGGCCAGGAGGGGGCTCAGATACTTGGGGGGCTGACTGGCCAGGAGAGGGCTCAGATACTTGGGGGGCTGACTGGCCAGGAGAGGGCTCAGATACTTGGGGGGCTGACTGGCCGGGAGGGGGCTCAGATACTTGGGGGGCTGACTGGCCAGGAGAGGGCTCAGATACTTGGGGGGCTGACTGGCCAGGAGAGGGCTCAGATACTTGGGGGGCTGACTGGCCGGGAGGGGGCTCAGATACTTGGGGGGCTGACTGGCCGGGAGAGGGCTCAGACACTGGGGGGGCTGCAACACTGGGGGGCTGGCCGGGAGGGGGCTCCGACACTGGGGGGCTGACTGGCCGGGAGGGGGCTCCGACACTGGGGGGCTGACTGGCCAGGAGGGGGCTCAGACACTGGGGGGCTGACTGGCCAGGAGGGGGCTCCGACACTGGGGGGCTGACTGGCCAGGAGGGGGCTCAGACACTGGGGGGGCTGCAACACTGGGGGGCTGGCCGGGAGGGGGCTCTGACACTGGGGGCTGACTGGCCGGGAGAGGGCTCCGACACTGGGGGGCTGGCCCACAGTACGCTGTCATTGAAAAACGTGCCACATTTTATTTCTAATCTGACAGAAACAAAGTTTGCTTTTACTTGCCTAAATCCTTTTTTCCTTCCTCTTTTCCCTGTCTCAGGGGACCGTGATTAGGGTATTTTCCATTCCAGAGGGACAGAAACTCTTTGAGTTCCGGAGAGGAGTGAAGAGGTCAGTATATAAATCTCCAAAACTGAATCTGGAGCTTCTCTTTGGGTTGTGGTTTTATAGTCTCTGAGAGCAACAACTTAGAACTGGACACTGGACGCCCAGAGAAACAGCCGAGGTTCCAGCCCAGCTGGACAGTTGTGGGAAGTCAAGGGACATTTTCTGAAGCATGCTGGATTTCGTGTGCCTGTGGTCCCGCCTGAGCGCAGAGTGATGGCCAGATAGCCGGCGTGGAGGAACTCGCAGAGCCAGGCCCCGGGCCGCGTGCGTTCCTCAGCGGCTGCACGGTGGACCAGGGGCTTCTGAGCTGGTTAGCAGGCTCTGTCCTTGCTGACAGCTCCCCCTCTCCCCCTCTCCCTTTTCAACCCAGCAAGTGGCTTTGGCTCTTTCTTTTAAAACAAACGAACCATAAGTCATGGCGTGGGCTCCCTCCCATGCACGCCCACCTGCCAGCGGGACTCGGGGCACTGGCGCTGGTCTCTCAGGTCGTGCGCCCAGTTAGGCCGGAGGCCTGTCGACCCTCCCAGAGCTGCCCGCCCACTCCGAGGTCCCTGCTTCTCGTGCCGTTTCTGTTCCTCCTCCTTCCCATTCTGGTCGCCCTCTGGCCGCGTGCTCATCTTGGTCTCAGCTGTTGGCCGCGTCAGTCCCTTTGTCAGACTTGAGCCCAGGCTGTTCTTTGAGGATGGGACTGCAGTTAGAGCACACCCATGTGGGCCTGTCGCTGCCTCCTTTTGCCTGTAGGGTTAACTCCAGACTCCTAAACTCCTCGGCCTGTCTCAGCCTCCAGCCCTTTCGTTGCAGCTGTTTTATTTCCCTTCCTGTTGCTCCCAGTCCCAGCCGCACCGCGTTCAGCTCTTCAGGAGAGGAGCCTCTGTCTCCACGGGCTCTTGCATGTGCTGTCTACTGTGCTGGGACTGGCGTGTGGGTGACCTAGCTGACCCCTGAACCCTTCTAGCCTGCACCAGGTGTTCCTTGATCCCCCTCCCCCCTCCCCCCTCCCCTTCAGTGGGAGTTCCCCCTCTGCCTCTGCGGCCCGTCCCCCTTTGTGGCCCCTCTGCCGGACCTGCACACCCCTTGCCATGGGCTCCAGAAAGCTGTTCCTGGAAAACTAAGTATTTTGAATGCTGAAGGTTTTACCCTATTAAACACTGTCAAGATTGCCAGTTTACCCTCAGAATTGCTGTGATTCTAAGAAAATTGGCTATTTGAGAACGTATTAAAGACTTGTTCTTACTCAGTATTACCTTTCAAACATTTCTCTCAGAATTTTGAGGTGACTAGAGCAGAGGGAGAAAGCAACCAGTGACACACACACCCCCCGGCTGTAGGGACTGTTCGTCCCTGTGGCGTAGTTGGCAGTCCCTTGGGGAGGCCGTGGTCGCCCGCAGCGCCTCTGGGTGGCTCGTGACCAGCCCCTCCTCCTCCTGCAGGTGTGTGAGCATCTGCTCCCTGGCCTTCAGCATGGACGGCATGTTCCTGTCCGCCTCCAGCAACACCGAGACTGTGCACATCTTCAAACTCGAGACCGTGAAGGAAAAGTGAGTTGCAGAGATTCATTTGTTTAGAAATCAGCAGAGCCCTTGGCCCAGCTCACACTGACGGTGGAAACGTGAGCACAGACACGTCCTGCTTCTGAGGCTCCTGCAAGGAGGGGCCCTGCCCTGGCTCCCGGATACGTGCCCTTCTGCACTCGGCAGTGTGGGGACTCGCCCTGCACGGTGGCCCTGTGCTGTGGGGCGTGTGTGCACGTGAGGTTAGCCGGAGGGTCGAGGTGGCTGCTCTGGGCAGTCCAGACGTCCTCCCCCTTCACGCCCCTATGCACAGAAGCACATCTGAGCCCACTGCCCAGTGGCGGGAGCACTTGTCCCCAGTTTCCCCAAAGGTGGGCATCATGTTGAAAGCAGTTGCTTTAAGCTGCGTATTACTGTAACGGCTGTGTATGGTGAGCGAGGTGCTGCCGACCTGTTCTCTCAGTGTAAACGCATCCCCGTCTTTAGTGCATGCTCTGTCTTGACCTTACAAATATGTGCAAGAAGAACAACAAAAATAGGCTATGGGAAAATAACAATTTGAAATTTGTATTTACAAGGTGTTTAGAGACTTCCTGTTAAAAATATTCAGGGCTTGGCCCTGGCCGGTTGGCTCAGTGGTAGAGCGTCAGCCTGGCGTTCAGAAGTCTCGGGTTCGATTCCCGGCCAGGGCACACAGGAGAAGCGCCCATCTGCTTCTCCACCCCTTCCCCTCTCTTTCCTCTCTGTCTCTCTCTTCCCATCCCACAGCCAAGGCTCCATTGGAGCAAAGATGGCCCGGGCGCTGGGGATGGCTCCTTGGCCTCTACCCCAGGCGCTAGAGTGGCTCTGGGTGCAACAGAGCAACGCCCCGGAGGGGCAGAGCATCGCCCCCTGGTGGGCAGAGCATCGCCCCCTGGTGGGCGTGCCGGGTGGATCCCGGTCGGGCGCATGCGGGAGTCTGTCTGACTGTCTCTCCCCGTTTCCAGCTTCAGAAAAATACAAAAAAAAAAAAAATATTCAGGACTTAAAAAATGATCCGAATAGATTGTAAATGGGGCCGTGTCTGTGCCCACGTTTGCTGCGAGTTGCCGTAATCGAGTGCAGCGCCTCGGGAAGGGCATGGCTCTCAGAGGTCGTGGCTTTCTGTGCCCTGTCTTCCTGAGGTGTGGGAAATCTGTCTTTCAAGTTCTGGGGCTGATCCTTGCCTGTGTGGGGGTGGGACGTGGGCATGCTCAGTGAACTCAGTGAAGTCACGTGACTGAGGGCTTTCTCTCCTAGGCCTCAGGAGGAGCCCACCACCTGGACCGGGTACTTTGGGAAGGTGCTCATGGCTTCCACCAGCTACTTGCCCTCCCAAGTAACAGAGATGTTCAACCAGGGCAGAGCCTTTGCTACAGTCCGCCTGCCTTTCTGTGGTCACAAAAACATCTGCGCCCTAGCCACGTGAGTAGGGCAAGCAGCTTCCATCCCTCCCGAACGGTGACTGGTGTGGTCCTGTTACCGTTCTTGTTACAGTTCTTCCAGCCTGAGAATGTCTGCAGACTCAGAGCTGTGGTCCAGTCAGGGTTTACATGAGGGGCAGGGACAGGGGCCCCTTCGTTGTCGTGAGACGTGACTGCTTTCTCAGTGTTGTCCCAGAGGTCTCTCTGTGTCCGTGGACTGTTTGTAGAGTTCATGGAACAGCTGTGTGAGATGCCAGTGTTAACTTCAGGGCTGCAGGCCGACACGGTGGCTGCGGGACGCACGTCCCCACAGGCTTCACTGCCCTGTCTGGGTGCCGCTGTGCAATCCTGTGCTCAGGCCTCTCTGGGACTGTGAATTTTGTCAACATTATTTTTCATCCTTTTTATCCAACTGGCATTGTTGGAAATGTCTTATGACGTTGCCTACTTTTAGTTGTCCGAGGAACCAGGAGACCGGCTTTGACCACCTGCTTTCCTGCGGCTGTCGGTTCATTCACGTTCAGAACCCCCTTGGCCTTGATGTGGCCACAGGTGGCACGGTGGGCGTGACCTCTCTTCCTATACACACGCAGTATATCAAGTTCACGAAACGAAATCTGTGCTTGCTTTTTGGGGGGAGGGGGCCTGCCCTGGCCATGCCGACGGCGAGGCCGCTAATGAGGCCTCTGTGTGAAAGTCGTGGTCCTAGAATGTGGCTGTTTTTATTCTCACTAGAATTCAAAAGATTCCCCGATTGCTGGTGGGAGCTTCCGACGGGTACTTGTACATGTACAACCTGGACCCCCAGGAAGGGGGTGAGTGCACCCTGATGAAGCAGCACAAGTAAGTGGGCCTCTGCTGGCTGCTCGCGCTCTCTGGGCAGTCTCTGCCACGGGGCGCCTCCACGTGCGACAGCGGCCGTGCTGGTCAGCAGCCCGCCTTGCCAGACAAGCCCTACCATGGGCAGAGATGGGTAGGAAGTGGCTGGTGCTACGCCTGCCCTTCGTTGGCAGAGGGGGCGTTTAGCCGTCCCCCACCCCCCAGAGATCGGGTACAGACATGCCAAGCGTTTCCCAAGAAAGGGGTGGCCACACTGTCCACCACACTGTCCTCCACACTGTCCGCCACACTGTCCTCCACACTGTCCGCCACAGTGCAGGACACATCTGTTTGAGCCACACTGTCCACCACAGTGCAGGACACATCTGTGGGAGCCACACTGTCCGCCACAGTGCAGGACACATCTGTGGGAGCCACACTGTCCGCCACAGTGCAGGACACATCTGTGGGAGCCACACTGTCCACCACAGTGCAGGACACATCTGTGGGAGCCACACTGTCCACCACACTGTCCGCCACAGTGAAGGACACATCTGTGGAAGCCACACTGTCCGCCACAGTGCAGGACACATCTGTGGGAGCCACACTGTCCACCACACTGTCCGCCACAGTGCAGGACACATCTGTGGGAGCCACACTGTCCACCACACTGTCCGCCACAGTGCAAGACACATCTGTGGGAGCCACACTGTCCGCCACAGTGCAAGACACATCTGTGGGAGCCACACTGTCCACCACACTGTCCACCACAGTGCAGGACACATCTGTGGGAGCCACACTGTCCACCACACTGTCCACCACAGTGCAGGACACATCTGTGGGAGCCACACTGTCCGTCACAGTGCAGGACACATCTGTGGGAGCCACACTGTCCGTCACAGTGCAGGACACATCTGTTTGAGCCACACTGTCCGTCACAGTGCAGGACACATCTGTGGGAGCCACACTGTCCACCACAGTGCAGGACACATCTGTGGGAGCCACACTGTCCACCACACTGTCCGCCACAGTGCAGGACACATCTGTGGGAGCCACACTGTCCACCACAGTGCAGGACACATCTGTGGGAGCCACACTGTCCGTCACAGTGCAGGACACATCTGTGGGAGCCACACTGTCCGTCACAGTGCAGGACACATCTGTTTGAGCCACACTGTCCACCACAGTGCAAGACACATCTGTGGGAGCCACACTGTCCACCACACTGTCCGCCACAGTGCAGGACACATCTGTGGGAGCCACACTGTCCACCACACTGTCCACCACAGTGCAGGACATATCTGTGGGAGCCACACTGTCCACCACACTGTCCACCACAGTGCAGGACACATCTGTGGGAGCCACACTGTCCTCCACACTGTCCGCCACAGTGCAGGACACATCTGTGGGAGCCACACTGTCCGTCACAGTGCAGGACACATCTGTGGGAGCCACACTGTCCACCACACTGTCCACCACAGTGCAGGACACATCTGTGGGAGCCACACTGTCCACCACACTGTCCGCCACAGTGCAGGACACATCTGTGGGAGCCACACTGTCCACCACAGTGCAGGACACATCTGTGGGAGCCACACTGTCCGTCACAGTGCAGGACACATCTGTGGGAGCCACACTGTCCGTCACAGTGCAGGACACATCTGTTTGAGCCACACTGTCCACCACAGTGCAAGACACATCTGTGGGAGCCACACTGTCCACCACACTGTCCGCCACAGTGCAGGACACATCTGTGGGAGCCACACTGTCCACCACACTGTCCACCACAGTGCAGGACATATCTGTGGGAGCCACACTGTCCACCACACTGTCCACCACAGTGCAGGACACATCTGTGGGAGCCACACTGTCCTCCACACTGTCCGCCACAGTGCAGGACACATCTGTGGGAGCCACACTGTCCGTCACAGTGCAGGACACATCTGTGGGAGCCACACTGTCCACCACACTGTCCACCACAGTGCAGGACACATCTGTGGGAGCCACACTGTCCACCACACTGTCCGCCACAGTGCAGGACACATCTGTGGGAGCCACACTGTCCGCCACAGTGCAGGACACATCTGTGGGAGCCACACTGTCCGTCACAGTGCAGGACACATCTGTGGGAGCCACACTGTCCACCGCACTGTCCGCCACAGTGCAGGACACATCTGTGGGAGCCACACTGTCCACCACACTGTCCACCACAGTGCAGGACACATCTGTGGGAGCCTGCTTGCTCCCTGGGACGTAGATTTTCTCAGAAAAGAGGAGTTGATACTTGTTCATTGGAAAGTAGTGCAGTTTGATTTTCTGCTTTTGCTTTTTTTTACCAAAAGTGGTAACAATGCTCTACTATACTATTCTGATGATTGGGGTGGAAGTGGGGAGTATTTTTTATAGCAGATTCTATTTGTGATCGTCAGTCTCAAAGATGAAATAAGATGGTCTCACTAGGCATAACTCTTTTTCATTAGCTTTTCCCTATAAAAGTTCGAGTGATTAGATGCCCAGTCACCGTAGTGTCGGGAATGCTGGCTGGTAGCCTGTGCCGCTGTCGCTGCAGGTCTGGCCCTCTGGGCCACTGCGCTCCTGACCACGTTTGTTTCTCTCCACTTTGACCAGGCTGGATGGCAGTATGGAGACAACCAATGAGATCTTAGACTCTGCCTCTCATGACTGCCCCTTAGTAACTCAGACCTACAGCACAGCGGTGGCCAAAGGTCCTCACGCGCCTGCGTCTCCGACGAGACTGGGTAAGGCTGTGACACAGACCTGGAGGGTCAGTTGTGCTGGGGCCTCCCCTGGGGTTCCTGTGCGCTGTGCTTTTCACCCTGACCAGTGTTCCGGCCACCACTGACCGGGGCAGGGAGAGACGGTCCTCAGACAGGCCAGCTCTTGTCGCCTGGGCTCTTCTGGGCGCTTGAAGGCTGAATTCACTTTCTTCCTCTTTAGAGGAAAGGAGAGACGGCTGGGCGAGTTGAGTGCGCAGGTTTGCTTCCTGGCGCGCTGCCTCTCCACTAGAATGTAGCCCTGCACCCACCACCGCCGAGTGTTTGTCCTGGGTCTCTGCCTCCCACTGGCTGCTTGTTCTGCGAGCCGGCCTGGGACCCCTGGGACCCCTGTATGCTGCACAGAAGCTGTCAGCATACAGACAGGTGGCCGGTCCAGCCCTGACTGTTCCACGCCCGTGAGCCATCTTTCCCCAGAGAGTGAGCTTGCCTCCAGGCGGCCCTGGAGTCGGCTCCCGTGTGGGGTGGCTCTTGCTTGGCACCCCCTTTGAGGCCGAGTGCCCTTTCAGTTACCGGGAGCCCTGGGTGTCTGCTCCACAGGGCTGGGCATCTCACGTGACCAGTTAGAGGAGCGCTCCATTCTCTCTGCTCACGGGGACACTGACAGCCCGTCCATCAGGAAGCCCTCGTGGGCTCTGCAGCCATCTTTTCTGCAAGTTATGAATTTTGGAAAGTAAATGACTTCATCTCGAGCTGCCTAAGGCTGCAGAAAGCTCATGAGTCTGAGGAGAGGTTAAAATTGAGTCTGTGTGGGCGGGCTGCCATTTATAAATGCCCCCGTGGCTCTGCCCCCGCCCCCTGGGTGACCGCTCTGTCTCTTTGCAGCCTACACAGACGAGCTGGGCGCGGTGGGCGGCGCCTGCCTGGAGGAGGAGGCCAGCGCCCTGCGGCTGGAGGAGGACAGCGAGCATCCTCCCATGATTCTCCGGACGGACTGAACCCGACCTGTGAACTCTGACCCCACGGCAGAGAACACGGGCTGGCAGAGGACTTGGTGTTATGCTGCTATGAACTTTGACCTGAGTTGAGGGAGAGGATGGCAGACTTAAACAGAAAAAACAAGATTGTAGCTGTAGTCTCGTTCGCTACTGTTGAGAAATACATGGTTTTCACTTCAGTGGCTCTTCATCCTGCTATATGAATTTTAGCTTTTTGTTTGTTTCTCTTTTTGCCAAAATTAACTGTTTGGTGAAGCCCTTGAAATCTCCTTGCTTTGCATGCATTAATGTGCCAAGCCAGCGTAGGACAGCTAGTAGCCACTTCCTAACCGCGGTCGTGCGGTTGTTACAGCCCGTACCCGTGAGGCACACGTGCAGAGCGGGTCTGTGTGTAGAGGCTGGTTCTGCTCGGACAGGTCCAAGGCCCCAGGGCTGGGGTGGGCAGCGGCCTTGGGGAAGGGGCCTCCCAGAGCCCCCATGGGCCATGTCTTTGCTTTATTTTGCTAATTAAATTCTTTCCAAATTGGACTCTTCTGGGATTTCTTTTATGGTGGACTTCTGTTTCTGGTCTTGTTTCCCGTGTGGATAGTGACAGAGAAGTTCTTTCTGTTACTGGAGACCTTTCTTTCTGACAGCAGGTGAACTTGAAGGAATGCCTAGGAGTTCCAGGGCACAGGGAAGTGGTCTCTGTATAATTAAACCATCTGGTCTTGGCTCTCATCTTCCTGCTGAGTAGCGGTGTGTGTGCCTGGTTTGTTTCCTAGGGAAGCCTCTAGCTGTTTCTGCGTCTGTACGTAGCACAGAATTAAAGCGTGGTGGTCCTGAGTTGTCCTCTTTGAGCCCCACTGTCTGCCTGGGGCTCCTCTCACCCGTGTCGGGAGTGGTGGCAAGAAAAGCCGGCTGTGAACACCTCCTTCACGGCGGTACGTGTGCCTTTTCTATTTGGATCTTACGAAATTGTGCAGCGGAGTGCAGAGAGGTCGTGGTCAGAGTCCAGCCCGCCCGGCGTCCCCCGTCCCTTTTACATCATTTTAAACCTCAGATGCCTCAGCTCTGCGTTGCAAACCAGGAGACGTGCAGGCCAGGTCCCGAGGGACGAGGAGTGGCGTTGGGGGCAGGCAAGGTCTTCTGGATTCTTTGGAATGTGGCTGCTGAGAGGAGGGGTAGGAAGCAGCCGTGTTGCTTTGTTGCTTTGTCCTCCCTTTTCGCTGTTGGGTCTCTGGGCAGAGGAGGCTCAGAGCTGTGTGCCTCAGGGCGTGTCTCTGGGTGTGGCAGGGAGTGGCTCATCAGAGAGAAAGAAAGGGGGCTTGGCTGAGCCGACTGCCAGCTGCAAGTGCCTGATTCAGCCCCAGGTCAGTCCGTGCGCCTCAGGCTGCGTGTCCAGTGGTGGCTCTGAGGTAGAAGCCTAAATGTGAGCGGTGCCCCGAGCGAGTGCTAGCTGCAGCACAGCCCTCTGGGAACACGGGCTGGCAGCCACGTGAGGCGCCGTGTCGGGTGAAGGTGGGACATGCTCTCAGGTCGCTGGCAGGTCTTCCCTGCCTCCCTGACGATGTGGTCACAGTGACACACCTGGCAGGATGAGTGTCTGCAGAGCCCTGAGCGAGGGTGCCCTTTGCCCTGGAGCTAGAGGGCCCGGTCAGGACAGTTGTCCCGTGTCCAGCCTGGAATGTTTCCCACTGGCTCCCCTAGACCTTCGGTGGCACACCTGTCCAGCGCGAGTGTCGATGGGAAAGCAGTGTCAGAGGTGCCTGTGACAAGGTGGGGCTAAGCAAGGGGGTCCCGTTAACCAGAGTGAGACCTGCCTGTCCTGTGTCCTGTGAGACAGTCCTGACCTCAGTGCCTGCTGGTGGCATCCCATGTGTGAGGACTGGGGGAATCGAGGTGACTTTGCTGTGTCCTGTGGACAGTCCTGACCTCGGTGCCTGCTGGTGGCATCCCATGTGTGAGGACTGGGGGAGTCGAGGTGACTTTGCTGGGCGTCTCGTGGTCAGAGGCATGTGAGACAGTCCTGACCCCGGTGCCTGCTGGTGACATCCCATGTGTGAGGACTGGGGGAGTCGAGGTGGCTTTGCTGGGCGTCTCGTGGTCAGAGGCATGAGTTTTCTTCGGTCCTTTGGACGTGACAGTCAGAACATGTGGGGGTTCTCTTTCTTCTTTCAGCCTCAGTTGCTTCAATGTTCAGGTGGGCAGTCAGGAAAGAAGGGCCACCTGCGCTCCCCGCTGGGCCCGGCAGGGTGGCCAGGAGGCAGGTGTGTGGGTCCTGCCCGGTGTTCCTCCTCTGTCGTGGAAACCGTTTGTGGCTGCGTCTGAGGTGCCCCGTGTGCCCAGGAGGGAAAACCAAGGGCCTGTCCACTGCTGGCCGACTAACCATGCGAACTGTCCCCCTCGTGTTTCTCTGCGTTTCTCTGCCGTGAGTACCTCCTCCTCTGCGCTCTGGCCCCCCAGGCTCAAGGCACGCACCGGAGTGGAAGCTGCCCGGCGAACAGGCTGGGCACCTGGACAGACCCCCGCGGAATCCGTGTGCCGATCTGCTGAACTCCAGACCATACATGAACTTTATTTTTTTTATTATGTCATATTTTCCAAATCTCGGAAAAGATGGTTTGGGGGAGCTTAAGAAACCAAACCCAGAAAACTTACTCAAAGGACTCCTGTGAATTGGGACCAAACCTTTTGTAACTTCTCAACAAGGGAACCAAGATTTGAACTGGACCTGAATCGGTCTCCAGTGGACCCGAATTCTCCCCATCACTGCCGCGTCCTGGACGGGACAGTGAGAACGATCTTATCCCCCAGGGTCGCCGTGATGGGTGACACCCCACGTGGGCTGTGGACGCCTGCTCAGCACCTGACACTGACACCAGTGGTTTTTATTCGTTTCTGGTTGTCTGATACACAGCTGGCAGGAAAGGGGAAAGAACGACAAATGTCATTCATGTTCAAGGTTGTATGTGTCCCCTTCAGCCCTGCCTTTCCTACTCCTGGGTTCTGAGAACAGCCACAGCTCCGGGGTGTGCAGGGGAAGCTTGCCGAGTCCGGCCAGCAGCCCGGTGAGGCCGGCAGGCTGCGGCCGCCCAGATCCAGGCACCTCTTCCCGGAGCAGACTCCTTCCGGCCTATGGGACATGAGCTCCTACCTTCCGGCTCACCTGAGCGGCGCAGCCTGGCCCCACGAGGACTCCCGAGAGCCCCGGCAAGAAGGAGTGTCCCTGCTCTCCCTGCTCGCCAGTTCATCTGGGGAGGACAGCAGAGAAAGGACCTTCTCATCTTCCCCGTGGCTGACCGGCGGCCACAGATAGAAAAGACTGTGTTCAGGTCACAGCGAGGAAACGGACAGTGAGTGACGGGAAGCGTGTTCCTGGCCCGTTCCTGCCGTCGCTCGTGGTCTGCTGGTGGCGCCGATGAGCAGAGCCACACCGGTTCTCCCCTGTTTGTTCCTGCCCGGGTCTCTCTTGCATGCAGAGAGTGACAGGGTCCCTTGTACGAACTGTGACGCCAGCACAGCCGAAAACCCAAATGCATTCTCTTACAAGTGTACTTAACCCCCCAGCTCTCGGCGGACAGGCGCACGCACGCGGTTTGGGCTCTGCAGCGTCGGAGCCAGCGTGAGGCCGCGTGCCCGTGGACACCGGCGTTCTGTTTGGGAGGAGCGCCTTACACAGAACCCTCCCCCATGAGGAACTTACTTCTCCCTGAAAACATGTAACAATAGATGATTGCCAAGCGGACGAGTTTCACTAATGTCTCTTCGGGTCTTACCCAGGTCATAATTCTTGGCTCGTGTTGTACCTTTACATTCTGTGGATTTTTGCAAAGCACAAAAAAAAAAAAAAAAGAATGGATTTTGAGGTGTGGCCGGCCCTTCTCCAGGTACCTGACCCGCAGAGTCTTTAACTTGGAAAAATTAAATCTTTTTAAAGCTCAGCATTTAAGGGGACTGTTTTGATTCCTCGCCCCTGCACTGTTTCATTCTTTACGGAGTTGTCATTAAATTTTACACGTCTTGGCCCTGGCCGGTTGGCTCAGTGGTAGAGCGTCAGCCTGGCGTGCGGGGGACCCAGGTTCGATTCCCGGCCAGGGCACACAGGAGAAGTGCCCATCTGCTTCTCCACCCCTCCCCCTCTCCTTCCTCTCTGTCTCTCTCTTCCCCTCCCGCAGGGGAGGCTCCATTGGAGCAAAGATGGCCCGGGCGCTGGGGATGGCTCCTTGGCCTCTGCCCCAGGCGCTAGAGTGGCTCTGGTCGCGGCAGAGCGACGCCCTGGAGGGGCAGAGCATCGCCCCTGGTGGGCGTGCCGGGTGGATCCGGTCGGGCACATGCGGGAGTCTGTCTGACTGTCTCTCCCCTTTTCCAGCTTCAGAAAAATACAAAAAAAAAAAAAAAATTTACATGTCTTTATTCGGGGTGTGTGTCCGTGGGTCAGCGGTGTGCACACGCACATGTGGGTGTCCAAGCCGCGGGTGGGTGTGGTCACCGCCTGTGTTCACACCGATGGACCAGGAAGCCCACTTCCAGCAGTGTCTTCTAACCACGTGAAGAAATCAAAACCTGCGTTCTGTTTTATTGGGGGAGAGAGTTGGTTTCTGATGTTTTTGTGTTTGTTTTTATATTCACTGCCTCCTCACAGGCTATGCGGCTCGCTTGTACGGTTATTTAATGCAGTGGGATTCCGCCTGGGATGCTATGGCAAAACATCAGAATCCCGCGGCCCGGCTGAGGTCTTATCAAGGCTTTTGTCCAGGGTCTGTTCTTGTCCTTTGTGGAATAGATGACCTGCCTCTTCCTACTAGAATTCACGGCCAGGTCTGAAAGACAATAAAATCTGACCCCCGCAGGACGGCTGGGAGAAGGCAGGGGAGGGGTGCTCCTGGTGTCGGCGGACAAAGGGCCGGCCCACTCGGGCGACGGGCTGGCCACGGGGAGACCGTGGTTCCCGCTCTGCCGGCACCTGCTGTCACCCCGACGGCAGTGCTGGCATGGTGGCTTCCTCTAGAAGCACGTCCTTCCTACGTGGAACTGCTCAGTCACAATTTCCCCCGAGGTCGGAGCATGTGTTTCTTCAGATCAGAGGCTGAGAAACGTTGGTCTTATGGTCTCCTCCTGTGGAGGCCCCGCCCCTCCACATTGGCTGCCGGCGCGGAGGGGCGGGGCCCTGCCTGTGACAGGTGTCTCATGGCCACGGTCCCACTTGAGACACTGCACCTTGAATTCTTCGAGGAAGTCCACGAGACTCCGTCAATCTATCCATGTGCTGGTGTTCCTGTTTTCTAGAGAGCATTTGTGCTTTTCTCCTATTGTATTTCTTTTTAATTGGGTTAATATGACGCTGTCCTTGAGTTTCTTTAGGACAGCCCAGCGTTTCTCTCTCAGGAGAGTGAAGAGCGGTGTGGTTCTTGCAGCCCTGGTCTCCCTGGGGGAGGCCCTTCCCCAATCTCGTCGGCGCCTGGTCTCCCCAGAGCCGGGGACACGGGAGAGTTCAGACCAAAGTCCCCCCATGAGGTGGGGACCCGGCTCGGGGGCACATGCTGATCTCGTGGGGCTGAAGAACTTGGCAGGTGAGACAGTGCATATTAAGGAGAGAGGATTACAGAATCACCATCTTTTGAAACGATGCCCTTGGGGTGGAATGCCCTGCAGGGAGCGGACCCTAAAGTAAGCCCCTCAGTAAAGTGAAGCCAGTTTTGAGGAGAAGCTTTCAGAAGTTTCTCCCCGCCTGCCCTTGTCAGTGCTGTCCCTGCAGTGACGGGGTGGGTGCTGCGGTGGCTGCAGGGTGGCTCTCGCGCCCCGTTCGTGGGCGTGCCGCTGGCCACCGGCGTTCCGTGGGCCTGGCCTTGCTCATCCCGTGGCCTCCTGGGAGAAATGCCGGGCGTGTTGGCATTGTTACTGGCGAGGTCCTGAAAGACAGGGAGTTCGGAGGTCGTGTCCTCTGAGCAGAGGGCAGGCGGTATGGAGGCAGTACAAGGACTGCTGCTCGGGGCCGGTCCCCACTGAGGGCGCTTCCCTGGGGGACCTTCCTTCACATCCCGTCTGTCAGGAGACGGGCAGGGCGGTGAGGGACACGAACACGTCTTCAGCTCGCTGGCTTTGAACTCGGATATCTCTCCCTGTTGTGCAGAGTGGACAGCTTCCTCCATCACGTGGTGAGTGTCCCTGAGTCAGCGAGGTCCCTTAGTAATGTCAGGGCTCGTGGATTGTTTTAAGGGCCGTGTTGGCTGTGCTGTCCCCATGGGATTCCCACTTCCAACCACCCCTGCCGCATGTCCACTGCGTCCCTCCACTCCGGAGTCCCCCCAAGGGCTGCTGTTGCCTTGAGCATGAAATGTATTCCCAAGACATAAGCAGCCTGACCAGGCGGTGGTGCATTGGATAGAGCGTCGGACTGGGATGCGGAGGACCCAGGTTCGAGACCCCAAGGTTGCGAGCTTGAGCACGGGCTCATCTGGTTTGAGCAAAGCTCATCAGCTTGGACCCAAGGTCGCTGGCTCGAGCAAGGGGTTACTCGGTCTGCTGAAGGCCCCCGGTCAAGGCACATATGAGAAAGCAATCAGTGAACAACTAAGGTGTCGCAATGAAAAACTGATGATTGATGCTTCTCATCTCTCTCCATTCCTGTTTGTCCCTATCTATCCCTCTCTCTGACTCTGTAAAAAAAAAAAAGAAAAAAAAGTACAGACCAGAAAGGTCGCTGCAGGTGTCCCAGGACCCTGCTTCCCATAGAGCATCCTGTGTCCCGTTTCTCCTGCAAATAACACCCCTGCAGGACGCACAGCAGAGCCTTGCTAAGCTCAGGGAGGTGAATGCCAAAAAGGAGCCAGGGAAGGTTAGCAGGGCTAGGTCGCTCCTGAGGAGGAGTTTCAGGACAGCTCCCAGGGGCCCCTTAGTGGTTCCCGGGGCGGGGGCGTCTTAGCTAGGGGGCACCGGGGTTCTTTATGAGATGATAGAAGTGCTCTGGAGTCACCTGTGGTGATGGTGGCAGGTGTCTGTCTATGCTAAAGACCCCGGAATGTGGTCCTGTTGCGAGAGGACTGTGTGGTGTGTGAATTCTATCTCCATGGTGTTCTTAGACAGCAGGGGTGAGCTTGGGTTTGGTCCCGTGTGGAGGGTTGCCCCAGAGCCGTGCTGAACAGGGCCATGTCACCTGCGGAGTCAGCAGCAGACCCCCGGGCAGAACCCCGACACTTTCCGATGGAGGAGGAGGAGGAGAGCCCTCCTGCTGTGTGGTGCCTGGTGGCCTGGTGCCCTGGAGCAAAGCATGCCAGGGCCTGGGTGCTGCCCTGCTGTGGCCACGATGGGGCCGTGGTGGCTACAGCTACCCAAGTCACTGGAGCGGCTACGAGTTTGACCAGGCACCGCCCGCCCATACGGCTGCTTGGGCTTCCTCCCAGCATGGTGGCCACTGGGCAGTCAGATGTCTGCCATGGCTGCCTGCTTCCAAAGAGTAAAAGTGGAAGCTGCCAGTTCTCTTTGCAAAAGAAGGAGCTGGCACATGGTCACCTTGACCTTGTTTACACGGCCGGGAGAGGTCAGAAGGTCAGGGCAGGTGGCAGGGAGGGAAAGGGACTTCACCTGTGAATGGGGAGCAGCAGGTGCCTGCAGGAGGGGAGGTGGGTGACCACTGCCATCTTTGGAGACGACCCCTGGTTGTGCCAACTGCCACTTCCTGCTTGCAGCCCGTGGGTTTCGTGGAGTTGTATCTTCCCAGCCCTGTTACGCTGGACATCTTGAGTCCACTCATTTTAGAAACCAAGAAACAGCACTCCACAACACCCTATGTCCTTGTGCCGGCCCGGCCCCCCTGGGTTTCTCCCCCAGGGCGGAGAAACCTAGAACTCCGACTGGGACGTGTGCCATCTCTGTCCCTTGCGGTGCAGTCGTGTGAGGGCTGCCTTCTGGGGGACTTATATTTGCAAAAGCTGGGGGAGAGCTCGGCTGCGAAAGAGCTCTGAACCAAGGTTTGCAGTAGCAACACATGCTCCAAAGTGTCTAAAGTAAAACCTGGTTAAAAAAAAAAAAACAGCCCTGGCCGGTTGGCTCAGCGGTAGAGCGTCGGCCTAGCGTGCGGAGGACCTGGGTTCGATTCCCGGCCAGGGCACACAGGAGAAGCGCCCATTTGCTTCTCCACCCCTCTGCCGCGCTTTCCTCTCTGTCTCTCTCTTTCCCTCCCGCAGCCAAGGCTCCATTGGAGCAAAGATGGCCCGGGCGCTGGGGATGGCTCTGTGGCCTCTGCCTCAGGCGCTAGAGTGGCTCTGGTTGCAACAAGGCGACACCCAGGATGGGCAGAGCATCGCCCCCTGGTGGGCAGAGCATCGCCCCTGGTGGGCGTGCCGGGTGGATCCCGGTCGGGCGCATGCGGGAGTCTGTCTGACTGTCTCTCCCTGTTTCCAGCTTCAGAAAAATAAAAAAAAATAAAAATAAAAACCAGGCCATCTTAAAAAGAAGATGCAATTACCCAGCTGTCATTTAAAATTCAATTTCACCCCTCATGTCCTGTTTGCCTGATTGATGTTTGAACTGGTCAGTGAATTGATACAATATTCCCTACAAGAGGCACCCCAGAGCCTCGGCTTTCATCCGGGGAGGTTGGAAAGACCACCCTGGGCGGCGTGTGGGCTGTGGGGTGGGCCAACGTGGAAAGTCTTAGCAACAGGGGTGGACCTGGTGGACACAGGGCCCCCGGCTAAACATGCAGGTGCCTAACTGGACTGGAAAGAAATGGAGACATTCTCGGGTGTGGAAAACTCAGGCAAAACCGTGAGGTTGGGCTGTGGACCCCGGCGTGGGGCTGGACCTTGACCATGAGATGAAGAGACGGCTCCAAATGGGAATCACTGAGTAGCTGCCCCGTGGACGGGGACAGGGCAGCCCTGGCTGCCAGCCCGGAAGAAGAGTCCCTGGCTGCGTCCAGGGGCCTGGGGTCGGTGCCAGGGAGGGGGAGGAGGGAGTGGGAGTGATTGTGCAACTGGGACAGTTTCTATTCAGAATGATGGAGATATTCTGGAAGTCGGTAGTTCTGTGACGGTAACATGTCACAGTGAATCTAGTTAACACCACCGAACCGCACGCTAGAAAATGGTTACAACAGGGAATTGGATGTTGTGTATCTTCACCACAATTTTTAAAAAACCAAAAAACATACATACATATACACACACACACACATATATACACACACACACCAGAAAGGAGGAGACGGGATGATCATTATCTGCAAATAATATGACTGTCTACCTGGAAAACCCAAGGAAACGCATGGGACTGTGCTAGGACCAATAAGAAGGCTCAGTCCGGTGTCTGGTTATGCAAGGAACACCCACACCTCCGTAGTGTCTGCCTACCAGCACCGCTTAGATAACAGCAAGGGGGGGGGGGGGGCACGGTGGTAGGAACAGGACGTCTCGCACAACAGTAGCCAAGACAAAATTAACTCAATGAATAGGACTGTCATGACGGGGGCTGCCCAGGGAATGCTTGTTGGATGTGTGAGTGATGATGAAGTTTTCCAGGATATCAAAGAAACAAGAATAAAAAGAAAGACTATCCTGTTGTTTTTTTTTAAAAAAAGAGCAATGCTGAGTCAAGACATTGATAAGCCTGTCAGTGAACAGGAAGATAGTGTACGGACTATGGAAACAGTGACAATGGCTTCTTTGGGATGACTGAACATGATGTGCGCCTAAGAATAAAACTCGGGGCTACCTGAGAGAACCGTCCAGGTGAAGGGTCGATGAGGTGTTCGTGGTTCCGTTCTTGTAAAATCGACCTTTCCCACAACGAAGAGGAGGAAGTTCCATGAAACGGGGAAGTGTGAGTGTTGAGGGGACACATGGAAGTTACGCAAGGCCAGGGCGGCCACTCCTGCCCTTTACACCACGGCCAGTTTGGCAGGAACTGAAGGCAGTTTGGACGAGGTGTCCGAATGCTTCCAGAAAATGAGGACTTTGCGTGGAGCCCAGCGCTTGGGGCAGCGGGAGACAGCCAGAACTGGGCGTGGGTGTCGTGCGGTGGGCACCGGACCCGCTCACCGCAGGGCATCTGCAGCATCCTCCGACCGCCACACCACACCACGCCGGAGCTGGGGCCCAGTGCAGGGCGCCCCGCCCTCCCGGGGAGCTCAGCCAGCAAAGCCTGGTCAGGGACAATGGCTCCTCCTGCTGACGCACCAGGACCCGGTTGGACCTGTCACTGCTCGGTGACCTCACGTTCCAACTTGAGCATCATGACGTGGACAAGGCTTTGCCTTCGTGGCAAATTAGAACACTGGTTAACTGTCACCCCATCCACCACTGACAGGCGTGTGCAGGTCACGCTTTTGTGTGTGTCTGGGTGTGTGGGGGGGCACCTGAGTGTGCATATGTATTCTGTGTGTGTGGCTGTGAATGTCAGTGTCGCGGTGGGTGGCCTTGCAAGCTGAGGGTTGCTGTGTCGAGTGAAACCAGGCCGAGCAAATGGATGACGCCATCTACTACAAAGCTCCAATTTGCTTGTCAGTGTCCTTGAAGAGGCAAAGGACACACGGCTGCACCCGAGAGGAAGAGGGTGGGAGCCAGAGGGAGGCAGCACCCAGCAGCAGGGAGTGAAGTCACAGAGCAGAATCCAGGCAGCCCCTTGGTCAGTGCCCGGGCAGAGGGTCCCCACCCCTGGAGGCAACACTGGCCCCTACAGAGACCCTTTCATGCCAACCGCAACCCTTGAGAACGCAATCTTGGGGGAGGGCTCAGTGATACAAATATAAGCCTGTTGCCTGCAAAAATCACTCCCGGCTTCAAAGGCTCATCCCGTTGTCATGGAGTTGACAATTCTGATAAGGATCAAAGGGACCAGAATAGACTCAAAGGCCTGTTTCCCACTTAACTCTTAGAATCCTTTCTTTCCCCCTAAACTTCCATCTCTCTCCTTCCCTCTGAAGAATATTCTAGACACTGTCGTGCAACAATGCCAGCCCTTCCTTCTGGGGAGAGAGCGCCCTCACAACCCTAACCCAACCTCAACCCCCAGGTGACCATGTGACCCAAGCCGGGCCAATCAGAATTCTTCCCTGGGAGTTTTCACCAGGGACAGTGAGAAGGCTCGGGCCCTGGCAGATGAAGGTGGTGTCTGAGCCAGGGTCTGGGAGTGGCTTTGTCTGCTGGGAGAGGACAGGTCCGCACCCAGAAACGGGGTTCCCCCTTGCACCTGTGCGCACAGCTTTGGCTGGTGAGCACACCCCTAGTTGAAGGTTCTGTGCAGAGAATTACGCTTGCCCTTCCACTCTGGCCCAGCAGCACCCCATCTCGTGGATGTGATGACCAGGGAAGGCCAGGGAGGAGGCGTCACTGGCCCAAGTTCCCAGAAGAGCCTCGGACGGACGGACGGACGGACGGCCTCTTCCTTCCTCGGGTCAAGGTGGAGAAACCCATAGCGCCCTCAGCTCCCAAGGTGTGGGAGGCAACCACACCATCAGTTATTAAACTTCCCCTGGAAGCCCAAGAAAACTGAGCCAGGACTGGATTTGAAGCCATCAGACCCCTCACAACCTTTGGCTGAAAAGGGAAAATTTCGATCCGGGGGTGTTCACCCACAAACCGTGGAAGCCAGCAATTCCTGGGCGGATGGCGAACCCCACTGAGAACAAAACTTTGCAAGCCACAAAGGGGTTTCCAGGTCGGCATGTCCTGCCTGTGTGGCATCTGGCATCTACACGCCCAGGAGAGCTGGCCTCAGGAGAAACCAACCCGGCTGGCACCTTGATGTCAGACTTCCAGGCTCCAGAACCAGCCTCCGACTTCATGACTGACACCCCTACCTGCCCCCCCCGCGCCCCGGGGCAGGTGGGGAGAGAGATGTTCCTAATCTACATCCTACGGGCCTGCAGTCACCACCATCGGCCACAGTGTCTCAGGGACCACGGACCTCACCAGCCCCCTTTTGTTTCACAGGCAGAAGAACAGAGCTCAGATCAAGGTCACTCGGCCAGTCAAGAACCAAGTTGTGGCCCTGGCCGGTTGGCTCAGCGGTAGAGCATTGGCCTGGCGTACAGGGGACCCGGGTTCGATTCCCGGCCAGGGCACACAGGAGAAGCGCCCATTTGCTTCTCCCCCCCCCTCTCCTTTTTCTCTGTCTCTCTCTTCCCCTCCTGCAGCCAAGGCTCCATTGGAGCAAAGATGGCCCAGGCGCTGGGGATGGCTCCTTGGCCTCTGCCCCAGGTGCTAGAGTGGCTCTGGTCGCTGCAGAGCGATGCCCCGGAGGGGCAGAGCATCGCCCCCTGGTGGGCAGAGCATCCCCCCTGGTGGACTTGCCGGGTGGATCCCAGTCGGGTGCATGCAGGAGTCTGTCTGACTGTCTCTCCCCGTTTCCAGCTTCAGAAAAAAAAAAAAAAAAGAACCAAGTTGTGCCTGACCAGGCAGTGGCACAGTGGATAGAGCGTCGGACTGGGATGCAGAGGACCCAGGTTCGAGACCCCGAGCTCGCCAGCTTGAGCGCATGGGCTCATCTGGTTTGAGCAAAAAAGCCCACCAGCTTGAACCCAAGGTCGCTGGCTCCAGCAAGGGGTTACTCGGTCTGCTGAAGGCCCATGGTCAAGGCACATATGAGAAACCAATCAATGAACAACTAAGGTGTTGCAACGCGCAATGAAAAACTGATGACTGATGCTTCTCATCTCTCCCCGTTCCTGTCTGTCTGTCCCTGTCTATCCCTCTCTCTGTCTCTGTAAAAAATTAAAAAAAATAAAAACCAAGTTGTCCGGGCTTTCTTACTCCCTGGAAGCCTGAAGCCTATTAAATCCTTAACCGGCATTAAGGGACACGCATTGAGTTTCTTTAATCCTCCAAAAGGATTAAGAGAATTCCGCCAAGATAAGCTTGCAGGGAAGAGAGAGCCGCCTTTCGCCATCACCAGCCTTCTCGTGAGTGGGGACCGTCCCCCGGAGGACAGCGCCCAGAGCAACCTTGGGCCTGGGGAGGGGCTCTACCCCTCGATGTCCTGACAGTGCAGGAAGGCTTCTCCAGGGAGACGCGTCTTCTGGGCAGAAGAAACCACATGAATGAAGGTATCATGTTTGGAACTGGGGTTCTAGGCTGGCCACAGAATTTTCCAGGCCCGGGGCAAGGGTCAAATGTCCAAAGGCCCGTACGCTATAGGTCTAAATCAGGGGTAGTCAACCTTTTTTTATACCTACTGCCCACTTTTGTATCTCTGTTAGTAGTAACATTTTCTTTTTTTTTTTCTTTTTTCTGAAGCTGGAAACAGGGAGAGACAGTCAGACAGACTCCCGCATGCGCCCGACCGGGATCCACCTGGCACGCCCACCATGGGGCGACGCTCTGCCCACCAGGGGGCGATGCTCTGCCCATCCTGGGTGTCGCCATGTTGCGACCAGAGCCACTCTAGTGCCTAAGGCAGAGGCCACAGAGCCATCCCCAGCGCCCGGGCCATCTTTGCTCCAATGGAGCCTTGGCTGCGGGAGGGGAAGAGAGAGACACAGAGGAAGGGGGGGGGGGTGGAGAAGCAAATGGGCGCTTCTCCTGTGTGCCCTGGCCGGGAATCGAACCCGGGTCCCCCGCACGCCAGGCCGACGCTCTACCGCTGAGCCAACCGGCCAGGGCCTTGATCTTTTTATTTATACTTTGGTTGCTCTGCTACCGCCCACCATGGAAGCTGGAGCGCCCCCTAGTGGGCGGTAGGGACCAGGTCGACTGCCACTGGTCTAAATAGTCAAGGGTTGTAACTCAGCGAACAAACTGCTTCACTAACATGTTCTGTCTGAGAGCAGAAAGGGTGTGGGTAATTCTGTCTCTCTCCTGCGCTCCCTCCCTCCCTCCCTCCATCTCCACCGATCTCATCATTTCCATCTCCATCTCCGGAATACCCCAGTCAAGGATCGCACCCATTTCTGGACCCCAGAGGTGAGCTGCGTAGAGAGAGGGCTCTGGTCACATGCTCTCCTTCTGGGGAGAGGTATGTCTTGCTTGGTTTACCATTCTTGGACATAAATTTCTGGATTGGCGAATTATAATCTTATAAAGCTATTTATTTCCAGCTCAGAAAACAAAGGAGTCCACTGGTAGCCAAGACCCCCCCAAACCGCCTGATGTGCCTGGGAGGGGTTCGGAGCCAGGAGAGCGAACGGGAGGAGGGGCAGGCAGGGAGGTTCTGGGCTCCACGTGGCCAGACAGGCCCCCCGGGTTTCACAGCTGCAGATGGGGAGGCCCAGAGAAGGCGAACGCCCAGCCCGGGAACACACAGCCTGCGGGGGCCAGACAGCAGCGCACTCCGCTGCTCTGCTGGGCGGGGTGGCGCCCGTGACTGCTCCACTGTTTCCTCGGCACTTGGGAACAGATGGCTTCAGCTCCCACCCACGGAAGCCAAACATTTTCCCTGGTTACCCTGCTAATTTGCTCACAAGCCTCCTCTTGTAAATAGAGAGTACAAAGGCTCCATCGTACAGCGTGTCTGACGGGCAAATTCTGACTCCGGGGAGAAGCCACAGAGGGAGCCCAGGAAAGCCCCAGGTAAGGCCCAGGTGTGGCCACGTACTGCAGCGGGCTGCTAATCACAGGAAGGGTGCCGGCTCGGGGTCCAGACAGGCCTGGGCTCCAAGCTGGACTCCGCCACGCCCTCCGAGCCTGGCTGGGAAGCCTCGGGCCAGCCCTGGAGGCTCTGTGGTGTCTGTTTTCTCACCTTTGAAATGGGCGTGTTATTTCCAGAGGAATCGTGGGCGGGCTGCTGTGTGGGCACACTGGGAAGTGATGTATCTGTGAGAATCTAATCACCCTTCTCACCTGCATCTGGGGTCAGCACAGTGGAGGCCAGACCCGTGTCACTCTGCCCCCTCCCTGATGGCAGCAATCTATTCACCCAGCCCTCCCCGGGACCTGGGCAAGTGCTGTCGTCGCCTCTTCGAGCCTGGTGCCCATCTGTACAGTGGGGTGTCACCGAGCCTCCCTCAGATGACACCTGATACCCAGTGAGTGCTCAGGGTCATCCCTACCCCATCCAAGTCAGGGAGGCTCCCTGGAGGAGGGGGCTGTGACTTGACAGATGTATAGGAGTCGGGGAGAGGGGAGTGTGTGTGTTGATAGGCAGGTCGAGGGAACTAATTACCCAGGTAAAAGCCCGGGGAAGAGTCGCTTTGTGGTGGTGGTTGGAAATGGGGTGTGGCTGGTGTGCTGGGGAGGGCCCACGGGGTGGGTAGGGAGGCCCTGGAGGATGGTGTGGGGTCCAGGATGGGCAGAGCCCAGGGCTGGAGCCCTGGGAGGAAGGAGGTCAAGGGCAGTGGCAGGCTGCTCCCATTCCCCGTTCCTACCCACGGCAGCCGGCAGCCGCTGGCCTGTAATGAAGAGCTCTTCCTGCTAAAAGCTCCTGGAGCCCCGCCAGGCAGCTCCCACCACCGCCACCGGGCCAGCCTCCAGCACAGCGCTGGGGCCTCCTGCCCACCTCTCCGGCTGGCCCGGGTGTCCCCAGAGGGCGAGGCCCAGGGGGCCACATGTGGCCTGGGAGGCCTGGTCCTGGGAGCCTGGCCTGGGATGCAGCTCCCTCTGGCCTCCCGGTCTAGGGGTTTGCAGGGAGTCCAGGGGACAGCAGGCCAGACGGAGGGCTGAGGACAGACCGGTGTCGCAGGCGTGGTTGGAGCCGACCGTGCACTGACCCAGAGCTGGGTGCTGCCCGTCGTAGCAGCCTCCCCCCTCCCCCCACCCCGTCCCTTGCCTCTCCTAGGAGAGAGTCAGGAGGGTGGTTTTTTGTGTGTTTTTATTGATTTTAGAGAGAGGAGAAAGAAAGAGAAGGCAGGGGGAGGAGCAGGAAGCATCAACTCGTAGTCGCTTCTTGTATGTGCCTTGACCAGGCAAGCCCGGGGTACCGAACCGGCGACCTCAGCGTCCTAGGTCGACGCTCTGTCCACCACAGGGCAGGTGTGCGTGTGCGTGTGCGTGTGCGTGTGTGTGCGTGTGTGTGTGTGTGGAGGGCGGGGTGCTTGTTTATTCAGTTTGCCTTTTGCCCAGATGGCTGGTTTTTCTCCTGGGTCTGACCGTAGTGCAGTGTTTGTATGAAGGGACAGGAGCAGCTGTGCGCTGAGCTGGCCCAGGCAGAACAGGGGGCTGACCCTGCGTCCTGGGGAAGGGACTTCTCGTCTCTGGACCTGGGGCTCGGGCAGTCCCGGGGGGGGGGGCCTTTCCTCAGGAGGTCAGGAACACGGGCTTCGCACCAGGGGGTGACGGAGGCGGGGCCCAGGGCAGCCTCTACCCCCTCCCCGGCCGAGTCCCACGCGGGCCTCTCACTCCCGTCTCTGCCTGGCTCTTGGCTGCGTGTCCAGGTTGATGGGAAGATTCTAATGGGCCTTAAGTTAATAAGTTTGGTATAATTAGGTTTGCGCTCGGCAGGAGGCAGATGGCACAGCCTCTGCCCCAGTGGGGCGGGGCAGGCAGGTGTGGCGGGCACAGCTGGGCTCTCTTCTCCCTTCTCCCCAATATTTTATTACAAACACTGTCAGCATAAAGAAGACTCGAAAGAATTGTGCAGTCCACGCCCGTGTGCTCACTGCCCGCCCTGTGCTCTGCATTCTGACAGCCCTCTGTCTCCCTTCCCCGCGCACCCACCCACCTCACTTTTTTAATGCAGTTCAAAGTCACTGCCAGGCATCAGTATTACTTAACCCCTGAACATGCTTGTCATTAGCTAGAGGGAAATTTTTGCTTTTGTTTTCTCTTTGTTTTGTTTTGTGCTTTAGGCAAAATTTACCCGCAGTCAAATGCACAAATCTAAAGTGAACATTTGCTGAGTTTTTTTTTTTAATTATTTTATTTATTCATTTTAGAGAAGAGAGAGAGAGAGGGAGAGAGAGAGAGACAGAGAGAGGAGAGAGAGACAGGGGAGGAGCTGGAAGCATCAACTCCCATATGTGCCTTGACCAGGCAAGCCCAGGGTTTCGAACCGGCGACCTTAGCATTTCCAGGTCGACGCTTTATCCACTGCGCCACCACAGGTCAGGCCATTTGCTGAGTTTTGATAGATGGGCACATTCTCAAGAGACAGAGCATGACCGTCACGCCCGGTGGGTTCCCCCCTTCGCCCTTCCTTCCCCAAGGTAATCACCATCTTGATCCTCTTAGATCCAGGCTGCCTAGTCAAGAACTTCTTGTGAATGGAGCCGCACCCTATGTGTTCCTTGTGTCTTTGTCCCTCAGCCTCACACACTTGGGATTCATCCTAGTGGTTGGGGGAATATGTGCTGTGTTCCTTTTCAGTGCTGCGTAGTATTCCACGGTGTGAGTGGACCACAGTCTGCTTACCTCTCTCCTCTGGTGGGACTCCTGGGCTGTTTCCAGGTTCTCACTACTGTGAACAAAATGACTATGTGTCTTTTTTTTTTTTTTGTAGACATTTAGTTTCTTTCTAAGCTGATCTGAGTCACTGCCCCTCTCCCCTGCAAACAGTGTGCCCATGCTACAGCTAGAGGGGACAGGAAAATGCCTCAATATACCCACTGGTCTTTGGGTGGGCACATTTCCCCACGCTGAGTCAGCTTGGTGGGTCGTGGCGGGACATGGTCGTCTGGAATGGATCCTGCTCCTGGGAAAGAATGGACAGTGGGCCGGCAGCTGGTGGCTGTTGTCACTGCAGTGCTGGGAATTTTCTAGAAAATTCAACATGGGTCGTCCAAACTGTCTCCCCTGATATTCATGCACAAAGGCCCACATCTGGAGGGTTGTTTGGACTGGCCACCAGGAATAACAAGCTCAAGGAAGCCCAGGGAAGGTTTCACCCTGAGACAAAGATCAAACGTATATAGTATTGCCTGTAAAGTATGGTCTTGGGCCAAGCAAAATCTCAAGGTGCTTGAGCAAGGTCAGGAGCAAAAGACGTGGTTAAGAAATATTCAGGGCAGTGCCTGAAACTGTCTCAGCTAGATGAGAAAGCTTCTTTTTTTTTTTTTTTTTCTGTATTTTTCTGAAGCCGGAAACGGGGAGAGACAGTCAGACAGACTCCCGCATGCGCCCGACTGGGATCCACCCGGCACGCCCACCAGGGGGCGACGCTCTGCCCCTGGGGGGGGGGGGTCGCTCTGTCGCGACCAGAGCCACTCTAGCACCTGGGGCAGAGGCCAAGGAGCCATCCCCAGTGCCGGGACCATCTTTGCTCCAGTGGAGCCTCAGCTGCGGGAGGGGAAGAGAGAGACAGAGAGGAAGGAGAGGGGGAGGGGTGGAGAAGCAGATGGGCGCTTCTCCTGTGTGCCCTGGCCGGGAATCGAACCCGGGACTTCTGCACGCCAGGCCGACGCTCTACCACTGAGCCAACCGGCCAGGGCGAGAAAGCTTCTAAGAATCTTAAAAGTGTATGTCCTTAACTATCTTGGCTAGACTAGAGAGGGTTAAAAAAAAATTTAAGGGCTTTGTCCCAGAGCCCAAAACGAGAGAGGATGTCTCAAAGAGGTGTGTGGATGCAGCACTGACCTAATGGTAATCTGACACACAGGAAGCCCACCAAGCTTTTAAAGGAATTATATCAGCTTGGACTGAGCAGAGCTGGGCTGACTCCTGCTGGTGTGGCCTACGGCCCACCAACCCTTACCGTCCATTTCTTGAAAGTGAATTATGTGGAAGGAGACGGGGGGGGGGGGGGAGAGGTCAGCTGGGGTAGAACACTTGGGCTTTGGGGTTTAGCTCTGATGGCGCTGAGGAATCACAGGAGAGAGCTAGTGGGACAAGGACACCTTTCAGAAAGCTCAGTCTGTTTGCCGTGGGAGGCAGGTTGGAGGGCATAGTGGGGGAAGCCACTAGACCAAGGAGGAGGCCCTGGTGGCCATCCTCCCAAAAGATGGTTTGAGGGGAGAGCACCTGAACCCATTTAGAACAGCGCTCAACACCTGTGAAACGAGGACAGAGCGGGTGCCTTGGTCCCTGGTGGGCTCAGCTTCCCGCTCACTCTGCCCGTGATACGGACTCCACACAGCCTCTCCTCCCAATACCACCCGCTGCCTTCCCGAGTCCAGCTGACAGAGCAGCGTGGCTTCAGGCCTCCCTCTGTCCCTGCCACAGCCCGTCACCGGTTCATTCGATGGCGCCTTAATTGGCTGCATTTTTTTTTAATCCTGGCAGATGGCTTTTCTCCAAAGGAGGGGTGGGTGGACAGACACACTGATCAGCAGCGTCCTTGCTGCTGCCAGCGAGGCCCAGGTGTCATGGGCAGTGACGGCAGGCCTGGCCCCAAGCTTAGCCTTCCCTGACACCCCCACAGAGGACACTTTCCTGGGCCCGCCACTCACCCTCACCAGAGGCCCCGGTGACGAGCGGTGAGCACCCAGGAGGCAGAGCCGCAGGACTCAGCTTTGCCCCTTCTGGGTCTCAGTTTGCTCACATGTAAAATGGGTGGTGACAGGAACAGTCCCACCCCATAGGGTGGCCGGGAGAAGGAAGGGACGGACGCAGTGTGAAGCACGTTATGTCTTTCACTTCTCCCAATAGTCCTTTTAGGCCCCCTTTTCCAGATGAGACACAGAGAAGGGGAGGTGAGTGGCTTAGGGTCACACAGCAGGTAGGCTGAGCTCTTAGGTCACACAGCAGGTAGGCTGAGCTCTTACCACCTGCTGAGTTTCCTGAGGGCTGAGGTTCCCCACAGGTAAACAAAGGCATGAGCATCTTCCAAGGGTGCCATGAGGTCCATGTGCATGAGACCGTGAGGCATGCTGCAAGGCAAGGAGTTGACATTCCAACGCCAGGTCATGGGACACGGGACACATGGCCCATGGACCTCAGCAATGCTGTGTCACAAACACCCACAAAACAGCAGCGGCACATGACAGCGTTTGCGGCTCTCGCATCTTGGGTGGCGGCCTAGGAGGCTCTGCTGATCTCGGTGGGCTTGCTCTCGGGGTGGAGGGGTGGGGTTGGCTGCCCATCCGCTGGCCCAGGTGGCCTCAGCCGTGTGGCTGTGCTGCCCTCCTCCCATCTCCCGAGCCTGGGCACTTGCTCACGGCAGTGGCAGAGGTGTGGAGGTGAAGCCTTTCTGGATCTCTGGTTTGTTGCAGCAACGGACACCCCTCTGGCCAGCCGGTGTCACCAGTGTGAATGCACACTAGCAGGGCAGGGGATTATCCCGCCCCTCGATGGGCGTGGCGGCCCACAGCACGACCCAGGCGCCTCTACCTCTACCGCGTGCGTCTCAGCCGCCCACCACTTCCACACCCAGCTCCTTCCCACCCTGATGGCTGTGGTGCTGTCGGACATTGAAGTGGGTTCTAGTCTTTTCCTGTTACAAAAATGTGGCAAATATCCCCTGGCTAGCCAGCTCTGAACAAATATGCAAGTATAATGTTGTATAAATCCTTAAAAGTAGAATTAATAGAACAAAGGATTTGTGCATTTAAATTTGCACTCCCACCACCCTGCAGGGGGAGACCTCGTCATCTCCTTGTGAGGACTGACTTCAGACTTTCTGGGTTTGCTCCTGTGCTAAGAGAGAAATGGCCTCTCAATGTGGTTTCAATCTGTACTTTGTAAATTAGTTGTAGACTTGGGCACATTTTCATACATTGAAGCCATAGTATTTCTTTTTTGTAAGTTATCCTCTTATATAATTTACTCATCTTTTTTTATTGGGTTTTTTTTTTCTCTTTAATGTTTATTTTGAAGAGGAAGGGGAGTGGGGGGGGGGGGGAGAATATCCTCTATGTGTTCTGACCAAGGATCAAACCAGCAACCTCTGAGCTTTGGAGACAATGTTCTAACCAACCGAGCTCTCCGGCCAGGGTTGTTTTTTCTTTTTGATTTGTAGGTACTTTTTACATATTAAAGGAAGTCAGCCCACCACCCATTGTACATGCTGCAAATATTCTTCCCACGTTAGCATCATCTCTTTTGTTTTGTTTATGATAGGATTTTCCACGTATACATTGTGTATCTTTCATGAAATATGTAGTCAAACGTTATGACTTCTGAGTTTTGTATCTTGCTTAGGAAAAACTTTTCTGCAAGATTATTAAAAACAAAAACCTGGACTTTTTTTTTTTTTTTGGTTGCCACTGGTATTGTTTTGGTTTTACTATGAGGAATGAGGTAGCGATCTGATTTTACTTTATGTTCAGATTGTCACCTGATGGTACAAATACCATTTACAGAATAATCCACTAATATTTTTCTCCCACTAATATGAAAAGCTGCAGTTATTTAAAAGAGAAGAAGAAGAGCACCCCTATCAGAGTGTGCTTTGGGGTTGACCTCTGGAAGTATACGTCCTGTGCCCTTGCTTGGTCCATGTCACTGAGGTCACGCACCTGCGGCTCTAAGTTGGGAGCTCTGCTTCGGCTCTGTGTCTATAGCAAGCTGCCCCTCCCTTCCTTTTTTCAGAATTTTCCTTGCGCATTCTTGCAAATTCATTTTCCCGTGTGAATTTCAGAATCGGCCCATCCATAGTACTTCCCGGAAAAGGACATCGTGCTGGGACATTCTCGCTGGGATGTTGTTAGACAAGCGAATTGAGTTAGTAAAAAAATGACCTCCCGTTCACACTTGTAGTAAGAAATGACACCTCGTCAAAGAACGGGGCGTGCCTTTCTGTCCACACTGTCTTCCCTCTGGGTCCCTCAAGAAAGGCTTTTTTTTTTTTTTTTAAATGTCCCTTTAAAATATTTTTCATGTAGTCATTGAACATGTCTAATGAAGATTATCCCAGGGAGTTTTTAATCTGTCTTGTCGCCATTGTAAATTAACCTTTTCTTTCATCGCAGTTGTCTCATTGTCGTGCCTGAGGGGGAAGGCTGTGGCAATCTCTCAAAAGGTCCTCATTCGGGGCACTGGGTTCCTTCCAGCCGAATGGTCCTGTCGCCCACACACAACAGTAATTTAACTCTTCATTCCCACTCTCTATGGGTCTGCTTTCTTTCTCTTGTCTCCTGATGTCAGCTAGGACCCCGGAGGCGGGCGGCCGGAGAGGGAAGTGACAGGCCGAGAGCAGACGTCCAGGCCATGCTCGACAGTATTTCATTCAGGACTTGACACTGATGTTCTCAGGTGAGACTGGTCTGTTACCGTCTCACAGAAATCTCTGTTGGGTTAAGGATTCCTTTCCCCCGCTCCTGTGCTCTGGAATATTTAGGTCACATTGTGGCTCTCTCTTCTCTAAAGGGTTTGATCGAATTCTGAATTCTGTATTCTCTGAAACTGCCCTCGGCCTGGGATTGTGTACTTATTCTAAACGCTTCACAACCGTACATCTTTGAGGTGGCTTCAGATTTCTCTGGGCGGTGACACCTTGGTCCACCGGTTTTCTTGCGTTTTTCGAAGATAACTATGTCGTCTGTCCCCGACTGTCATAAGTATGACTCGTCCACCCTTCTGGGGTCATTCGGCTATTTGCACTGTTTGGCTTTTATGACGAACATCTTTATACATAAACCCTTTCTATATTTAGAATCCTTACCTTGGGCTAGATTTTCTGGATCAAAGAGTAAGCGTGTTTTTTAGGCCGATTTACTTTCCAGAAGGGTTGCTCCGATTTGCATTCCCACCAGCAGCCCCGGTTTCAAAACCTGGGTCACAGCACGCCCCTTCCCCCAAGGGAGACACTCCATGGCCTTCCCACTGCCAACAAGAGCCCCTTGGGCTGGGCCACCCACCGCCCCGCCTGCATCTCTCACCAGAAGGCCCCCCTCCTCTGTCCCCTTCTCTCAGAGCTTGAGCACGGTGAGGTTTTTCTGGCCTCAGGGGTCTACACTGGCTCTTCCCTCTGCCGGGAACACCCTGACCACACGCCTCCCCACAGCAGGCGCCTTCTCATCATCCAGGTGTCTGGACTCACTGTCACCTCCTCAGAGTGGCCTTCCCTGACCACTAGGTAATGTCCACCCCAAGCCCACAGTCACACACGACTGTCTAGTCCATCACTCTGTCTTGCTGTCTTCTAGGCGTCAGTGCCCCACATTGGGTCGAAATCCAATGTGCCCACGGCACCTAGAACACTGTCACACACGGCCAATCATTTTTATTCACACCCAGGACAGCTCGGCATGGCTTCCTGCATGGGCCCTCCCAAAGCTCCAGGCTCATGGAAGCATCCGGCTCATAACTTGAAGAGTAATAACTTGGATGAACTGGCCACGTCCCCTGGCTCAGAGGGCAGCAGAAGGGGACACTGCCCACGCGGAGTACACATTGACCCCGTCCCAGCACACTTCACTCAGCACAGCCTTATTCTGCACGCAGCTGGGTCCGCCCTTCAAACATTTGGCTCCTGCTGTATGCCAGGCACTCCACTGACCCCTGAGGCTGCAGAGGGAAACAGCAGGCCTCAGCTGGGAGGTGGGGGAGGGGGGGGCAGGCTTTTAGAAGTTACCGGCACAGCCCTGAGCACAGGTGCTGACCATAGCTGTGGGCAAGAGCACCTCTGGGGCCTCCTGGGTGATGCTGGAGGAGGGTCTCAGGCAGGAGGAGGAAAGTGAGGGGAGGGCATCCTGGTAGAAGCCCGCACGTGCCCTGGCTGCCAGCAGACACTTGCGTTGATCTCGGTGACTCAGTACTGGGTGGAGCGACCGCGGCCCCTAAACCTGGCTGGAATGTGCAGGGTCTCCAGCCCCGGAGAGACCTGTCCCACTCACCTACCCACAGGCCTCCTCCCAGGGGAGCAGAGGTGGGGGTGCTAGGCCTGGGTACAAGGCGGGGAGCATTAGGGTATGGCGGGTGGCGGGGTGGCGGCTCGGCTAACCGCAGGTCTCCCCGGGGATGCCCCGCCAGCACGTCCTCGCTGGGGTGTCGTGCCCGGCGAGACCTCAGCCTCAGCCCCGCCCTCGCCTCTGCGGAGGCAGCGGGAGGGGGCGGCGAGGGAGGGGGGGCGGGGCGGGGCGGCGAGGGAGGGGGCGGGGCGGGGCGGCGAGGGAGGGGGCGGGGCGGGGCTCCGCGCGGGGGGCGGGGCGAGGGGCTCCCGTTGTGCTTGACGTGCCTCTGAGCCCCCGGGACGCGCTCGCCAACCCGGGAGCCGGCGGAGAGACACCCGCGGAGGACGCCGGCGGCGCCCGGCCCGAGGCGGGCTGCGGGGTGGGGGTGGGGCGCGTGCGCCCAGGGGTCCCGGCGCGGGGACGGAGGGCTCAGGCGGGGTCGGACGCGCCGAGGACCCCAGGTCCGAGCCAGACCGAGGTAAGCGGTCACCGCGGAGGTGGCGGGCGGGGACGAGGGCGGGCTGGGATGCGGGGACCTGTCGGAGCCTTTGTCTGCGGCGCGCGCACGGCCCCACTCCGCGCGGGCTCGGGCCGCCGAGTCTAGGGGCGCGGGCGCGTGACTCTGAGGACTCCAAGCTCCCAGCCCACTCCCTGTCCCCGGGACAGGGGGCTCCTACCCGCTCCGCTCCCAGCATCCGGACCAGGCCAGCCCCCTCATTCGCCCATCTGTGAGCGCAGGACCAGACCCGGGACGGACAGAGTGGCTGGTGGACCCAAGCCTGCCCGGTCTTGGTGCCACCTCCTTCCCCGGGAACTCGTAGTGACCTGGGGATGTGCCCTTTGCCTAGGGGTGCAGGCTTGGAAACCAACTTTTTTGCTGATGGAACCGGGCAGACAGAAGCAGGGATGGGGTGGAATCGGGGGTTACTGCCAGTGTCTGGAAACTGCAGGAACCAGGACAGGATGGGAGGAAGGAGCTGTCCCCTGCCCCAGCCACTAGCCAGGCAGGCAAAGCCTGTGGCCCGTGCATTCAGCTGTCCCTGAGGCGTGGGGGGGGGCTCCAGAAAGGGGTCGATTAGAAGGATCTTGAAATCCACTTTCCTGTGGGCCGAACCGACCCAGAGGTGTTGGGGCAGTCTAGCAGGCTTGGCTGCGGAAAGAGTGGCAGACAACTCCTAAGCCAGCCTAGGCACGGGGCCAGGGCCATCCGAGGACATCCAGCTGCCCAGGGCTGGGGGCCCACGAGCGGGGTGAGGCCTTCCACATAGAATTCAGGTTCCTTTGTCCCCTCTGGAGGTGGAGCACAGCCCGAGGGGATCAACCTGACCGTGGGGTCCAGATGCCCAGTGCCTCCACAGCGCCCTGGGGCACATGCAGAACCAGTGTCCACTCAGTCGCAGCTGCAATGGGGGAGCCAAACGTGGACATGGCTTTCTGTGCCTCAGTTGCCTTGTCTACAAAGTGGCGGCGTGAGCCGGCTTTTCTGGACTTGTTGGGGTTGGGAGCCCTCTGGGGCCTGACGTGGCGGCTGACGTGGCAGCTGGCTGACGTGGTGGCACGTGTGACTGCCGAGCACCTCATCCTCCTCGTCCACAACAGGAAGTGGGGAAACTGAGGTCCACGGGGTGACCAGTGGGTCTTCTTGGCCACTCCCTGGGCCAGGCACAGAAGGGTCCTGGTGGGGTAGGGGGAGCAGAGGAGAGCCCTGTGCATTCTTTGGATCTTTAAGCCCATATGCATGTTCTAATTTTTAATTAAAGGGGGACATCGGAGGAGGAGGCGTGGGGTGGTGGGGGTCAGTCTGAGGCTCTGGGCTGCTGGTGAGGGGGTCTGTGGAGGGGCGAACTGGAGGTCTGGCAGCCCAGGAGAGGCAGGAGACAGTCCTCAGTCACCCCCACCCACCGCCCACCTCCCGTGCAGCCTCTGCCCAGGCCAGTGAGGTCGTGTTAGGGGCATGGGGCATCCGGAGTAGCCAGACCCGCCCTCCCCCCACCTCCAGGAGAGGGCCTGGGGAGCTTGTGGGGACAGCGGCTGGGGCCCGGTGTGGGTGGCAGCTGCCTGCTTCACCACAGAGCCTGAGGGGACAGCGGAGCCGCCTCCCAGCTGGATGCGGAGCACATCCACCTCCCTGGGTGGTGTGGCCTCTCCGCGGGGTGGGCGCCTCACACAGAGGCCAGGCGAGCCCGGGCGCTGCGTCTCCCGCACCTCTGCTGAACAGGCGCTGGGGGTCGGGGTCTAGGCGGCCCCCAGGGCTGGGTCCCTTTTCTGTCCTGAGCGGGTTGCAAGGAGGAGCGGGCCGTTGTTGTAGGTGGTGCTCTGCCGCTGCCCGTTCCCAGCCTCTCCTGTTTGCAGCAGGAAGCTGGTGGGCAACCCAGGGGTCTCCAAGCGTCCAGTGGGTGATCCTGCCCAAGGCCACAGTCATTCAGATCCAGGGCTGGGGCTCAGGAAGAGGGGCTCCTGAGGGGGCTTGTGTCTGGCTTCCCAGCCGCCAGCAGGAGAGGTTCCCATCCTCTCCCCGCTGCTCATGGCGCCCAGCAGCCGGTCAGCCCTCGATGGTGGGGCAGAACCTCCCCAGCCCCCAGGACTGCCCTGGAAGCAGAGCCAACGCTGGGCTCCCAGGCCCTGATTAATAAATCTGTAGGGAGTCAAGAAAGGGGGAACCATGGGGCTGGGGAGGCACTCAGTAACCCGTCTGGAGGCTGGGGAGTAGGTAAACTGAGGCAAATGAGCTGGAGAAAATGAGCAGGCAATGGGGGGGGGGCAGTGAGCACAGCTGGGGGCCCTCCTCAGAGAAACAGGGTAACTCTGGGCACATGGGCCCCCTCAGGAAAGGGACCCTCCCCCAGCTCCCTTCATGGGTTCTCCCACACATGCTCATGAGGGGCCAGGGCTGCAGAGGTACCACACTCAGTGGCCGATGCCACCATGTCCCATCTCTGTCTCGGATCCTTTTTGCGATCAGATAAATGAATGTCATTAGGAAAACAAATTGATAAATGTTTTAAGTAAAAAACTACCCACTCCCCCCCCCCCTCACACACATACACAGTGGGTATCTACATAGTGGGTATGTCTCTCCATGGATCAATTAGCTCCTTCCTTCCTTCAAAGAGGAGGACGAGCAGATTGGAATTGAAGCAAGGGAAACGGAGGCAAGACCGAAGGAAGGACTTTCTGCCAGTGAAGGTAACTAACCCCCCCCAAAACAGGGTCCTGGTGGCTCAGAGTGTCCGCAGGCCTGAGTTTGGGTTGGGGCTCCCTCACTTCCTGCCTGTGAGATGGGGGTGGTGGGGGAGGGGGGCTTGTTCACCCTCTGACCCTTACTCTCCTTGGCTGTAAAGTGAGTGACTACGGACCCCTCCTCCCAGAGGGAGATGGTGGGCCCCTGCGAGCACAGCGCTGGCACGGTATTCAGTAGTGTGGTCTGTTGTCCTGACATCCCACCTCCAAACTGCTTCCCCCTCCCTCTGTGTCCATGCCCACGGCCACCACCCCCATGCAGCTCTCCATCCTGGCCCACACGTCTTAAGAAACAAATCCCGCGATACCACCCTCCGCTTAGGTTTGTTCAAATCCCGCGATATCCCCCTCTGCTGAGGTTTGCGCGCTGCATCGCGCTGTTTCAAAGCGGGGACGGTCCCGGGGCGCAGGCTTGGGGCAGGGGCGGGGGTCCCCCTGCCGCTCCCTCAGCCCCCCTCTCTCCGCAGCACGGGCGGCCATGGGCTCCGCGGGCAGCCAGCGCCTCAGGGAGCCCAGCGTGGCGGGCACGCCGGACAGGAGCGTGGTGACCAGCTTCAGCTTCGACAGCTGCGGGCTGGACGAGGAGGCAGCCGCCGGGGCGGCTCGGGGGCGGGGTGCCGGGTCCAGGGGCACCCCAGTTCCCACGGACTCTGGTGAGTGAGGGTGCAGCAAGGCGTGTGTCCGGCCCGTAGCAGAGCCGGCCACGTGGGCATTCCCTCCGTGGTTGGGCGGCGTGGCGCGTGGGCAGCAGCGGTAACAAGCAGGCCCAGGGTTTCAGTGCCTTCACCTGCGGGCCGTGTCTCCTGTGCGGGTCACGGAGCCAGGCTGAGGGGGCGCCCTCTGCACGTGGCCTTCGTGCCCCCTGGCCCAGCAGGGAGGGCACAGGCAATTCACGCACTGACCCGTGAGTGGAACTTCTATCTGAAGTGGCCCAGCTCGCTTCTGTCACAGCCACTGGCCAAAGCAAGCCAGGCCTCGCTTCAGTGGAGACGGAAAAGGGCCTGAAAGGAGGCTGGCGTGAGGTCAGTGGCCTGGCTCTGGCCCAGCTGTGTGACCCTGGGCAAGGGCCTCACCCCCTCTGAGCCCAGAGGAAAGAGGCGGGTGGCCTGGGATCCAGCGTGCAGTGTGTGGGGCCCAGTTTCAGTTCCTTTGCTCGGGAACCTGGGGCAACACATTGTTGCCTCCGGGAAAGGGCAGCGTCCTGTGCCACCCTCCATGTGCACAGCGCCCACAAAACATTGCCGAGTGACAGCTCGTTTTGGGGGTGGCTCTTCAGGCCCTTCATACTGGTACCCCTTCAGGCCCCACCGCCCTCTCTGCAGGCAGGAGTGGAAGTTCTCGCCAGGCCCCGTGGTGGTGGACCCCTCCCTGTGCCCATGTGCATGGACAGAGCCAGCCCGGGGCCCATCCCCATGGCGCCGGACTTCTTTCTCCAGGCCAGGTGTGACAGTAGAGGTCACAGGGCAGTGGCCCTGGCAGCCACAGCCATCGAAGCGGACGGTAGCCATAGTGACGGTGGCTGGATTAGTCAGGGTTCAACCAGAGAAACGGAGCCGGTAGGAGATGCAGAGACAGTGGACAGACACGCAGAGACACAGATGAGGTGCAGGCGGAGCTGTCTGTATGCACGTCTGGGTGTGCTACAGGAAACGGGCTCGGGAGTGGGGAGGCTGGCTGGGCCAGTCTGTGAGGCAGGTGCTTCGGAAGGTCACAGACAGGCTGGAACCTCAAGAGTCTGATGACTAGGGCAGCTGTGGCCCTGAAGGTGGGTGGTGGCCATGGTGATGCTGGTGGTTTTAGTGAGTCACCATGACGGTGATGAAGGCGACCATGGCTGTGGGGAGGGACGGAAGCCAGAGTGATGGCAGTGTGATGCTGGTGGTACAGGGGCCGTGATTATGGCGATAATGGACCACAGATAGTCATGGTGGGTGCTATGGCAACGGGGATCATGGTGTTTGGTGACTTTTTTTGTGTGTGACCGAGTCAGAGAGAAGGACAGATAGGGACAGACAGACAGGAAGGGAGAGAGATGAGAATCATCTATTCTTCGTTGCGGCACCTTAGTTGTTCAGTGATTGCTTTCTCATATCGCCTTGGTGGGAGGGCTACAGCAGAGTGAGTGACCCCTTGCTCAAACCAGCGACCTTGGGCTCAAGCCAGCGACCATGAGGTCATGTCTATGATCTCACACTCAAGCTGGTGAGCCTGTGCTCAAGCCAGAGGAGCCCGCACTCAAGCTGGTGGATCTTGGGGTTTCAAACCTGGGTCCTCTGCATCCTGATCCAATGCTTTATCCACTGCGCCACCACCTGGTCAAGTTGGTGTTTGGTGACTTTTGTTTTTTGTGTGGGTTTTTATTTTTTGTATTTTTCTGAAGCTAGAAACGGGGAGAGACAGTCAGACAGACTCCCGCATGCGCCCGACCGGGATCCACCCGGCATGTCCACCAGGGGGCGACGCTCTGCCCACCAGGGGGCGATGCTCTGCCCCTCCGGGGCGTTGCTCTGCCGCAACCAGAGCCACTCTAGCGCCTGAGGCAGAGGCCAAGGAGCCATCCCCAGCGCCTGGGCCATCTTTGCTCCAATGGAGCCTCGGCTGCGGGAGGGGAAGAGAGAGACAGAGAGGAAGGAGAGGGGGAGGGGTGGAGAAGCAGATGGGCGCTTCTCCTGTGTGCCCTGGCCGGGAATCGAACCTGGGACTTCTGCATGCCAGGCCGACTCTCTACCACTGAGCCAACTGGCCAGGGCCTGTTTGGTGACTTTTGATTGGGTATTGGTGGTTTGGATATGGTGGCAGTGGCCACGGTGATGGTGGGGCCGTGGTGGTGGCCAAGTTAGCCGTGGTTCTGATGACTGTGACAGTTGAACAGTGGCATGGAACGGTGGGATGCCATGCCACAAGGGCTGCGGCTTATGGTGGACTGCGGTTACGGTGACGGCGGCCGTGGTGGTGGCTAGCAGCCCTGGTGCCGTGGCCGTGGCCCTGGGTGGGCTTGCCCACGGCTCACCCGGCGTCTCTGGGTTTAGCAGCAGAGGGCCCCGCGCCTGACGACCGCTACCACGCCATCTACTTTGCGATGCTGCTGGCGGGCGTGGGCTTCCTGCTGCCGTACAACAGCTTCATCACCGACGTGGACTACCTGCACCACAAGTTCCCAGGTAGGCCCAGCCCTGGCCGCCCCGCTCCAGAAACCCCACGGCGGGGACCCTGCTGGGGGGAGCCCATTTTATTCAAATCTTGGCTCAGCCGTGAGTTGCTGAGTGACCTCAGAGTGGCCATCTCTGAGCCATCATACTGAGAAGACGCTGCCTGGCCGGGGAGGGACAGGGCGTGAGGGCCCCCCCTGAGCCCCTGCTGCTGGCCGCCCCGCCCAGGCACCTCGATTGTGTTCGACATGAGCCTCACCTACATCTTGGTGGCGCTGGTGGCCGTGCTCCTGAACAACGCGCTGGTGGAGAGACTGAGCCTGCACACAAGGATCACCGCGGGTGTGTGTCCCCCAGGGGCTCCCAGCTCTCCCCCAGTGTCCCCGCTCGTCACTCCCCTTGTCTGTAAAATGGGCACCCCTGCTAGTCACGTCATGGGGCTCAGCGTATGAAAGGTCAGGCCTGTGGTGGGTGCCCCCCCACACACACTAGCATGTTATCTGCCCCGGGGAAGGCTTTTGTGCCCCTCGTTGTCCCAGGACCCATGCTCTTCCCTCTGCCTAGTCTGCTTCCCTTCCCCACTCCTCTTTATGTTGACATCCAGCTTCAAGGGCCGGCTCAGACAGCACCTCCTCCGGGAAGCCCTCCAGGTGTCCCTCTTAGACCCCTAGTGTACCCCAGCTCTCTAAGTATTAAGGGCAGTGGCAGAGAGAGGGCACCCCGGACCTAGCACTACGAGAGGGCTGGATGAGTGGGAGCCCCTGGCCCACCGCTCCCTGTCTCACTGAGTCTCTTCCCCCGCACAGGCTACCTCCTGGCCTTGGGCCCCCTCCTTTTCATCAGCATCTGTGACGTGTGGCTGCAGTTCTTCTCCCGGGACCAGGCTTATGCCATCAACCTGGCCGCTGTGGGCACCGTGGCCTTCGGCTGCACAGGTAGGGGCTGGGGACAGGCTGGGGACAGGCTGGGGGGCCGGGGGCCTGTCACAGAGGCTCGTTCTCTCCCTTGGCCACTCCTGTGATGGCGACATCCAGCTTCAAAGCCCGGCTCTAACGGCGTCTCCTCCAGTAAGCCGTTTGGTGTACGTGAAAGCAAGCCTTCCTGAACTCAAGTCCTCAATCCAGGCTGGGTACTCAGGCCTGTTAGAAAAAGAAAAGAGGCCCTGGCCGGTTGGCTCAGCGGTAGAGTGTCGGCCTGGCGTGCGGGGGACCAGGGTTCGATTCCCGGCCAGGGCACACAGGAGAAGCGCCCATTTGCTTCTCCACCCCGCCCCCCTCCTTCCTCTCTGTCTCTCTCTTCCCCTCCCGCAGCCAAGGCTCCATTGGAGCAAAGATGGCCCAGGCGCTGGGGATGGCTCCTTGGCCTCTGCCCCAGGCGCTAGAGTGGCTCTGGTCAGTAGAGCGACGCCCCAGAGGGGCAGAGCATCGCCCCCTGGTGGGCAGCGTCGCCCCATGGTGGGCGTGCCGGGTGGATCCCGGTCGGGCGCATGCGGGAGTCTGTCTGACTGTCTCTCCCCGTTTCCAGCTTCAGAAAGAAAAAAAAAAGAAAAAAAAGAAAAAGAAAAGAAAAGTGTTGGTAGGAACCAGGAAAGCCCAGTTTGCCAGCCCTGCTCAGGGTTGATCCAGGCAGGGGCTCGCCTGGCTGCAGGCTGTCCATCTGTGCGTGTTTGTCTGTGTGGGTTCGGATGGGAGAGCTTATGCTGTAGGAACAAAGGAGTTTATAAATCTCAGTGGTTTCAAAAAACAAGACTGACTTCTGGCTCCTGCTGCACGTCCAGCCCGTGGATGGGACTCGGGCCCACAGAGCGGCCGAGGCTCACACCGTCCGTAGCACGGGGCCTCTCTGGGCACCGCTGTGGGGGGAGAAAAAGACTGGAATTCCCTGTGGGCTTTGCTCTGCCACATGTGGAAGTGACGCTTGTCATTCCTGCTCACGTTTCACTGGGTAGACGAGTCAGGGTGCTTGGCTGTCCCTAGGCGGGCCTGGGGGAGGCAGGACACACCCCGTCTGGTGGACAGAGCTGTTCCCATCATGCTCTGCGAGGTGGTGTGGCCCAGTGCCTCTGCCACGGGCACCCTCTCTGCACCCCCCAACATGGTGTTCTCAGGTTCCGGAGTTTTGCCCCACGCCGACCGAGGATGAGTGGTGTCTCATGGTTGCTCTCCTCTCTCGCTCTCTCTCTCTCTCTCTCTCTCTCTCTCAAGTGCAGCAATCCAGCTTCTATGGGTACACGGGAATGCTGCCCAAGCGGTACACGCAGGGGGTGATGACCGGGGAGAGTGAGTACCCGCAGGCCCCAGGAGGGGGCGCCGGGGTGCCTGGGTGTCAGAAGCCTCTTCCCAGGGCCGTGCCCTGGACCTGCCTGGCTGGGCGCTGTGAGCTTTGTGATGTGACAGGCACGCGGCACGTGGGTCTAGAGTGTCCTGGAGTGTCGTCCCTGTGCCTGTGTGCGGCGTGCACTGTGTCAGCGTGTGAGTGTGTGTGAGTGCATGTGTGTGAGGGTAAGCCCACCTGTAACCCTGTGGTCAGCCACACCTCCTCACCACCCAGTTCTCCTTGGAGCAGGAGTCCCACAAGCCACCCCCACTGGGCACCCCCACTTGGCTTTTTCCCGAGCCCCCCCACCATCTCCCACCTGCCCCTGCTCAGGACATGGTACCCCGTGCTCCAACCCACACGTACCCAGTGGCCTTGGATGTGCCCTCCAGGCTGGTTTTTCTCTCTGGCCCCTGGTGAAGGTGGCCAAGTCCCCTGGCCCCGCCCCCTTTTTCCCCGGGGCAGCGTCACCCTCAGCCACCCCCTGCAGGAGGGCACCCGCGTCTCCTAAGTCCTCCTTCCATGCGGGGACGGGCCTCCTGCCGCCCCAGCCAGGACGCTGGCCCCCACTCTCTGCTGCCCCTGCCCTCTTGCACACGGTCCACGCTTTTCTAAGTTGTTTGCGTCCCTCCCCACCGAGTCCTGGGAAGACAGGGCCCTGCGTGTCATCCCCCTATGGCCTCAGCAGGCAGTGACATGCTCCCAGGGGGTGTGTGCAGCAGCGTCAGGGAGGGGCGGTCTGGGTGGGCACGTTCCGCGGCAGCTCTCCGCATGCCGGGGCTGGAGATGGCCTGGAGCCGGGGCAGGGGTGGGACGGCCAGCCAGGGCCAGCCTGGAGCTGAGGGAGTGGATGTGCGGGGGAGGGGGGAGGGGAGGGCTGAGCGGGGACCCCAGGCCCTCGCCCCCGCCCCGCAGGCACGGCCGGCGTGATGGTCTCCCTGAGCCGCATCCTCACCAAGCTGCTGCTGCCTGACGAGCGCGCCAGCACGCTCATCTTCTTCCTCGTCTCCGCTGGCCTCGAGCTGCTCTGCTTCCTGCTGCACCTGCTGGTGCGGCGCAGCCGCTTCGTGCGCCACCACACCGTGCGGCCCCGCGACAGCCGCCCTGGCCACCGGGCCGGCTACCGCGTGCACCACGACGTGCTGGCCGGGGACATCCACTTCGTGAGTCCGCAGCCCCCGCTGCCGCCTGCGTCCCCGGGCGCAGCCTCCACCCCGTCCTGGCCGCGGTCCCCTGGAAGCGCCACACACCTGTGCGCTGAGCGGCACCTGGTGATGATAGCAGCCCGGGCTGCGGGCTGAGCCGCAGCGGCGGACCCGCCCAGCGCCGTCCGGGGGGCCGGGGGCGCCCTCTGCTGGCGGCGGGGCCGCATCGCCCCCACAGGGCCCGGGCGGCAGGTGTGCAGGCCTGGCCGCACCTGCAGGACCAGGCTCAGGAGAGCCCTGCGACCCGCCCGAGGGCCGGACAGGGAGAGCCGGGATGTTCTCACAGACATTGATCCTCCGAGTCACCTGGGGCCCTGTGCTGGGAACACTGCAGCCAGCCAGAGATGCTGTCCCCCTTGGGGCGCAGAGACCCTGAGAAGGGCAGCATGCCAAAACCAGAGCGGCTCCAGGAAAAGGGAGATGGGAGAGCCCTCATGGTCAGGGGGCCGCTGACACCTGGCCTGCGGGGAGCAGAAGGGGCGACAGGAAGAGCCACAGGAAAGGCCCTGGCAGCGGGCAGAGCTGCAGAGGGTCAGCGGCCCGGAGGAGCTCGGTGTGTTTGGGGGACAGTGAGGAAACAAGGGCGGGCCCCCACCTAAACCCCGTCCCACTGTCCTGCAGGAGAACCGAGGCCCCGCGCGGGCCGACAGCGGGTCCCCGAAGGACAGCCCAGCCCACGACGTGGGCGTCAGCAGCAAGGGAGCCTACACCCGCTTTGACGTGCCTCAGGCCAGAGTCACGCGGACCTGGCCCTCCTTCAGAGGTGGGGGCCGGGCTGGGCGCCGGGCGCTCCCCAGCACCCGTGGGTGGCGGCGCTAAGGCGGGGGGTGGGCAAGGGTGCTGACCCCTGACCCCAGCCCCCTGCCGTAGCCTTGCTGCTGCACCGGTACGTGGTGGCCCGTGTCATCTGGGCCGACATGCTGTCCATCGCCGTGACCTACTTCATCACTCTGTGCCTGTTCCCCGGTCTCGAGTCCGAGATCCGGCACTGCGTCCTGGGCGAGTGGCTGCCCATTCTCATCATGGCCGTGTTCAACCTCTCTGACTTTGTGGGCAAGGTGGGCCCCGCCTCCACCCTCCACCCTCGCCCCCGCCCCCTGCCTCCACCCCCGCCCCCACCCCGGGACAGGGGAGAGGATGTCACAGGTGGGGGCGGCAGATGGCCGGGGCCACCCTGGGAGCCACAGTGGTTCTGAGCTAAGGATGCTCGTGGCTCCCAGGTTCAGAGGGTGGGAGTCGAACAGGGGCCCTGTCTCAGACCCTGGCCGTTGACGGCCCCAGTGGGTCCCCAGGCCAGCCCTGGAGTGTCCTCTGTGTCCCACAGGCAGGTGCAGGCTGCTGTCCTCATAGCTAACGGGTCTCTGACAGCACCAGGAGTACCCCAGAGGGACAGGGACCCCAGAAATGGCTCAAGGAGCCAGACATCATATACTAGGAGTGTAGCACAGGTCCGGGGTCAGGTTTGGGGGCAGCCCTCCTGTGAGCCTTGTCTAGAGGAATGAGAATTTGGGGCTCAGCGAGGGGAAACCATCTGCCTCTGTTTGCCTGAGGCCACACAGCTGAAAGGTCCAAGAAACTCGAGTCTGTGCTTCAAGAGGGAGCCAGCGGGTTCAACTCCCAGTCCTGCTGTGTCCTGCTGCTTGGGGGGCCTGACCCTCTGGGCACCATGCCCTCTTTTCTCAAATCGGGTGGAGAGTGTAGGGATGAACGGGGAACAGGTGTGGTGTTTGGACGGGTCCCGTGTACCCAGCAGGGACTGCTGTATCGGGGGGTTTGGTGGGCTTTCGTGGACAAAGCCGGTCTTCTTTGTGACTGGGGACAGGGGGCACACCTGGAGGCTGCAGGGGCCCCGGGGGAGGTGGGGCTCACACGCCTGGCTCCCTCTCTGCAGATCCTGGCGGCTCTGCCCATGGACTGGCGGGGCACCCATCTGCTGGCCTGCTCCTGCCTTCGTGTGGTCTTCATCCCGCTCTTCATCCTGTGCGTCTACCCCAGCGGCACGCCTGCCCTGCGCCACCCGGCCTGGCCCTGCGTCTTCTCCCTGCTCATGGGCATCAGCAATGGCTACTTCGGCAGCGTGCCCATGATCCTGGCAGCTGGCAAAGTGGGCCCCAGACAGCGGGAGCTGGCAGGTAAGGCCCTGCTTGGCCAGCCTGACGCCTGAGCACTGCCAGGCCAGGACAGCAGGACCACAGAAGCCACCACCACACAGCCAGAGGGCGCACGTGGGTCTCGGAGCTCACAGGCGTGAGTGAGGACATTGTTTGGTCACTTCATACATTCCACAGCTACTTGGTGAGGCCCTGATGTGTGCCAGGTGCTGTTGTTCTAAGTGCTGGGGACGCAGTGATGACAGAACAATGATCCTTGTACTTCCAGGGCTAATAGTCTGGAGGGAACAGACAAGTCACAGAAAAGCAGAGAAAAATAAAGCAGGGAAAGGGTGAGCTGGGGGGGGGGGGGGGAGGATTCACAATGCAAGCAGAGCAGCCTGGAAAGCTTCACTGAGGAGGTGACTTTTTTGTTTTATTGATAAATTGAATTTAGAGTTGGGGGGGGCATTCATTTGTTCCACTTAACTGTGCATTCATTGGTCGCTTACCCACGTGTGCTGTGACCTGGGATCAAACCCGCAACCTTGGTGTTTCACGACAACACTCTAACCAACTGAGCTAACCGGCCAGGCCAGGGCCAGAGGCGATGACTTTTTGAGCAAAGACCTGGAGGAAGGAGTGAGGGGACCAGCCATGTGACAGGGCAAGGGGAGACTGCACGCAGAGGCCCCGGGGAAGCAGAGCGGGGTGTGCTGAGCGCAGGGGGTGTGGGAGGTGGTGCTGGAGTCTGTTTTTCACGGCAGAGCTCACAGGACTCGCAAGCTCTGGGCCTGATGCTCAGGGCAGGACGGCTGGGTTGTCATCTGAGGTGGGGAGAGCACTTTAGTGGGGAGCAGTCTCAGAGTTGGGTTCCATAGGTTCCAGAAGTCCATTAGACACCCCAGAGTGTCCAGGACCGGGAAGCCGTTGGAGAGAAAGAGAAGCAGGCCGGGCCCGGGTCACAGTCCTTGCTCAGCCCCTCCCTGGGAGCTGGCCTTGGTCACCTGAGATGCGGAGGCTTCAACTGCAGCTCTTTGTCGAGGGGCTGCTGGGTTTGTCCACTTGGATTGGGGTCTGTCCGTGTGTGTACAGCGGCCGTGGTCCTGGAGGCCTGCTCGCTGCCTGCCTCCCACCAGCTCAGGTCTGGTCCTGTCCACAGGGAACACCATGACTGTGTCCTACATGACGGGACTGACGCTGGGCTCCGCCGTGGCCTACTGCACCTACAGCCTCACCAGGGACGCCCACAGAAGCTGTTTCCAGACCTCCACCAACAACGCCTCCTTTCCTGCCGGCCTCTGAGCCGGCAGGGCCAGCCCTGCCCAGGGAGGGCTGCTGGGACCCTCCCCAGGGCCCCGCGGCCCCCTCCCCACCCCTGCCTGCCGTGCCTGGGGGCTCCGCCTCCTCCTGTGCCAATAACGCCGTCCTCTCTGGGTCCAACTGCCTGTCGTGCAGCCCCAGGGTTCTGCCAGGTTCTTGGGGGCCTCGGTGTGTTGCTGCCCCGCAGGCCTCCGCCCAGCACTGTGCTCTGCGTCCCATCTCACACCGGCCCCTCACCCTCTGTGTCCAGTGCTCTGTAAGGTCAACTTACAGCCGGCCCCACCCCACCCCCAGCCCCCAGCCAGTGTTCTTCCTGGCAACCCCCACCCCCAGGTCAACTCACCCCAATCACACCTTTCATAGCAGCTGCTCCAGCCCTTCCCTCACCTGGAGCTGAAGGTGAGAGGGGGCCAGCCCCCACTGTCATCACCCCAAAGCCACCCCCGGCCCGGCCTTAAACCCTGTTCTCACAAACTCTGGGTTTAGCACTGAGAAGGACTGCAGCCCTCAGTATGAATGGAGGCAGACCACAGCCCACCCAGCCTGGACTTGTGGGCACTCCAGGTTGTCTCAGTGCCAAATAAGGGACTCTATAGCATCCAGACAGGTTTTTCCAGGTCAGCCTGCCCTTCCTTGCCCATGTCCCGTCCCCCTGTCTGTCCACTGTACAGCACTGGCCATTAAAAGCCATTAAAAAATGGACCATAGATGCCTCAGTGGAGTAGTGTCTGTGTCGCCTTCTTGCCGGGATTGGGGGTAGCTCCCAAGGGGGCAGTTTAGAAGGCTATAAGGCCTGGGGAGGATAGGAGGATGGTAGGATAGGAGCATAGCGGGGAGAAGTGAATATGGTATAGAGGAAGAAGGGAACGGTATAACGGTATAGCAGTGTTAGAGGGAATAGGGGGTGTAGGAGTGGGAGGGACAGGGAAGCAGGGAGGGTGGAGGGGAGGGAAGGCAGGGAAGGAGGGTGTCTCCCTCCCTCCTCCCTGGGAAGGGAGAGGAGAGAGGAGAAAGTGGAGAAGAAGCGCTGAAACAGATGAGGCGCTTCTCCTGTGCCCACCTCCTCTCCTGTGTGCCCTGGCCGGGAACCGAACCCGGGACTTCCACACTCCAGACCGACGCTCTACCGCTGAGCCAACCAGCCAGGGCTCTGCTAGGGGAGTTAACTGAGCCCTTTTCTCGGGCAGCCGCTGCCTTCCGTTAATTAAGGCTACTAATTGCCTTCCCGAACCGAATCGCCTATGCCGTTCCCTCCACACGCGGCCGTGAAACAGCGAAGCCTGGAATGTCCTGTTTTCCGTGCACTGGTCTGGTGCTGCCGGGCAGAGTCCCCATGAAGTCAGACGGGAGAGGGGGCAGCGCCGGGACCCAGGCCCAGCCTCCTCGGACACAATCTCCGCAAAACCGCAGCGGCGGCCCACGTGTGGGCGTGGGCGTGGGCGGGCAGACGCCGGCTCTGCCCCGAGAACTCGCGTAGCCAGACACGCTCTCCACCTGGGGCTGCTCAGCCGGCGCAGCAAGGTCTGGCTGATTGCCACGTCCTGATGCCACCCCCAGCCCCTGAAATGAACCACTCCCGACAACGGTGCTTTTCCAATGATAGCTTTTTCTTTTCTTTTTTCTTTTTATGAAAAAGATCACACAGAATTTCGCCAACAAACAAAAGTCCAAAGAAACTTAAAAAAAGAAAAAGGGAAACAATAATCCCCCCCCCCTCCCCAAATAAAACTGAAGTCTGGCTTTTCCTTCCCTTAAGATTGTCTGGACGAGGCCTCCTGTCTCCCTGGAGGGCACGGGCGGGTAAGTGCTTCTGTGGGGGCCCCACGGGCTCCGTGGCCCGCCCCCCTCCGCTCTCCCTAGCTCCTCCTCCATCTGGGGGCACATACAGTACACCTGGGCAGGGGTGCTGGGCGGGGGCGGGGCGGGGTGTGCTTGGGACTAAGGGGGGCCGTGAAGCTGGGGTGCTAGACACTCACAATCTAACAGGAAATAAAAAATAATATTCTGCACGTCAGAATGTGTTCGCGGTTGTTTTTTTATAATTTCATAGCTATTTTTTCACAGTTTTAAAAAGTTTATATTTATATATATTTATATATATTTATCTTTATATATATAATTAAAAAGTTGACTCCATTTAAAGGTGTATGATACAGGGAAGAGTCTTGGTACAATAAAACTGTACAGGTTAAGAACTGCCGCCTCCCTCCGGGCATGACCGGGACCAGGATTTCAGCACCATTGGGGTTGTCTGTAGTGTAAGGGTCTGGACCAGGCGGGCGGGCCCTGGCCGGGGCCGCGGGCACACAGCCCCTCCACCTTGCACCTGGCCAGTGCTGTCGGGCTCCCCTCACCTGGCTCTGTTCCCCGAGTCCAGGCCATCCTGAGAGGGTGGAGACCAGGCTCCTGGCAGGCGCCCAGGGCAGGCCCAGCCTGGTCAGTGAGGCTGGTGGGCACTGGGCTGCCCCCGTCCTACGGCGGGAGGCTCAGGACAGGCTCCATGCTGAGGGGCCAGGCACTGGGAGCCCCCGGAGGACCCACAAGCAGCAGGCACCTCGGAGTGAGTGTCAGTTTGGTTCCTCAGAAGTGCCCTCTCAGTCTGTGTCAGCTGAGGGCACTGGGGTCCTGGGCACAGCCTGGCCAAGTGCTTACAAGGTGCTGGAGGCAGGCCGGGGCCGGGCAGACCGTACCCTGATAGCGGAGAGGGGCCCCCTCTTGGGAGGCACCCAGGGGTTTGGAAAGGGGAGCTGGAGACATGTGCACATGTGTGCACGCACGTGCATGCATACGAGCTCACACATGTACACACTCACACGCCAGGGTGTCCACGGGCACACTTGCATGCACACAACCAACGCACGTGGCCCCCCAGCCGTGGCGGTGACGCAGAGGCACTCAGCAGAGCACAGGCACGCCGTCGGTGGAGAAGATCATGCCTGTGGTGGGCTCGTAGGTGCCGGCGAGGTAGTACAGGCCCTCGCTGTCCTGGTGCTTCTTGGTCTTGAGCATCTGCTCGTACTGCTCCAGGCCCACCACCAGGCACTTGTGCGACACGGTCTGCACGTCGTTCTCGTCCACGTGGGAGGACTGGTACAAGGCGCGCTGCGGGCCCGAGAACCAGGAAAGCTCAGGCAGAGACCCAGGGACAGTGAGAGGGACCAAGGACAGGGAAGGGCAGAACTGAGACCCAGAACCTGAGACGGAGGCTAAGGGACGGGTCAAAAAGCAGAGACACAAGAGACCCAAACAGGGACTACGACTGATCCAAAGAGACTGAGACAGAAAGAAACGGAGACCAAGGGCGATGGGGAGACCCTGGAGAGTGAGAGCAAAGTGACAGAGGAGCAGAGAGCAGGACAGAGCTGAGGAGCCCACCCCGATCTGTGGGGAGGGTCCGGGGCTGTGCCCACTGGCCCCCCGGCCTCCTACCTCCATGAAGTCCTTCCTCTGGCTGGAGGCCCGCAGGGCTGCAGGGAGGCTGCGGCCAGACTTCTGGTCCCAGTGCTGCGCGGGCAGATGAGGGGCAGCAGTGAGCCTGGGCCCGCCCTGCCCAACGCCAGGCCCAGGGGCCCGCCTGTCCGCGACACCCCGCCCGACGCAGGGCGGCTGCACCCACCTGGCCCTCGTGGAGGCGCTTGCCCGGGCTGGTCTCCTCGGGGTGGTAGAACCACTTGACCCGAACCACCATGTTGCTGCCCCAGGACTCCCACATGCTCTGGATGCGGCCGATGTAGGGCAGGTTGGGGCGGCCGGCCGACAGGAAGACGGCGCAGTCCCCGATGCGGATCATCTCCTTGCCCCGCACAATGGCCTTGTAGAAGAGCTTGCGCGCCTTGCCCTTCATGCCGCGGCGCTGCGGACACGTGGGCACCGACGTCAGGGGGCGTCCCCCGGGCCTCGGCGAAGGGAAGCCCCCCTGCTGGCTCTAATGGGGACACCCCCTCATCCCTCCAACAGGGACTTATTCCAACTTAAGCATTCGGGCGCAGAGAGGGCCTGGCCACTTGACCTTCCAGAGCGGCTTTGCCACAGATGCCTCAAGGCCCAGACCACACCCGCTGTGAACCCTGTGCTGCCCCCCAACTTCCAGACAGGGACAGTGAGGTGCAGGGAGGAGATGTGGGCGGTTACACCAAGGGGCTAGCGCCTGGGCACTGGACAGAGAAGACTCAGCCCCCACGGCTGTCTCACGGGTGGGGGCCGCCAAGCACACCTGCAGGGGTCACAGAGCAAGGCCGCCATCAACCCCCAGGCAAGGCCAACTTCGCCCAGGCGGCACAAGGCCGGTAGTTTTTGCCTAAATTGGAGAAAGCCACATGCTCGTTTCCTCCCTCAATCGCCAGCACCTTTTCTACCTTGAACTCACCAGGTCCCTGCTGGTGACAGGCTTTCTGAGGTCCACTTCACTAAGTTCTCATGTTGTATAAACACCTCAAATTCTTTTCAGTTCAAGGCACAGTGTGGGTGACAGCAGGGGAGACGGATGGCTGAGACGCTACGCTGACTTGGCTTTGACACCAGCTCGGTTTCTGGCATCAAGAGGCTACACCTCTTCCCACAGGCACCCGCCCCTGAGGTGGGCACAGGACTTGGGCTGGCCAACCCTGATATCCCACCCTCCCCCTGGCCACTGTGACGAGCTCACAGGCAGGTTCAGAGCCCACCAAAGACACGCCACCACCTTGAGCTTGAGCCCCACAGAGGAAGACACGAATGGGGACTGAAAGCTACTGGGACTCCCTGTCCCCAACGGGGGAGGGGCTACTAGAGAAACAGACCAGAGCAGAGGGAGGGAAGAGAAACTGAGGCCTGGAGCATGGATGGGTCTGAAGACAAAATTCAAGTCCCTGATTCCAGCTGTACCTGAAGCCACAGACCCCCTGGACTTCCCTGTGAGGGGCCAGTGAGCTTGGTGGCCCCGTGCTCTGCAGCAGGAAGAGCACTCAGTGACACTAACCATGGGACCTGCGATGGCAGAGGCTAAAATAAGGGAACGGGCCAGTCACAGTGCAGCAGGACAGCAAAGGTGTTCCTGTCCTTGGCTCAGAAGCCGTCACCCCTTGAGAGTCCACTGGAAGAAGCGCTGGTGGGGTCAGAGCTCCAGGGAGCCCGGTCCGGAGCGGCCGAGTGCGGCCATGAGGAGCCCCGGGCCCGGGCCAGCTGTCTCAGGGACAGGCCTTGCCCACAGAGGCTCTCTCAGCTGGGACCCAGCCGCCAGGCCGCTGCCCTGTGCTCTGTGGGTCAGAGGAGCAGACCAGCTGCCCCAGATTCAACTTAGGGCCTCGAGGGCCAAGAGGCCAAAAGCAGAGCAGGAGCTGAAGGGGCGGGGGCATCCCCGACTTCCTGCCCTGCACCCCGTGCCCCACTCTGAAGAGCCTGCCTGGGACAGATGGAGCTGTCCTCCCCACTGTGGGGCTCCAACCACTCCTAGGTGGCGGTGGGCGGGGCTGAGAGGTGGCTGCTGTGATTCAGACTCCCAGCGCCTCTGGCCTGGTGAACACCCCCCCGGGAGCTAACAGCACAAATGTGCCAGAACTCCTGAAGTTCTTAAGAGGTGACTGCCCAAGACCCCACCAGCTCATCGCTGTCAACTCCCAGGACCCTCAATCTGCCCATCGGCCCTGCCAGGACCCGACTTGGAAGAGGAACAGGCCCAGCAGGCCTCTCCTCCAAGGCTGTCTCAGGCGCGTCCTCAGGACCCTGGGCCAGGAAGGCAGATGCTGTGGGCAAAGCTGGCCAGTGGCACCCACGGACCAGGAGCCATGGACACAGAGCTGCCTCTCCCCGTGAGGGAGTGACTGCTCCCCCTCTGTTCATGGAAACTCCCTGGTGTGTATGCGCATGCAGGTGTGTGCGCAAGCATGTGCAAGCATGTGTGTGGTCCTCGGCGTCTGCACGTGCATACCTGTGCATGCATGTGCGTGTTGTCTGTGTGTGCAGATGGCAGGCAGGTACAGGGCGGGGCGGGAGGGCTCCTCTGGGGAACCCACCACTCTCTGGGGCAGGGGTGCGGCCCCATGACCCAGACCTGGCTGAGCAGAACGTGCTGCCTTTCGGGTTACACTGATTCGTTAGCTCGGGGCCAGGCATGGGATCCAGCCAGGCCCAGGAGACGCAACCCTGGACACCTGCTGGCCAGTACACGGAGAGACGCGCCCTCTGCTGCAGTGGCCGAGCTGGCTGGCGGGGCCTTGAGCTATTCTGCCACATGGAGTTAAGGAGTAGCTGAGAATGAGCCAAGGCAGAGAAAACCGGGTGGTTTGCCCAAGAGGCTCTGGGGTGCTCTGCAGTCAGGCGCTGAGACTTAGCGTACCTATCTATAAAGTGGGGCACCCTACCGCTCACCCCAAGCCCCCACGGGGTGGCTGGGAGGATGGGAAAGGCCGGCACAGAGCAGGACAAGACATCGCAGACCCTCCGCCCTGGCTACCTGGGTAGGCTTGCCGAACCACTTCCAGAGCTGCCGGGCAGGCAGGAAGGCGGCGATCTTGGGCCGGTTCTCCACGGACGGCAGGCGCTGTCGCTTGGCCAGCTCCTTGGTGGTGGGGAGGTGGACGCCCTCTCTCTTCTTGGGCCGGCTCTTGGCCCCGGCTCCGGCCTGCGCCTTGGGCGGCAGGGGCTGAGGGGGCTGCGGGGGGGGCGCCTGCGGTGGGGGCGCCGGCACCTTCTTGCTGGGGGAGTGGGCCGAGGTGCGCGCCTTGCCGGCCTGCTTGGGCGCCTTGCCGGGCAGGGCCGGTGGGACCGAGGGGCCAGCTGCCGGGGCAGGGGCCGCCTCCTCATCCGAGCTGCAGGAAGAGTCGTCTGTGGTGGAGGAGGAGGAGGAGGACGACGATGACGACGATGAGGAAGAGGAGGAGGACGAGGAGGAGGAGGACGAGGATGAGGAGGAGGAGGAGGAGGAGGAAGAGGAGGAGGAGGAGGAGGAGGAAGAAGAGGAGGAGGAGGAAGAGGACGAGGAGGAGGAGGAGGAGGAGGAGGCCCTGGAGCTGGAGACGGTGCAGTCCCGGCCCCCACCGCCCTGGCCTTCCTCCTCTCCGTCTGTCTCTGAGCTGCTCCCACCGCCGCTGTCGCTGCTGCTGCTCTCTGTCTCCTCGGCCCCGTCCTGCGCAGCCTGGCCCTTGTCCGGGCTCTTGGGGATGCCCGGGTCCTCGAATGGGAGCCCAGCCCCTGGCTCCTGGGTCAGGTCGCTGTCCCCAGCCTTGGGCCGGGCCGCCTTGGGCTCACCGCCGCCAGCGGCCTGGGTGTAGCTGCCCAGCACCAGCAGGCCCTTGGGCTCTGGCCACGTCCCGGCCCCGGGCTCCTCCCGCAGCAGGAGAGCCTCCTTGGCCTTCTTGCTCTTGGGCGACGTGACCCCCTCGTGGTCCAGCTTGACGAGCAGCTCGGCCTCCTCCCCAGGCCTGCGGGCACCCTTGCTGGCCGCCTCCTCGGCAGCCCGGGCCTTCTTGGGCTTGGGGCGGGTGGCAGGCATGGTGACGGGCACGGTGACGAGGGGGGCGGGGGCGAGGGCTGCGGCAGGGGCGGGCAGCTCCCCAAAGGGCTCGGGAGCCGGGCAGCTGGCGAAGGCGGATGGCGCCGGGCTGGGCTGGGGGGGCGCTGGGCGAGCCTTGGGGGCTTTGGCGCGCTTGTCCAGAGGCTCTGCAGGGCTCTTCTTGGAATTTGGGGTGCTGATCGGCTCCAGGGTCAGTGGGGCACTAGGGACCTCGTCCGTGGAGCCCCCCTCCTCCAGGACGGCGGCTCTGTCTAGAAGAGAGGAGGAAGAGGCACAGGTGAGGCCGGCTGGGGCCTCCCAGCCCCGAAAGTCCCTCTGCGCCCAGCACCCTCGCGGGGCCTCAGCCCGCGGAGTGGCCCGAGCGGTCCCTGGTGACCGCAGCCCTTAGCCTGAAGCACTTTGCCCCAGATTGTGAAGCAAACGCCCCGACAGGTGAACGCGCCCCCGAGCCCTGGCTCCCTCAGCTGCTGCGGGGGGAGCGCCTCTGAGCAGAGACCCGCGTGCAGCAGCCCCACACGCCCCTCTGGGGGGGGAGCAGCCTCTGAGCAGAGACCCGCGTGCAGCAGCCCCACACGCCCCTCTCGGGGGGGAGCAGCCTCTGAGCAGAGACCCACGTGCAGCAGCCCCACACGCCCCTCTCGGCAACGCACCGCCCTTGGCTTTGGCGCTGGGTCTCCGCCCTCGACCTCGCGCCTTGGTGCCGGGCTCCTCGGACCCTGGTGTGCCCCCATCTTTGCTGTCCCCGGTGTCTTTGCTGGTCTTCCGGCTGCGGCGCTTGGCGCTCGGCACCAGGAGCGCCGGGGACGGTTCAGCACCTGCAGGCAAGACGGACAGCGGTCAGGCCTGGGCCTCCACGCTCCTGACCGCCAGCACGTTGTCTGCTGGGAAAGCGAGCAAGGAGAGGAAGCCGCGACGCTGTGGAGCTGACCCCCTTGGCCTGCCCGAGGGCTGCGCAGCTGGGAGGGAGGCCATCTGCAGGGACAGCTCCACGGGGGCCCCTCCATAAATGGACCGGGGGTGCTGAGCAAAGATGCCAACTGCTGTGGTTCTGACGAGCCACTTGGAAGACACTCGAAACCACTGGGGTTCAGGGGTTCAGGACTCCTGCAAGTCAGGCAGCCCGGGTCCGACTCCCTGCCCGCCCCCACCTAGTCACCAGACTGGGGACGAGGCCTTCTACCTCTTTGAACCCGAGTGTCGTACTGGTCAAAGGGGATGCTATCTCCCGACACACGGGCCTGAGGCAGAACTCAATGCTATGACGGACAGAGTCCAGCACCGTCAGCAGGTACTGACCAGGTTCCCACAGCCGGGGCCCCCTGCCTGGGGCTGCCCTCAGGGGCCTTGGGACACAGAAGCCGGGGGACCTCCGAATCCCTTCTCCTCTGAGCCCGTTCTGGGCGCCCCCACCCACGGTTTCTGCCTGTTCCGTCTCCTGTGCATGCAAATGGCCCAAACAAGAGAGCCCAGGCCAGGCGTAGGGGACAGCCGGGCGAGGGCCCAGGGTGGCACGGGACCACCACTCACACTGGATCTTGTAGTCGGGAGGCAGGAGGCGGATGTGGGAGAGGGGAATCCTCCCCGTGTCTCCGTCGTCGAACTCCACAGTGATGAGGTCCCCGTCGTCCTCGAGGCCCAGCAGGCCTGTGGGAGGGGGCAGGGTGAGAGGCCTGAGAGCAGAGCCGGCCCCAGGTCAGGGGGGGGGGGGCGGCCTGGTTCAGGAGGCTCGCGGGCCGATGCTTGGCGGTGCAGCATGTGGGCATCGGAGCCGAGAGGTGACGCCCGGGGCACAGGCTCCCCTGGTCCAGCCACACACGTCCTGTGCCCACTCACTCCCGAGACATTCCCCCCAGCAGCACAAAGGAACCCACACACGTCCTGTGCCCACTCACTCCCGAGACATCCCCCAGCAGCACAAAGGAACAGCAAGGGCAGAGGAAGTGGGCCCGTGGACAGCGGCAGGTAGCAGTGCCACCGTTTCAGAAGACATCTGGGTCGAGACTCTGGTCTCGGCTCTCTCTGCTCCGTCAGGGGCCCGGAAGGGGGTGAGCTGCCCAGGAGGCGGCCAGGAGGCGGCCAGGAGCTGTCCAGGAGGCGGCCAGGAGGTGGCCAGGAGGTGGCCAGGAGGCGGCCAGGAGGTGGCCAGGAGGCGGCCAGGAGCAGTCCAGGAGGTGGCCAGGAGCTGTCCAGGAGGCGGCCAGGAGCTGTCCAGGAGGCGGCCAGGAGGTGGCCAGCTTTCACAGGGGAGCCCACAGAGGCTCGGGCCCCGGAGGAACCAAGGTATTCCGAGAAAAATTAAAAAGATCATATATCTACAAAACAGGAAGTTAGTTTTCTAAAAACTTATTGACTGCCTGACCTGTGGTGGCGCAGTGGATAATGCATCGACCTGGAATGCTGAGGTTGCTGGTTCGAAACCCTGGGCTTGCCTGGTCAAGGCACAAACGTACATAGGACAAGCAAGCAGTGGACAACTAAAGAGAAGCAACTATACATTGATACTTCTCACTACCCTCTCCTCTCTCTCTTTTTTTTTTCTTTTTTCTGAAGTTGGAAACGGGGAGACAGTCAGACAGACTCCCACATGCTCCTGACCAGGATCCACCTGGCATGCGCACCAGGGGGCGATGTTCTGCCCATCTGGGGCGTGGCTCTGTCGCGACCAGAGCCACTCTAGCGCCTGAGGCAGAGGCCACAGAGCCATCCTCAGCGCCCGGGCCAACTTTGCTCCAATGGAGCCTTGGCTGTGGGAGGGGAAGAGAGAGACAGAGAGGAAGGAGAGGGGGAGGGATGGAGAAGCAGATGGGCACTTCTGTGTGCCCTGGCCAGGAATTGAACCCAGGACTCCTGCACGCCAAGCCGACGCTCTACCACCGAGCCAACCGGCCAGGGCCACAAGTAAAATCTTTTTTAAAAATTATTTTAGAGAGACAGAGAGGAAGGGCGAGAGGGAGGAGGAAGGAGAGAGAGAGGGAAGCAGTCATTTGTTGTTCCACTCAGTCGTGCACTCATTGGTCGCTTTCCTATTTGCCCTGACCAGGGATCGAACCTGCAACCTTGGTGTTACAGGATGATGCTTTGACTGACTGAGCTAACCAGTCAGGGAAACAAAAAGTTATTTAAAAAGAAAAAAAAAATTCACAGAATAGAAGGAACTCCCAGGAATTTTTTAAATGTTAACAGACATTCCAAAAATTCAACAGAAGAGCTAGAAGGTACACGTGAGGAGACGACCCCAGGCGTTGAACAGGAGTAGGAATGGAGCACAGAGAGAGACACCAGTGCCCGGGGCCTCAGAGGAGGGTAGTTCTAGAAAAAGAGCGAACGAGGGGAGGACACTCTCACGGAAGCAACTCCAGGGCAGCTGCCCGGAACAGAGGAAACCTGCTTCACATCAGTGTCGCTTCCCAAACAAATCCCCGCACGCGGCAGGAGAGCACCCCCCCACACACACCCACACACACACACACGAAACTCCAAATCCAGGAATAATGAGACGATCCTAAAAGTTTCCAGAGAGGAAAAAAGCTTATCAAGCTTTGGGAACGATCACGGCATCGAACTTCCCGCACCACGTTGGAAGCCAGATAAAAGCAGAACAGTGACTTTGAAAATTCATTTGCAACCTAGAATTGACCCAGCTCAGCTATCTCTACAGATTAGGGAAGGAGAGAAATTTCAGACATGCACATCCTGGAGGAAGTGACCTACCTACCGAGACCTTTTCCTCAGGCCCCCCACTAGCACAAGGAACGAGACAATAAAGAGCACGGCATGGCCTGACCAGGCGGTGGCACAGTGGATAGAGCGTCGGACTGGGATGCGGAGGACCCAGGTTCGAGACCCCGAGGTCGCCAGCTTGAGCGCGGGCTCATCTGGTTTGAGCAAAGCTCACCAGCTTGGACCCAAGGTTGCTGGCTCGAGCAAGGGGTCACTCGGTCTGCTGTAGCCCCCCTCCCCCCGGTTAAGGCACATATGAGAAAGTAATCAATGAACAAGTAAGGAACCGTAATGAAGAGTTGATGCTTCTCATCTCTCTCCCTTCTTGTCTGTCTGTCCCTATCTGTCCCTCTCTCTGTCTCTGCACGACATGGGACCTTGCAGAGCAGCGGGACTCTCAGACGATGGCACGAGGGAGTCCCGAGAGTGACACCCTGAGGCAGGCCGGGACGGCAGCTCTCTATGGTCCAGGGGACAGAAGGCTCTGGGAGAACTGACTCAAGAGGAACGCTTTCCATGGCGAGAGGACTTCCTGCCCAGCACCTGTTCCCATCTTCTGGGTACACATGACGTCAGCTAACCAAGGGGCAGACTATATTTGGCATTTTTGGGGTGGTGGTGGTGATGTAACAAACATCCATATCCCCATCTCCTGATGTTTGGGTTTTGCAATAGCTAAGGGTGTGCGCCCTTTGAATGTCTGCTATCCACACCTACGCCTCTGGGGCACCTGTTTTTTCTGTCTACCTATAGTTTTCTATCTCATCCTGCTAGCAACACCTCTGCTTACTTGGGGGAAGCCACCTTCCCATCTCTCTCTGGCCCTGTGTAAAAATGGGGAGCCAACCTCGTTCATTAGCGTCAGGGACGAGCAGAGAACCCAGGCCCACCGATCAGACTCCCACGCGACCCAGGCCTGTTTGGGACTCCACCCTAGGACTGATACGGGAACAGTGAGACGCTCTCTGATGACAGAACTTGAGATGGAGAAACAAGAGTCCCCGAGGAGCCGGGTGTGACACCAGCACAGCTGGAGTCACTGCAGACAGACCCGAGAGCCCAAGTCCTGAGGGCCCTGCAGGAAAGGGGCCTGGGCCAGCCTGCCCGCCGGCCCAATGCCTTCTCAGTTACACGAGCCAAGAAGATGCTTCAGGCTTAAGCCACTTAAGAGTTGGGTTTTAGGGCCCAAAGGAACCCATCCCGACACACTGGGAAGTGGGAAGGGAAGTGCCAGGGCTGATGCCGGGGGAGGGAAGCGTCCTACCTCGGACCACGGTGCCAGGGTAGAGGCACCGGTACTGCTGGCTCCAGTACGCTGCGATCCTGGTCCCTTGCGGCAAGAAGCGTGTGGAGGCGGGCCTCACGTCGATGATCTGCAGAGGCTGAGGATGAGCACCCGGTGGTGGCCAGCACCAGCCCTCGCCTCCCTCCCCGCCCCACCACCTCCGCTCACCGCCTCCTGCAGCAGCTGTTCTAGGCAGTAGATGTGGGGCCGGTTCCCACGTTCACCCTCCACCACCACTCGGTATCTGCAAGGCCAGGACAAGGGTTGGGTGGGCCGGGAGAGGTCAGGGACCTGCCACAGGGACCCCTGCACCGCAGCCTCCCGGCCCTGCCTGCACAGCACCGAGACAGGACGTCGGAGCTGGAGGCTTTACTGATGTGCTGTATGAACTCTGGCCTCAGTTTCCCCATCTGCACAACAACGGGCTGCAGATCCCAGAGAGGCCAGCACCCTCTCTCCTGTCCCCTCTCCATCGCTGAGCCACTGGCACCTCTGAGGGGACTGTCTTCCCAGAGCCAATGCCCAGTTTTATGGGGGAGAGCCACTCAGAGAGGAGAAGCCACCTGCCTGCAGAGGCCAGATGTCCCTGGATGCAGCCCAGTGAGGGCCTTCAGGGCCTGAGCCAGGTACGCCCTGCAGCCCCGGGCCTCCACGGCCCCACTGCCGGCCCCACAGCCGGCACCTCCACGGCCCCACAGCCGGCCGCCCGCAGCCCCGGGCCTCCCCGGCCCCACAGCCGGCCCCCCCCCCCCCCGCAGCCCCGGGCCTCCACAGCCCCACAGCCCACCCCCGCAGCCCCGGGCCTCCAGGGCCCCACGGCCCGCCCCCGCAGCCCCGGCCCCCCGCCCCCGCTCACATGTCTGGCGAGTGCACCGTCTGCACGTGCCCGGCGTACAGCAGCTTGTCGTCCATGGGGATGAGCACACGCAGGCCGTCTTTTAGCTCGTCCTTGTCGATGATGCAGGAGCGCGGGGCTGCGGGAGGGGCAGTGAGGCGGAGCTGCAGACCCGCCCTCCCTTCCGGCCCTTCCTTCTCCCCAGCCTGCCCGGAGCCCTGGAGAACAGGTGCTGGGAGAGCCCGCAGGGCACGTGGGTCACGTGTGTGTGCCCAGACAGGCCTTGGGCAGGGACGTGCACATATGCACCAGCGTGTATGCATGGGGGTTCACGTCTGGAGAGACCCCAGGTGAGTGGGAACAAGGTGACAGCCTACACATGTTGCCCCTCCCCTTCCCAAAGACCCCGACCCTCTGAGCCTGGGTACCAGGCTCCGGGTCACCAGCACCCACTGCTGCTTCCTCAGACACCACTCCAGGACTTGCTGTCCTGGAATGCCATTTGTTCTGGTAGAAACCGGCCCCCCCACAGCCAGACTTCCCACAGAAAGGGTTTCAGAAGCCTCTTCAGTCTCCACTCTCTCCTGAGCCTCTAGCACATGTCCGTAAGAACACTCCTAGCTAGCTGACCAGTCCAGAGGAGCACAGTAGTCCATGGAGCAGTGGACCCCTGGCCATCCCATTCACATGGTAGCAAGCCCAGCCCAAGTCAGCCCTGACACCCACTGAGATTGAGCAACTGTTTGTTACACAGCAGTAGCTGACCGATACACTCCTGATAAGGTGAAAAAAGTTCCTCAGGGCTGGCCCAGACCCTCCCCTTGCTCCACATTGCCCCCCAACCCAATTCATATCCTCAATCTCTCCTCCGAGCTCTATACCCCCAGATCCAGGTAGCTACTAACGTCACTTCCTTGGGATGTCCTCTAGGGACCCCAAATTCCAGTCAGCACAGCCCACCATGTGATTTGCCCCTGCTCCCCTGTGACCTGCCTTGGAGACTACCCGCCCTGCCCACACCAAGTCTGCACCCCTTCCTGTCTCATCTGCTCACACAACCCCTCTACTCCCCTCTAATGTGTTCAGACCCACCCCTTCTCCCTCCTGCTGTCCCACAGCAGCCTCTCTGTCCTCACCTGGTTCCTGGCTACAACCCCCACCAGCTATACCCTTGGCCCGCCTCCGGGCCCGGTCACAGAGCTCGCCTCAGAACCAGCCTGACTGCTCCACACTGACTGCTGCCCGTCTTCCTTTGGGCAAAGCCCAAACTCCTCGCCAAGGCCCACCAGGGTCAGAGCAAACTGGTTCCAAGCCCCCCACCCCAGGCTGCTCCCTCCCTCCTGAGCCGACCCAGCCCGGGCCAGACTGGGTTTCTATCAGTTTGCCCCAAGACAACGCCCCACCCAACCTCAGGGTCTTTGCATGTGCCGTTCCCTCTGTCACCCTCACAGGCCGGGTGATTTCCCCAGGGAAACATCCCGCACCCCCCGCCCCATTCCAGGCCTGAGTGCACACATAGCACCGCAGGTACTGACCGGGAGTGAGTGGCCCTGAGCGCACACAGCACCGCAGGTACTGACCGGGAGTGAGTGGCCCTGAGCGCACACAGCACCGCAGGTACTGACCGGGAGTGAGTGGCCCTGAGCGCACACAGCACCGCAGGTACTGACCGGGAGTGAGTGGCCCTGAGCGCACACAGCACCGCAGGTACTGACCGGGAGTGAGTGGCCCTGAGCGCACACAGCACCGCAGGTACTGACCGGGAGTGAGTGGCCGCTCCGCGGCCCCGCCACGCGGCAGATGCTCATCCTCGGAGAAGCTCGAGTCCTGGTTGGGCTCAAAGTCCTCCTCAGCGGCCATGCTCTCCATCAGCTTGCTCACGGCTCCCCCCTTGCCCCGGTTCTGGGGACAGAGCACAGCAGACCGCCAGCTTAGGATGGGGTACCTGCATCCTGCCTGGCTGGGGACCCTTCCCTGGAAACTCTGGGTCCATCAGGCCACAGTGGCATCTGCCACGTATGCAGTGTGGGCGCCCACTGAGTCCCCCCCAAAGCCAGAGGAGGACAGAACGAGCCATCACCCGCCAGGCCAGGGCCCGCACGTGCTCAGTGCCAAGCACTCAGTACTCAGCATCACGCTATGTTCATCACACCCAGGCAGGCGCCTTGGTCCCCTCCTTGGGGAAACTGAGGCAGGCACGTCCCGGCGTGACCCAGCTGTCCTTTGGACAAAGACATGCGCTCTGTCCGGCCCAGGGGGGCGGGGCGAGCCTCACCTCCTTCTTCACCTCCTTCCCTTTGGCCTTGGCCTTGCTCCTCTTGGCGGAGGCTGGCGAGCCGGTGTGAGGGGCCCGGGCCTCGGGGGGCAGAATGGGCGCACGGGGCGTGGGCAGCGTGGCTCCAGGTCCAGCCTCCTTCCCCTTCTTCTTCTGGGGAAGAAGCGGCAGGGGCTCCGTCAGAGGCGGGGAATGCCCGGCCTCCGCTTCCTCCTCCGCCACGCGACACCCCCCCACCCCCCACCCACAGCCACCCTCCTCCCTGAAAGACCTGTCAGTCACACCTGGTTCACTACTACCATGCATACATCGCTTGTTTGGACAAAAAAAAGACAACTAAGGGGTGTGTGTAAAGCGTATCTGCGCATGCAAGTCTCTCTCCAACAACCCCGTCAAAGCAGAGGCACCTAGAGCCCCCAGTAGCTGCGTGTGCCCTTCCAGAACCTTCCCTAAGCACAGACGCCCCTGTGAACACAAAGGCTAGCAGACAGGTTGGGGCACACACAGTGGTTTTTTTTTAAACACAGTGGGGTTTTTTTTTAACGGACGGAAATTTACCGAAAGTCCCATTTTGCAACCCCCACCAGTATGTCTGGGTAAACATTGAGGGAGCCTCTTTTTACTTTAACAGCTGCCCGGCGTGACGAGGTGGGGGGTCTGCGACTCGACCACCCCCAACAGCGCCTCCACGGTCTTGATCTTCCCAGTGACGCCAGAAGAGAGACAGGGCCAGTCAGCCCCACGGGCGTGCTCCTGGATGGGGCAGTCAGGGGCGCTCACCGGCTGCCCCGGTGGCTTCCAGACGGCACATGTGACCTTCCACACGCCCCAGAAGAGAGGGGGCGCTGCACCATCCCAGGTGGTGAAACGGGGTGGGCTCCCACTCGTGGGTGACACGGGAAAGGGTCCAAGTGTGTGCGGACTGTATGTGGCTTCACTTAGCAGAGCAGAGAACTGGGAGCAACCTAGACTGCCAGCACTTTCAGAACTGCTGGTGCGTCCGAGACCTAATCCCAGCTGTCAGGGTGGCACCGTCCCGTCCCGGGGAGAGACACTGCCAGGGGAAGCGGGGACAGGGGCCGCGTGTGCGGGGAGCAGGCTCCAACCGCAGCCAGCCTGGCCCTGGCGCAGGACAGTGGGCGGTGGGATGTGGGGGCGGGATGGGGGCCCACTTTGTGCTCTTTAAATAAGAGACACGCCCACAACAGCTCGACCCAATCAAGGGAGCAGAGCAGACGGGGAAATGAAGAAACAGAGAAAGATAATACTGGGCTCCCGTTACCATGACAACAGGAGATGAGTGAAAGGCAAAGCACAGGGCATTCAAAGGGACAAAACAGGAATGTTACCTAAATAATTAAATAATTAGAAGGTGCTCGGCTTAATCCCTACGGGAGAGGGTGTATACATACATATAAGCGTTGTTTTCTGTCTGATGAACTTTTTAATCCTGTTTACATTTCTGGCATTATCAGAAGGCATTTGCCCTGACCGGTTGGCTCAGTGGTAGAGCGTCGGCCTGGCGTGCAGGAGTCCCAGGTTCGATTCCCAGCCAGGGCACACAGGAGAAGTGCCCATCTGCTTCTCCACCCTTCCCCCTCTCCTTCCTCTGTCTCTCTCTTCCCCTCCTGCAGCCAAGGCTCCATTGGAGCAAAGTTTGCCCGGGTGCTGAGGATGGCTCTGTGGCCTCTGCCTCAGGCGCTAGAATGGCTCTGGATGCAACAGAGCATCGCCCCCTGGTGGGCGTGCCGGGTGGATCCCGGTCGGGCGCATGCGGGAGTCTGTCTGACTGCCTCCCCGTTTCTAGCTTCGGGGATAAAAAAAAAAAAAAAAAAGAAGGCATCTTGGGGGGGGGTCAAAGGATCGCTCTTAAGGTGGTCATGTTTCCTTTTCCGTAACGTGTCATTAAATAGTTCGTCTTTGCACGCATGGGGCACGGGGGTGACAACAGCAAAGAAAAAGTTGAAACTGAGGGTTATTTCCGTTTTCTTTGCATTTTTCCATTGATTTGAGAGAGGGGAGGGCGGGAGGGAGAGAAGCACCAGCTCATTATTTCACTCCATCGTTCCGTTCAGTGGCACACTCGTCCGCTGCTTCCTGCACGTGCCCTGGTCGGGGGTGGAACCTGCAACCTCGGGCACACGGGACACGCCGTCCGCTCAGCCACCCGGCCAAGGCCTTTCCTTCCTTCTCTGCACCTTCCCAGTGACTATGCTAACAGGCAAAACCGTCACTGTCTCCCGCTTCTGGGAGTGTAATCATTTCTTAAAATGAGATAAGAACTCCAAATGTGACCGGTTCTGTACACAGAACAGAGCTGTCCGCGGCTGCGGTCACTGTGATGGTGAAGACCCCTGGCCGCCAAGCGGCCAGCACGGCCGTGGCGGGAGGGAACGGAAGCATGGGCTGGCCAGACACGGGGGCGTCAGGCTGCCATGTCGAAACACTGGTTTTAAATCAGTAAAATAAAAAAGCTCATCATCTGGGAACACACAAGGTAGAATGCCAACTATTAAAAAATGGAATCAAAGTATATAAAAAAATATCAGTGGTCATTCCTGGGGTAAGGGGCCGCGGGGTCTGATTTTTCCTTTTGTTGACAATTAACCTGTTCTGTTCCCGTCTCTCACTGTGTCCCCAGAAAACGAGGACTGGGCCGGATCCTGGGCCACCCACTGCAGAGCCACCACCTAGGGGAAGGCCCGAGGAGGTCACGTGGCTCAGGGGTAAAGGCCCAGCCTCTGGTGACCACTAGTTGCTATGACCTCGGGTAGGTCACAGGACCACTTGTGAAGTGGTTACCATGAGGAACCTGCTACATGTGGTTTTGTAAGCAGTCAATCCTGATGTAAGAAATATACATTTGGCCCTGGGTGGATAGCTTGGTTGGTTGGAGCATTGTCCCGAAGCACAGAGGTTGCTGGTTCGATCCCCAGTCAGAGCACATACAGGAGCAGATCAATGTTCCTCTCTCTCTCTCTCTCTCTCTCTCTCTCTCTCTCTCTCTCTCTCTCTCCCTCCCTCCCTCCCTCCCTCCCTCCCTTCCTCCCTCTATGAAATCAATGAATAAAAATTAGGAAAAAAAAGAAGATACACATTTGGTCTCTGACCCCAGTTTGTGACCCCGAGCTCCTAAATCCCTAGGAATTTCCTGGGTCTGAGCAGCCTCTTTTATTCCACTGAGGTGACTCTTGGTCCTTCAGGGACAAGAGAGGGGCTGGAAACTGTGGTAACAGTCGGTCCTGTCCTTGTGAAGAAGCTTCCATAAAACCTCGGAGCGACGCGGTCTGGAGAACCTCTGGGTGGTGAACACCGGGAGTGCCGGGAGGGAGGTGCACCCAGAGAAGGCAGGGCAGCCCCGGCCCCGGCCCCCAGACCCTGTCCTGTGCGTCTCTTCCATGAGCTGTTCCCGAGTCGTGTCCTTTATAATAAACCAGGAACGTAAGCATCGTGTTTTCCGGAGTGTGTGTCATCCCAGTGACTTATCGAGCCTGAGGTGCTGGGAACCCCCGAGTTACAGCCGGTTGCTCACAAGTGCAGGTGGCCTGGGACTTGCAACTGGTACCTGAGGTGGGGGGCGGGGACAGTCTCGTGGGACTGAGCCCTGCACCTTGTGGGGGCTGTGCCGACTCAAGCAGTCAGTGTCAGAAGTGTTGTGGGTACAGGAAGCACGTTTTCCTTTAACAGTAAGTTAAGGATATGTGGTAAAGCGGTTAGGACACGCCTGGGCCCCGCCCTGGGTCACCTGGTATGACTCCCATCAGTATCTATTACTCCGGCACCTTCTCTCCAAGAAACCCTTAGCAGTGAGCGCAAATTGAGAGGCTTGTGAGTGACACCCACATGCGGCCCCTTCTTATCAACCTTTCCCAGGAAACGAACGCAGTCTCATCCCTGTTTGTGACCATCTCTGGAGGGTCACTGTCATTTAACTTTCTCTTCCACCAGGGATGTGAGGTGGAGAGGCCCGAGGCAGAGACCTCTGCCGAGAGCTGGCGCCAGGCCCGAGGGCGACCACCTCAGGGGGGACGGGACAAACAGCCACTAGCGTCCTAGCAGAAAGGGGTACAGGTCGCATCTCACTGGGTTCCTTGATAGCAAGTGTTCTCACTGCACAGAGAATTCGGGGCCTCTGTGAGCTTGGATGGGAATAAAGAAAGCCTGTCTCTACTTCCATGAACCTCTGAAGAAGCGAGATTTCCCTTCCGATGTGAGCAGAGGCCCCAGGTCACAACAGGACCAGCACTGCCTGTGACTTTGTCACCAACAGAAATCACTGCCCTGTGGTGCATGACAGTGCCACAGAGACCTCACAGCCTCACACAGGCCCATCACTTCCAAGTGCCAGCACTCGCTGGGCCCAGCACCGGGCTCCTCATCAGGGGCGCTCCTCTTAAAGGAGCCGGACGCAGCTCCCAGAGGGAGGCGCTGGCATTCTGGTAACTGCTGTTTCCTTTGGGGTCCGTGCACCTCACACGTTTGGAACGTTATTTAAAGACAGGTGGCACAGGGCCTGTGCGAGGAAGGCAGGCCGGCTCTCATGCCGCTCCTGGTGGACTGGGTCCAGGGCCCTGTGGTGGACATCGGAGCCCCCTCCCCGCGGCCCCACCCCGGTGCTGAGCCCCTACCTTCCTGGGGTCCTTCCTGTCCTTGGCTCGACCAGCGTCCTTGCGTGGGCTCAGCGGGCCACCCTTGCCACAGCGGCCGGGCTTGGTGACGACGGGCGCCGTGGCACTGGGCGCCGGGGCCGAGGCCGAGGCGTCGTGCAGGAAGATGCGCTCGCTGCGCCGCCGCGTCCACAGGTCGTCGTCGCTGGCCTCCGGCCCCGCCTCGAAGCCGGGCTCCTTGGGGCCCCGCAGCCTGCGGGCCTTGCGCCCCTTCTCTGTGGCCAGCTTGGTCTTGTCGGGGCTGGTGGGGCCGGGGCCACGGGTGCTGGGCAGGGGTGCGACCTGGGCGGGGCCCGGTTCCCCCAGACCCTTCTTGGGCCGCAGCAGCCCGGCAGGTGACCGCTTCCGCACCTTGACCTCGCTCTCGGAATCCGTGTACTCGAACTCCGTGCCTGGGTGTGGAAAGCGGGAGATGAGCACACGGCTCACGGGGCCCTCCCTTCCGACCCACCCGGAGGCCCCGGTCACCAGCACAAAGCCCCCCTCGGCCGCCTAGACTCTGCTCCCCACACCCCCCTCCAGGGCATCGTGTGGGAATGTGGACACTCCTGCTTCTGCCCCTACAAGCCTCTCCTCTGCCCCCTGCGTGCCCCGTGGAAATCCCAGAAGCTGGAAGAGGGGAGAGGAGGGCCCCACGCCTGCAGACAGCAACTCCAGGGAGGCAGATGGGAAGCCCAGGTGAAATCTCCGAGCCCGGAGGGGCCTCTGCTCCCTTCCTGGTGCCGAGTGTCCGGGCTGGGAGGCCCCTGGCACCCACTCCTCTTTACAAGGGCGGGGCCCTCACCTGAGCCCACAGCACCCTGGGACCCAGCCCCTCCTCTCGGGCTGAGCCCTGCCTCACTTCCCACAGCCAAGGGGAGCCGAGCCGTGAAGGCGGCCCCAGCCCCGGCCCCGGCCCCAGCCCTGAGCGGAGTGGCAGGAGCACTGCTGCCCCGGGTCTCTGCAACCTTTGTTTCCTCCCGCGCCTCTGCCTGAGACCGCCCCTGCCTCCGCCCAGGGACACCGCCTCCTCTGAGAGGCTTGCGCCCTGGGGACTCCTGTCCTCACGTCCTGCACCACAGGCACACACGACACTGTGGGGCCCCGGCCCTGCAAGCCTATCCCATCCCGCTCCACCCCCAACTCCACCCAGACACAGACCCGAGAGTTCTCCTGGAGTCCTGAGCCTTGTCAGCTCGGAGCCTGGCCCAGAGCCGGTGGCCAGAGGAAACTCCCTGGGGATGGGAGCTTTAAGGTGTACTCCTCCTCCAGGCAGGTGCTAGGGTTGCAAGGTCTGTGACAGCCCAGAGCTGACACCACCCCAGAGGAGGGCTTGTCCCGAGTCCCACAGCACATGAGTGGAGAAGCCAGGGCCAAAGCCCTGTTCTCCTGACCCCTGGGCAGCAACAGCCTGCCACGGGGGCTCTTGCAGGAGGCCTGGCACCGTGGCCCCACGCCCCGACAGATGCAGCCGCACCAGAGGGACGGGGACAGGGGGAGGGGACACACTCCGTGGGAAGGAACCACTTGCAAAGCTTAATGATCCCGTTAATTAATCTTTTGTTAACAGACTTCCCGCTGCACAGGGAAGCAGCTGGGGGCTTTCATGGCTGATTAGAGTGCTGCCTGAAACACAGGCTTTGGAGTTCTGCTGCGGGAAGGAGGGGAGGCGGCCCCACCGGCTGGCAGCGCCCCTGCAGAAAACCCACACGCACAGGCTTCGGAGTTCTGCTGCGGGAAGGAGGGAGGGGACCCCACCGGCTGGCAGCGCCCCTGCAGAAAACCCACACGCACAGGAGACACTGCACTACGGAGGGGCGGAGCGGAGACAGAGGGACTCCCACTTGGAAGAGGACAGGCTGGAGAGACCAGGTCAGAGGAGAGATGCTATTGAGACCCGTGGGGCAGCATAAATGGCCTGGGGCAGGAAAGCCAGTCCGCAAGGGCACAGTGGGGGCTTTGAGGGCATGGTGGGGGCCGGGGCGACGAGCAGGAAGCCGAGACAGGGAAGGGTGTGCTGAGGCCTCCGTATCGCCCAGCGCTGCAGCTGGGAGTCAAACCCACATCCCAACTCCCACCCAGCACCCTGGGCTCCTGCCTCCTCCCAAAAGAAGGCAGTGAAAGGAGGAAGAGGGGGACAGAACAGAAAAAACCAAGGGCAAGACACGAAGAGACTGACAAGTCAAAGGATGAGGAAGATAAACCGTGCGAGTGGAGCTGCGGGGGCCACACTGACATCAGGCCAGAGCGACTGTAAGACGGAAGGTCCTTTAGACAAAGAAGGACATGTCAAAACGAGAACGTGGTCACTCTGTCAGGAGAACTTAACAGCTATAAACACACACAGATACAGTCCAGAAACACATACACAAGATTGTACATCATGGCCAAAAGCGATTTATCCCAGGAATGCAAAGTTGGTTCAACGTATCAGAAAGAAGAAATTAACGTAATATACCACACTGATCGAATAAAGGACAAAAACCACATGAATACCTCAACAGACAAAAAAAGAAAGTACGAGGACATTCAATGTTCATGGACACAAGGACTTGATAAATGTCAAGGTGTCCATTCTTCCCAACCTGATGTACCGAGATAATGCAATCCCAAATGAAATCCCAGGAGGTTACTGTGTGGATACTGACGTCCTAATTCTAAAGTTTAAAGGGGGGCAAGAGACCCAGGACAGCCAACTGGATACTGCAGGAGAGAAACACAGTCTGAGGGCTGACACTGCCCAACTTCAAGACTTACTACAAAGCTACAGCAATCAGGACAGTGCCGTGCCGGCAGAGAAACAGAACGGCCCAGAACTAGACCCCTAAATGCAGTCAGAGGACTTTGACAAAAGAACAAAGGCAACACAGTGGAGCAAAGACAGCCTTTTCAACAAATACTGCTGGACATCCACGTGCAAAAAATAAAAAATAAGAAAAAGAAAAGTGGCCCTGGCCGGTTGGCTCAGCGGTAGAGCATCGGCCTGGTGTGCAGAAGTCCCGGGTTCGATTCCCAGCCAGGGCACACAGGAGAGGCGCCCATCTGCTTCTCCACCCCGCCCCCTCTCCTTCCTCTCTGTCTCTCTCTTCCCCTCCCGCAGCCGAGGCTCCATTGGAGCAAAGATGGCCCAGGCGCTGAGGATGGCTCTGTGGCCTCTGCCTCAGGCGCTAGAATGTCTCTGGATGCAACAGAGCTACACCCCAGATGGGCAGAGCATCGCCCCCTGGTGGGCATGCTGGGTGGATCCCGGTCGGGCGCATGCGGGAGTCTATCTGACTGCCTCCCCGTTTCCAGCTTCGGAAAAATGAAAAAAAAAAAAAAAGAGAGAAAGAGAAACAAAAAGAAAGAAAGAAAGAAAGCCTAGACATAGACCTTATTCCCTTCACAAAATTTAACACGAAATGGATCACAGGCCTAAATGTAAAACACAAAACTACAAAACTTCTGGAAAATAACATAAGAAGGAACTCTAGATGACCTTGGGCTTAGCAGGAAATCTTTAGAAACAACACACCAGAGATGCAACCCATGAAAGAACTGATAAACTGGACCTCATGAAAATTAAAAATTTCGGCCTCACAAAAATACCATCCAGAGAATGAAAGGACAAGACAGGGAGGAAAAACTGCCGTCCCAAATAGATAAAGAACTATTAAAACTCAACATTAGAAGTGAACAAATAGGCCCTGGCCGGTTGGCTCAGCAGTAGAGCATTGGCCTGGTGTGCAGGAGTCCTGGGTTCGATTCCCGGCCAGGGCACACAGGAGAAGCACCCATCTGCTTCTCCACCCCCCCTCCTTCCTCTCTGTCTCTCTCTTCCCCTCCCACAGCCAAGGCTCCATTGGAGCAAAGATGGCCCGGGCGCTGGGGATGGCTCCTTGGCCTCTGCCCCAGGCGCTAGAATGGCTCTGGATGCAACAGAACAATGCCCATGATGGGCAGAGCATCGCCCCCTGGTGGGCATGCCGGTGGATCCCGGTCGGGCGCATGCGGGAGTCTGTCTGACTGTCTCTCCCCGTTTCCAGCTTCAGAAAAATGAAAAAATAAAAAAATAAATAAAAGTGAACAAATAACCTGATTTAAAAATGGGCCAAAAACCTCAACAGGCAACTTCCAGGAAGAGGGCAGATAAGCCCATGTAAAGATGTTCCACATCCATCCTCAGGAAAATGCAAACTGCAACAACGAAAGACTGTGACATGCAGAAGGGAACGGCCAAAATTCCAAACACTAACCGGGAACACCAGTGAGGATGCGGAGCAACGGGACACTCAGACACCCCTGGCGGGAGGGCACAGTGCAGCCACATGGGAGACGGCTTGATGGCCTTTTTTTTTTTTTACAGAGTCAGAGAGAGAGTCAGAGAGAGGGATAGACAGGGACAGACAGACAGGAATGGAGAGATGAGAAGCATCAATCATCAGTTTTTCATTGCGACTCCTTGGTTGTTCATTGATTGCTTTCTCATATGTGCCTTGACCGTGGGCCTTCAGCAGACCGAGTGACCCCTTGCTCGAGTCAGCGACCTTGGGTCCAAGCTGGTGAGCTTTACTCAAACCAGATAAGCCCGCGCTCAAGCTGGCGACCTCGGAGTCTCGAACCTGGATCCTCAGCATCCCAGTCCAATGCTCTATCCACTGCGCCACCGCCTGGTCAGGCTTAATGGCTTCTTACAAAACTAAACACACTGACCATATGATCCAGCAACCACCTTCCTTGGCATTTGCCCAAAGGAGCTCAAAGTTTATTACCCACACAAAACCTGCACACGGATGCTCATAGCTTCATTCTTAACAACCTGGACGTCACTAAAACGTCCTAGATGGCCTTCAGTGGGTGACAGGGAAAATAAACTGAGTGCCTCCAGACACTAGGACAGGGGTCGGAAACCTAGGGCTCGCGAGCCAGATGTGGCTCTTTTGATGGCTGCATCTGACTCGTAGACAAATCTTTAATAGAGAAAGTAATAACGTTAAAAATATAAAACATTCTGCCTGACCTGTGGTGGTGCAGTGGAAAAAGCGTCAACCTGGAAATGCTGAGGTCACCGGTTCAAAACCCTGGGCTTGCCTGGTCAAGGCACATATGGGAGTTGATGCTTCCAGCTCCTCCCCCCTTCTCTCTGTCTCTCTCTCCTCTCTCTCCCTCTCTGTCTCTTTCTCTCCTTCTCTCTCTCCTCTCTAAAAATAAATAAAAAAATAAATAAATAAATAAAAATAAAAATATAAAACATTCTCGCCTGACCAGGCAGTGGCACAGTGGATGGAGTGTCGGACTGGGATGTGGAGGACCCAGGTTCGAGACCCCAAGGTTGCCAGCTTGAGCGTGGGTTCATCTGGTTTGAGCAAAGCTCACTAGCTTGGACCCAAGGTCACTGGCTTGAGCAAGGGTTTACTTGGTCTGCTGAAGGCCTGCGGTCAAGGCACATATGAGAAAGCAATCAATGAACAACTAAGGTGTTGCAGCGAGAAACTGATGATTGATGCTTCTCATCTCTCTCCGTTCCTATCTGTCTGTCCCTGTCTATCCCTCTCTCTGACTCTCTCTCTCACTCTGTTAAAAAAAAAAAATACATATATATAAAACATTCTCATGTATTACTATCCATTCATTTCCTACCGCTCATGTTCAAGGTTGCGGGTGGCTGGAGCCAATCACAGCTGTCCTCCGGGACAACACCAAATTTTTATTGGATAATGTGTAACGTACAGGGGTCGTTGTGGCTCTCACGGAATTACATTTTAAAATATGTGCTGTTTATGGCTCTCTCAACCAAAAAGGCTCCCGACCCCTGCACTAGGATTTACTGAGCACCAAAAAGAAATGAGCTCTCTTGTCTGACCTGTGGTGGTGCAGTGGAAAGCATGCTGACCTGGGACGCTGAGGTCCCAGGTTCGAAACCCCGAGGTTACCGGCTTGAGCATGGGTCTCGTCAGCTTGAGCGCAGGATCACAGACATGATCCCAAGGTCGCTGGCTTGAGCAAGGGGCCACTGTCTTGGAGTCCCCCCCCCCATTAAGGCACATATAAGAGAGTGATCAGTGAACAACTAAAGTGATACAACTACAAGTTTGGTGGTTCTCATCTCTCAAGAAAGAAGGACCCTGGCCGGTTGGCTCAGTGGTAGAGCGTCGGCCTGGTGTGCAGAAGTCCCAGGTTCGATTCCCGGCCAGGGCACACAGGAGAAGCGCCCATCTGCTTCTCCATCCCTCCCCCTCTCCTTCCTCTCTCTCTCTCTCTCTCTTCCCCTCCCGCAGCCGAGGCTCCACTGGAGCAAAGATGGCCCGGGCCCTGGGGATGGCTCCTTGGCCTCTGCCCCAGGCTCTAGAGTGGCTCTAGTCGCAGCAGAGCGACGCCCCGGAGGGGCAGAGTGTCGCCCCCTGGTGGGCGTGCCAGGTGGATCCCGGTCGGGCGCATGCGGGAGTCTGTCTGACTGTCTCTCCCCGTTTCCAGCTTCAGAAAAATACAAAAAAAAAAAAAAAAAAAGAAGGAAAGGAAAGGGTAGGGGGAGGGGAGGAGAGGGGAGGGGAGGGGAGGGGAGGGGAGGGGAGGGGAAAGGAAAGAGGGAAGGAGTGGGGAGGGGAGGGGAGAGGAGAGGAGAGGAGGGGAGGGGAGGGGAGGGAAAAGGAAAGAGAGAAGGGAAAAGGAAAGAGAAGGGAAGAGGAGGGAAGGGAAGGGGAAGGAAGGGAAGAGAAGGGGAGGGAAGGAGAGGGGAGGAGAGGGGAGGGGGAGGGGAGGGGGAGGGGGAGGGGAGGAAGCTCTCAAGCCAGGAGAAGTGGGGCGGGAAGCCTGGCTAACTGAGTGACGCAGCCCGACAAGCCCGGGGCAGCCCCAGCCCCAGCTGCATGCTCTGTGCACCTGTCCTTCTGCACACACCCTGACTTCTGTGTGTGCTCAGTCAGTGTCCACACCTCTCGTTGGTCAAGAGAGATCTCCTTGACTCCCCCAGCTGGGTCCGGGGCCTCCCTGAGCCCCCACAACCCTTCACCCCTTGGTACAGCTCAGAGGCCTCCTGCTTCCAAGAACTGCCTGACATCTCTGGGAACCGGAAGGGGGCAAGCCAGGCCACGTGGATTGCGGGCCACTCTGCACAGCTTTGGAGGCCCCTCCTTGGGGACCGCAGGCCAGGTCCTCTGCTCAGGGTGGGGCCCCATGGCTCTGCCCCTGCACTCCTGAGCCCAGGGTCCCCACCGGCAGGATGGGGCCGTGGAGCCACCGCAGGGAGCACACCTGCCCCTGCACTCCTGAGCCCAGGGTCCCCACCGGCAGGACGGGCCGTGGAGCCACCGCAGGGAGCACAGCTGCCCCTGCACTCCTGAGCCCAGGGTCCCCACCGGCAGGACGGGGCCGTGGAGCCACCGCAGGAAGCACAGCTGCCCCTGCACTCCTGAGCCCAGGGTCCCCACCAGCAGGACGGGGCCGTGGAGCCACTGCAGGGAGCACAGCTGCCCCTGCACTCCTGAGCCCAGGGGGTCCACCGATAGGACGGGGCCGTGGAGCCACCGCAGGGAGCACGCCTGCCCCTGCACTCCTGAGCCCAGGGTCCCCACCGGCAGGACGGGGCCGTGGAGCCACCGCAGGGAGCACACCTGCCCCTGCACTCCTGAGCCCAGGGTCCCCACCGGCAGGACGGGGCCGTGGAGCCACCGCAGGAAGCACACCTGCCCCTGCACTCCTGAGCCCAGGGGGTCCCCACCGGCAGAACGGGGCCCTGGAGCCACTGCAGGGAGCACAGCTGCCCCTGCACTCCTGAGCCCAGGGTCCCCACCGGCAGGACGGGGCCGTGGAGCCACTGCAGGGAGCACAGCTGCCCCTGCACTCCTGAGCCCAGGGTCCCCACCGGCAGGACGGGGCCGTGGAGCCACCGCAGGAAGCACAGCTGCCCCTGCACTCCTGAGCCCAGGGTCCCCACCGATAGGACGGGGCCGTGGAGCCACCGCAGGGAGCACGCCTGCCCCTGCACTCCTGAGCCCAGGGTCCCCACCAGCAGGACGGGGCCGTGGAGCCACCGCAGGGAGCACAGCTGCCCCTGCACTCCTGAGCCCAGGGTCCCCACCGATAGGACGGGGCCGTGGAGCCACTGCAGGGAGCACACCTGCCCCTGCACTCCTGAGCCCAGGGTCCCCACCAGCAGGATGGGGCCGTGGAGCCACCGCAGGAAGCACACCTGCCCCTGCACTCCTGAGCCCAGGGGGTCCCCACCGGCAGGACGGGGCCATGGAGCCACTGCAGGGAGCACACCTGCCCCTGCACTCCTGAGCCCAGGGTCCCCACCAGCAGGATGGGGCCGTGGAGCCACCGCAGGAAGCACACCTGCCCCTGCACTCCTGAGCCCAGGGTCCCCACCAATAGGACGGGGCCGTGGAGCCACCGCAGGGAGCACAGCTGCCCTGAACGTACCCATCAGGCTCTGCCGTTCCTCCTTCTTCCGGGCCTTCTGCTTGGCCTCCAGCTGCACCACCGACAGGGACGGCCCCACCGTGGGGCTGGGGAGGGCGCTGGCCGCAAAGCGGGCCAACAGGCCCAGCCCGCTCTCCTCCAGGCTGGGCGACAGGGCCCGCTCCCGGGCCCCCAGCCTGTAGCCGCCGTCGGCCTCGTCCTCCTCGTCCTCCAGCTTGTCCTCCTCGTCCTCCTCCTCGGAGCTCTCATCTGGTGTGCAGAAAACAGGGGGCAGTCAGAACCTGACCTGGGCGGCGCCGCCTCCATCGCCCCCACTCAGGGCTGGAGCGCCAGCCTAGCTCCTCACTCCGCACCAGCCGGGGGTGGGTCCAGGACCAGCCCACGCGTCCCCCCCACCCCCACCCCAATGGCCCAGCGCCCCATCAAAGAGAGCCCAAGCCATGGGCATCCCAGACGGCCCAGAGTGGGTGTCGGTCAGGGGACACACGGACAAGGACTGGAGACAGCTCTCTCCACGGTCTCTCTCTCTCTCTCTCTCTCTCTCTCTCTCACACACACACACACACACACACACACACGTACAACATGAAGGCTGAGGAAGGAGGCAGGAGAGGAGAGAGGAGAGAGGAGGCCGAAGCAGGGAGCAGAGGGCTAGGACAGGGCCCAGGGGCTCAGGCTGGGGGTCGGGGCACAGGCGCCGGGGGAGGTCCCGGCAGCTGGAGGCCTGTGGGCTGGCGGCAGGAGAAGGTGGAGTTTGGTCTCCTCTGGAGGGTAGGGGACACCCCTGGGCTGAAGTCCTGAGCAGGCTCTGGGGTCTAAAGCTGGCTCCCAGTCCCAGCCCCACTCCAGGGAGCCTGGGACAAGTCCCTGGCCCTCCCGGAGCCCTATTTTCTCATCTGTAGCACGAGGTGACCCTCCCAGCCCAGCCCAGCTAGAGGAGGGTCCGAACAGGAGCTCACATTTGTAGCAGAAAGCACTTTGCAGGTGTGAAGAGAATTACACATACACAGAGCCACCTGTCCTGTGAAAAGAACCCACTGTCCCCTCCACCGAGAGCGGACTACGCCTCTGGACCAGAGTGGGCAGGGAAGGGCACCGGCCGACCCACCCTGCACTGGGCCCGGGGCCCAAGCACTCCGACAGGGGGCAGGACTCGAACCCGGGGCCGGCTGCCTGTCCCGTCGCCCACAGTCTAGTGGAGGAGAATTCTAAAGGAGCCCTGTGAGTCTCCAGCTGGTGACGAGACCTGGCCCTGCCACTCTGGTCCTCAGGACAGAGGCGGGCAGGTGTACGGGCGGGCTGTGGGCAGGCAGGGAGGGAAGGGAGGCCCACGCTCCCACACAGGAACCCCTACCGAAGCTCAGTCTAGAGGTACAGGCTTGCTCTGACCTTCCCTGGCTAGCCCCACAAGGGCAGGCAGGCAGGTGGACTCTAACCGCCCCAAAGAGCACCTGCCCGGGAGTGCCCATCCGCCCAGAGCACCCGGGGTGGGAAAGGGCTCTGGGGGCCACTGGCCAAGGTTGGGCCAGGGGAGGCTGGAGGCGGACACAGTGTCTAGGGGTGGGGACAGTCTGGGCTTGGCCAGCTCCACGTTCTCCTGCCAACGCCACAGGCCACCTGTTTGCTCAGGTGCAACCCAGGGCGAGTGTGGCGGCCGAGGTGCAGTGAGGGCAGAGGCTTTCTCTCCACCGCGGGTCGGATTGGAGGGAGCCCTGTTCCTGCCCACTGCCCCTCGGCGGGGGGAGTGGGGGGGGGAGCTTCAGGAACCCCTAAAAGGAGTGGAGAGAGGAGGGAGGCAGGGGGGGTGTTAGGGGGTGAGGAGAAGGGGCCGGGCTCCCTGAGCGATGCATGAAGCGGGATGGAGGCCGGTGGGCAGGCAGGCGGCAGGCAGGCAGTGCACACTTGCGATCCATTCACATTGCGGACGTCACACGGTCTGTCTCCGCCCCAGTGGGCCACAGCGGCAAAGCAGGCTAAGTGTAGGCAGACTTTCGACAGCGCCTGGGCCCTCCACATCGGGCCCCCTGGGGGTGGCGGGCGGGGGGCACAGGGTTGGACCGGTGGCCAACTTTCCCTTCTACAGACAGCCTTCCCTGAGCTGCTCAGGTGTGGAGACTCCAGAACCCTCTCCCACCCAGGGTTCCCCCCGGCGGGGTCTGGCGCGGGGAGGGCTGGCTCTGGTTTCCGGGTATCGGAAGGCCTGCCTCTGATCCCAGAAGGCCAGCAGCAGCTCCACCCCAGCACCTTGAGATGGACCGGTATTTGGAAGGCAAAAGCAAAAAAAAAAAAAAAAAAAAAACGGTTTGCCTGTCACAACTGGGAGCCCCTGACCATCTTGGTCTCCCGAGACCCTCCCGGCTTCTGCCCGAGCCCTGGCCAGCCCTCCCGTCCTGGCTGCCTCCCACAGTGGCTGGTGACCAGGGTCTGCAGGCAGGGGGGCCCGGGGGGGTGTCTGAGGACCAAGAAAAGAAAGGCTTTCTGGAGTTGTCCACACCTGAGGCAACAGAGCTTGCCAAGGGCAGGGGGAGAAAAAGTCCCAACAAGGAAACCCAGGGAAAATGCGGAGGAACTTGAATTTTTTTAAAAAACCCTCCTGGCTCAGTATGTGGGGGTTGGCCGTTGCAACTTGGTTTGGTTTGCCAAAACCCGATCGATAAATGCCAAAGCAACCCGCTGCTGCCAGAGCCGCTGGGGGCAGCCCCGAGGAGGGGAGGTGCACAGGGGACACAGAGAAAAGGGTGTGCCTACCTACGGACCAACGAGCCGGGCTCGACCCAGCTCAGTGACCCGCGGCGCCGTCTGCCCTACTCCCAGCCTTCGCTTTGCGTCCGAGTGCAGCGTGAGAGCGAATGCAAGAGACCAAAACAGACATTCAAAGCATCATGGGTAGGGGTCAAGGGTGAAGGTATGGTCAAGCTGCTGGGGGAGAAAGCAGACACACTAGAAAAGCCAAGCCAATTAGGTGTTTTAGTATCAGATGTCAGTAAGGCCCTATTAGCCAAATATCCCTCTGGAGACCTGACTCGCGGGTCTGTGTGCCGTGGGGCCCCTCCCCTCACCCCTGTGCTCCCCCTAGTATCTGGGCTCTGTCCACTGCTGCCTCCAGCTCTGGTCTGAGGGCCCCCAGGGCAGACGGCCCCTTGCTACATCTAGGGGACTTGTCTGCTCCTCTGCAAGGTCTGAGCTGAGGCAGGAGAGCCCCTGAATTTGGAAGCTGGCATCCTGGCTTTAAGGGGGAGGGGGAATAGCATATGTTGGATGGGGGGGGGGTGTCTCCAGCTCAGGGCAGGAGGAGAGAAAGAGGGAAGAGGTGGGGAGGGAAAGGGGCTGACAAACCAGCCAGACAGGTCCAGGAAGGCCCAGGCCCAGATGGAGGAGGCCTCAGGGAACCAGGCGAGCTGGCAAGTTGCCCAAGAGAATGTGAGCCCCGAGGGCACCTGGCTCCTTCCTGTGCCATCTGCTGGTCACCCACACTGGACCTGGGCCACCAGGAGGTGAGGTGTGAGGAGGGAGGTCCCGGGAGCTGAGCCCGCGGCTGTCCCCGCGGCCCCTGGCATGCCTGGGCCTCCCTCACTCAGGGAGCAGCGGGCGGGGCCTCGGGGTCTCGCCTGCCACCCAGGGTCTGGTATCCCTGGGGGGGGGGGGGGTCCACCCTGAGGCAAATCCTACACCAGGGAGCAAGAAACAGTCTCGAGTCTGCTGGCCAGGGGCCACTGAACCTGACCCTCTTTCTGTGAGTGAGGTTTAGGAATAAGGCCCCTCGGGGCTCGCAGGCCAGGGCTCCCTCCGAAGCACCACGCTCTGCCCCTCAACCTTCCCGTGAGCTTGGCCCTGCGCTGCCTACACGCCCCTTGACACTGAAACGTGTGTTAGAAAACAAGTGTCGGTAAATATTTTTAAAGCACTGGTACACAGGAACAGAGCTTTAAGAAAACAAAAGACAAACAAGCAGCTAAAAAAATAAAATGATGATGCCGGAAGTGATAAAGCGTTGACTTTAAACCTGAAATGTGGAAGGCATGCCAGTGGCTCCCAGGGATATTTGAGTAATAGGAAAAGCAGCAACTGCGTTACTCCATCTCTGCCCCTTCCGGGGTGGGGTGGGGTGGGGGTGGGGTGGGGGTGGGGGAGGGAGGAGGGGGAGGGGGGACAAAATGAGAGAAGCAGGCACCTAACGGGTCTAAGTCAGGACACAGCAAGAGAGACAAGGCACACGGGTTTAGTTAAAAATGAACTCGATATATTTAATAAAGCTTGGTATTACCAAAATCGCGGTACAAACATCAAGTCACACGCCCAACACGACAGAATCCCATTTACAAAACGTCCCTGGGGAGGCCCCTGCCGAGACCCCCCACCCCAGCCTGCGGTCTGGGGAGCAGAGGAGGCGAGAACGGGGTGGGGGCGGAGGGGGGGGCGGAGGAAGGTGAAGACTTAAAGTCAGTCCGTATAAAAGCTCAAAAAGAGCTAGCTGTGGCGTTATCGCCACGATACAGGTACAGAGAAACCCGGATAAGAGGCTTGACTGATACGGCAGGCTACGCTGCCAAGAACCGAGACGGCGGCCCAGCAGCGCCATCGTTCCTGAACCCTGGCTACGCGCTCGCTCGCTCTCTCGCTCTCACTCACTCTCTCGCTAGAAAACACGGAAGGGGTTTTGTGTGTGTGGAGCTAGTAACCTTGGTCAAAGGAATCCTCCGAAGAATCGCTGAAGGAGGAACGGGCCTCGACCTCTTGAAGCAGCAAACAGAACGGCTGCTTCCTGCCGGCAGCCGGCTTGGGTTTCAGAGTCCGGGCAGCCGCCAGGCCCGTCTTGGGCAGCTTGGGGCCTCCGGCCGGCTTGCTGTTCTTTGCCACCATGCCACACAGGATGGAAGATGTCAGTCTGGAGCTGGAGGGGCCTTGGGCGGACCACTCATCCTTCAGGGACTCTTCCTCCTCCTCTGAGTCCGTATCTGCAGTCAAAGTAGTTTTTTTATAAGATAAGTCACGGGGTGAGGGAGGGAGGGGCTGGTGTCTTTCTTTTGTGACTTAGTGGCTTTGAGAGAGCCCTGGTAGGAGCTGGATCAGAGAGGTCCACAGGCCTGCTGGCCATGGAACCTCTTCGCTGGGAGGCCCGGGAGCTGTGGGCAGCGCACAGCTGACCTTTCCGGGACCGGGACCGAGGCTCCCTGCAGGCTGGCTGCTGCAGCGTCGCCCACAACACAGTCACCTCAGGACACGGCCCTTCCAGGCCCCAGAGGAGGGAGGAGCCCCGCTCTCAGGAAGGTCTCTCCCCTGCCTGGCCATAGAGATCACTCCTGGGCCCTGTCTGTCCACAGGACTGCACCCAGCCCAGGGGAGGGACAAGGCCCAGGAGGGAAAGGGCTCAGGGGAAGCTCTTCTCCCCTGAAATCCCAACTTTCAGGGCTGTGCTGGGCCGTCACAAGCCCACCTCTTCCCAGCTCCAAGCTCAGCCGTGTTCCAGAGGTGGCTTGAGAGAGGCCACAACAGAGGAGGCGTACCAAGGACACTGGCAAATAATGGTAGAACTTGCTTTTCTGCTTTCCTACCAGAGCTCCCGTTACCAACACACTGCTGCTGGCTTCCCACAAGTCTCGGCCTCCCTGCACGGGCGAGGCCAAGGTTCTTAGGCTTTGGGAAGGCGGGCTATCAAGTGGGCACAGCTCTGGCCCCTTCCAACCTGCCCCAAACATACACTGTTTTGATCTGTTTTACGTATGGTGCTGTCAAGCAAGATTTCATGGGAAGAAAGGGCTCCGTGGCCAAAGCGTAAACCCCTGATCTGGTAAAATCCACATGGAACACAAGGGACATCAACGAACACGGCTACAACCCTGACAGTGCCTGCCGTTACCAAGTCCAAGAGAAACCGTGGATGGAGGGATGTTGGGGGGGGGGGGCGCTCTGGCTGCCTCCTCCTACTCCAGGGCGGCCGGGCAATGCTGGGTAGGACAAGGACAAAGACAAGCCCTGCCAGGCTCCTGCCAGCCACAGCTCTCCCTCCTGTGTGCTCCATCCTATCCTTTCTGAGACCACATCCCAAAGTGGAGATGTCGGTGGGTGACAATGACCAAACTCTGGCTCCTCATCAAAAGCCACCAGGAAGGCCACAGCCCCTCCCTCCCAAAATGAGAAAGCCAGAGGGCAGTGCTCTCCCTTCCCACCGCCTGCCGCTGCCGCCCACTCTGCTGGAACACAGTCTTGGCCTCTGCGACTGTGCGTTTACCCAGAACAGCAGAAAAGCCAGCAGAGAAAACACAGGAGCCCTTCCCACTGCCGGCTGCTTATCGGACGCCACCTCGTTGGAGACGGGCCTTCTGACCTCCTCGTTGCAGCGTCAACCCACCTCCCTCACCCAGAGTGGAGTCGCAGACGAAGACGTAACAGAGTTAGACTGGCAGTTTGGACACGGCTTTGTGTATGTGCACGCAATCTGCTACAGTGGACTCACCAGTGCAGAGCACCCCAACATCTCAGAGACCGAGCTCACACCTCTGGCCTCTAACTGTACCACGTCCACATGGAAGTGGGGAGGGGGGGAGTTCTTATCTACTTGTTTCATTATTATTTTTACTTTTTTAAGTAAGAGAAGAGGAGACAGTAATACAGACTTCCACATGCGCCCCAACTGGGATCCACTTGGCAAACCCCGTCTGGGGCCGATGCTCAAACTCAATGGAACTATTTTAAGCACCTGAGGCTGACGCTTGGAGAAGCCATCCTCAGCAGCCGGGGCCTACGCTCTCGAACCAATCAAGCCACTGGGTGCGGGAGAGGAAGAGGGCGAGAAAGGGAAGAGGAAGGGGGAGAGAAGCAGATGGCCGCTTCTCCTGTGTGCCCTGACCGGAATTGAACCCAGGACACCTCCATATGCCAGGCTGCGCCAGCCAGCCAGGGCCAAGGGAGTGGGGATTGTTCAGGCAACCAGTCAGGCTACATCCACTGGCCACTAGTTCTTGAAAAATCAAAGGATTAGCAATCCTCTTCACACCCTTTTCGTTATTCCAAAACCAGCAGAGGTGGAAGGAGCAGGGGAAAGCCCTTCCCTCCTCCTTCAGATCTGTGAGTCTCTGAAAGTGGCAGTGCTATCTGGATCACACCCATCCGAATCGAGAAACTGCAGAGACGATGGCATGCGTGCTTATCCTCAGCGCCTAAGACACAAAGGACCTGCTGTCCCCACGCCCACCTGAGAATCAGCCCGAGACCCACTAGTCCTAGGCAACCAAAAACACATCCTTAAAAAGTAATAATCAACAACAGCTGCTTAATCTCCCGCAAGGTGCCACATCCAGCCCTCCACCAGCATGAGCTCGCTTAAAAGCTCCCCACGGGTCTGCAAGGCAGGTGTTCTTAACTCCGAAGTTCCTAACAATTTCACTGTCTTTCCTTAGGAAAACACACTTTATTATAAACAACATTAAAGGCGTCCACTTTTTCACCTGACATTGAAACTCCCTCGCCTCCACCACTGAAACAAGCAGAGCTCATCAGAAGCCCAAAGGCACAGATCCAAGCCGTTGGCAATGAACACAACCCGCCAGCCACCCACAGGTACCACGCGCTGAGAACCCGTCCTGGCCTTCCTGCGGTGTCCACACGCTCAGTCCCACCCACCCTTGGCACTGGGTATTCTGCCCACAAACAGTGCCACCTGTTACATGCCACACAGCAGGCCGGGCCACCAGAGGCCACAGAGAGCCGCTGACCCAAGGCTGCCCGGTTCGGGAAGCCTCGCCCCGAACCCCTAGCGAAGGCACTCTTTAGTTCATGAAATAAAACTCAGTCCCAGACCCACCAGCTATGCTGCAAGGTTCAACTGCCACCTGCGGCTAGCGGTGACCTCCATCGTGGCTGACAGGCCTGGGCCGGACCTCCGCCAGGGTCCCCCACTCACCGCTGCCTACTTCGCCCAGCCTCAGTAGCCATCCTCAGGAACCAAACGGGTAGTCACCTGGTGGGCTGTCACCAAGATCATGTGACATGCTGCCCGTACAGCCCTTAGTTCAATGCCCAACATGGTGAACGCTCACTGGATAACGTCCCTACCAACACTCGGCCCGAGGGCGGAGAGCCGCCTGCAGGCTGGAGAGGCAGGGCCATCTCTATGGGCTTCACCAGCGGCCTCTCTAGGCAGGACAGCCGAAAACTCTGTGGCCCAAGGCCTCCGCGCTGCTGGCTTTCCGACCAAGAGCTACAAACGAGAGCGCGTGAGGGCGGGGCGAACTTCCACTCCCACCGCCAATCACAGGCACCGCCCAATATGGCACCCGGCCAACGCAGGCACTTCCGCTTCACTCGGACCCACTTCCGGCTGGGAACCAATGCAAAGGCAGAAAGAAATCTTGGAGAGCTCAGGACACATAGAAAGCAGAGAAGAGAGAAGGGCGGCCTGGAGGCAGCGTGGCGTCTGCTACTTACTGTAGGAGTAGCTGCTCACTTCCGAGGCGAACGGAGAGTGGGCCGACTTGGGCTGGCCTCTGGCCTTGAACCCCACCTCCATCTTCCTGGCTTTGGCGGCCCTTTTGTGTTTACCTTCTCTGGAGGCTTTCAGAGACAGGCTGAGGCCTTTGGCCAGCGCTTTCCTGTCCTTGCCCAGCAGGCTGTCATAAGGCGTCAAGTACCTGCTGCAGCCCCCGCTCGGTTTTGATTTCCCCCCAGAACTGTCCGAGAACTTGAAGGGTGACTTCAGCTTGTCCTGCTTTGTGAGGGACAGGGCCTTGTCCAGCTTGCTGGCCAACTGCTCCTGGTCGCTGGCCATCTTCTTCTTCTTCATCTTTAGCTGGAAAGAGGCAGTTGGAAGACCCGGGTTAAGACATCTGACCAAACAGGGTGGTGGGTCTCAGTGCATTAAGCGCTGACAAACCCGATCTGTCCTGATCCCTGCCTTCGTGGCTTCTGAAAACGCGCTTGACTCCTCTTAGCCTCGGTTATTTCTACTCTGTAAAAAACGGGGACAGTGGTGTACGGGCACCACAAGGTAGCTCTGGAAATGTTATCAAACAGCTGTTAACTGGGGTGACCAAGATCACTGGCACTGGCATGTCTGCCCTGGCTCTTCCTGGCTCTTCCCAGGAAAGCACTCTTAAGTAAATAGTGCTGCCAATGAGCTGGAGAAGCTGGCTGGATTAAGGGGGAGGAGAAAGGGAACCAAGATCCAATACCCAGACCACAGGCTGCCTGGCTGATCTGCTTATCTCAACCACCTAAAAAGCATCTGATGAAGAGGCCTCCATCAGCCCACCCAACTCTGTGGGCCGAAGGTGCCAGGAAGATGCCCCAGAGTGTGCCTTGGATGCCTGAAGCAGAAAGATGAGAGATTTTCGCAGATTAAATTCCTGCCGTGCACCCTCTGTCAGCTATAGTCATATGCTGTTGAAATGAAATGTGCAGTTTCAAAGCCATTAAGGCCCCTCATTTGAACATTTTCTTTCGATTTTCTTTAATCAGGCACCATTTCATTACGGAAGAAAAAAAAAAAAAAGGTTGGGATAGTGTTGCTTAAATAACAAAAGTACCCCTCACAATTTGAAAGCGTAAAGCATCCTGGCGTACACACTGGCTCTTTCCTACCCCTGGATCCCTTAGGTGAGGACTTCCTCTGACGGCCAAATCAACCAAAACCACCCCCCACACACAGGGCCCGACAAGGAGGGACGGCAAGGTACGTCAGGATTGAGAGCTGAGGGCTCTGAGTGGATGATGTCAAGGCTCTGCGGAAGTAAGAATCAGGGAGTTGGCTCTCACCCCGTTACCTCTGGAGAGTTCACAGGAGGAAATTACAATGGCATCCAGCCCTTGTTTCTTAGAACTATGGAATGGTGAAGCTGCTCATTAAACAATTATACTGTTAAACAACAGTGTAATTGCATTATCTGGTTAAAAACTCACAGTCCCACCCCTCGGCTTCCGCAAAGGGTCACGGAACAGGCACACACAAGGAAGGGGTGTGGCTTTCCGTCTCAGCTCTGCCTGAGGTTGTGTTTCTGTAAGTCACTCTCTGACCTCCTCTGGGCCACAGTGACCTCCTCCGTACAATAAGGCAGATGGGGGGGTGGGGGGCCCTGAAGCAACCATTTCCACAGTTTCTGCAGCAGCAGGGCCAACAGACCCGCACCGGAAGTGTGTGTCAACTCCACAGTCCCTCCGTCGGGACCTTCTGCCTGAGGGAGGTGGCAGCACACCTGGAAGGCGGGGTCACTGACCTGAGTCAAGAAGTCAGAAGGGGCTTCGTGCTCATCCCAAGGCTGGTTCCTCCCCATCGCTTTCCCCGTTCCAACAAGGGCATCGTGTTCTTCCTCGGGCCCCTTGTGTCTCTTCCTCATTCCCGTTCCCAGCTCATAGGCATCCGATGTCAGCAGAGTCTTGCCGCTCAGCCTGCAACCAGAGGGCACCGCTGGTCAGCACCCTATCCGGGCAGAACTCGAGGGCCGGGGTATCTGCCCTCGTGGCCCTGAAGGGCGGGCTCTGGATGTCAAGGCACAGACAGTAATGACAACAGTGACGAGTCTGGGGAGATGAATCCTGTAAAACTACGGTGCTGGGATCCTGGGGTGTTTGTGAATGAGGCAGAATGAGAGTATGATGGGAAAGAAGAAAAACTCCTCCAAGGCGATATCCTCGGCTGGTCTCTCTCCCCTGTCCCTTCACACACGCGCACACACACAGCCTGGCGTGGTCAGACGCCTCTTTACCAAAACGTGCAGAGAACAAGGATCAGAAATCCACCAGCATGCAAGGGACACTAAGATCAAGAGCTTATATGAATAAATCCACTGGCTGGTCTTTGTACCCTTGGGAGTGTAGGCAGTGGGAGACATGGTCCCAATCTTAAGGCTTCTCTTGGCTGCTCTAAGCTAAACCCTCACACACACAAAAAAAATAATAAAAAGCAGCTAATTTTTACCTGGTGCTTACTCTTCATCTCCTTCCGTGCTGGCTAGCGCTTTATGTTTTAGCCACAAAACAACGCTTTGTCCCACACACTGTTATCTTATAGATGAAGAGTCTGAGGCTTGAGATCACAACTAGGGTTGGAGCCGGACTCAAAACCTCAAAACCGGGAAGCACAACCGCCCCCCAAGTCCACACTCCTAACCAGCAGGCCTGCGTGCCACTGGCCCCAGCCTTGGCTAGCTTCTCCAGGAGCTGCTCTCTCTACCCCCATGGCTGGTGACAGAGTAGTTCCTCCTCTCCCCTCAGTCAAGAATATCCAAGGATGTTGCCCTGACCGGTTGGCTCGGTGGTAGAGCGTCGGCCTGGTGTGCGGAAGTCCCGGGTTCGATTCCCAGCCAGGGCACACGGGAGAGGCGCCCATCTGCTTCTCCACCCCTCCCCCTCTCCTTCCTCTCTGTCTCTCTCTTCCCCTCCCGCAGCCGAGGCTCCATTGGAGCAAAAGATGGCCCGGGCGCTGGGGATGGCTCCTTGGCCTCTGCCCCAGGCGCTAGAGTGGCTCTGGTCGCGACAGAGCGATGCCCCCGGATGGGCAGAGCATCGCCCCCTGGTGGGCATACCGGGTGGATCCCGGTCGGGTGCATGCGGGAGTCTGTCTGCCTGCCTCCCCGTTTCCAGCTTCAGGAAAAAAAAAAAAAGATCCAAGGATGTTAAATGCAAGCCATCAGGGCCCCTGGGGCCGTCTTCCCCTAAGAAGACCTGCACGCGGCAGATGTACTGACTCCCCGGTGCCTTTTAAAGACATCCTGTGGCCACCCCCCTCTGCTTCCTCAAGCCAAGCAATCGGCCACCTAGTGTCACCCGCACTGCCCTCACAAGGCTGGCAGGCGCACTCCACCCCCTCCCTTTGATAGGTCTCCTTTAGCTCATGCTGCTCCTGACACCCAGGAAAGACCACAGCGTCTCTCTCCTATCCATGCCTGGCCTAGAGGAAAAGCTCATTCCAGCCGTATTCAAGAAGACCCCCGGAGGGGCCTCTCACATAACTTCTGCTGCCGCTCAAGGAGCTGTCCCCAGAGCGCACGAAAGAGGTGGTCTCGGGTCCCGGGGAACTGACTCAGGCACACAGAGCCAGCAGGTAAGTCCAGGAGGACTAGAATGACAGGGTCCAGCACAAAGGGAACCAAGTGACAGCAGGCGCTGGAGCCCCCTTACCCCACCCCACCCCAGGACTGGCAGCTCAGCGGGCCGTCCACAGGGAGGAGAGATCGCTGGCCATGGAGGAAGTGGGCGTGGCAGGGCGATGGGCGAAAGAAGCACCTGGGCGACCACCCAGAAACCCTCTCGCTGGGGTCACCCGCCCACTCAGTCCTGGCTGCGTGAGTCTGCCTGTCCAATGGGCCACTCTCCTGGCTCAGCCTCCATGCTCCCTGAGAGCTACCGAACGGGGTGGGTCAGAGCCCAAGGGACTCGAGGTCCCTAGCACCCAGACACAGGCCCGGCGCGGGCCCGTGCTCCTCCCTCGGAGCTCTGTGCCAGTTCCCGACCCACCGAGGGGCCAGCCTTACTTTCCGCTACTGTTGCGGCTCTTCCCTCTCTTGCGGGGGGGCGACAGGGCGCTCGGGGCGTGGGTCCGTTTCCGCGGCCTGCCAGGGCCTCTGCGTGCCAAGCTTCTATGGGGTTCCTCGCGCCTGTCCCTTAAAGAGAATCACACGCTCGGCTGTGAACTGGGGGCGGGCGGAGGGGGCGCGGAGGAGAGGCACACGACGCGCCCACGTCACTCGGGTCCACACACACCTCTGCCGGCCTACCACAGCGGACCTACTGAGCGCCGGCGCCTACGGAGCCCGAGGGCGCCCTGCCAGGGCCGGGCCGGGGTGCGCACTCACTCGGGCTCGCGGTGCTTCTGCAGCTTCACCAGCTCCCGCTGCTTCTCCTTGTACTGCCGCTGGACCTCGGCCAGCCGCATCCGGAAGTCCAGCTCCATGGCGTCCATGTTCTCCAAGGAGGACTTCATGGCGTACATCTGGGGGGAGAGAAAGGGTGAGGACGCCGACGCCCACCAGCTCCCAGCTCCCTGCCACCTTCACAGGCGCCCGGTGTGTGTGTGGGGGGGGTACAGGAGGGGTGGCAAGGCTTCCGGGCCAAGGCCAGGGGTCCAACTCAAATCCCGTTTCTGCCACCGGCTAGCTGTAGCCTTGGGCAAAGTGCAGCCGGGCTGCATCAAGGCCGGCTGGCCCAGAACAGCTGCCCCAGCAATGCTGGCTCTCACAGACCTGTCACAGGTAGAAGCTTCGGGAGCCGGGAGCCAAAGCCCCTGCCCAAGGCCCGTGAGCAGTGAGGGGCACAGCCAGGCCTGCTCTTCCCAACCAGTCAAGCTGCCGCCCACGGGACAGGCTCTTGACACATTATCAAACGGGGAAACCGAGGCCCGGAAAGAAGGAACACTGGGCCACACAGCCCGTCAGTGATGAAGCTGGACTCGGATCAGGCCCTTCCGACTCTAAAGCCAGCCGTGCCCCAGGCAAGGGGCATCTCCGGGGGAAGGGGGGCCCGGTCTCCGCCCCGCCCCCGCCGCACAGGCCAGGGGCAGGCACGCCGGGGGGGGGGGGGGCCCAGAGCCCCTCACCCGCTCCTCCTTCTTCTGCATCCAGCTGTACTTCTTGTTGGGGTTCAGCTCCCGCGGAAGCCGCAGGCTCCTGAGCGGGTCCACAAAGGGGCTGTCCAGCACCTCCTTCAGCATGTGGCTGCTGGCCACCAGCAGGCTCTCCAGCGAGGGCCGCACGGCTGGGCCCCCCTCCGCACCTGTGGACAGGAGGCAGGTGAGCCGCTAGCCCCGCCTGTGCTCTCCGGGGGGGGGGGGGGGAGGACTGATGGGCACTGCAGCCAAACCCCCCACACCCCCAAGAGGAGGGAGGAGGGAGAGGCCGAAATTGACCATCTATCCAACTGCTACCCAATTAATTAACGTGAGTTTTCACATTTTCTCTGTGATGTAATGTATGATCAGTTTCGGTGAACGCTCCATACAGGCTTCTTTCTCACCAACCAACGTGTCCAGACCCACGAAGCCAACAGTACTAATTATGCTGCGAGATCAGGACCTCTCAACCCGGGTGCTATTTCCTTCCGTTTCAGGTTTCAGGTGGGGCGCCCTCCCTGGCCTCCCCGTGGGGCGTTTCGCCGCATCCTGGCCTTTCCCCACTAGATGTCAGTAGTGCTCTCCACAAGCCGTGACACCAGGCAGCCGGTGAGAACCACTGGTTCTGCCCTTCTCTGTCCTGATGGAAACTGAGGCCACGGCCACACAGTAAAACCCGTTAACGCCCACGGGTGGTATTAGAGTGAAACGTGTGGCCGGCCCTGAGTGACGCCTGTGTGACACCCTTCAGGGCCCTCGTAAGAGCCTCAGTGGCCAGGTAAAGCGGCTCCAGGACAGAGGAGGGGGCCGAGGTGGGGCTCTGTCACCTCCTTCACTCTCCAACAAAGCAGTCTGCCTGGGGCTCTCAGGACTGACTGCCAGGGCGCCAGCGGCTATGGGCTGACCTGTGTCCCCTCCAAAGCCACCGGCTGAATGAAGTCTGAACCCCAGTACCTTAGCACGTGACCTTATTTGGCGATAGTCTGGAGAGATGTGATCAAGTTCAAGTGACATCACCGGGGTGGCCCTAATCCAGCATGACTGTGTCCTTATTAGAAGAGGTTAGGACACAGAGACAGAGGGATGACCATGTGAGTACACAGGAAGAACATGGCCGACGACACACCCAGGAGAGAGGCCTCAGAGGAACCAACCCTGGTGACACCTTGAGCTCAAGACTTCCAGCCTCCAGGGCCATGAAACACCAGCCCAGTGGCTGGACTAAGGCGGAGGCGACCCGGGATCAGAAGCCAGACGGGCGCCAGCACCCTGACAGGACCGGGGTCCCTCACAGAGGCAGAAGGCCAGCAGGAGGGCAGGAAGGGTGGCCGGTGTGCCAGGCCGACCTGGTTCGCTCCCAGTGTGGGAGTCTGCACGGGCGAGGAGAAAGAGGGCAGGCTGGCGGCTCTAGGGGGTGGCACAGGCCATGGGGAGAGAGCTCCTCCTGCCCCCCCCATGCCCATTCACTACCCCGTTCTGAAGGGAAACCACAGGGGCGGATGCTCGACCCCATCAGCGGCTGCAGGGAAGAGAGGCCACAAGGACCCCTGCACCCCCACGCCTGCCTCCGAGTGCCCTCCAGCCCCGACTTGCCCCACCCCAGAGCCACAGCCCCCCCCCCCCATGCATGGCGATAAAGAACATCTTAGTGTCCAAACCAACTGCTGATTTTCCCCCCAAAACTGCCTCCCCCACCACTTCCCCAGCTCAGACACAGGGCAAGCCCTCGGCCTGTGCATCCACACCCACGTCTGGTCCGCAGCAGAGCCTGCTGGCCCCACCTTGCCTGGCCCCAGAACCCTCCTGGCTCCTCACCTCCACGCCTCCTCCAGCCTGGGCCCCAGATCAGCCCAGGTGGCAGCCCATCTCCACCCAGGAGCCTCCCCGAGGTCTCCCCACCTCCAGCCAGCATCCACAACCACCCTCCTTAAGTCTGAGCCAATCACTCCAGCTCAAAACCACCTTCCGGGGACTCTCCCTTTCACTCCAAGTCCCCTGGGGCTGCCCCAACACCTCCTGGCCTCCCATGCTGTCACCACAGGGCCTTTGTACCTGCTGTTCCTGTGGCCTGAATGGTTCGCCCTAGAAGAGCCTTCCTCCGGTCCCCTTATCAAGGGGGGCTTCCCTGGCCATCCCCTCTGAGACCACCCTTCCCACCTCTGCCCTGTCCCCTTCCCAGGGCCTGCACCCACCACCTGTTCCCACACGACGGTGCTGAGGGCCACACAAAACATCTTGAACACAGCAGAAAACCATGCTGGGAACTCAGTCGATGCTTAATAAATACGTGTTGAATGAGGGTATGTAGGACCCCGACAGGAGTGTAGAAAAGGGACGGGGCGGGGAGCAGCAGCCACAAACTGGGGGACCCGGCCTCAGCCCCCCTCGGCCCAGGTGCCCAGGCCCTCTGCACTCCCCCTGAAAACCCACCACCAATTGGTAGGATCAAGAGTTTTCATTTTCCTCTCAAAATTATATATATATATAAATATACATATATATGTATATGTATATTTATATATATATAAATACATATATATATGTATTCCCCCCCTGAAGTGAGAAATGGGGAGGCAGATAGACTCCTGCATGCGTCCAACTGGGATCCACCCGGCATCCCCACCAGGGGGCAATGCTCTGCCCATCTGGGCCATTGCTCTGCTGCAATCGGAGCCATTCTAGCGCCTGAAGCAGAGGCCACGGAGCCATCCTCAGCACCCGGGCCAACTCTGCTCCAATGGAGCCTTGGCAGCGGGAAGGGAAGAGAGAGATAGAGAGGAAGGAGAAGGGGAACGGTGGAGAAGCAGATGGGTGCCTCTCCAGTGTGCCCTGGCCGGGAATTAAACCCAGAGCTTCCACATGCCAGGCTGATGCTGTACCGCTGAGCCAGCTGGCCAGGGCCAAAAGTAATATATATTTTTTATACCAAAACATTGAAATGAAAGAAAAGCAGCTGTGAACTTCAGAAAAACAACACAACACACGCCCACAGGGGAGAAGGTGTCACTTGTCACAGCTTCCTGGGGGCCAATGACCACAATGATAAAAAATAAAAAAAAAGCCTTGAAAATGTGGCCATTCAGGCCACAGGAACAGCAGGTGCAAAGGCCCTGAGGTGACAGCATGGGAAGTGAGGAGGTGTTGGGGCAGCCTCAGGAGACTTTCACTTTGTTCTGACCCAGCAATTATTTTTAATGTTTATTTTGTTGATTTTAGAGAAAGGAAGGGTGAGAGGGAGAGAGAGACAGGGAATATCAATCTGTTCCTGTAGGTGCCTTGACCGGGTATCGAACCAGCCATCTCTGTGCTTCGGGACGATGCTCTAACCAACTGAGCTATCCCGCCAGGGCCTGACCTATATTTTCCTCGAAGGGATAACATCACATTATGTACAATAGCAGAAAAGGAAAAAAAGAAAAAAGAAAAGGAAAGAAAAGAAAAATGCCCCAAAATTGGGGTACTGGGTCACGGAAGACCCAGAACGCTCAGAAAAGTGGGCAGTCCCTAAAAAAATATTTTAAGAGACACGCGTGTCTCGCATCAAAAACATTTACAGGGTTTTTAAGGAAACCTGAAAAAAATGGTCAGCAAAGACAACCGAGGGAAAAGGGCCAGTCTTCACAGAGCACTGTTTACAAAACGGTCTTAATTTTAGAAACGTGTGTAGACCCAGTTAGAGAGGAAATACACCAAAACACTGGCAGCGCTATTATTAACTCCTCAGCAGCTGTCGCCGGGGCCCCGCCCTCCCTGCGGGGCGTGCTAGGTGGGCGGAGCGTGGGGTGGCGAGCGGGCGCCTGACCCACACACACCCGGGCTTCACAGGTTTCGTGGAGCACTGCCTCCCTACCCCTGATTTCCTATGTTGAACATCAGGGAGTTTGGTGCCCACCCCTCCCCTACACCCCGGAGGTGAGGCCACCCCATCAAGGGCGGAGAACGATCAGTCTGCTCCATCTCATCTCCTGGGCTGCGGGGTTTGCTTCTGCGAGAAGCGTGAACACCAGAGTGCCGACGGGGAACGCATGGCGGCGTGGCGGCCAGAGCTGCCAGGAAAGAGGTGGCCTCTCTGATGGCAGTCTGCTGAGCTCAGCAGGCCCACGGGGCCTGGGGTAAGTATTAGGGAGCCCTCCACCCCCGCTACGGGAACAGTGGACCGGCCCTGAATGAGGCCAACAAAGAGAAAAGTAGAGCAAAGAAAGCAAGAGGGATGAGGGTGAGGGTGGGTATACAGAGAAACTCCCGATGGCTTCAGCCTGAGCACCTGGATCCACCAGAAATTAATTCCCATTGCTGCTGTACCTGAGTCCCACAAGCCAATCAATTTCCTGCCTTTCCCTAAGCCGGTTAAAATGAGCTGCTGCCCCTCGCAGCCTAAACAATCCTGCTAATACAAAACTCACCCTTGACAGAAGAAGGAGAAATTTCACCACAAAGAAACCCAGACTGGCCTGACCAGGTGGTGGCGCAGTGGATAGAGCATCAGACTGGGATGCGGAGGACCCAGGTTTGAGACTCCGAGGTCGCCAGCTTGAGCACGGGCTCATCTGGTTTGAGCAAAAAGCTCACCAGCTTGGACCCAAGGTCGCTGGCTCGAGCAAGGGGTTACTCGGTCTGCTGTAGTCCCCCAGTCAAGGCACATACAAGAAAACAATCAATGAACAACTAAGGTGTTGCAATGTGCAATGAAAAGCTAATGAATGATGCTTTTCATCTCTCTCCGTTCCTGTCTGTCTGTCCCTATTTATCCCTCTCTCTCTCTCTCTCTGTCTCTGTAAAGAACAAACAAAAAAAAGAAACCCAGACTGGCCAAACAACGGAGTGTCCATAACCTACTGAACTGTACGCTTGAAAACAGTTAAGATGGTAAATTTACATTATGTGCACTTTTACCAAAATTTTTACAAGTAAATAGAAATAACCGTAAAAGTAAATGAAAACATACTGAATGTTTTCAAATTTTTTAAATCTCAGCCCTGGCCGATTTGCTCAGTGGTAGAGCATCAGCCCGGTGTGTGGAAGTCCCAGGTTCAATTCCCAGCCAGGGCACACAGGAGAAGTGCCCATCTGCTTCTCCACCCCTCCCCCTCTCCTTCCTCTCTGTCTCTCTCTTCCCCTCCCGCAGCCGAGGCTCCATTGGAGCAAAGTTGGCCCAGGCGCTGAGGATGGCTCCATGGCCTCCACCTCAGGTGCTAGAATGGCTCTGGTTGCAACAGAGCAACGTCCCAGATGGGCAGAGCATCGCCCCCTGGTGGGCATGCCCAGTGGATCCTGGTTGGGCGCACGCAGGAGTCTATCTGCCACCCTGCTTCTCACCTCAAAAAAGGAAAAAAAATTTTTTTTGAGACACCAAGCCCATGTGAGCCCAGCGGCCAGGGCGGCTCACCTCCCATCTCCTGGCTCCGCTTTTCCAGCTCCAGCCCTGCGATCTCACTCAGCAGGGTGATCCCGTGCAGGAAGCTCTGCTCTAAGACCAGGCTCTGCGCGGCCTCCAGCTTCTCCAGGGCCTGGGCCCCGGCATCTGGGGACGGCAGGGGCCTGGCCTGGGGCAGCTCTGCCGCTGCCACTAGAGCATTCATGCCGGCCAGCGGGTCCTCCAAGCCGGGTGGGAACTGGTCAGAGGAGCCCTCCTCATCCAGGAAGCAGGCACTGCTGGGCACAGGTGAGGCCTCCTGGGCCTCCAGACTCAGGCACTGTCCCTCCCCAGCGGGCACGTCACAGTCACAGTCTCCCAATTCCAGGTTGGGCCGTGCCTCATCCAGGGCCGCCTGGGCCAGGCCTTCCTCAGACACTGCCTCTGCCACGGCCACGGCCACGGGCATGTCCACGGGCACCTCCACGGGCTCCTCCTTGGCCTCCACCAGCGGCTCGGGGCTCAGCGGCCCCTCCAAGTCCGCGGCGGCCGTGCAGGCTACTGTCCGGCCCGGCGACTCAACCAGCGCTTCGGACACCTCGGTGAAGTCCAGGCATCCGGCGGGCTCCGTGGCCCCCTGCCCGCCGGCGCCCAGCCCCTGGGCCTCCAGCAGACCGCTTCCGCAGCCGCCCGCGGGGCTCGGGGCCGCCATGGCTTCCTCGGCGCGCAGTGCCAGTGGTGACTGCAGGGCGGGCAGCTCCGCAGGGCCTTCGTCCACGTCCTCCACCTCCGCCTTCACCTCCCGCTCCGCCAGCGGCTCCTCGTCGGGGCCCTCCCGCAGCGGCTCTGCGATCTTGGAAGGGGACAAGCGGATGGGGGGTTTGTCTTCCGGCGAGAGTGCCAGGCGCTCGGGCCCGTCGGCCGGAAGCGGCACGTCCGGGGCCAGGCCGTCGGCGTCGGCGGCCGCCGTGGGCTGCAGCAGGAACGGATAGGGCCTCCCGTAGTGCGGCGGCAGGGCTGGAAACGGGTACCTGGGCGGGATATCTGCCAAGGACACGGAGGGTCAGCGGGGCGCCACACCCTGCCGTGTCTGCCAACCCTGTCTCTCCGCTGGCCCCCACCCATCAGCCAGGACGGGCCCACAGCCTCCTCCCTGTTCACTGGGATCTCGTCCAGGCAGCATCAGAGGAGCCCCGGGGGGAAACCGGCCACCCTCCTGTCCCCAGGGGTCTTCAGACTCAAAGGCAGAAACCACAGTCAGCACCTTTTCTAGCCCCTTGCCCCCAGTACCCAGCGCACGGCTGGTCCAGAAGCAAATGCCCAGGAAGACCCCAAACAGTCCCACCCCGCCTGTGCGTCTCCGGCCTCCATCCCACACGAGTCGCCTGCACCATCCCATTAAAGGGAAGCTAGGGCGTCCAAGTTGTTCAAAAAGTAATAGTAGCCCTGGCCGGTTGGCTCAGTGGTAGAGCGTTGGCCTGGTGTGCGGAAGTTCCGGGTTCGATTCCCAGCCAGGGCACACAGGAGAAGCGCCCATCTGCTTCTCCACCCCTCCCCCTCTCCTTCCTCTCTGTCTCTCTCTTCTCCTCCAGCAGCCGAGGCTCCATTGGAGCAAAGATGGCCCGGGCGCTGGGGATGGCTCCTTGGCCTCTGCCCCAGGCGCTAGAGTGGCTCTGGTCGCAACAGAGCGACGCCCTTGAGGGGCAGAGCATCGCCCCCTGGTGGGCAGAGCATCGCCCCTGGTGGGCGTGCTGGGTGGATCCCGGTCGGGCGCATGCGGGAGTCTGTCTGACTGTCTCTCCCTGTTTCCAGCTTCAGAAAAATACAGGAAAAAAAAAAAAGCAATAGTACTAATACAATGCCGCCCCCTCTCTTGTTCACTCTGAACTCCCGCCCTCGAGTGAAACCTCCCTGTGAGCAGAGGGGGGACGGTGCCCGACCCCCCGTGTACTGTACCCAGGCTGCGCCCAGAGCTGGGCGGGCGGCAGGTGCCTACGAGATGCACGGAGCAGCCCCCAGGGCCTGGCACCTGAGAGTGCGTCCACCACAGAGAACACAGCAGGTGCTCAGCAGACAGAGGAAGAGGGCATGAATAAGTGAAAGACTAAATGAGCCGCCGGGGAGAAGTTTCACGGGCAGCACAGGGCCCCTGGGGTCTCCGCCACGCTCCTTCCTACCTGAGAACAAGGCTTGGAAGGGGCTGGGGGCTTCCTTCTCCAGCTCCAAGTCCTTCTTCTCCACGACGTTCTCCGGCGCCTCCTCCTTGCGGCCAATGCCAGGGGTGGGCGGCGGGGAGGCAGGTGGAGGGCTGCTCGGGTGGGCGCTGGGCGTGGCGGGGTAGGCGTAGGTGGGCGGCGGCTTGGCTACGTCCTCCAGCTTCTGGATGACTTTGGCCTTCAGGGCGGTCACAGGGGAAGCGCGGGGAGACGGCGGTGGGCTCACGGCCTTGCCGTAGGTGCCCGTGGGGCCAGTGGCCAGGCTGGGGGGCTTGCGAGGGAGCAGCCCAGGGCCCGTGGCAGCCAGGCTGGCCTTGCCTGCAGCCTCCAGGCTCCGCTTGCTGACTTTCTCCTCCATCTCCGCCCGGTGCTCATGAGCCTTCAGCCGCTCCTGCTGGAGAGGGGCCGGCAGGCAAGGTCAGCGTGGCAGCAGGACCCATCGCCCTGTCCCCAAGGACCCCCCCCTCAAGTCCACGGGGAACAGCAGGCAGGGTCCAGGATGCAGGATGCCCACCCAACCCCCAGTCTGAGGCGGACTTCCATCACAGCACGCGTGTAACAAGCACAGTATTCCTTATAGAACCCCAGCAGACAGGACTGGGGGAACCTCCTGTGCAGGCCCTGGCCCCCAGTGGGACCCTCACAATGAGGGCGAGGTGGGCCAGGGCACAGGCGAGGCCCCAGGAGAGGAAGGAGCCGCCCGGCCCCCAGCACCTTCCCGGCATTAGGATAGCTACAGGCATGGAGAACTCACTACCTGCTGCGCGCTCCCCTGCCTTATCACACTCGGGTCCTGGAATGCCTCAAGGTAGGCAGGGGGGCCTTCTCCGGGACTGAATGGCTTTTGAGGGACCGGGAGGGATCTGGCTCGAGGGGAACCACTGCTCCTGGGGGTCAGGTAGTCCACACACACAGAACGCTGGGGGGAACTGCTCCAGGCACCGGCCGCTCAGGACCGTCCACTCTCACTGAGCAACCCTGATGACACAGGGCTTACAAGCATCTCCCTTTTCCAGATGGCAAAACCTGAAGCCCAGAGAGGGGAAGCCACCTGCCCAAGGGCACACAGCCAGGTGTGACAGAGCTAATAAGGTTCAAACCCCAAGCGCTGTTTGCAGCATGTGCCGCCTCCGCCAACTCCTCCTGAGTGGCTGCTGCACAAGGGAGGGGGACAAGGCCGAGCCGAGGTCAGATGGCCCAGAACAGTGGGCTTGGGGAGCGCGCCACACGTGGGGGACTCCTCGCGCCTCCTACCTTATGGGATTAGGCAACACGGATGTCAGAGGCCGACCCCAGCCTGAGAGGAGAGCCCAGAGCTGTCAAGAGGCCTGCCGGACCAGCTGGGCTCAGGACACAGCACGAGGCCACTGAGACACCTTCACTTGTCCCATCCAAACTTCCCAAGTTACAAGACCACCTCTCCTGCCTCAGTTTCCCCATTGCTCCCTGCACTCCAGCCCTGCCAAGCTCTGTCCACCTCTAACTAAGCCTTAAACACATCATGCCTTCTGCCCAGAGGGCTCCACAACAATGAACTCCTTCAGGTCTCTGGGTAAATGTCACCTCCTCCAGGAGGCCCTCCCTGACCACCAAGCCTCACATGTTTCCTCCTTCCCCCACCGTCCAGAGTCCTTTGGAGTTTCTGCTGGTTGACCTGTGTGCCCGGCCATCAACAGAGAGAGGACTCTCCACTGCCTCCTCCAGGGCTCCCCTGTGACTGGCCCGTCCCCAACTCACCACCAGCTGGGCGTTCCTCTGCAGCTCCAGGGCCTGGGCCGCCTGCTGCTGCAGGTACAGGAACTCCTGCTGCCGCAGAAAGTGCTGCTGGGAGAAGAGCTGCAGCTGCTGGGCGTGGTGCAGGGAGCTGCGGCCCGGCGGGTACAGGGCCGGCCACAGGGGTGGCACGGTGGCCCGCTCCATCAGCTCCGCTGGGGGCGAGACAGACAGTGAGGCCGCGCCCACCGGGCACCCAACACCCTGCTGTACAGACGAGGTCGCTGAGCCCAAGAGGGGACGTTCACGCCGGGGCCCTGTCCGCACTCCCCCACCCGGGATGACCCCGAGGCCTCACAGTTGCAGCCTGCCAACAGAGGGACTGCCAACCCCCCCCATACGGAGGGGCCTGCAGCGTGGATTCCGAGGCTTATATAATATAAGGGGGGGCTCAGATAGGGGGTGAGCATGTCCGTGCCCCACCAGGTGGCCCTGCTTTGGTTTTCCAGACGGTTCCTGGGCAGGAGCTTATCCCAAGGACCCCTGTGGTCTTATCATACACAGAAGCCATGGGTGGACGTCAGAACGTCTTCTCTGAGCCCCAGTCTGCCTGCTATCTGTTCTGCTGGATGGGTGGACTCCCCCCCACCCACCCCCAGCAGGAGACCCCCGGCACTTAGGACAGTCTCTCTAGGTGAGGCCACCACTTACCAAAGTGAGGCAGGTGATCGCTGGGAATGACCACTAGCTGGCCTGACTGAGGGTCCCTGACGAACTGATAGGCCGATGGCAGGGAGCCCCCCAGGCCAGGCGGGAAGGCAGGCGCCATGCCCTGGTGCAAAGACGGGGGGCCCAAGCCTAGGAGAGACCCAGGGCCGCGTCAGTGCCGGGGGTCCCAGGCCCAGCCCCAACCCTAACCACTCCCCAGGTCCCCCACGTCTTGGGGCCTCCACGCAGGAAGCCCAGGGGGGAGGGCTGGCTGCCCGCACGAACACCCACGGCTGCCCTCCCCTGGGCATCACCCCAAACAGCCTCACCGCAGAGAAACCCCGTAAGGCCGGGGCCATCCTAACTGCCCTCCTCGGACAAACGAGGGAGCGGAAATGTGGGAGGAGAGGAAGCAGGCCCCCAGCCAAAGCAAGACCACAGCCAGCTCTGAGCCCGGGTCCTGCCCTCCTCGACCCATGGTCCTGTGACAGACGGCGCCAGCCACCGGCAAGAACCACACGGGGTCTACGCTATCCCCCCCCCACCCTCCCACCAGGTAAGGGAGAGAGAACCCCGCTGACCGTAGGGGTGTCCAGCGAGCCACATGGACGTGCTGCCCGAACGGGGCAGCCAGGGGTGCGTGGCCAGGTGGGCTGCGGGGTCAGCGGACCAGCGACCCGAGCCTGCTAGCGCCGGGCCCCCGGTCACCATGAGGTTGGGGTTCAGGCCGTTAGCAGCACAGCTGGTGGGGTGCAGCCGGGCCAGGTCAGCCAGCTCCTTACTCTCTCTGAAAGGAAACAGAGGCATCAGTGAGAGCCTGGACGGCCCTGGGGACCTCGCCCCAAGGAAGCGGTGGACGGCCAGGCCGCCATCACCACGACACTGCACCCGGACCACGGAGCAGGTGCTCGGGCTCAGGAAAGGGTCCCCAGGCCCTCCGCGGGAGAGGGGCTGTGGCGCGCAGTGGGGTCGAGCGGGGTCTCCTGGGCTCGGGATCAGGGTCTTGGGCTGGGGCAGCTCCCACTCTCGGCACCGTGGGCCTCGTGGTCAAGGGGCCATGCCCATCTAGGATCACCTCAGTCACCCCCCCACACACACACACAGCAGAAGGGGCCCCAGACCCCCCAGGCTTTGCTGCTGCCTCCAAGCCCTCACCTGAGCAGTTTCTCCTGGTCCCGGTCCAGCCGCGCCCCCAGCAGCCGCTCCTCCCGGTGGCGGGCCCGCTCGTCCCCGCAGTCCTCGTCAGCCCGGCCGTGCCCTGCGGGGAGCAGAAGGGCCGTGAGTCCCCGTCGAGGGCCCCCCCAAAGTCTCGTGATGCACCTGCACCTCCAAACCCTGCCAGGCATCCCCCGGGCCAGGAAGCACCCCTCCATCACCCCCACCCTCCCGGGGCCTCTGTAACTCACCCAGGCGGCTGGATGTTGTGTTAACACGTCAGAAAACGACCCCACAATAACCTGATACAAGGCTGTGTGGTGTTCACTAACTCTTCCTATTCTAACGTCAGACAGGCAGGTTCGGGGTGGGGAGGCGGGGGTGGGGGTGTGGGGAACAGGGTGGGAGCAAGGTGGAGGAGAAGCCCCAACCCCAGAACGAGGACACTGGTCCGAAGCACAGCCAGACCCAGGTCACCGGCAATCAGCTGCCACACTGAGGTCCTGCCACGGTTCTGCCTGCCGCAGGCATGCGGCTCATCTTTTATAGATGAAGACAGAGAAGTAAAACCGCAGAACACTGTCCACCTGGGGACGAGGGGAGGGCCTGGGAGCTGCCCCCCCAGCTCGCCCGTCCTCACCCTGGTGCCCAGCAGGTGCACCCCCCCCAACCTGTCGCTGCTTCAGCTTCACCTGCAGTGAGCTCCCTGTCCCCCGAGAGCAGAGCAGGGGGGTTGCCAAGTCCAGCCCGGCACACGTGGGGACGGGCGGCGGTGGGCAGGCGCCCAGGGGCCCCCGCTGCGTATCCCTCCTTGCCTGCACCTTCCACCAGCCCCCCAGCCCCGCCTCCTAGTCCTGGGCGTTCTCTACGCCATGAGCCAGAGATCAGGACCACGTGGCAGCCCGGGCACAGGAGGCAGCAGTCCCTGGCAGCGGAGTCCACACAGCGAGCGGCTGAGTCTTATTTTAAAGGGAAAATCTTTGGAAGCTGAACTTAACTATCTCAGAGTGGATCTCCTGGGACTGGTGTCCGACCACCCAGCCGGGGCTGCTGCTGTGGGTGGCAGGCGGGCACTAGCGCAGGACCCCCACCCACAGGGCACACCCACCCATCCTGAGGACCCTGCAGCCCCAGCCCCCAAGACCCAGCTGTCTCGGGAGGTGCATTCCGGGAAGAGGCCACCCAGCCTCCAGCACACAGGTCACTGCTCTGCTGAAGACGAGTCTCCCTACCACCCCAGGGGCCACCAGCAGCCCCTGACCCTGGGGGAGGGTCCCATGTGCAATGCTGCCATCAGGCATTTCTCCCTTATTTCTTCCTTTCTGCAGCCCCAACACCAGGGGCTCCCGCGAAGAACTGAGATCCCAGGAGAGAGACTTCAGGAATGCGGGCACCCGCTCGCCCCAGAACACAGGCCGGGAACCAGGAGAGAAGACACGGCGATATGCCCGACAGAGCGAGCATGCAAGGGGGCGGGCAGGCAGCCTAGCACTGGGGGGCAGGCGCGTGTCCCTAAAGGCACCTGGCTGCCTGGGAGGGAGGCCGGTGTGAATGTTTGGGAAGTTCTGGGAAGGTCCCAGCCCGGGGCACCCTGGAAGCACAAAGCAAGTTTAAGCAGAGAAGAGCCAGCGAGTCAGGGCAGGAGGGAGGGCAGACAAGACAGACATCTGTCCTCCGTCTTTCCAACTTCCTGACTTGCCCTCGTGGGACAGAGAGACGCATCCCCGGCCGCCTCTTAAAGTCACCGCGCGGCGCAGGCTGCGGTCAGCCGAGGCTCTGAGCGGACACTCCCATCGATGCCAGGGCGGTGCAGTCACCACGCCGCTCCCCGCACGCGGCGGGCACGCGAGGCAGCAGCGCAGAGAGGTGACTGGGGGAGGGCTGTGCCGCCCGGGTGAAGGCACAACCCAGCCCGGGTGCCCCTGGCCTCCAACACCGCTGTGCTTCCCACGCCCCGTCTGGGAGGCGGAGAGCGACAGACACTCCTTCCAGGGGTGCTGGAAGGATCTGATGACTGGTGCTACGTACAGACAGAGCATCCTCGTAGGGGTAACGACCAGGCTCCTACAGGGCTGCCTGCGCTGCACGCAGAGGCTCACTGTGCTCGTCTGCTGGGCCGGGGGCCTGCTATCTGGAGCTCGCAGGTGTAGATCATACCTGTCCTCAGTCCATCTCAGGTTCTGAGAAACACACCTCCCCCACCCCCCACACCCCCGCTGAACAGACCAGACAGGCCCTATGTGAGTCCTCGGGGGGGGCCTTTCTCCGGAAGGATCCAAGGCTTGCGGGCATTGTAGAACAGGGGTCCCCAAACTGCGGCCCCCTAAGGCCATTTATCCAGCCCCCACTGCACTTCTGGAAGGGGCACCTCTTTCATTGGTGGTCAGTGAGAGGACCACTGTATTTGGCAGCCCTCCAATGGTCTGAGGGACAGTGAACTGGCCCCCTGTGTAAAAAGTTTGGAGACCCCTGTTAAGATCCTAACACCTTGAATGTGAGCAGAGAAAAGCCACACCTGTTCATGAAGCACCTACTATGTGCCTGTCCTGTCAGCCCACCTGGCACAGAGGAAGGAGGTGGCCCTTGCTACTGCCACGTGGGAAGTGTGGAGACTGAGACCCGGGGGGCTTAGGCCTCCTGGTCAAGGTCATGCGGCTGCACAAGGCAGAGCCTGGATTTGAAACCCCCCACTCCAACGGCTCACGCCACAAAGCTGGAAAGGTGGAGAGACCAAGAGACTTGGGGTTGGTGACCGCCCACTCGGCGGGGGTACCCCAACTCCTCCCCTCCCTCAGGAGGCCAGACTGGGGAGAAACCACTTGTTATGAGAATTTATTTTGAGGAGAGGAAGAACCGAGACACCTACTTTTTAACTGTTAGTAGCAACAGAGAAAGGCAGCTTCAGGCTAAACCCTGATGGTCTCATCCCAAACCTGTCCCATCCTCCCTCTCCCGCCCACACTCACACACACACCGTCACACACACTTGTACGCACACTCACACACACCATCACACACACTTGTACGCACACTCACACACACAGCCTCCCTTCCCTCTCTCTGTTTCTCTGTTTCTCTCTCTCTCTCTGTGTGTTTCTCTGTTTGTTTTTCTCTCTCTCTCTGTTTCTCTCTGTGTGTGTGTGTGTGTTTCTCTCGCTCTGTGTTTCTCTCTGTGTGTTTCTGTGTGTGTTTCTCTCTCTGTTTCTCTCTGTTTCTCTCTGTGTGTTTCTGTTTCTCTGTGTGTATGTATCTCTCTCTGTTTCTCTCTGTGTTTCTCTCTCTGTGTGTGTCTCTGTGTGTGTCTCTGTTTCTGTTTCTCTGTGTGTGTGTGTGTGTGTGTTTCTCTCTCTCTCTGTTTCTCTCTCTCTCTGTGTTTCTCTGTGTGTATGTATCTCTCTCTCTCTGTTTCTGTTTCTCTCTCTGTGTGTTTCTCTCTCTGTGTGTTTCTCTTGCTCTGTGTTTCTCTCTGTGTGTTTCTCTGTGTGTGTATGTGTGTGTTTCTCTCTCTCTCTCTGTGTCTCTGTTTCTCTCTCTGTGTTTCTCTGTTTCTCTGTGTGTATGTATCTCTCTGTTTGTTTCTCTATGTGTGTGTGTTTCTCTCTCTGTTTCTCTGTGTGTGTATGTTTCTCTCTCTCTGTTTCTCTCTCTCTCTGTGTTTCTCTCTCTCTCTCTCACAACCCCATGGACACAGGGCCCGTGAGCACAGGCAGGTACTTTGAGTGCCAAGATGAGTTCTGGGGGCTGTGAACCCTCTAAGCCAGGCACCTCCCAGCCAGGGGCTACTGCCCACTCCTTCAATCCCACACTAAGGCAGGCCCCAGTGCGAGGCCCCTCAGGGTCAGAGAATGAGGCTTCTCTGGCTGGAGGGGGAGGGGCTCCACCTAGGAAAATAGGCTCAGTCAGTCATTCAACAAACATTCCCTAAAACGGCTCACTCTGATCCAGGTAGGCCGGATGCCAATCCTCTGCAGCCACGGGGTCTGTGTGCAGAGAGGCAGAGGCTGATGTGAGGCCCCGGGCGGTCCACACCTTACAGGGCGCCTCTGAGAGCAGAGCTGAGACAGGGGGGCCAGAGGTCACGGAGACACGCCCCCAAAATGCCTGTGCAGCCTACAGAAGCCGGGAGGTGCAGGAAGGTGGCTGCGAGGGCGCCATGGACAGAGGCCGTGGGTGCGGGCCAAGCCTGGGCAAGTGCAGGGTCTCAACAAAAATGCCACAAGTATCAGCTCTCCAAAATCCCAAGAAGGATTCCAGCCGTGGAATTATGCAAGGAAATTACCAAAGGACATGCTAGCAATCCACCCAGACCTAGGAAGACGTTCAGCTTCACCGGTAATCGAGAGAAACGTACCCCACACCGCACCACACACCTCTACGGAACTTAGGACAGGTTTTTGCAACAACGTTAAAACACAACCGCGAGGAGTCGTCAATGAAACAGACACACGCTGCCAAACAAGCACATAGGTCACTACCTAAGACGTCACTAAGGTACTGAACTTGAGACCCTTAAGAACCCAGGCCAGGGCCCTGGCCGGTTGGCTCAGCGGTAGAGCGTCGGCCTAGCGTGCGGAGGACCCGGGTTCGATTCCCGGCCAGGGCACATAGGAGAAGCGCCCATTTGCTTCTCCACCCCTCCGCCGCGCTTTCCTCTCTGTCTCTCTCTTCCCCTCCCGCAGCCAAGGCTCCATTGGAGCAAAGATGGCCCGGGCACTGGGGATGGCTCTGTGGCCTCTGCCTCAGGCGCTAGAGTGGCTCTGGTCGCAACATGGCGACGCCCAGGATGGGCAGAGCATCGCCCCCCCCTGGTGGACAGAGCGTCGCCCCATGGTGGGCGTGCCGGGTGGATCCCGGCCGGGCGCATGCGGGAGTCTGTCTGACTGTCTCTCCCTGTTTCCAGCTTCAGAAAAATGAAAAAATAAATAAATAAATAAATAAAAAGAACCCAGGCCAGGACCCCCCCCCCCCCCGTTTCCATCGGTCACACCTGGTCGCCCATTCACACATTTATCCAACACCTACTACGCGCCAAGCCCTAGACTAGGCACTAGGGACACCGAACTATATATAGTTCAGGCAAACCTGCCTCCCTCAAAGGACTCGGAATGGAAAGCTGTCAGCTCCTCTATCCATAGGAACCTATTCTTAGACGTGGACTCAAAACATCACAAAGGCACAATGCCCAAAAATATTCAACGTAATAACGTTCTAAACACAAAAAAACATCAGAGAAAGGCAACACTACAACGCCCACGAGGGGGAAAGGCAAGCTGAACTCAGGTGCGTGCCCAATGGAATATTAAAGGCCAATTAAAAAATAAATTAATAAAAAGACACTTAGGAAGAGTTTGTACTAGTGAGGCGACGAACCCTCACTGGGATGCGTGAGAAAGGCAGGGGGCCCAGGAGCCTACTTGCACCAGGACCACTGCAGGGAGAAGCAAATCGCACAGGAAAATGAACCCTGGGAGAGATGGGAAGTGTTCAGGGTGCTGGAAAATATAACGGTCCTTTTTCTTCTTTCTCCTTCTGCATTTTACACATTTTTCTATGTGCACAATGGAAAAAGCAATAAACTTGAAATAGCAGCTACAGCCCCACGGGGATAAAGGACAAATGGTACCAGAAAGGCGGGGAGAGTGGGGGGGGGGGAGGAGCAAGGAGGCAGGGAAAGGGAAGGTGGGAGGGGTACAGGTGGGGAAGGAGAAGGGAGGGGTAGGGGTCCCAGACCCACCTTTGACGTTGCTCAGCGCCAGGGAGCGCTCCTGGTCCGCCAGTGCAGTCCCCAGCCGGCCACTGCCGCCGCTGTCCTTCTGCCGGGCCACGGCCACAGCAATGCCCACAGGTGGGTGTCGCACCTCTGCTTCCCCCTGGGCACCGGAGCCCTCGCGACCAAAGGCCTTTGCGCTCTCGGGCCTCTCTGGATCCCGCTTCAGCTGCCGGCTGCCAGCCGGGGCAGGACCCCCAGGGTGTGGGAGGCGGGCCTGGGCACGTGGGGCGCCCGTGGTCGTGGGGGCAGGCTCGGGTTTCATGGTGCCCAGGCCTCCAAAGGGGCTCTTCTTGCCGCAGCCGCCAGGGCGCACAGTCCCGGCCTCACGGGTGAAGCTGCCACTGTACTTGATGAGGCTCTGCATGGCAGAGGCCTCTCCAGGGCCATGGGCCGCGGCGTGCAGGTCGGCGCTGGGCCGGGCACAGGTGGCCGAGGCGCGGGGCAGCGCACCCCCAGGATCCAGGTAGGCCTTCTTGGAGGCGGCCGTGGCCTCTTCCTCTGCGCGGCTGGCGTGGTGGTGCTGTGCGGCCAGCACAGCCATCTGCGTGGTGGCGAAGTTGCTCAGTTCGAAAGGTTTCCATTTGTGCTCAGGCCCGGCGGGTGGGGGCGGGGGTGGCCGCGCGGGCTCCAGGCCGAAGAGCTTGGCGGCCTGCTGAGAGGCGGCGGAGGGCCCGCGGGGGTTGCGCTCGCAGGGCCTCGGCTCCGCCTCGGGTTTGAGCAGGTCCTTGGCGGGGAGGTAGGCCCGGGGGTCTGGGGAAGCGCGCGCGGCCCGCGACGGGGGGGCCTCGGCAGGCGGCGGCCGCTTGAGCGAGCGGATCACAGAGCTCTTTTCGCGGAGCCCCTCCGGGCGGTCCGGGGGTGGCCGCGGGGACCCAGGCGGCGCCTGCAGGACGCCAGGCCGGCCCGCCTCGCGCTCCCGGGCGCGCGCATCGCGCGCCTGCGATGCGATCTGGATGGGCCCCGGGCGCTCGTCGAAGGCCTCCACGGAAGGCACGAAGGTGGGCGCCACCACGCGGTGCTCGCGGCCCGGTTCGCGCGCCGCCGCAGCCGCAGGGAAGATGGTGTAGACGCCGGCGGGCCCCGGCTGCGAGGCGAAGGCGCCAGCGGAGGTGGTGGCGGTGGAGGAGGGTGCGGGCGGACCCTTGCCCGGTGGCAGCGGCGGCAGAGGGGAGGGGCAGGGGCATGGCCCGGCCAGCAGGGCTTCTGTGCGCCGCAGCCGCGCGCTCTCGTCCTGGCGCGTAGCCTCCTTGGAGCCGCGGGCGGCCTCCGCCATCAGCGCAGGAAGCCCCGCTTCTCCCACGCCGTTGCAGAGGTTTAGAACAGATGGTGGCGCTGAGGTCTTGCCCTTGGAATCGGCGGCGACCACGCCTGGAGCCCGAGGTGGCCCTGGCTCGGCCAGGAAGGGCGACAGGCGCTCTGCGAGGCGCGGGTGTCCGCGGTCCTGGCGGCCCTCAGCCCGCGCCTCCTGGGTCAGGTCCACTACGCCACGCGGCCCAGTGGCCTCCTCCCGGGCCCGCTGGTCCTTCTTGCTGAACAGCGGGGGAGGCTCCCCACTGCGGCCTGCCCGCTCCTTGCCTGGACCTTCCCGTGAGGAGCCTTTGGCTGGGGCGCCCGAGTGGCCGCCTGGGGTCCTGGAGGAGGGCGCCTGAGAGTGCAGGGCGCCTGGAGCCCCTGGGCCGGGCAGGTAGAAGCCGTCTGCAGGGAACAAAGAGCCTGGGAGTGAGCGCGGGCCCCCTCTACCCGGCCAGAGCTGAAGGAGGCCCCTGAAGGGTGCCAAATGAGACCCTGCCACCCCAGGATGAGAAGGGCCATGCACAGCGCAGCCCTTCAGAGGGAAAGCTCTGGAAATGGAGGGAACCAAGTTTTAATCTCACTTGGCCACCAATAAACCTTTCTTAAGCCCTGGCCGGTTGGCTCAGTGGTAGAGCATCGGCCTGGCATGCAGGAGTCCCGGGTTTGATTTCCAGCCAGGGCACACAGGAGAAGCACCCATCTGCTTCTCCACCCCTCTCCCTCTCCTTCCTCTCTGTCTCTCTCTTCTCCTCCCACAGCCAAGGCTCCATCGGAGCAAAGTTGGCCCCAGCACTGGGGATGGCTCTATGGCCTCTGCCTCAGGCGCTAGAATGGCTCTGGTTTCAACAGCGCAATGCCCCAGATGGGCACAGAGCATCGCCCCCTGGTGGCCATGCCGGGTGGATCCCGGTCGGGCGCATGCAGGAGTCTGTCTGACTGCCTCCCCATTTCCAACTTCAGAAAAATACCAAAAAAAAAGAGGATTAAAATAAATAAATAAATAAATAAAACCTTTCTGGACCTTGGTTTTCCCTTCTAGGAAAAGGGCAGAAACCAGTGTTGTTCTTTTAAGAGTGGTCCAGAGGACCTAAGAAGCAGAACACAATTAGAAGGTTCCAGAAGGCTGGGGGGCAAGGGGGAGGGGTTATCCAGAGTGCCCTTGGGGGCCCTGAGGGAAGGATGCTACCTGGAATGCCAACTGGGCAGTGGTGGGGGCCCCAAACTCCTCCCACCACCCCACAACCTCCTGTCTCCCCACTCCTGCGTCCTGACCTTTCTGGGTATCGAAAATGCTGGGCTGACCCAGCTGGCTGAGGAGGGGGCTCCCACTGCTGGGGGGCTCCAGGTGGTTCAGGTGGAGGTAGGATGGGTACAGCCCGCTGGGCAAGTGGGAGAAGCCTGGAAGAGAGAGAAGAAACAGCGGCTGGACCACCTCGTGCGCCCTCCGAGGCACTTCCTTCTGGCCCTCTTGTTCTGTCGGCCCCCAGTGCAAGGAGCCTGAGGTTTAACACCAGTTCCCCAAGGTGAGAACAGCACCCCCTCTCCCCAACCCAGAGGCCGTCCTCCCTCCAGTCCCAGGCAGCCCTTGGGGGGCTTGGGCTCTCAAGTTCCAACAGGAAGGGGATGGAGGGCAATGAGGACCTTTGTTATTCTCATTTAAACCTCAAAAAAAACAGGACACTCTTGATACCCCCATTATATAGATGAGGAAACCGAGGCTCAGAGAGGACCACTGCCCAAGGTCACATGGCTGAGGGGCCTGGTTTTCAACCAGGATCACCAGGACTCCTAATCTCAACCCAACATAGACCTGGTTTAGTTGGTTCATTGGCCACTTTCCTGCTGTGGGACCCTGAGCTGCTCACTAGCCCTCTCTGAACCTCAGGGTCACCCAACATCTCCGGCTGTGAAGAAGGAATTCCTCCTGCTGACGGTCCTCCCACCCCGCTCTACCAGCACTGCCCGGAATCAGGGTTTCGTGGGACAGATAAGACAGGAAAGGGTAGCCAAGAAACGACAAACAAGACACCTCAGCGGGCACACAGGGAATAAGGCTCAAGAGCCACTTGGCAGGGCGCAGAAGGCCAGGCATATGGACGCTGGGCACAGAGAGGGTCCTGACGCTCTGCCTCGGCTGTGGGTCTCATAGGACCAAAAGCCCATTGGACATTCTTTAAGGGACTTGGTTCCCAGGTAGCAGGGATGCAGGACACTGGCCCCATGGCTTCTCTCAAAGCACCATCTGATAATGACATTAACAATAATCACTAAGTAATCAAAACCACCAGATACACGTTATCTCAGTCACTGAAACAGCGCTCCTCTGTCGTTCCCGGTCCCTCTGTTTTCTCATCTGTAAAATGGCCAGGATGTCCTCATCTCCCAGCCTATTCTGGGAATCAAGTGCGTTCAGGTCTGCAGCACCTGGTACACAGTAAGCACCCCCCCCCATTTGTTGTCATTGTTGTTATTACTAGTCGTTGCCGGCAAAGAGAAAACAGGGGTGTCAGGGAGGGCGGAGGGCTTGATGGCACACAGGCACCAGGGTCCCTCAAATGGGGCAGCCTCCCTGGGGGGCTAATGTAGGCTCAGACGGGACCCCTGCTCACCATCCTAGGCCTAGAGTCAGGACCCCCCCCCCCTCTGTGCAGGGCACACACAATGGGGGACAATGCAGAAGCACTCAGTGAGACGGGCTCAGGGCGGAAACGGGGAGACTGTGGGCTCAGCCTGCGGTAGCTGCTCCCGGGACCCTCATCTTCCAGGATCAGGAGCTAGCTACCGCCCAGCATCCAAACTGCACCAGAGCCAGAAGTGAGGGAGGAATGCAGACTCCCAGAACCATCCCTTCACGGACAGAGGGGAAACTGAGGCTGCAGGGAGATCCAGGATTCGGTCAGGGCTGGCAGGAAGCCAAACCACAGAACCCCACCCCCACCCCACCCCCACCTAGGTGCAACAGGGGAGCCCAGCGGCCCCTGGTCCCACTGCTTCCACAGTTATTAATGAGCTGACTGCGCCAGGAAGGCAGACTGAGCAGAACAAACCAGGCCCTGCCCTCAACAGCTCGCTCTGGTAGCAAACCAGGTATTTCACAAATAAACATAAATCTGCCATCACAAATTGAGAAGTGAAGGGAGGTGGGTGAGAAGCCCTGAAGGATCAACAGGAGACAGCCAGTGGGGTGAGGTGAGGGGCTGCAAGCAGGGGAACAGCTTGTGCAAAGGCCCTGTGGCCGCGACAGAAGCACTAAGCATCTGAAGAACAGCAGGGACGCCCAGTGACATGGTTGAGGCCCACTAGCCACAGCTCAGAGGGGGTAACCATGGAGGTGGAGGGCAGTGCGCAGACTTGGGAAGTGCTGGAGACAGCAGCCCAGCAGCCCTCACCCCACCCACCTGGCACACTCCTTACCTTCATGGGCATGGGTGGCCCACAGCTGCACCATGGGCAGGTTGCTGGGAGTGGGGGAGCGGAAGGAGAGGTCAGAGGGCAGGGGCACCGGGCTCCCATGGGATGAGGCCGAGGGCCCCATCCCGCTGGCCACAAAGCTGCCCAAGAAGGCCTCGCCTGCAGAGAAAAGGGGACTGTCAGGCAGCCACCAGGCCACCGCTGCCTCACCCACCACCCCAGCGTCCCCATCTTTCCCAGTCTCTCCCTACTGTGAGAAGCTGACACAGGTCACCCCACCCCCAGCATGGGCCCCTTGGCCTCAACATGGGCCTGGGTCAATCAAGCAGAGCCAGCCAGGAAACCACTAGGGCAGACCCTGGCCGCAAGGACAGTGCCCGAGCACCCACAGCAGGACTGCGTGTCCAGCCCCAGCCCCAAGGGAGGGCACAGTTCTCCCTATCTACAGGTAAAAGGTGAGGCTCAGTGGGGGGCCAGCACCTCCCAAGGCTATTGAGTGAGGAGGTAGAGGGGGGCTCATAGCCTGAACCCCTACTCCTGTTCTGGGCTCCTAGACCAGGGAGGATACCCACAAGTCGTCGTAGAATGACGTCCCCTAAGACCCCACTGCTGTTCCGGACAGGCCCAGACCTCCCAAGACCTCAGCCAGACCCATGTACCCATTTAACAGATAAGCAAGCAGAGGCTCAGAGGTGGGAAGTGCCTTATCCCACAGCCAGTGGGCAGTGACTAAGTGCACACCGTGGAAGGTCCCAGAACTGCCACAGTGACTCAGTGAACGTACCCGTGAACATGGGAGCTGTGAGCACGGGAGCTGACGGTGGTGCCAGGAAGCCCTGTCCCGTAGGCCGGCCGGCCCCCTTCAGAGAGCAGAGCCCCCAACCCAGGTCCCCTCAAATGGGGTGGGGGTGTGGTGGCGGCTGCTTGGCAGGACGGTCAGTGGGGGCCCAGGTAGAAACCGCACCCACCACGTCCAAGCCCCATGTGGCCAGGCTCACACCCCCCAAAGAGAGGCCTGCTCACTCCCACCACCCAGGGCACTGCCCCTCAAGCTGGCAAGACTTGGGCAAGGGGTTTCCCTTCCTCGGCCCCGGTATACTCATCAGCAAAATGAGAGTAACGCCCACCTGAGAATTGTAAGGAAGAAGGAGGCATGTGTTCAGTAGTAATAATAATAAACGCTAGCAGCACCGTTCACGGAAAGAACCAGGCAGGTGATTTCAGCCCTCTGGAGGCGGGGCAGAGGCCCATGGGCAAAGCTGGGCACGGGCATGACCGGCACCCAGCAGGGGCCAGCTCTAGCCACGCTAGCTAAGGGCTTCCCATGTGCCTCTCAGGTGAACTCCTTAGGTCCCTGTGAGGTGGGCACTGTTTATGACAGCCCAGAGGGAGGCGACTGCAGGGGGCACACAGAGGACGTGCAACTCCCACAGGCAGGAAGCCCCCTCCCCCTGGGGCCCTCGGAGGCTAGCAGAGCCCCACCCAACCTGTGGGTCCGCAGCAGCCCCCACGGGCAGGGCCTGCAGACAACAGGTGCTCACGCTCTACCTCTCAGGGGCACTGGACCCCAAAACGGCCACCCATTCCCTGTGGGGTACACACACAGGGAAACTGAAACTGAAGGGGTAAGGCGTCCACCTTGGTGTCGTCCCCCCCCCCCCCCCAGCAGTGACGGCAGCCGGCTGGATGGGAGGACCCAGGCGCCATCACCAGCACCCCGCATCCGGGTCCCCAGACTGCAACCCGGCCCTGTGCTGGCCCCTCACCGGACTCCAGCGCCGAGGCCTCGGGACCCAGGGCCATGGTGGCCGACCAGTCCACCCACGCGGTCCAAGCCCAGGCATCAGGGCCTCTGGGCCCTGCCCAGACCCAGGCTTCCTCCTCGGCAGGCAGGCGGGTGCAAGGCTCCGGAAACCGGCGGCCAGAGGTTGGCGCATGGCTTACATCAGCCGCCAGCTCTTCCTGCCTCGGGCTGCGCGGAAGCCTGGTGGCCCAGGCCGGCCCCTGCCCAGGCTTGTGAAACCTGCCAGGCAGCACCGCAGGCCCGGATGCTGCCAACGGCTCTAGCCTGCCACCGGGGCTCAACGGTGCCCAAACTCCCGCCACCAGCACAGCAAGCAGACCCGGGCACTGGCACACATTCACTGCCGGCACCTCCTCCCCAAATTATCCTCTTCAAGCGGCCAAGGGACGGATCTCAAACACAACTCAGACAAATGGGGGATGGCTGGAAGAACCTGGGGTCCACCTCTCTTTCCTCCCGGCTCTTGGGCGCCAGCCTCCTTCTCATCCCCACCAAGGACGACTTGGAAGTACCAATCTGTCTCCCCAACAAACTGACCGGTCCCCTCCCTGCAGGTGGGGGCTGGGGCCCTCACTCCTGGCCTCCGCCTGGCACACAGATGGTGTCAGCTTTTGAACTGAGCACATGCACCTCGTTTCTAACGTCACAGGACAAAAGCAGAGAGACAGTACTAGAAGGGGTAAGCCCAGCCCTTGACCCCCCCCAAGGACACCACAGGCCACCCCAGGACCTCCCGGCCGGTCTCCCCAGGGTGGAGCACGGGCAGTTGGCCCCACTTCATGTCACCAGGGTCTCCACACTGCTTTCTGAACCCCACCAGCATACCTGGCACTCTTTTCACAATCTAAGCGTGCCCCCTTCTCTTCCACCCACGCCTGGGGATCCAGCATGGGTCACCTGGGTTCAGCAAAAAGGGTGTGGACCTCCAGGTTCCAGGGACAGTGAAATCCTGCAGTACAGCCTGGGGTGGAGGGGTCTTCCTTCCACCCACCACTGGCTGAGCTGAAGGCCTGGCCCCCATCCTGGGTCCCAGGCCACACTTTGGTGACTGCAGGCCTCTGTGCCACTTGCTCACCCACGTAAGTATCCCAACTTGATGCCTGTGGAATCCTAAAACACCCGTGAGTGACCATAATCCATTATCACCATTCATAATAATGGCTGACACTGACCCAGCCCACGGAGGGAGACCGACGTGTGTGCTTAACCTTCACCGTCACACGTTGTCACTCGGCCCAGCCCTTCACGGGGCACAGAGAACAACCACACATAGCCACAAGCCGCAGGGCTCAGGGGCAGGACCGGGGCACCCCCCACCACCACCATGCGCCCAGCAATCTAGCCCTACGCCCCTCCCGCGGACATTCACGCCCTGGCCACCCACCGTCTGGGCTGGGCTGCAAGCGTTCCGCTGTCATCCCGAACAGGCCAGGGGCTGGTCACACAAATGACACCCACCGGCCTCGTCTGTAACCAGCGGTGCCCGACACCTGTTGTAGGTCTGCCCTGCGACGCTACAGCGGCCACTGGCCACTCGTGACGACCGGGCCCTTGAAACGTGGCTGGTGAGGCTAGGGAGCCACGCCTCCCATCTTATTAAATTTTAATTAATTTAGACTTAATTTAGCCACAGTCTGGGCTGCAGGCTCCTGTCAGAAACTGGCATGGGGCCAGGGCCAGGGCCTCTTGACAGGCCTGTCCCTCACCGTGGGGAGCGATTCGACAGAGAGGGTCCCCAGGGATGACAAAGACACAAACCCCCAGCTCCAACGCCCACTGGCTCTGCGACTTGGGGCAAGTTTTCAATTTCCCCAAGGCTGTGGGAAATGGACGAGGTGGTGACACCTGTCCCCCGTGGGCGGGGGTGGGGTGGGGGGTGGTGTTCATATTTTTAAATGCTTTCACGAAGTGCCATGCAAAGTTGGCAGCCGTTATTGCCAATACCCTCGCTATTTAGTTATAAAGCCCTGGGCCCGGAGAAGTCGAGCCCCCCACCCCCTAGCTCAAGGTCAGGGTCCCAAATGGGACCACTTCTTCTACCAAAATTCCTACCTTAAAATAAAATGTTAACTTTGAAACTAGAGAGAGCTGGTGGGTGCCCACTGCAGCTGCACTAAATACCACTTAAATACACACTTTCAATTGGTTCATTGCACAGTATGTGAACTTCACTTAATTTTTTTTTTCAAATAAGCTGTAGGTAAGATCTGCTTTCTGCCTCCAAATCCTGCCTCCCCCCCCCCCCCGGTGGCCTAGGCGCAGGGCTATCCTACCAGGCCCAGCTGCCCTGCCCAGGTCCCAGAGCAAATCTGGTCCCAGGGGCACAGTGGTTCCCCGATGGGCACCTTCTCATCCTGGCTTACCCACCCACAGCCCTGGTAGTGAGGGAGCCTCACTACCCCATTTTACAGATGAAGAAACTGAGGCTAAGAAAGGTTGCCTCGGGGCCCTGGCCAGTTGGCTCAGTGGTAGAGCGTCGGCCTGGCGTGCAGGAGTCCCGGGTTCGATTCCCGGCCGGGGCACATAGGAGAGGCGCCCATCTGCTTCTCCACCCCTCCCCCTCTCCTTCCTCTCTGTCTCTCTCTTCCCCTCCCGCAGCAGAGGCTTCATTGGAGCAAAAGATGGTCCGGGTGCTGGGGATGGCTCCTTGGCCTCTGCCCCAGGCGCTAGAGTAGCTCTGGTCACAGCAGAGCGACGCCCCGGAGGGGCAGAGCATCGCCCCCTGGTGGGCAGAGCGTCGCCCCTGGTGGGCGTGCCGGGTGGATCCTGGTCGGGTGCATGCAGGAGTCTGTCTGACTGTCTCTCCCCATTTCTAGCTTCGGAAAAACACACACACAAAAAAGAAAGGTTGCCTCAGTTACTGAACCAGGGTGACCAAGTGGCTCAGCTAGCACCACAAGGAGTCAGCGACACCACGTCCAAGCTCGGGAATGCCACCTAAGGCCCTTAGCTCCGGTCAGGCCATGGGCCCTCGGACCCTGAGCAAGGGAAGCCCCCCCACACACACACATACGCATGACACACACAGCACTGGTCCTCAGAAGTCCTCAGAGAGCGGTCTTCTCTTTCTCTAGTCCAATGGGAGAGGAAGGTCGCCCCAGGGGCAAGAAAGGAAACACCAAAGCTGGCTCTAGGGATAACAAACATGCCCCCAGCCACCACTGCCTGCAGGAGGGGTCCAGGGTCCCTCTGCACCTGCAGCAGGGAGCCGGGAACAGACACCTCAGTCCCCCACCCCCAGCCTGTCTGCACTGAGCTAACAGGCCTCCCCGAGGCTGGGACCCACCAACGTCCCAGCCCCTCCCACTCCACATGTGGCAGCCACACACAAGCTCCTCAGGAAGCCCGCAGGGACCGTGAGTGTGGGGAGGCAGGCCAGCCTGTCTCAGTCTTTGCCACTCCGCTCCCCAACACCCACCCAGAACACAGGAAGGGGCCTGCAGACTCGGAGGCTGGCCAAGGTCACCAGGAGGTAGAACTCCAATCCAGACAAGACCTTTTCCCTCTTTCCTTTCCCTTCCCCTTCCCCTTCCCCTTTCCTTTCCTTTCCTTTCCTTTCCTCCTCCGCAATGCATGGCTCCTGCATGTAGGGGGTGGAGAATGAGCCCTCCAGGTGCACTCTGTAAGGGGCTGGGCCATGCCATCCACGGGCAGGTCCCCACAGAAGGTGATGGTGGGGCCACCTCCCCGGCCAAGGGACCACGTTGCTGGGGACCTCTCCGGAGGCTGAGGTCACAGGGGGCACCCGCAGACCTTGCTGTGGGAGCAGAGAGGTACCCGACGAGATCCTGACGGGAACAGCGGTTTGGTCAACGGTCAGTCGAGGGCTGGAGTACATGATCACGGCCCAGGGGCCGAGCTGGAATATGGAACAGCCTGTGGACTCGTTCCTCCCTCAGATCAGGCCAATGATCTGTACACGCCTCACTCCCTTCTCTTTCCGCTCAGCTGACGCTGGGTGACCCTGGCCTTCCTTAACCCGACCCCGCCCTCCCCTCACTCCTTGCCCAGGATTCTTTTTCTCCATAGGTGCTTATCACCGCTGATCATGCCATCTACACGTTAGTTCCTTCTTTATTGTGTTTCTGTGTTGACTGGCCCTCTCCACCCACTGGAACAAGCTTTGTCTTGAAAGGAGCAGGTAATAAATACTTTAGGCAGGCACGGCGGGCCTAGTCCGCCTGCTGCAGCCAACGCAGCCCGAGACAATACTTAAAGGATTAGGCTTCATTCCAATAAAACTTTAGTTACAAAAAAAAAAAAGCCCTGGCCGGTTGGCTCAGTGGTAGAGCGTCGGCCTGGCGTGCAGAAGTCCCGGGTTCGATTCCCGGCCAGGGCACACAGGAGAAGCGCCCATCTGCTTCTCCACCCCTCCCCCTCTCCTTCCTCTCTGTCTCTCTCTTCCCCTCCCGCAGCCAAGGCTCCATTGGAGCAAAGTTGGCCCGGGCGCTGGGGATGGCTCTGTGGCCTCTGCCTCAGGCGCTAGAATGGCTCTGATCGCAACAGAGCGAGGCCTCAAGATGGGCAGAGCATCACCCCCTAATGGGCATGCCCGGTGGATCCCAGTCGGGCACATGCGGGAGTCTGTCCGACTGCCTCCCCATTTCCAACTTCGGAAAAATACAAAAAAAAAAAAAAACAACTTTAGTTACAAAAATGAGAAATGGTTCAGGTTTGGCCCCCGTGTGCAGACTCCTGCATGATAATATGGGTGTTCTCCATCCCCAGGGCCCCCCACAAGGCACATAGTACCTGTTCAATTAATAGTAGGCTGGTGGGGGATGGGTAAGGTCAGTATCGGCTGGGCTAAGGAGGAAAGGGGCCCTTTCCCTGAGGCCCTGTCTCCCAGCCCGCAGGGGGCTTGCTCAAGGCTTCAAAGCCTCCACAGGGAACAGAGTCAATTAGGTCGTAATAACCGTGTATGGTGTCAGAAGGGTACTAGACTCACTGGGGGCATCACTGTGTAAGTTACATAAGTGTTCAATCCACTATGTTGTACACTTGAAACTAACATAATATCGTATGTCAACTATAACTAAACATTTATTTTTTTTAAGAAGCTTCAAGCCAGCCCTGGCCAGTTGGCTCAGTGGTAGAGCGTCAGCCCGGTGTGTGGAAGTCTGGGGTTCGATTCCCGGTCAGGACACACAGGAGAAGCGCCCATTTGCTTCTCCACCCCTCCCCCTCTCCTTCCTCTCTGTCTCTCTCTTCCCCTCCCTCAGCCAAGGCTCCAGTGGAGCAAAGTTGGCCCGGGCACTGAGGACGACTCCGTGGCCTCTGCCTCAGGTGCTAGAATGGCTCCAGCCCAAGAGGAGCAATGCCCTAGACGGGCAGGGCATAGCCCCCGGTGAGCATGCTGGGTGGATCCTGGTCGGGCACATGTGGGAGTCTGTCTTTCTGCCTCCCTGCTTCTCGCTTCAGAAAAATACAAAAATATTGGCCCTGGCCGGTTGGTTCAGTGGTAGAGCGGCAGCCTGGCGTGCAGGAGTCCCGGGTTCGATTCCCGGCCAGGGCACACAGGAGAAGCGCCCATCTGCTTCTCCATCCCTCCCCCTCTCCTTCCTCTCTGACTCTCTCTTCCCCTCCCGCAGCCAAGGCTCCATTGGAGCAAAGTTGGCCCGGGCGCTGAGGATGGCTCCATGGCCTCCGCCTCAGGCGCTAGAACGGCTCTGGATGCAACAGAGCGACACCCCAGATGGGCAGAGCATCAGCATCGCCCCTGGTGGGCATGCCAGGTGGATCCCAGTCGGGCGCATGAGGGAGTCTGTCTGACTGCCTCCCCGTTTCCAACTTCAGAAAAATACAAAAAAAAAAAAACAAATACAAAAATAAAAATAAAAAAGCATCAAGCCTTCGTTTCACTGTCTCCTCACCCTCCTCAACTCTGGGAGGGCAGATTCTTGTCCTTTTCACAGATGAGGAGACTGAGGCTCCAGTTCCATAGTCTACATCTTCTCACTCAGCCACACTACCCAGTCACTAGACCCCCTTTTCATATTTTTCACTCCCAAAGATCCCTCCCCAACCAAATACAGGACAAACGTATTTCCCCTTTCTCTTTTAAAACATTTGGGCCTCACAAGCAAGGGATCATCACATCTATTAAGATATCACCCTCCCCCCCCCAAAAAAAAAGAAAAGAAAGAAAGAAAAAGTAAAATGTCACTAAAGGCGTCTGACCTGTGGTGGCGCAGTGGATAAAGCGTTGACTTGGAACGCTGAGGTCGCTGGTTCAAGGCCCTGGGCTAGCCCAGTCAAGGCACATACCAGAAGCAACTACTACGAGTTGATGCTTCCCACTCCTTCCCCCCTTTCTCTCTCTCTCTCCTCTCTCTAAAAATGAAGAAATAAATCTTGAGGGGAAAAATATGTTACCAAAGGGTATCAAGAGCATCTGGTGAGCAAGATCAAATCCGAGTTATCACCCAGAAAAGAGCTCGCTCCAACCCCAGAGCATGTGACTTCAGCACTCGTCTGACAGCAGCTGAAAACAAGAGGACCCTCTGCATAAAATGACCTTCAGACTCCCGATGATTCAATTCGATTTGGAGATTTCTGTACTCTGGAAGCCAGAGGATGGGTTAAAGCCCTGGCTGCTTAAGGAATCTTATCACTCACTCCCCGAATGCTCATCAAATTACAAACAAAAAGAACTATGTATGGTAAATGGCTGAATTCGGTAACTGCTGTTAATATGACAAGGAACTATCAAAACAGGATGATGTCATTGTCGTCTATCCAATCAGCACAGTGTTCAGTTTGGCTGTGGGAAGGCAGGGCCGGGAGGGTTGCAGACAGAGAGAGCCAAGCCGGCCCCAGCTTTCGGAAAGCTGCAGAGCTCATCAAGGCCCAGGAAGGGGCACACCCACTTCTGGGGGTTCTTCCCAAGGAAATCACCAGCCTTGTGGGCAAAGATGTACTTACTAGGATGCTCAGGGCAGCCCAAGAAATCTATGGATTCGATGCAATCCCAATATTAATGCCAGAAGGACATACTGTGTGATTTCCACTTAGAGGAGGAACTAGAAGAGTCAAGTTCATAGAGACAGAAAGTAGAAGGGTGTGTGCGTGTGTGTGTGTGTGTGTGTGTGTGTGTGTGTGAGTGTGTGTGAAGTTCATAGAGACAGAAAGTAGAAGGGTGTATGTGTGTGGGTGTGGGTGTGTGTGTGAAGTTCATAGAGACAGAAAGTAGAAGGGTGTGTGTGTATGTGTGTGTGTGTATGTGTGTGCACGCACGCTCACACGTGCCCGGGGTGGGGGAGGAGAGGGGGGGTTGTTTCACCAGAATGGGGTTTCTCTTCGGAAACATTTTGAGGATGGATGGAGATGATGATTACACAACGTGAATTTACTAAATGCCACTGAACAGTACGGCTAAAAAAAATGGTTTAAATGGCAAATTTATGTTATGTGTATATGACCAGTTTAAAAAAAGAAAAGCTACATGAGGGGACAGAGATACTGGTCGCAAACACTGGGGGATTTTTTTTTTAATTTTTTAATTTTTTATTTATTCATTTTAGAGAGGAGAGGGAGAGACAGAGAGAGAGAGAGGAGAGACAGAGAGAGATGAGGGGAGGAGCTGGAAGCATCAACTCCCATATGTGCCTTGACCAGGCAAGCCCAGGGTTTCGAACCGGCAACCTCAGCATTTCCAAGTGGACGCTTTATCCACTGCGCCACCACAGGTCAGGCACATTGGGGGATTTTTTATCGCTTCTTCTTCATTTTGAAATCTTCCCTAATTTTTGTGAGCAGTATCTATGGTGACAGAAAACGAGTTGACTTTGGGGGATGGGCACACAACACAATCAACAGTTCAAATGCCATGGAGACATTCACCTGAAATCTAGGTACTCTTGTTGAGCCGTGTCGCCCCATTCTATTTAAATTTCTAAATTAAAAAAAAAAAAATAGCGAGGTAGAAGCAAAGGACTGAGACTAGCCGAGGCCACCTTGAAGAGGAAGAACAGGGTGTGAGGACCGACTCTACCCAGCACCAGGACGTCTGTGCCGACAGTGACGAGACTGTGGGCATGAGCACAGGGCCGACAGACGACGGGACGGGATGTCCAGAAACAGGCCCAGGGGTGCACAAGGTGGAGAAAGGACGGCTCTGTAACCCCTGCTGCTAAGTCAGCTTGTACCTTCACAGGAGAAGAGCCAGGAACTCGACAGCCTACTTCACACCACAGAACCTGACTGCCTACTTCACATCACACACAAAAGTCAACTGCAGCCTGACCAGGCAGTGGCTCAGTGGATAGAGCGTCGGATTGGGATGCGGAGGACCCAGGTTCGGGACCCCAAGGTTGCCAGCTTGAGCGCGGGCTCATCTGGTTTGAGTAAAGCTCACCAGCTTGAACCCAAGGTCACTGGCTCGAGCAAGGGGTTACTTGGTCTGCTGATGGCCCACGGTCAAGGCACATGTGAGAAAGCAATCAATGAACAACTAAGGTGTTGCAATGAAAAACTGATGATTGATGCTTTTCATCTCTCTCCGTTCCTGTCTGTCTGTCCCTATCTATCCCTCTCTCAGACTCTCTCTGTCTCTGTAAAAAAAAAAAAGAAAGAAAGTCAACTGCAAGTGGGCCGCAGATCCATCCACCTGTGAAGGGCAAAGCAGGAAGCTTCTACTGGAAAACACCTTTAGGACCCAGGGGCGGGCAGAGGTTTCTTCAAGACCGCATAAAAGCACTAACCAATAGAGAAGAGACAGCCACACTGGATTACATTAAAAGTGACATCGAGCCTGACCGGTGGCACAGTGGATAGAGCGTCGGACTGGGACGCAGAGGACCCAGGTTCCAAACCCCGAGGTCACTGGCTTGAGCAAGGGGTCACTCGCTCTGCTGTAGCCCCCCCCCCCCCGCCCCAGTGAGGGCACATATGAGAAAGCAATCAATGAACAACTAAAGAGCTGCCACGAAGAACTGATGCTTCTCATCTCTCTCCCTTCCTGTCTGTCCCTCTCTCTCTCTCTCTCTGTCAGAAAAAAAAAAAAGAAAAAAGTAACACCAAGTCATCACAGAACACCATCAGGAGAAAGGACATGGCACAGAAGGAGACCTGTGCAGCATGTCACCGACGAAGGACTTACATCCAGAATAGACAAAGAATCCCAGCAAGTCAGCAAGAGAAAGACAGACAAGTCAGTATTCCCTAAGAAGGGCTAACGACGCGACAGGAGGGTCACACATAAAAATACCCAAATGGCCAGTAAAACCCACGACAAGGTACTCCGCGCCCTACACCAAGGAGGAAATGTGACTTAGAGCGACTCCGCCCCCACAGGAAGGGTTAAAACCTCGAAAAGGAAAGAAGGGCCCTGTTGTTACGCAGCCAGGGGGAGTGCCACTAAGGACGACCACTCTCAAAAGAGTTTGCTGCCGAACCCACGAACCTTTCTGAGCCGGCCTCCCCCCCCTCCCCCGCAGGCTATGTGCAAGTCGGATTTCCAGAATCTTCCTGCCAATAATGGCTAACATTGGAAAGCAACCCACCTGTCCATCAACCGCTGGATAAACAAATTGGGACAGGACCATACAATGGAGCCCCGGCAGCAAGGAGAATTATGACCACACAGAACTCAATGTGATCAATCTCAGGACCTCACACAAAGGACACACCCTTGCACTCCCACCAACACGAGGTAGGTGAACAAACCGGTGGGGACAGGGGTCATCTTGGGTGGACGGGGACGAGGTAGGTGCACAAACCGGTGGGGACAGGGGTCATCTTGGGTGGACGGGGACGAGGTAGGTGCACAAACCGGTGGGGACAGGGGTCATCTTGGGTGGACGGGGATGAAGTAGGTGCACAAACCGGTGGGGACAGGGGTCATCTTGGGTGGACAGGGATGAGGTAGGTGCACAAACCGGTGGGGACAGGGGTCATCTTGGGTGGACGGGGATGAGGTAGGTGCACAAACCGGTGGGGACAGGGGTCATCTTGGGTGGACGGGGAAGCGAGGGATGGGCATCTGGGTTTCTTGTTTAACCTGGTTTGGACGGTTCCACGGGTGGGTTCAGCTCGTGAAAAATATAGTTACAGCTGTATAGCTATGACCTGCACTCATGTCTTGGGGGATCTTACGCCCCAGTTAAAAATATCCTTTAAAAAGAGATCACTGGATGCCTGGCCTGTGGTGGCGCAGTGGATAGAGCCCTGACCTAGAACACTGAGATCGCCGGTTCAAACCCTAGGCTTGCCCGGCCAAGGCACATATGACAAGCAAGCAATGAACAAGTAAAGTGAGGCAACTATGAGCTGATTCTTCTTGCTCCCTCTCTCTCTCTGTAAAATCAATCAATTAAAAAAAAATCTTAAAAAAAAAAAAAAAAAGAGATCACTGGAGAGTATGATGCTACACAAAATAAGCCGGTCAGGGAAAGACAAGTGCCGTACGATTTCACTCTTAACGCGGAATCTAACGAGCAGAATGCACCAACAAGCAACACAGAGACAGACTCAGAGACAGAGAGCAGACTGACAGCTATTGGGTTGGAGGCATGGAGAGATGGAGCAAAAAAAAAGGAGAGAGAAAACTCATGGACACAGACGACAGTGCGGTGATTGGGGGACATATAGGGTGACGGACAAAGCCTTGACCTGGGGTGGTGAACACAAAATAGGGTAAAGATGATGTCTTGCAGAATTATGCACCTCCACCCTCTTTAATCTTGTTAACCAGAGTCACCCCAAAAGAAACTCAATTTAAAAAAGAAACTACCTAGGCCCTGGCCTGTTGGCTCAGTGGTGGAGCGTCGGCCTGGCATGCAGGGGTCCCAGGTTCGATTCCCAGCCAGGGCACACAGGAGAAGCGCCCATCTGCTTCTCCACTCCTCCCCCTCTCCTTCCTCTCTGTCTCTCTCTTCCCCTCCCGCAGCCAAGGCTCCATTGGAGCAAAGATGCCCGGGGGCTGAGGATGGCTCTATGGCCTCTGCCTCAGGTATTAGAATGGCTCTGGATGCAACGGAGCAACGCCCCAGATGGGCAGAGCATCGCCCCCTGGTGGGCATGTCGGGTGGATCCCAGTCGGACGCATGCGGGAGTCTGTCTGACTGCCTCCCCGTTTCCAACTTCAGAAAAATACAAAAAGAAAAAAATAATAAAAAAAAGAAACTACCTAATAGATGAGAAAAATATAGATTAATATATAGATTCAGCTATGCAAGGAAGGCAGGGGGAGGGTAATCGAAACACGAGCATGGTACATATTACATCTGGAGTGATTGTCATGAAAATCGCACGTTGACAAAAGTCTGCAAAAACTGCAGCTAGTCGATGAATTAAATTGAGCCCAGAAAGTTTGAAAAAGAAAAGAGAAAGAAAAATTCCTATCAACACGCCACCTCTCCCTTGCCCCTGGGTTTTTCCTTGGGCTTTTTTAAGAACATGCTTCTAGAATCCTTCACGTCCCCACTGTGTGACCTTGTGATACAACCTCTCTGTGGCCTCACTTTCCTCTCCAGGAAAATGAAGGCAGGATGAAAGAAAAGAAACTGAGATGGGGGGACTGGGGGTCTCTGCTTCATGGTAACCCTTCTCCATAATACAAGACGGTTGTGGTGGGGGCCCGCGGTGTGTGTGTGGGGAGGGGCTTTACGCTGACAATCTTGGGGCTGTAGGTAGGCCACGGGACCTGTGGATGCGGCCACCGTCCCCGCCACGCTGCCATCGGTGCGGCAGAGGGGGCTGAGCTTCTAGAAATTCAGAAGTTCCTCTAAGCCAAGCAGAGGCCCAGGAGTGGCAGAAGCCACCAAAGCCACTAGGCCAAATCAGCAGGCTAGGCCCCACCCTGTCGGGAGAAGAGGGGTCCCACCAAGCCTGAGGTCCCACGGCCTCAGGGAGGTGGGGGGCTGGACCCCAGACTCCCCACTCCATCCTGCCCCTCTGCCAGAGGGCCTGTGACTCCAGCTCCGGGGCTCAGCCCAGAGCTCCCTCCCTCCCCTTCAGCTGGGAGAGGGCCCTGACCACCCGCCCGCCTGTCCGCCCCCCTAAGCGGTTAGATCTCAGCAGGCATCTTTTAGCATCCTACAGCCCCCAGCCCCTCCCCACCAAGGCCACTGTCCCAGAAGGGCAATCCCGGTTCAACTCTGGTCACCTCCTCATTCTGGAGTCTGGGCTCTTGGTGGGATGGGGCTTGGACGTGCCCCCCAGCCGTAAGCCCCTGCCCACAAAGTGGATGCCCGGGAATCCCAAGGCCGCCCACGCAGCGGTCAAGGCTGCAGCCGCCCCCAGCCCCAGATATGCAAATGACTCCACCTCAGCCTAGCCTTCCAGAAGGTCTCAATTCTAAAGCAATTACAGAGGATTTCCCTGTAGACTTTCTTCTCCCTCTAAGTCAGAGCTGAGCCTAGAGGGAGAGGTTGGGATGGAGGGCGGGCCTTCTAGGATCTGCTGCTTCCAGGCACAGAGGAGGAACCTGAGTGGAAAAGGCAAGGCAGGGAGACCTGTCGCCCACGGCACGGGCGCGCGCACACACAGACACGCATGCACGGCTGAGGAAGGAGATGGGCTGACCCCAGAAGAGGTGGAGCACAGCTCCATCAGGACAAATCCTGTCCCAAAAGCCAGAACCTATAGCGCTGGGCAGGTAGGTCAGTTGGTTGGACCGTTGTCCCCGCATGCCAATGTTGAGGGTTTGATCCCCGGTCAGGGCACATACAAGGATCAACCTATGGATGCATAAATAAGTGGAACAACAGATCAACATTTCTCTCTCTCTTCCTCCTCTCTCTAAAACCAGTCAATAATTTTTTTTAAAAAAAGAAAAAGATAAAAAGCCAGAACCTTACACTTAAACAAGAGTCACAGGGTTTAAAAAGGAGAATAAACAGCCTGACCAGGCAGTGGCGCAGTGGATAGAGCGTCGGATTGGGATGTGGAGGACCCAGGTTTGAGACCCTGAGGTTGCCAGCTTGAGCGCAAGCTCATCTGGTTTGAGCAAAGCTCACCAGCTTTTGAGCTCAAGGTCGCTGGCTTGAGCAAGGGGTTACTCAGTCTGCTGTAGCCCCACGGTCAAGGCACATATGAGAAATCAATCAATAAACAACTAAGGAACCTCAACGAAGAATTGATGTTTCACATCTCTCCCTTCCTGTCTGTCCCTATCTGCCTCTCTGTCCCTCTCTCTGACTCTCTCTGTCTCGCCCACAAGAAAAAAAAAAAAAAAAAAAAGTAAGTTGCTACTGCCTTAAAGACAATCCCATTCAAACAACAGGGACACACCACCACCTCCCTCAAAGCTGGTTGTGCCGACTCACTCAGCTCTATGCCTACTGTGTGTCAACTTTCACACGCAGGGCTCCCCTCGGACTCAACTCAGGTTTCTGGTTCTGTTTTCTACCATAGCCAAGTATTAAGATACAGCTCCGAATATTCGTGTATCGGCAGAAAAAGAAAAAAAAAAAAAAGGAGAGAAAACAAAACAAGAGAAGAATGAAAGTAGACAACCCCACAGCATTTTGGAAGCAAGGAGACAAGGTGTGTGTCACTGGGCAGGGTGGGCAGGGGAGGCTGAAACCTAAGCTTGGAGGGGGAGGGGGCTCCTGAGACCCTGCAGGGCTACAAGCCAGAGTCCAGAGAGGAGGAGAGGGTAAGTGGAGCCCCCGCCCCCCCCCCCACACACACACACAAGCTTTGTGAGAGAAACAGTGGACCCACGGAACGTCTGGGGCTGGATTATCAGGGCTGGGGTGGGTCCAATGGAACCCGGGATCTGCGTGCAAATCTCCCTCTTCTCTCAGCTCTTGGAAGAGGCGCAGCCAGGCTTAAACGCCGCCTTGCAGGTGGGACACCAGGCTCCCAGAGGAGACCTACTGACACACTCAGGGAGTGTCACATGGCCAACAAATCCCACCCCCCAATCCAGGTCCGGTCACCTTGTTAATAATGCCTTTCTTAATTATGAAGAGACAACACAGAATCAATCACCAGACACCAGCCGAGTCTCCCATGGGAGGGAGAAAAATAATAAAATAAAATAAAATAAAATAAAATAAAATAAAATAAAAACGACTAATATCCTCCAAGTGATGAAAAAGAACGTCTCTATAAAACAAGAACAGGATGCTATTAAAAAAAAAAACAACAACAGAAACATCCAGACTATAAGAAAACGGCTCCTAGAAAGTAAAAATACGCCACCTAATTAAAAATTAACCTGAAGGATTAGAAGAAGAGACACAGTTGAGGTCATCTCCTAGAAAGCAGAAGGAGCGGAAGGAGACGGAAAATAAGACAAGTAAATGATCAGTTCAGAATAGCTGGGGTGCTGCTCTTCTGATAGTACCACGGAGAAAGCCAAGACGCTGGGAGAGGAATTATAAAATACTCATAAAATTAACAGGTAACTCAAAAAAACTTTCAGACTTCGCTGGCCCATGGAGCAACCACACAGAAAATACAAAAGGACCCAGCGCGAGACACATCAAAATGAAATTTCTGAACGCCAGTGATAAAAGAGTAACAGCAGTAATCATCCCATCTCCGAGGTTTACGTGGCGCCAAGGAATTTTCCAGGTATTTATGTACATAAACTCATTTACTCCTCACACAAGCCATAAAAGGTAGGCCCCGTTATTCATGTCACAAAAGAGAAAATGGAAGCACAGAGGGGTGAGATCACAAGTCCAAGGCCACATGGCGAGTTGAGTGGCAGAGCATGGCGTGGTCCCAAAAGATTTTTAAGTATTTGAAAAAGGTTAAAAGCCTGTTCACATGCAAAGACCAGAAATCAAGACAGCATCACTGCTCCCCAAAAGTTACACTGGAATTTAAAAGGTGACATTGCCATTCTTTCAAAACGCTAAGGGAAAGTTATTTCCAACATGCCAGTCCCCGGGGTTTTGGCACCAAAAAAAAAAAAAAACCACAACAACAAAACAAACAAACAAAAATGCCGGTCAAATGTGAAGGTAGGATAAAAAAAAATTTTTTTTTCAGGCATACAGAGTTGGCCTTGAAAATTTTTGCCTTCTATATACTCTTTCACAGAAAGCTACTGTAGCAGGACCCACTCCAACAAAACGAAAAGTAAAGCAAAATAAAAAACTAAAGCATGCCTGACCGGTGATGGCACAGAGGACAGAGCATCAACCCAGGACACTGAGGAGTCTGCTCGGGAACCTCGAAACCCTGAGGTCGCCAGCTTGAGTGTGTGGGATCATCAATATGATCCCAAGGTCACTGGCTTAAGCCAGGGGTCACTGGCTCAGCTTGAGCCCCCCGCCCCAGTCAAGGGACGTATGAGAAGCAATCAATGCGCAACTAAAGCGAAGCTACCACAAGTTGATGCTTCTCTCTCTCTCTCTCTCTCTCTCTCAAAAAAAAAAAAAAAAAAGTAAAGCAGGAAAAAGAAATGCATGAGAATCAGGAAACAGTGGATCTCACACAACAGAGAAGCAAACAGACCTCAGAAGCTGATGGCCCCACCACAGACCCAAGCACCAGGCAGACAAGCCAGCCTAGAAGCAGGAAGATGGAAAATTCCAGGAAAGAAATCTCCAAGAAAAAAAAAAAAGAGAGACATAGCTCATTCAATAGGTTTGACCAAATGAAAGTGTACCAAGAGAAAAAGATGCATTCTAAGAAATACCAGCAAGTAGAAAAAGAAAAAAGGCCATGAATTAATAACTGCAGGAAATAAGGAAATAAACTTTAAATTGTACCGCTTGGCTCAAATGTAAACAATATTCACAAAGCTAAAGCCATAAAAATAAAATTAGTTTAAATTGTATTTCACATATATTTAGAAGACAGGGGTAGTACCAAGGCAGGAGGGTAATGTAATAATATTTACTAAGTGCTCATTATATTTGATATTATTCTAAATGCTTTAATATGGATAACTATTGAATCATCTCAACAACCTCATGAAGTAGGTACTATTATTATCCCCCATTTTACAGACAAGAAAACCAAGGTACAAGAGGTAAAGAGCCTGACCAGGCGGTGGCGCAGTGAATAGAGCGTTGGACTGGGATGCGGAGGACCCAGGTTCGAGACCCCGAGCTCGCCAGCTTGAGCGCAGGCTCATCTGGTTTGAGCAAAGCTCACCAGCTTTGACCCAAGGTCGCTGACTCAAGCAAGGGGTTACTCGGTCTGCTGTAGCCCCATGGTCAAGGCACATATGAGAAAGCAATCAATGAACAACTAAGGTGTCGCAACAAAACACTGATGATTGATGCTTCACATCTCTCTCCGTTCCTGTGTGTGTCCCTGTCTATCCCTCTCTCTGACTCTCTGTCTCTGTAAAAAAAAAAAAAAAAGAGGTAAAGAAACTTGCCTTTGGTTTCTCCCTCTAATAAACAGGAGAGGCGGAATTCAGACTCAGACAGTCCTCAAAATTCTCACCTTCCATTAAAAGTCAAGATACAATCTCAAAAACCAAAACACCACCAGCAGGAGAATCAGGTTACCCCTTTGAAATATAGAGGAAAAAGCCAAAAGTAAGAGCCAAGAGTTTTTTTGTTTATTTTTAAATATTTTATTCAGTTTAGAGAGAAGAGAGCAGAAAGAGAGAGAGGGGAGCAGGAAGTATCAACTCCCATATGTGCCTTGACCAGGCAAGCCCAGGGTCTTCAACCAGCAACCTCAGCGCTCTAGGTTGACACCCTATTCACTGCACCACCACAGGTCAGGCAAGAGCCAAGAGTTTTTAAAACTTGGCCGTAGCCAGTCAGCCTGACTGGGCCATGGCACAGTGGATAGAGCACCAAACTGGGACGCGGAGGACCCAGGTTTGAAACCCCGAGCTCATCCAGCTTGAGTGTGGGGTCTCTGGCTTGAGCGTGGATCATAGACATGACCCCATGGTGGCTGGCTTGAGTAAGGGGTCACTCCCTCTGCTGTAGCCCCCACCCCCTCAAGGCACAAGGCACATATGAGAAAGCAATCCTTGAGCAACTAAGGTGCCACAACAAAGAATTGATGTTTCTCATCTCTCTCCCTTCCTGTCTGTCTGTCCCTATCTGTTCCTCTCTAACGCTGTTTCTGTTAAAAAAAAAAAAAAAAAAAAAATTGGCCCTGGCCGGATAACTAGGTTAGAGCACCACCCTGAAGAGCAGAGATTGCCAAATTCAATCCCCGGTCAGGGCACATGCAGGAATTGCTTGATGTACCTGCCTCTCTCTCTCCTCCCTTCCTCTCTATCAGTTAAAAAAAAAAGGAAAGTTTTTAAAAAGTGGGAATCAGGCCTGACCAGGCGGTGGCGCAGTGGATAGAGCAGGGGTCATGAACCTATGGCTCGCAAGCCAGATGTGGCTCTTTTGATGGCTGCATGTGGCTCGCAAACAAATCTTTAATAAAAAAAATAGTAACGTGGCCCTAGCCGGTTGGCTCAGCGGTAGAGCATCGGCCTGGTGTGCGGGGGACCCGGGTTCGATTCCTGGCCAGGGCACATAAAGAGAAGCGCCCATTTGCTTCTCCACCCCCCCCTTCCTGTCTCTCTCTTCCCCTCCTGCAGCCAAGGCTCCATTGGAGCAAAGATGGCCCGGGCGCTGGGGATGGTTCCTTGGCCACTGCCCCAGGCGCTAGAGTGGCTCTGGTCTCAGCATAGTGATGCCCCGGAGGGGCAGAGCATCGCCACCTGGTGGGCAGAGCATCGCCCCTGGTGGGCGTGCCGGGTGGATCCCGGTTGGGCGCATGCGGGAGTCTGTCTGTCTCTCCCAGTTTCCAGCTTCAGAAAAATACAAAAAAATAAATAAAAAAAAATAGTAACGTTAAAAATACAAAACATTCTCATGGATTACAATCCATTCATTTCCTACCATTCATGTTCATGGTTGGGGGTGGCTGGAGCCAATCACAGCTGTCCTCCGGGACAACACCAAATTTTTATTGGATAATGCGTAAGGTACACAGGTTGTTGTATGGCTGTCACGGCATTACATTTTAAAATATGTGGGGTTCATGGCTCTCTCAGCCAAAAAGTTTCCCGACCCCTGGGATAGAACATTGGACTGGGACGTGGAGGACCCAGGTTCGAAACCCAGAGGTCACCCAGCTTGATCACGGGCTCATCAGGCTTGAGTGCAGGCTCACCAGCTTGAGCCCAAGCTCTGGCTTGAGCAAGAGGTTACTCGGTCTGCTGTAGTCCCCCGGCCAAGGCACATATGAGAAAGCAATCCAAGAACAAGCAATCAATGAACAACTAAGATACCGCAACAAAGAACTGATGCTGCCTGACCAGGCAGTGGCGCAGTGGATAGAGCATCGGACTGGGATGCAGAGGACCCAGGTTCGAGACCCCAAGGTTGCCAGTTTGAGCACGGGCTCATCTGGTTTGAGCAAAGCTCACCAGCTTGGACCCAAGGTAGCTGGCTCAAGCAAGGGGTTACTCCGTCTGCTGAAGGCCCGCGGTCAAGGCACATATGAGAAAGCAACCAATGAACAACTAAGGTGTTGCAATACGCAACAAAAATCTGATGATTAATGCTTTTCATCTCTCTCCGTTCCTGTTTATCCCTCTCTCTGTCTCTGTAAAAAAAAACAAAACAAACTGATGCTTCTCATCTCTCTCCCTTCCTGTTTGTCTGTCTGTCTCTCTCTCTGTCCAAATAAAGAAAAAAAGAAAGTGGGAATCGAGAATGACAGACATGAGGCAAGAAACTGCTGGTTTTCTTTAGAACCCTTCTAATACTACTTGACTTTTTTTTTTTTTTTTTTACTACCTGACTTTTTAAATGATGGGTGACCTTTTTTCTTTTTTGTGACTTTTCTTGTAAAGTTTATATTAAGTATAAAGCAGAACGCCACACTTTTTCTTTAAATTTTATTTATTCATTTTAGAGAGACAAGGGGAGAGAGAGAGAGAGAGAGAGAGAGAGAAGGGGGGAGGAGCAGGAAGCATCAACTCCCATATGTGACTTGACCAGGCAAGCCCCAGGTTTAAAACCAGTGACCTCAGCGTTCCAGGTCAACTCTTTCTCTACTGCGCCCGCACAGGTCGGGCTGAACTGCGTACTTTCAATGGGTAGATTTTATGATATGCAAAGTATTCCTCAAGAGAGCTTAACAAATAAATGAGGTCCTGGCTGGGCTGCCCAGTGGGTAGGGCGTCCTCGCAGTGCCCCGAGGTCGCAGGTTCCATTCCCAGGCAGAGCGCATATGGGAAGCAGCCAGTGAGAGCACAACTAAATGGAACAAGGGGAACCACGAGCTGATGCCTCTCTCTCCCCTCCTCTCCCTCTCTCTCTCTCAAATCAATAGAAAATAAATTTTTTAATAAGAATTTTAAAAATTTAAATGATGAAAAACATTTTAAAATGCACACAGAGCCTGACCAAGTGGTGGCGCAGTGGATACAGCGTCGGACTGGGATGCAGAGGACCCAGGTTCGAGACCCCGAGGTCGCCAGCTTGAGCGCGGGCTCATCTGGTTTGAGCAAAGCTCACCAGCTTAAGCCCAAGGTCGCTGGCTCGAGCAAGGGGTTATTCCGTCTGCTGAAGGCCTGTGGTCAAGGCACATATGAGAAAGCAATCAATGAACAACTAAGGTGTCCCAACGAAAAACTAATGAGCCTGACCTGTGGTGGCACAGTGGATAAAGTGTCGACCTGGAAATGCTGAGGTTGCCGGTTCGAAACCCTGGGCTTGCCTGGTCAAGGCACATATCGGAGTTGATGCTTCTAGCTTCTCCCTCCTTATCTCTCTCTGTCTCTCTCTCACCCTTTCTCTCTCCTCTCTAAAATGAATAAATAAAATTAAATTAAAAATTTAAAAAAAAGAAAAGCAGTTAAAATACATTTATAAAAAAATAAAAAGAAAAACTAATGATTGATGCTTCTCATCTCTCTATTCCTGTCTGTCTGTCCCTATCTATCCCTCTCTCTGACTCTGTCTCTGTAAAAAAAAAAAAAAAAAAAAAAAAAAAAAAAAAAAAAAAAAAAAAAAAAAAAGCTCTACCTGCATGGAATCTGTCACCCAGCAATTCCGCTCTTGAGCACTCGACATCCCTCCAGAGACAGCCGAGTGGACGAACGGTGCCTCGTTTGTCATGTGGTCAAACACTAAACAACAACAAGAGATAAACTGCTGGCACATGTCACAATGTTGCATGAGCCTCACAAACACTATGTGGAGTGAAAGCAGCAGAAATATAAGAGGGCGTATGTTGCAGGATTCTGCTTACAGGAAGTTTTACAAGTGGGCTAAACTATGTAAGGCAGCAGAAATAAGAGGATGGTGGGTGTGGGGTGGATGGTGACTAAGGGAGAGCACCAGTCGCTGGACGCTAGGAATGTCCTGATCTTGAGCTGGCTGGCGGTTCCACGGGGAGGGCTCCTTTCGTAAAAATTCAATGAGCCACACGCTCAGAATGGAAGCACTTGATGACAGTGTAGCTGCTACAACCCAACCAAAAACAGGAAAAAAGAATAATAATGACGAAATTCAGGTTGAAGACCCTGGTTGTCTAAGAAACCTGCAAGCCATTTCAATCTCAGCAAAGTCTGGACAAAAGCAAAGCCTTCATGAATCAGGAGTTCATCATCCCTGTAATGACAGCAATCACTTTTGCTGTAACTTTCACAGAGGGCTGTAACTGTGCTAGGCACCTGGCCTGCCCTTGCTCATTCAGACTTCATGAAAAAATGCAGCACAGCTTAGTCACTGACCCATTTCATAGATCAGAAAATTGAGATCTAAACCCAGTTTCTTCTGCCTGACCTGTGGTGGCGCAGTGGATAAAGCGTCATCCCAGAACACTGAGGTCACAGGTTCGTAACCCTGGGCTTGCCCGGTCAAGGCACATATGGGAGTTGATGCTTCCTGCTCTTCCTCCCTCCCTTTTCTCTCTCTCTCACACACATGCTTTCTCTCTCTCTCTCTCTCTTTCTCTAAAATAAATAAATAAAGTCTTTAAAAAAAAATAAAATAAACCCCAGCTTCTGACCTCAGCTTCTAGGCCATTCTGCCTCATCTGAAGCAGGATAAGAACCTCAACTGACTTATAAAAGCCCAGAACGGACTAAATTGTTAGTGAGAATGTGTGAAGCGGGGGTTTTTTATTCCAGGTGGAGGGTGATCCCGTTCAGGAGCTCAGGAAGGAATCTTGGATACAGGCAGTGGGTGCATCCGTGGCCCGCAATAGCAGTGAAGAACTCCGGTGGTTCCCTCTCATGCCTTTGATTTCCTCCAAAATCAGATGCCAGGCCTCTGTGGGCAGAGGCCAACACTGACTGCTGGCCAGGACTCCCAGCAGCCCCGTGGGGAGTTCCACGCTCTGTCCTGACTGCAGCTCCCACTGAGCCTCTCAAAAGCGAGGCTGGGAAGTTACAGCTTAGGGGTGTCACCGTGATGGGACTGGAATATGGGTGGAAGACAGGGCCATATGTGACCCAGTGGGAGTTAGACTGGACCTCAGACAGGTCCAAGCCAGAAGCCAAGAGCATCGCAAGCTGGCCACATCGAAATCAAGAATGCCCAATCACTGCCTTTTCTCCAAATCTCATCCTCCCCGTGGCTCTGTAAGTAGCACTGTCCAGAAGTCCAGGTGAGGACCCCATTCTCTGTTCTCTGCCCCTCCACATCTCTTAAAGCGCAGCCCCCACAGGCACCAAATCCTGGTCACCTGCAGCATCTCTCCCTGGTGACATCACCCCCCAAAGCCTCCTGACTACTGGCTGGTCACTTGCCCCCCCCCCACCACCACCACCAGTCTCCAGACAGCAATACACACTCATTTTAAGTGCTCACTGTGAAATAATTTCAAACTCAGAGAAGTTTGAAATAATGTAACCAACTTCCAGATGACCTTCCCCAGGTCCGGGATGTGGACTGCTGTTTCTCCCCGCACCGTGTGTTATTTGATGTCATCCGAGGTATCCCTGTTTCCTGTGTACGTGGCACATAAATTATAGCTGTTGATTTTTCTCTTCCTGAGCCATTCCTGAGTAAGTTGTAGACATCTTGTCTCCTGCCCCTAAACATTTCAGTGTTCTTACTTTCCCTAAGAGCAAGGACATTCCCTTACATAACCATGGATCCAGTTATCAACTTCGTGAAACATAATATTGATTTGATCCTATCAGCTAATCTACAGTCCATATTCCAATTTCGTCAATTGCCCAGATAATATCCCTGAGAGCAATTTCTTCCCTGATCCAAGATTCAATCGAGGGCCATACATTGCCTTTTGCTGTCACATTTTTTTAGCCTCTTGTAATCAGGAACAGTTCCTAGCCTTCCTTTGTCTGGCATGCCACTGACATTTTTTTAAGAGTCTGGACCAGTTCTGTAAAATGTCCCTCCATCTGAGTCACTCCCTCCATTTAAAACCCTCCCGCTACCTTCTCATTCCTCACAGCCTGAAATTCCAAAACCTCATTACAGGTCCCACCCTCCTGCTACCTTCCCCCAAACTCAGGTCCCCTCAGGGCCAGAGCCAGCCCCTCTCAGGCTGAGTTACTCACCACTCAGGCCAAAACACAGACCCTCGGTATTCTCTGTCCTTCACGGCCTGGATCTCTACTTAAAATGTTTTCCTTCCTTGATGTGTGTTTACTGCCTGGCCCCACGCTAGGACTTGAGCTCCAATGAAGGCGAAGATTTCTGTGTGTTTGGTCACTGCTGGATTCCCAGGGCCAGAGCAGTGCCTGGCATGCGGGAGGCACTTGGAAATCATTTGCTGAGTAAATGAATAAGCCAGGAGAGAAAGTGCTAAAAAAAAAAAAACCACACACACACACACAAAAAAAAAAAAACCACAAAAAACTAGGAGGCTCGATAAGCCCAGGGAACAAGGAGAGGCTCTTCCAGATTCCAGAAGCCTCCCCAGGGGCCAGAGGAGGAAGCACCCAGCAAACCTCCCTTATCTCTGGGATCACATCATTCCACCAGCCGGCCCACACTGATTAACCTTTTCAATCAAGCCCAGGAGGCTGCAGGGCGGATTCCACAGATAGAGCTGATGGACCCTGGAGAAGGCTGTGGCCCCCTATTGTCCATGGCCCAGTCCAAAGTGCAAGGTCTCCCACCCTCTTCCCACTCTCCTCTCCCCCCTACACATATCCCCCAAGGGCCAGCCCAAGGTGTTGGAGGCAAGGAGAACCAATGTCCAAGTATAAAATCCTGTTAATAGCTCTTGAATTTGCAGCTGAGGGAGATTGAGTCTCAGGGTCCCAACCCAAGAGCAGAGAAGCAAGCCTACCAGGTGCTTGTCACTTACTTGAACATTTAGGCTCATAAGGGTAACCCACCACCCTTTATTCCAAGTAGCCTTTATTCTTGATTTCACCTCCTCTTGTGCAGAGCAAACCACCAAATTCTTTGACCTAAGTAAGACCCATGGCGCAGAAGGCAGCTCCTCCAGGAAATGCTCATTCACAGCAACCCTCCTGTCCATACCTACCCAGGTGGGGTGCCAGCAACCCCTGCAGCCAGGGTCCCCTCACGCTCTGAGTACCCCCAGGGCAGCTCCCTCTACCTAAGAGGCTCCATGGGTCAACCAGGACCCCATCCACGCTGGAGTTCCAGAGGTAACAGAGATGGCCTCTCACTCCCTCGCTGTGTGATGAGAGCAAATGGCTTAGCCTCTCTGAGCTTCCCAGTACAAAAATAAACAAAGATGAGGCTGATAACGCTGACCAGACCTAAGGAGCTGACAGCCAAGAAGGGGAAGGCGTTGAAAGATCAAATTCAGCACATGCACCCCATAAAAAGGCAGAGAGGGGAACTGGGTTGAAGAATTTGTAATCGGGTCCAAGCAGTTGATGGGGATCAGCTCCCCACCTCCTGGCGAATGGAATTAGCGCAGAGCTCTGACCTGGGCGTTGGCCTGGGGTCGAAGGTCTCTGGGAGGCCGTTTAAAATGTTGGGGGCAGCACCAGCACCCGCACCCTTCCCTCCTGGGTGAGCACGGGCCCAGGCGGCGGCTCTGGGGCCTTCCGGGGCAGCCTTTCCCAGGGCCGCCTGCTGTTTCCTCCATGACCTCAGCCGCCGAGCACGCATAAGTCAGGCAGCTCCTAACGCGGGAGGTGCCGAGACAGGCCTCCGCGGTCACCTCCCGCTAGACTTCCCCGTCCCGTCCGCTTCCCATCACGTCGCTTCCCCTCTTCGGCCTCAACCTCCCCGTCTACCTAATGGGCGTGGGGCCGGCTGGCGGCTGCGGTTAGGGCAGGCGCCCCGGCAGCGGGGGCTGTTTGCACCGCTTCGTGTTCTAGTACTTGGCCTCTGTCCACCCCGGCCAGATCGGAAACCCGGAGTCCGCAGCGCCCTCTCTCTCCCTGACTTTCGGAAGGCGAGCAGAGGTCCTGCGGGCCCGGAAGACCTGGGGTCCGACTCCCAGGCTGCGGACTCCCTGCTAGCACCCCGGGCTGGACCCGGAGACCTGATGCACTCGAAGGACACGCCAACGAAAATTAACCGTGGCCTCTGGGGGCGCACAAAAGGGGACGGCCCGAGCGGCTCTTTGTACCCTGGGGCCGTCCCCAACCCTTCTACTGAGTCCTCTGGGGTCCTTCCTTCGCCCTCCTCGTGGCCCCCCGGGGCGGAATACAGCCGCAAGCTCTTGGGGGACACTCGCGCCTCCGGGCCGCGCCCCGATCCTCGCAACCCAGGCGGCGGGGATCTCCGCGCTCCCGGCCTCCGCGCCGCCCCTCCCCCGCCCGGCGCCTCACAAAGGCCCTTTGTCCCGCCGAGTCCCGGGACTCCGGTTCCTGAAAAGTTCCAGGAGAAAAACCGAAGAGATAGGCAAAAACGGCGAGCGCTGCAGAGCGAGCAGGGTCGGTAGGGCAAAACCAAGACGGGCGCAGCGGCCAGAAGTGTCCCCTCCAAGAGCCCAAGGCCGAGGAGAGTATCGGGGGCTCCCCGAAAAATCACAAGCACCCAAAACTACACTTTGAAGTGAGAGGGGTGGATTTTCCAAAAGTCGAAGCGTGGGACGCCAGGCACAGAGACCAGAGGCAGCCGGGAGGGACCCGCGCTTGTGCTGCGGCCGGCGGCAGGTCTAGAGGGCTCCGCGCCTCCCTTCTCGCCGTCCCCGATCGGAGCCGCTGCGGCCCACCGGGGCAGCCTTCTCCCTCCCCGGCGCCGTCCCCGCCGAGCCAGGGCAGCCCCTCGCGGAAAATGGCAAAGGCTGCCAGGCATTGTCGGCCACCACCTCCCGCGGTTGAATATCCGATTCAAGATTTTCCCTCCGCCGCTCGAGCCGGCCCGATCCGCTCGAGCACCTCTTCCTTCCCCCGCTTCAGGGCGGCGGCGGCTCAGTGTCTGCGTTCCCGCCGCGCGCGCGGAATACCAGGGGGTCCCCGGGGTCGGAGTCGCTCCTCTCCTACTGGAGTGGAAGGTCCCGAGCCCGCCTTTCTTCTCCTTCTGGAGGGCGAGGGTTCCCCTCGAGGGCTGCTGCCCACCCTCCGGAGACCAAGGTCCCAGGGCACCCCCAGGCGCTCGGGGCTGGTCGGAGACACCGCACCGCCGGAATGGAGAAGCTAGGGACGAAACCCGGAGCCCACAGGCGCCGGCAAGGGCGTTTGCCAAGAAATAGAGATTCGAGCTCCAGGAACCGAAGTTTCAAATGGCGGGGGACTAGTTTGTTCTGCTCTCGCCCAGATCTCTGAAAACTCCAGCCCAGCCTCAGCCGCGGGGACTCGGGGTGTGGGAACGTCCCTGGTGGCTCCGATTTCGGCGGAGAAGTGTGCTTTGGGAGAAGCCGGCAGGCCGGAAGAGGCAGCCGCGCCGCGCACCCCTCTCCGCCGGCGTCTCCGGATTGGCCTCTTCCCCGGCCACGGTCTTCCCACCTCGGGAGCTGAAACGGCCCTCAGCCCCGTAGGCCCACCGAGAGAGAGGCAGGCGCCGCACCCCCGTCGCGAACGCCAGAGAACAGACCAGATAGCATTTTCCACGCCTCCCTCCCCAGGATCCCGGGGGAACAAGCGGGGGCGAACACGGCGAAGGGCACTTACCCGGGTGCGGGTGGAGGTTGAGGCCAGCCATGTACTTCCCAGGCGGCAGCGGACCCGGCAAGCCCGAGGCGGGCAGGCGGCCTGCCGTGGCCGCGCCCACGCGGTGGCTGTCCATCGCCAGGCCGGACAGCAGCGGCGGCGGGGGGCCGTGCACGGACCGGGGGGGCCCGAAGTCTCGGCCATCCATCCTCCGCGGGAGTGCCGCGGCCAGCCCCCCACCCGGCCCGCGGGCCTCGCTCAGTGGAACCTAAAAGTTCGGCCTCGGCGTAGTCCCAGAGTCTTCGAGTGGCGGGGGCTCCGCGGTGTGCATGGCGGCGGCGGCCAGCGGGGCTTGCGCTCGGCGGCGGGCCCGCAGCCCGGGGCGCACAGGCGGCCGGCGGTGAGGCCTCTCCGGGCGGCCAGGCAGAGCTGCGCAAGGCGGCGCACTCGGCGTCTTGGAGGGGAGAAGAGACGAGCCGCGGAAGAAACAGAAGGGAGAAAAGAAAAAAAGGGGAAGGGGGGGAAAGTTTTAGAAAGTTGTTTTGCCGTTCCGGGTCAGGGGCTGCCGATCTGGTGGCCAGAAATAAAATCGGGTGTAGCCCCTTTCCCATAAAAAGTAAAAACCCATGCTCCTTCCTCCAGCGGCTTCTGGCTCTCGGGGCCCTAACTCTGGGAAAGTGGCGGGTAGCGCGCTGCGCCCAGCCCCGACTCTGCCTTGGCGGTTCACGATCCTCCCCAAACTGGGGAAGGCCCTCGGCCGCGCCCGGACTGCGCAAATACAAACCTCCGAAGTGTGTTTGATTCCTGGGTGTCACATGCTCCGGGGTTTCAAACCAGGAAACCTTTCCAAGAGCAGTTCGAAATGTCTAACACTGTGTCACTATCTGATTCTCAAAGTTTAATATTTAACCTTCGGGGGCCCTCGCCTTCCTTTTCTGAGCTTAGTTTCCCTAAGCCCGTACCGAGACTCGGTACTCGGGTGTTTTTCGGAGAGAGAGTGCAAAGCGGGTTTATCATTTTTAAAGAGCCTCGCCGCCCCCCTCGGGCCACTCTGAGTCGTAGAGTCTAAGTCCGAGGACCAGAGACGTGGCATTCTCGCCCGAGGACTGAAAAAAATCCTTCCAAACAAGCTTTGGTTTCATTTTCCAACGCCCCGGCCTGGGAATCCTGCGGCCCGGAGGACGTGGCCTGGAACGGGGGACTTGGGGGGCGTCAGAAGGGATGGAAGGGTCTCAAGGGTCTCGCTCCTACCCTAGCTTCCTCTCAACTCCAAAAATAATCTACAAAGAAAACCTTCGCACCGAGGGGCGCCTCCCCCAGCGTTGGGTAAATGCCCCCGTAGTTCCAGTTTAAAGCTGTTTGTTTAAAAGATTTGTCCGTTGCCGATTCCCGTGGAGGCAGGAGGAGGGTTTTGGAGCCAACACGGTCGGTCCTCACTCTCCGTCTGCCCGCAGCAGCTCGGATTCCTGAGCCCGGGAGGCCGGGGTGCTCCTAGAGCTACAGATCACGCCAAAGCCACCGGGTCCCGGGTGCCCGCCCCGCGACCCCGCGCCGCGAGCTGTAGACCCCTTGGCCGCCAATTCCCCAGCCTCCTCCTCCAGCCTTCCTCTACAACTTTGCTAAAGGTGCTTATTTTAACCCGGTTTTGGTTACAACCACCCCCTTCCTCCCTCCCTCCCTTGCTCTCTTCCATCAGGCTCTGGTTACTAGATCCGCGTTTACTTTGGAAAAATCTAAGATCGCCACATCCGAGGATACATGTCTTAAGGAGGCGATGAGCTTCCCGTGATTTTTTTTTAAAAAATGTTCTTTGTGTAGCTTTCTTTTTAAAGCCAGAGCTGTAGGGCATGCCCCGGCGCCCCACACTGGGGAAGTCGAGGTGAAACCCCCTGGAATACCCTCTCTCTGTTAAAGAACCTGGCTCGGCCATCTGCGTGCTCCACTGCGTTCTCCCTACTTTCTCTCTCTCCCTCTCTCTTAAATATAGTTAAAATGGCTGAATTCTGGCTTTTAATTAAAAACAGCCTATAATCGAAAACGTCTAGGCGTTCCTGGCTCCCCGACCGCCTGCCGGTAACCGAGTAGGGAACCGAAGCCCCTGGGCCCAGCTAGGCGGGCTGGAGCGGGGCTAGGGACTCAGGTGGGAGCCCTGGAGAAGCGGCTCGCCCCCACCCCTCCCAGGGCGCCCCCATCTCGCCGCCTCTGGTCCCCGATTCCATTCTCAGGGGCTGCAGAGCTGCAGGTATCCCGCGGCACACCCCGAGAGTGGTGGGGGGTGGAAGGCCAGCCGGAGAAGTTTGGAGACCAGCGCGCCCAACCAGGGCCGGGCGGGCGGGCGACCCAGCGGCGTACCTGGCGCGGCGGGTCTCCCGACTCCGGGCTCCAGCGACAGCGACTCCGGTGGCGGCCCCGGCTCCTGGCGCGGCTAGGCGCCCGTGCTGCCCGCCATCCCGCGGCTGCTGCTCCCCTTCGCCACCCGCAGCCTCCTCACACTTTTTGCCCGCCTTTCCTTTTTTTGGTTGAAAACCGCTCCCCGGGCCGAGCGCTCTGCGCGCCAACTCCTCCGCCCTCCCGCGGCCCGGCTCCCGCAGCCCCCGGAAAAGCCAGCTTTCCTCCCGCCGAGCTCCCCGCTTTTTAATAAAATCCAGGTAGCGCCGGTTTAAAGAATCCCAAATCTCCATATACAGCCCGGGATTGGAAAAGGTACATTACACAACCCCCCTTTCAAGTTCCTCTCGCTGGATCTAAAAAAAAAAAAAAAAAAAAAAAAAAAAAAAAAAAAAAAGCCAGCGGGGGGGGGAGCGGAGGTTGGGGGAGGGGAGCACTCTTCGCGGAAGAAACACGCATTGTTCCCGGGTGCCCGCCTCCCCCCGAGGCCGGCCTCCGGCCGCCACCCATTGGCCGCGTGCGCCGCCAGTCACGCGCATGTAAACACCTTGGCCCTCAGCCATTCCTATAAAACCAATTACGGACCTAGGGGCTCCAGCAGTTTCCAGGCTCCCCTCGGCGGGGCTGAATGATCAAAACTGGTGGTGAGAATTTTTCCGGGCCGTTTCTAGGCAGCCCTCCCCCTCCACCAGCTCGGGCACCCCCCCCTTCCTCCTCCTCCTCCTCCTCCTCCTCCTCCTCCTCCTCCTCCCTCTTCTCCTTTTCCCTCCTCCCTCCCCCAGCGTCTGGGCTTAGTGATCAAAATAGAGGAAGATGGTTGTCGCCGCAATCCAGGGCTTTGCAAGGCGCGGTTTAATGGGCCGCCTGTCAGCTTCCTGCTCGCAGGAGGAGGTGACAAGCCAAGCGAGCTGGGAAGGGCCTAGGACCTCCGCAGGCTGCACCCCGCGCCCGAGCCCCGGCTTCCCATCTCCCCTGGGGCGCGCCTTATAGAACGCGCGGTGGCGACGCCAAAACAGACTAGAGCTGCTTTTTCCTCCCTCCCCCCTTTTAAAACAAAGCAGCGATTCATTCCCTCTTCCCCAGCAGTGCGGTTGGGTAGGATGGGCTGGCGAAAAGGCCATTTTCCTAGCCCCGGCCTGCAGGTCCCTCCCGAAATGCGGTGTCAGATGGTTACTGATTAATATTTTGGAGAGGCCGCGGCGGTCGGCAGCGGGTGAGTCTCTAATCTTCTAAAAGGGGTTCCTATAGAAACGCGGGCCGGGGCGCGCTTCCCCCCCCCCCCTTCACGGCCCCAATCGGGGCTGCGTCGCTTTGCACTGTGCGCCCCTCCCCAAAGTCTCTCTTGGCGTGGGCACTTCCCACCCCTTTACTTCCCCCCCCAAAAAAAAAAAATCAGAGCAGAAAAAAGGATTAGATCGTCTAAGGCGAACTGACTCCCTCTCGATTCTGACATTTCAGCCTATTAGCATTTCTCCACGGGGCCTTCTGAAACCTATTAAAGTGTAATATTAAAAACCTCTTGGCTGGGGGCCTCTCTCGCCATCCATCCGCCGCGCCCCCTCCAGGGAGGGCGAGACGTGGGGGGGGGGGGGGGAGATCTGTTGATCTCAGAGGAAGCAGCAGCCAAGCCCAAAAAGTGCTTGGCTGGCCGAGATGGCCAAAGGGGGAGGGGATACTCAATCCCCCAGACTTTGTACTTTTATTTTGCGCTTTCAGCAAAATCCTTTCTGGGTTGAGTCGCCGGGAGCTGTCCGCGGCAACCTACTTGGCGAGGAGTGCGGATGCGGTCCTAGGGGCCGCCCAGGAGGCCCCGCACCCCCTCCGCAGCCTGGCAGGGACCCATGCCCGGCTAGTCATTACGTACCCTCAAAAGGAAGCTTGTGGAAGGGCAGAAATCCTTGCCGATCCTGCCTTGGAGAGCTACCGCGGTGATTGGATTTTAATTAAAACAAGAGGAGCCCTCTCTTTCGCCCCGCGCTGCGGACTCAGCGTTTTCTCATCGCTCTATTTTTTTAAATCATTTTAAAGCAACTTTTCTGTAGGGAGGGAGAAATGAGCTAGTTAGCGCCCATTCGTTGTTTTTTTTTTTTTAATCCACTTTTAGAAAAAAAAAAAAGGGAGGTAGGCTTCCAAAGCAAGCTGAGGGTGTCTAATTTAATTCCAGTATAAATTTGAGGAAAAAAGTTCAGCCTCTTGAGGACAGTTTCAAGTTGCCCTTTCTGAAGCCTCCAGCGCTGGTTTCTAGGCTGCCCTCTTTTGGAAGCAGAAATTCTGCGGTGGGGAGGAGGGAGAGGTGAGAAGGAAAGAAAGGAACAAAAATAGCTGGATCCAAGGGGAACAAGAGGCGGTGTCCGCGCTAGGAGCAGGGCGCACAGTTCTCAGTGGCGGCCGGGGCAGCGGGAGGCTCCCGGTGCAGCCCCGGACAGCCAGGAGCAAAGACGGAGAGGAGAGGGGGGTTAGAGAAAGGAGGTATTGTGTCTGTGTTCCTTGGGGGAGGGGATGACTGCAGAAATAAAGTAAACGCAGTTGAGCTAGCTGCGCGGGACTGCTGGAAACCAAGGCATGGGAAGGGGCCGTGCGTGGGGGCGCAGCCCTGGTGGGCACCGAGCGTCCTCGAATCTTATCCGAAGGCCTTTGTGGGTTCCTTGTAAGCCCTCCCACGCCCGAGCCCCCATCGCTTCCCCACCCCCCTCGTTGCCCTCCAATATTCGGAGCCCAGACCATAATTCCCCCACCCCATATCCCCGCCCTAGATCTGGAATGTTTTTCTTTATTTTAATACAGCTCAAGAAAAAAAATGTATCTTGAGAGAGCTGGGGTGGGGAATACAGAGGACGTGCAGGGTGGAAAATAACAAAAGCCTATTTTTATAAATGTTTAATGTTTTCACTCCTGGGTGCTCCAAGACGCCGTAATTGTGACGGCGGGGTATGTGTGCCATAAATCATTTAGTTGCTAATAAAAATTCTGCCTGTTTGCCCTGGATTTGCCAATGGCGTTTGCATTTTCCAAGTGTGCGCCTAGTCGGCGTGGCGAACCGAGCCTGCATTTCATTAGGGCCTTGGGTAGGGGTAGGAGAGACCCCCTCCCTCCACCCCCTCTTTCCCGGGCTCTTATGGACCCCAGCCCCGTTGCGCAGCCCTCCCTGCACACACTTAACACCCGCACCCGAGGAGCCCGGCTCGGGCACAGGGCCTGGGGTAGTAAGAGGCGGCGGCTCCGGGTTCCCGGCCGCGGGGCGGGACAGCAGGGTAGACCCTGGCCATACGGGTTCTCAGCGCTGCAGTGTGCGTGGGGGCGCGAGGGGCCCCGCCGAGGAGCCACGCGCCCGGATCTTTGCCCCCTCTCCAGCCCCACGCCCAGGTGGCTCCTGCAGTCGCTGGATAAACAGCGACCGGGAGCCATCTTAGGGCGGGGGACAGATTCCAAGCCGAGTGGTGAGCGCTGACCGGGCTCCTTCCCAGACCCTCGCGGTGCGCACGGAGCCTCCAGAGCACCCCTCACTGGTCTTCCGGGTCAGAGGAGACGCTCTCCCCGCTTTAGCGGGTCACGTTGAAATGTAAAAAGCAGGCCAGGGAGCGCTGCGGGGAGCGGGTGACAAGCCACGAAGCCCGCAGTCTGGCCGCCATCTTCCGTCCCCTCCCCCCCCTTCCCCCGTACTTCTGTCTGCCCGGCGGGAGTCGTGGCCAAAAAGAATGTTGACGCAGTGTGTGTATGTGTGTGTTTTGTACTGACTGAGCAGAAAATCGACGGGAGGGGAGGACCTTGCAACCCAAGCCTCAGTTCCCGCAGAATCCACCCAGGCCTGCACGGTCATCCGCGGCCGCCGTGGTCCTCCCGAGCTGAGGCTTTTTGTATGTTCCCAGGCCGCCAGCTCAGGCTGTTGGCGACCCCACTGACAAAATGCTTTCCTTCGCTTTTATTTTTACTTTTTAAAAATTGACTTTAGAGAGAGAAGGAAGAGGGGAAAAAAGCATCGATTTGTTGTTCCACTTATTTATGCATTCATTAGTTGATTCCTGTATATGCCCTGACCGGAAATCGAACCAGCGACCTTGATGTGTCCAGAGGCTGCTCTAACCAACTAAGCAACCCGGCCAAAGCCCTCCCTTTTGTTTTAAAACTAGAGGACAAGCCAACCTTGAGCCAAACTCTTCCCCGGATACGCCATTGTCGGGCGGCTCAACTCCATATTCAGAGCCGAACCCGCGCTTCCCAGAACCCTGCGGTTGCTGGCCGCTTGGACACGTCCTACCCCTTCCCCAGGGGAAAAGAAAAAAGCACTTCCTAGATGAGGACAGCCGAGCCACCTCCATTCTTCGCCCCCAACCGTCTCTCCCTGTGGGGACCGAAGTCCCCGCGCTCTGCTAGGCTTTCCGTGAAGGGCGCCCGGGCGTCCACCGGCCTCTGCTGCCCTCCGGAGAAGATCTGGCCGGGTCTTTTAAGCGCTGGTGTCCAGGTCTCAAGTCCGGCAACCCGGGAGCTCCCGGCCCGGACGCCACTAAAACCCGGAGAGGCCCCGCCCGGGAAAGCCACGCTCGCCATCCCCGTGCTGGTGCTGGCTCAGCCACGATTCGGCGCCGAGCCGAAGTTTGGCCAGCCCAGCCAAGAGCAGCCCCGACCCGCCGGGAACACCAGGGACTCGGCGCCGGAATCCCGCACGTCGCGGGAACCAGGGAGCACAGCGGGAAGAGCCGGAACCGAAGCTCCAGGCCGGGCTCCGGAGGATCCCGGTGCCTCTCGGCTCCGCCTCCGGCCCTGGCTTTTTCCCCGGCCCGGGTCGGGTCTTCCACTCCACTGTTTGGCTCGGTGAGGACGGAGATGCTCTCGGGGCGCAGGGGGCCGACTGTGGCCATAAATCTCCGTGCGGGCCCTCCTTTCCGCGGATCACGCGCGGGGGCTCCGGGCTGGCCTCGCGTCCCGGCCGGACTGGGCGCTCTGCTCTCCGGGTCACGGCCTGGGCGCTCCGAGGCTGCGAGGGGAGTCAAGCTAGGAGCTTCCTCTTTCGCCACTAGAGGAAACGGTTTCGCCCACTCGGTGCCACCACATTTATACCCGAAGTGGCCAGACCTCGAGGCGGCCCGGGCCTCATGGAATCGCTGCCTGGGGTCGTAGCTTACTCCTATGAAGGCTCGGCGAGGCTGGGATGAGCGCGTAGCCATCTGCCTGGGCCACCCGCACCACCGAGGAACAACACTGGGATCAGACAGTGTCTGAGTGGCTTCTCAAAACTCAGCCTGCCACCCGTCTCCGAAGACCCTGCCTTAATACCGCGCCATCGTTCTGACTTTAGAGCCAAAGGGGGGGCGGGGGGGGTGTTTATTTTTGCGAGGTGAGGACCAAACAGGGTGTTCGCGGCACCGCGCCTGGAGGTGGGGGGTCGTCTGGTTCTCCACCCCCGCCAGCTCATCTTTTCCTCCATGCTCGGGAAACCCTGGGCTTCTTGCTGCCCACCGGGCTCGGGGCCCTTCTTGGCCGCCCGCTTTGGTGCATATAGCCCAGCCATCGGGAAAGGAGGAATCGCTGGGGCGCTGGTGGCAGCCTGGTAGGGAAGACAAGTCTTTTCTACCCCAAAGGTCAAGGGGCGCCCATAGAGAGTGCATTGCAATCGTAACGCTTAATGTCACCAGCGTTGTCTCTTTGCCAGAGGAGGGCCTGGGAGCAGGCTGATGGCCTGCATCAGGCGAGCGGGCCGTGCCCGGGATCGGGAACCACCCACCACCTCTGAACAATCTTGGCTCAGGACTCCGGGTGGGGATAGCCACGGAAGAGGGAGGCATTCCCCATCGAGGGCCTCACAGTGCCCGAGAAAGGAGCGCGAACTGGCCAGGGGCAGATGCCAGAGGCAGGGGTTAGAATCTCCCAAACGCACTCCTCATGGGAGCTTCGGCTCCCTCCTAGAATTTCTAGCACATTCGGAAGGACCGAGGCCTTCCGGCCGGGCCCGTAGGATTTTGAGTGCCCGCCCCGGCGGGAGCGGCGGGAGCGCAGGCTGGGCGTGGAGAGGCTGCCCAGCCGCATTCCCGCCGCGCCGCCCCCTCGGCCCTGCCCCGCCACGGCGCCCCAGGAAGCGTCTCTGAAAACAAAGCGCTGCGGTTTCAGCCCAAGGTTAAAGTCCACCGTGAGCGCTTTTTTTTTCCCCCCCGGAATCTAAGAGCGATAGCATTTCTCTAAATAAACCGCCAATAAATCAGCTCCCGGCTGCCTGCCGAAGCGCTCTGCTGACCTTGGGGAATGGTTTTCCTGCGAGACCGTCAGAGGACAGGCATGGAGGGCTGGGGGGGGGACAGATGCCTGCCATGCCCCCTCCAGCGAGAGGCAAAAGAGGGGATGGCCAAGGGCATTCGTGGACGACTGTGATACTTGTGCATCTGGAGGATGGGGGAGACCATGATTACTGGAGCGCCGTCAGCGCCTGGTGCTGGGGGGGCGATTATTGTGGGAGATGGCTGCTTTGGGGGAGGCTGACCACGTGTTCATGGAGGCCTAGGGCGCCTGCACTGTTGCAGGCACTAGGGAAGACACGGAGGGATAAACAAGGCCTCTTCGGGGGCCTCCTTCTTTGTCTGGGTGTGCCTGGGTGTGTTCTGCAGGCGAGTTTGTGCGGGTGTGACTAATGGGATTTATGTATGTCAGTGCCAGGGTGACTAATGGAGGGCTTGGCAGCACGTGTGGGGGGGAGGGGCGCTGCACCTAGGTGGGGAGTCCTGCCCCAGGAGGGGCTGCTTCCCCGGCTGCAGCGCGGTGGGGCCTCTGCTGCTCTCCCTGGCAGGCCTGTGCAAGCTGAGAGTTCTGGAGCAAATTCCAGCGCCAGCCCTGCCCCCAGAGGGGCCTCTGTTCCTCCCCACGGCCCTGACCCACATGGCCCCTGCCAATCCAGGCCGTCCCACCGCCTTCCACGCTGAATCCTCCCCGTTTCCTCTTTCACAGTCTGAGAATTCCTTTCGTGCAAACTGGCCCCTCTTTTGAGCTGGCTTTGACGACCCTCTGACTTTGATACTGTCCTGCAGTTTCACAGATGAGAGAAACCAGAGGTGCGGAAAGAAGTGACACATTCACACAGCTAAGAGGTGGCAGAGAGCCCAGGTGGGGAGACAGACGTGGAGCCCCGGCATTCCTGGGAGCCCCCTGCCCAACTCAGACTAGCTTAGGGAAGGGAAATGACCGGCAGAAACCTCTCCCCTACCCTGCCCTCCCCCTTCCCACCCTTCCCCTCTAACCCTCTATCTTCTATCAGGGCCTCTATCCTGGCCTCATCTGGGAGGAGGTGACAGGTCAGAGGTCAATGGGAGTCCACTGGGCCTGGGGCAGGGTGAGGTCAGGCTGACCCAGGGCAGATTCTGTGCTGGAGGGGGGCTGTGTTCAGGAGTTCAGAAGGCCTAGCCAGGAGCCCACGTCAGGAACCCCCCTACCTGACACCCAGCTGGCTCCGGGCACACCTGGAGAACCCCGTTTCCCTCTGAGTCTTCTGGTGTCTGACACATTCACAGCCCCTGACTGCTCCCCATCTGTATTCCTTCTGCTCTGTGCACGCAGGGCTGTCCCACTCATCTGTGCCCCGTGGACACAATCCTCAAGAGGGTCCCCGCGACCCAGAGATGTGAGTGACTCTCCTAAGGTCATGAGGCTTGGGTACCAGCAGGCAAGCCCAGCCCTCCATCTTCTGTGCCACCTGTTGGTGCTCCATGGCCGTGGAGCTCCTCTCGGGGAGGGGACAGCAGGGCCTAACCCTTCTTGCAGGTCTCCCAGGAGCCTCCCACACCCACAGGTTCCCAGGATGTTCTCTCTCTCTCTCATGCACATGCGCGTGCACACACCTATACACTCTCTCACTCCCTCTTCACCTCCTTCCTTTAAAAAAAAAAAAACCATAGTCTTTGGCATTTTCTTTCAAGCAGAAAATAAAAACATTTCCCATGGCTACAGTTTTGAAAGCTTCCCTTTTCATTCTGCCTCTCTCGTGTGCCCCCCCCCCCCCCCCCCAGTCAGCACAAAGTCTGCAAAGACCAAGCCCGACCTCCAGCCCTTCCGGCATCCCCCAGCTTAGCCCTGCGTGTCTTGGTTTGTCTCCTCCACTCACCCCCTAACACATGCCCACATGCACTCCCACATCTTCTGTAGCGACAAGGAGTCTCTTCAGAACCTTCTAGCCTGACCTGTGGTGCTGCAGTGGATAAATCGTCGACCTGGAACGCTGAGTTCACTGGTTCAAAACCCCGGAGTTGCCCGGTCAAGGCACATATGGGAGTTAATGCTTCCTGCTCTTCTCCCTTCTCTCTCTCTCTCTCTCTCTCTCCCCCTCTCTAAAATGAATAAAAATAAAAATAAATCTTTAATTAAAAAAAAAAAAAAAGAACCTTCAGGAACCAGCCCTGCCAGAAAGGACATGTCTACCTTCTCCCTCACACTCACCTGCCTGCGCTGTTCACCTGGCCCAGCTCAGACTCATCTAAGAGGACCACGTGGCCCTGGTCGGTTGGCTCAGCGGTAGAGCATCGGCCTGGCATGCAGGAGTCCCGGGTTCGATTCCTGGCCAGGGCACACAGGAGAAGCACCCATCTGCTTCTCCACCCCTCCCCCTCTCCTTCCTCTCTGTCTCTCTCTTCCCCTCCCGCAGCCAAGGCTCCATTGGAGCAAAGATGGCCCGGGCGCTGAGGATGGCTCTATGGCCTCTGCCTCAGGTGCTAGAATGGCTCTGGATGCAACAGAGCGACGCCCCAGAGGGGCAGAGCATCGCCCCCTGGTGGGCATGCCGGGTGGATCCCGGTCGGGCACATGCAGGAGTCTGTCTGACTGACTCCCCGTTTCCAGCTTTGGAAAAATGGAAAGAAAAAAAAAAAAGAGGACCACGTGTTAAGAGGAGTGGAATAGTCTGACCAGGCAGTGGCGCAGTGGATAGAGCTTCGGACTGGGATGCTGAGGACCCAGGTTCGAGACCCCGAGGTCGCCAGCTTGAGCACAGGCTCATCTGGTTTGAGCAAAAGCTCACCAGCTTGGACCCAAGGTCGCTGGCTCGAGCAAGGGGTTACTCGGTCTGCTGAAGGCCCGCAGTGAAGGCACATATGAGAAAGCAATCAATGAACAACTAAGGTGTTGCAATGCGCAACAAAAAACTAATGATTGATGCTTCTCATCTCTCCGTTCCTGTCTGTCTGTCCCTGTCTATCCCTCTCTCTGACTCTCTCTGTCTCTGTTAAAAAAAAAAAAAAAGAGAGAGAGAGAGAGAGAAGTGGAATACCCCCCAAAATCAGTATGTTCAGGTGGTAGCTCCTGGGACCTCAGAGTGTGACCTTCTTTGGAAATGGGGTCATTGCAGGTGTAATTAGATGAGATAAGGTCAGACTGGAGCAGGGTGGGCCCTGATCCAATGTGACGTGTTAGAAAAGGGGGACCTAGAGATGGAGGGAAGACTGTGAAAAGACAGAAAGGAGACAGCCTTCTGCGAGGCATCGGGTAGGACCGGAAGCAGATCCTCCCTCCCAGCCCAGAGGGAAGCAGCCCTGCCCACACCTTGACCTTGGGCTCCTGGCCTTCAGAACTGAGAAACAATACGCTCTTGTGGTTGATGCTGCCTCCTTTGTGGCCCTTCACTGTGGCCACCCTAGCAAACGAATACGACCCGGTGTCTTTCAATCGCTAGTCTGAGGGCCGGTGCCAGCCCACCAGAAATCTCGTGCCGGTCTGTCGTTGGGTCTGTAATCTTCATAGAACATCACGGTGGTTAACTCTTTCGTGAACCAGCATGAAATGTCTTTCTGGCAGACCGGCACCGGTCCATGGACTCATGGTTGAAAACCACTGCGTTATCCCAAACTGAAGTGCCCACAAGAGTCAGACAGGAAATCGGTGAGCAGAATGGGACAGCCAGGTCTGCTTTCATTTGTGGGAAGCTGATGTATCAGTCAGGATGGGCTCGGTGATGCAGCAGTGACAAAGTCCCTCACACGACACAATAAAATGTATAATCACTGACACATTATCTGCTCTGAGCCTGGGCGACCCTCCAGGGCAGCTGGCCACCTGTGGTGGCTCCTTGGCACAGGTTTTTTTTTTAATTTTATTTATTTATTTTAGAGAGAAGGGAGGAGATAGAGAGAGAGAGAGAGAAGGGGGAGGAGCAGGAAGCATCAACTCCCATATGTGCCTTGACCAGGCAAGCCAGGGTTTTGAACCGGCAACCTCAGTGTTTCCAGGTTGACGCTTTATCCACAGCACCACCACAGGTCAGGCTCCTTGGCACTATTTTTTTTTTTTTTTTTTTTGTATTTTTCTGAAGCTGGAAATGGGGAGAGACAGTCAGACAGACTCCCGCATGCGCCCGACTGGGATCCACCCGGCACGCTCTGCCCACCAGGGGGCGATGCTCTGCCGCGACCAGAGCCACACTAGCGCCTGGGGCAGAGGCCAAGGAGCCATCCCCAGCGCCCGGGCCATCTTTGCTCCAATGGAGCCTTGGCTGCGGGAGGGGAAGAGAGAGACAGAGAGGAAGGGCATGGGGGTGGAGAAGCAAATGGGCGCTTCTCCCATGTGCCCTGGCCGGGAATCAAACCCGGGTCCCCCGCACGCCAGGCCGACGCTCTACCGCTGAGCCAACCGGCCAGGGCCTCCTTGGCACTATTTTTAATGCCACGCTGACCAAAATAAAACCCCCGGGTGGGGTGCCTGTGGGCCCCCAGTTTGCAGCTCTCGTGCAGCTTCTGCTCGGCCACCCCGCCCCGTCCACTTCAGACACCCCTGACAGCTAACGTCCTCCTGACGCCACGCACCCATTTCCTCACGTTGATCCACTCGGGCCTGTGTAACAAACACAGACCGGGTCCGGCCCCGACGGCAGTGACAGAGTGGACCACAGTCCTGTCCTCGTGGAGCTTACCGTGAGAGAGTTGGTCAACACAGCACTGGACGTGCAGGGGACACCGCCCAGGGTGAGCGCAGGAGCAGGAGCGACGTCAGGGCCCCGACGGCGCACGGCTCGTCCCACAGGAAGAAAGAGGTGCTGCTGGTAGTGTTGGTACCCAACTGTCTCAAGTAACAAGGATGCTGGGTCCCCCGGAACAAAGCCTGGAAGTGTAACACCTTCGGGTATGGAAGGACACACTCTCTGTCTCTCCCTCTCCGTCTCCCTTCCTCTCTGGGGGGATAAGGGCCAGCTTCAGGTCTGCAGCAGGAAAGAGCCCATTCCCCAAAGGGCCGTGGAGAGCTGGCTCTGAAAGGGTTGAACAGATGAACGTGCAGTCCGGCAAGCCCTTCTCCGAGGACAGGACTGTCAGACCCGAGGAGTGCCCTACAGATGAGACTTCTCACATGGCCTTGCCCAAGAGGCAAAGCTTCACCACAGGACTTGGGGACCACCGACCTTGTGTACTTTCTCCAGCCCTCCTCCCCTCCCCCTTGTGTCCCCCACCCTCTCTCTCGCCCCCTCAATCTCTTTCTCTTCCCACCCCACCCACACCAGGTCACAATTTCAACTCCAGGCAATAAATGACCACACCATAGGGCACGGAGTGACTGTCATGACACATTGTATCCTCTGAGGAGGGCCACACAATGCCTCCCTTCTACAACGTGACCTTGACATTCCTCCCATGGGAGGTGGGAACTTTGTGTCTCATAACCAGATGCAGGGGAGCGACACGGTGACTTCCAAGTTGAGGTCAGAAAAGGAGACTCAACATCACCCCCTGCGCTGGGACACTCACATTTGGAACCTTCAGCCACCAGATGAGAAGCTGGCCTGCCAGCAGCTACCATGCTCTGAAGAGCTGCAAAGAGGCTCCGGCTATGGCCTGACCTGTGGTGGCGTAGTGGATAAAGCATCAACCTGGAAATGCTGAGGTTGCCGGTTCGAAACCCTGGGCTTGCCTGGTCAAGGCACATATGGGAGTTGATGCTTCCAGCTCCTCCCCCTTCTATCTCTCTGTCTCTCTCTCTCTCCTCTCTAAAAGTGAATAAATAAAATAAAAATAAATTAAAAAAAAAAAGAAAAAAAAAAAAGAGGCTCCGGCCACTCACAGAGACCATGTGTAGGTGTTCCAGCCAACAGTCCCGGCGAGGTCCCTGCCTCCATCGGCCCCAACCACCAGACATGTGACTGCAGGAGAGAGAAGATCCTTATCAGAGCTGAGGGAGTGAGGCTCGGGCTCTGTGACGGTCTGGGTCACAGCCTGGGCGGCCAGGCTGGGGTTGGGACTCAAGTTTTCTCGTCCCCAGGCTGCCCTTGTGGGTGGGTGCTGATTCAGTGAAGGGAACACATTGGATTGTGGAGCCAAGCAGCCTGACTTCAAGTCCTAGGCTGCCACCCACTTGATGTGTGACATTTGCAAAGCCACGTCCCCTCTATGAACCTGTTCACCTGTCTGTAAACCGAAGGGGGTGTGTGCCTATACTGAGTGTACAAACGGTGGCTGAGATGCTCACCTCTGTGCACAAACACCAGGAGGTTTGGGGGGGAGCCCAGGGACCTGAGCCCCAAGCCCCAGGGTGACCACTGCCTCACCACCTCCACTGCTGAGCCCTGGGGACCGAGCAGGTGTTCAGGAAAGGGTGGTTTCCTAATGGCACTGCATGGGCGGGGTCAGTCCATCCCCCAAGCCACTGCCTCAGGGCTTCCTGCCTGGATGGGACTGAGGCCAAGTGTGTCACTTTCCTGGGCCTGCCGTAACAAATAGCCACAACTGGTGGCTTTAGACAACAGAAACTTACTCTTTCGCAGTTTAGGTCAGAAGTTCAAAATCAAGGTGTCCGCGAGGTTGGTTCCTTCTCGGTGGTTGTGACGGACAGTTTGCTCCAGGCCTGTCGCCTAGGTTCTACGGATGGCCAGCAATCCTGGGGATTTCTGGACTTGAAGCTGCCTCACTCCAGTCTCTGTGGCCATCGTCACATGGCCATCGTTCCTGTGTCTGTCTTCATGTGGCCTTCTCCTCTGTGTGTGTGTCTGTCTGTCTCTGTGTCTCTTCTCATAAGGACCCCAGTCATACTGGGTGAAGGCCCAACCTACTCCCATGTGAGCTCACCCTTACTGATTACATCTGCAGTTACCCTATTTCCTTTTTTTATTATTATTATTCAGTGAGAGGAAGGAAGGCGGAGAGACAGACACCCACATGAGCCCTGACCGGGATCCACCTGGCAAACCCACTAGGGGGCCACTCTCTGCCCATCAGGGATGTTGCTCTGTTGCTCGGCAACCAAGCTCTTCTTAGCACCTGAGGCAGAGGTCAAGGAACCATCCTCAGCACCTGCTGCCAACTCACTCCACTCAAGCCATGGCTGTGGGAGGGGAACAGAGAGAGAGAAAGAGAGAGAGAGAGACCGAGAGGGGAAGGGGTGGAGAAGCAGATGGGCCCTTCTCCTGTGTGCCCTGACTGGGAATCGAACCCGGGACGTCCACATGCCAGTCCGATGTTCTATCACTGAGCAAACCGGCCACGGCCAAGTTACCTTATTTCCAGGTAAGGCCAGATTCAGAGAGGCCACAGGTCAGAACTTTAACATATCTTTTTGGGGCACACAATTCAACCTTCAACACTGACCTTGGGCTCTTGGCCCCCTGCCCCAGGGCCAGGACACAACTCGAAGGCCCTCCCTCTGGCCCAGAGCTCTTCCTGCATGGCCTTTACTGGCTGTCCGGTGTGGTGTGGGGCTGCAGCATTGCTGTGTCACAGGTCATACCTAGGTTGCTGCCTCTCCATTCCAAGTGGCTGGCTGAACCTTGCAGCTTCAAGAGAGGGGTCTTGTTATAAAGTAGAAATAGAGGCCCAGGCCTGACCTGTGGTGGCGCAGTGGATAAAGCATCGACCTGGAAATGCTGAGGTCGCCGGTTCAAAACCCTGGGCTTGCCTGGTCAAGGCACATATAGGAGTTGATGCTTCCAGTTCCTCCCCCCTTCTCTCTCTCTGTCTCTCTCTCTCCCTCTCTCTCTCCTCTCTAAAAATGAATAAATAAAAATAAAAAAAATAAAAAATAAAAAAAAGAAATAGAGGCCCAGGCAGAGGAAGTGACTTGTCCAAGGTCAAACAGTTGAATGGTGACAGAGAAGGGACTTGAACTCAGATCCTTCTTTTTTTTCTTTTTTTTTTTTTTAGAGACAGAGAGAGGGACATTTAGGGACAGACAGACAGGAAGGGAGAGAAATGAGAAACATCAATTCTTCATTACGGTTCCTTAGTTGTTCATTGATTGCTTTCTCATATGTGCCTTGACCAGGGGACTACAGCAGACCGAGTAACCCCTTGCTCAAGCCAGCGACCTTGGGTCCAAGCTGGTGAGCTTTTGCTCAAACCAGATGAGCCCGCGCTCAAGCTGGTGACCTCGGGGTCTGGAATCTGGGTCCTCCGCATCCCAGTCCGAGGCTCTATCCACTGCGCCACCGCCTGGTCAGACTCAGATCCTCCTGACTCTGTTATCCTCTCCCACTGGACCCCATCAGCCCTCCTACAATTGTCTCCTATGGATATTAGTCACGTGGTTCTGCCAGAACACAGACAGGGCAGCCTAATCAACATAAATTGAGTTCTCACAGTTCTCAAAGTCAAAAATCCAAGGTAAGGAATGGCAGATTTGGGGACCGGTGAGGGCCAGCTTCCTAGTTTATAGGTATCAGGTTTGCCCTGGCCAGATAGCTTGGTTGGTTAGTGCATCATCGTCCCAATGTGCAAAGGTTGCGGATTCAAGCCCCAGTCAGGGCACATACAGGAACAGATTGATGTTTCTCTCTCTCCCTTCCTTTCTCTAAAAAAATCAATAAAAAACAAAATAAAATAGCCTGGCCTGACCAGGCAGTGGCGCAGTGGATAGAGCGTCGGACTGGGATGCAGAGGACCCAGGTTCGAGATCCCGAGGTCGCCAGCTTGAGCGCGGGCTCATCTGGTTTGAGCAAAAGCTCACCAGCTTGAACCCAAGGTCACTGGCTCCAGCAAGGGGCTACTCGGTCTGCTGAAGGCCCACAGTCAAGGCACATATGAGAAAGCAATCAATGAATATCTAAGGTGTTGCAACGCACAATGAAAAACTAATGATTGATGCTTCTCATCTCTCTCCGTTCCTGTCTGTCTGTCCCTGTCTATCCCTCTCTCTGACTCACTCTCTGTCTCTGTAAAAAATAAAAAATTAAAAATAAATAAATAAAAATAAAATAGCCTGACCAGGCAGTGGCGCAGTGGATAGAGCGTTGGACAGGACGCAGAGGACCCAGGTTCGAGACCCCAAGGTCACTGGCTTGAGCAAGGGGTCACTCTGTCTGCTGTAGTCCCCCGGTCAAGGCACATATGAGAAAGCAATCAATGAACAACTAAGGTGCCGCAATGAAGAATTGATGTTTTTCATCTCTCTCCCTGTCTGTCTGTCCCTAAGATCCTCTCTGCTCTCTCTGTCTCTGTCACAAAAACTAAATAAACAAATAAGTAAAATAAAATATAGGTTCCAGGATTGTTTTTCTTTGTTGTTTTTTTTTTTGGGGGGGGGTGCATTTTTGCATTTTTCCGAAGCTGGAAATGGGGAGGCAGTCAGACAGACTCCCGCATGCGCCCAACTGGGATCCAGCCGGCATGCCCACCAGGGGGCAATGCTCTGTTGCATCCAGAGCCATTCTAGCGCCTGAGGCAAAGGCCATAGAGCCATCCTCAGCACCCGGGCCAACTTTGCTCCAATGGAGCCCTGGCTGCGGGAGGGGAAGAGAGAGACGGAGAGGAAGGAGAGAGGGAGGGGTGGAGAAGCAGATGGGCGCTTCTCCTGTGTGCCCTGGCCTGGAATCAAACCCGGGACTCCTGCACGCCAGGCCAACACTCTACCACTGAGCCAACTGGCCAGGGACGTGCCAGGGTTTTTGTGTGTGTGTGTGTCCTCACAGCAGAAGGCAGGAAGGGATAAGGACACTAATCTTACTTGTGAAGCTTCCAACCTCATGATCTGATCACCTCCCACAGGTCAACCTCCTAACACTACCACATCGGGGGCTAGGACCCCAACATATGAACTTGGGGGTACACAAGCTTTCAGGCGATGATACAGCCCACACCAGAGGCCTTGTGCTTTCTTATCACACCACCACCACCACCACCACGCCCAGCCCAGCGGACCTCCGTGAATGGACACTCAATGAATGAACCGAATGACATCACTTTGATGGGTTTTCAAGGATGAATAGAAGCTTGCTAGGGAAGGCAGGGACAAGCATTCCAAGCTGAAAGAACAGCCTGTGCTAAGGCCTGGAGGCCTCCCAGCAGGGCCTGCCCGGCTCGCAGGCAGCATGCTGGACCAGGAACAGGAGAGAGCCAGCAAGGCCGCCCATCCCAGGGGACATCCTTGGCCTGCCCGCTGCAGCCCTGCTGACTGCCCGCCCCTGGGCTGTGGCCTGTCCAGCCTCCACGAGGTGCAGGGCCCAGCACCTCTCCCTGCAGGAGCCCGGCTCAGATGATTTGAGGTATCTCTTTTCTGCTTCACGCCTGGATGGGTTGAGTGGTATTTATTCAAACTTTCATTTTATTGGTGTTTTTGTTGAAAGCACAGGAATTATTCATAGCTGGTTTCGGTTCTCTTCTGGCAACGACCGCATCTTTGTACTCAAGGTACAAATTACGTGTCAACTCAATTCACCGTCAATCAGAGGCGGCCTTGGAGGCTCAGAATCCTCTGGAAGCCAGCTCTGGCTGCAGGCAGCGGGGGCCTGAATGGGGGTCCTGGTCCCCAGAGTCACTAAGGACAGGGGACAGGGCTGAGATACAGGGAGGGTGATCAGGGAACATATTCTACCCCCCGCCCCGTGACGCGGGTCAGGCTCCGTCTTCCCGTCCGTGGCGAGTGCCGATGTGAGTGCCGGGCACAGGGCACCACGCACGCCACCTTCCACTGGTGTCTTCCACCAGGATGCCCTCCATGACTGCTCCCCAGAGCTCTTCGCTCCTGGTTGTGTGAGACCGGTGCCCCAAGGACAGAGATGAGGACGGAGGCAGGGGTGGAGCTGTCCTCTGTGCACGGGGCCTGCCGACAGCAGGTCGCACGGCCAGCGGCGTCATCACTGGTGGCCTCCACCAGCTGCCACGCTCACCAGCCTCCTCAAGGCCAAGTGCTTCCTAGGGCGCACCATGGGACGCGGGACTCCACCGCAGGAGGGTGGGGAGCTTTGCCAGGGTCCCCCAAGACCTCGCCCAGCCCTGCCTGGTTCCTCTGTGAGTTCCTGTGTGGATGTGGAGATGGTGGGTTTCAGGGACCCAGCTCTCTCACCAGGAACCAGGACATCAAACCACCCCTGGCCCTTTCCCATCTCCCGCCTTGATCAGACCATCTCATACCACGTGCCCGGCTCGCGGCCCCTGTAAACACAGGGGTACACCCAGGTCCCTGCTCTCGGGGAGCCCCTAGCTGAGGAGACAGATTTGAGGCAACTCTACACGATGACATAGAGGCCAGCTGTCCGCAGGGTCCCGGGGAAGGCCCCAAACACAAACCAGGGGTGCCAACAATGAGGGTGCCCCAGAGGAAGGGGGAGGCAGAGTGGAGGGCTTTGAACTTCTGTTGTTTTAAATTACAAACATCAGCCTGACCAGGCGGTGGTGCAGTGGATAGAGCGTCAGACTAGGATGAGGAAGGATCCAGGTTCGAGACCCCAAGGTCGCCAGCTTGAGTGCAGGCTCATCTGGCTTGAGCAAAAAGCTCACCAGCTTGGACCCAAGGTCTCTGGCTCGAGCAAGGGGTTACTCGGTCTGCTGAAGGCCCACGGTCAAGGCACATATGAGAAAGCAATCAATGAACAACTAAGGTGTCGCAACGAAAAAACTGATGATTGATGCTTCTCATCTCTCTCCGTTCCTGTCTGTCTGTCCCTGTCTATCCCTCTCTCTGACTCTCTCTCTGTCCCTGTAAAAAAAAAAAAAAAAAAAAAAAAAAATTAAACTACAAACATCAAATGTGCCTCTGTAAAAGCTTCCCGCAGGGGTGTGTAAGAATCGTGGGGGCCCTGGGGTCTGCACTGGTCACAGGGTGGCCCTCTGCTGACCTTTCTCTCGGCCAAGACCTCCTGGCGCGTCCGGGGTCTATTCTATACTCACGGGCTCTCCGCAGCAGCAGGGATGGCTTCACCGGTCTGCGTGGCCAGGTCCACCACATTTTTTTCACAACAACACCCCTGCCCGGTCAGATTGGACTGCGGCAACAAATATCACAGATGGTGGCTTCAACAACAGAAAGTTATTTTCTCACAATTCTGGATCAAGAAGTGTTTCCACTGAGCCTTCTCTCCGTGGCTCGTAGACGGCTGTCTTCGCCCCACATTCTTACCTGGCCATGGACTGTGAGTGTCTGAGTCCTGTTCTGTTCTCATACAGAGACCCATCCCACGGGGTTAGGGCCCCACCCCTATAACCTCAGTTTACTTTAGTCACCTCTTTAAAGGCCTTATCTCCAACTACAGTCACATGCTGAGGAATGGGGGTTAGGACTGCAACACAGTATTTTATTATTCTTACTTTTTATTAAGATTTTATTTATTTATTTATTTTTAGAGATGAGAGAGAGAAGGAGAGGGAAGCATCAACTCATAGCTGCTTTTTTTTTTTTTTTTTTTTTTTTGTATTTTTCTGAAGCTGGAAACAGGGAGAGACAGTCAGACAGACTCCCGCATGCGCCCGACCGGGATCCATCCGGCACGCCCACCAGGGGCGAAGCTCTGTCCACCAGGGGGCGATGCTCTGCCCCTCCGGGGTGTCACTCTGACGCGACCAGAGCCACTCTAGCGCCTGGGGCCGAGGCCAAGGAGCCATCCCCAGCGCCCGGGCCATCTTTGCTCCAATGGAGCCTTGGCTGCGGGAGGGGAAGAGAGAGACAGAGAGGAAGGAGGAGGGGGGGTGGAGAAGCAAATGGGCGCTTCTCCTGTGTGCCCTGGCCGGGAATCGAACCCGGGTCCCCCGCACTCCAGGCCGACGCTCTACCGCTGAGCCAACCGGCCAGGGCCTGCTTTTTTTCTTTTTAATTTTATTATTTTTTTACAGAGACGGAGAGGTCCAAGAGAGGGATAGATAGGGACAGACAGACAGGAAGGGAGAGAGATGAGAAACATCAATTCTTTGTTGTGACACCTTAGTTGTTCATTGATTGCTTTCTCATATGTGCCTTGACCGTGGGCCTTCAGCAGACCGAGTAAACCCTTGCTCGAGCCAGCGACCTTGGGCTCAAGCTGGTGAGCTTTTGCTCAAACCAGATCAGCCCGCGCTCAAGCTGGTGACCTCGGGGTCTCGAACCTGGGTCCTTCCACATCCCAGTCCGACGCTCTATCCACTGCGCCACCCGCCTGGTCGGGCCATAGCTGCTTCTTGTCTGTGCCTTGACCGGGCAAGCCCAGGGTTTCGAACTGCCACCCTGGCGTTCCAGGTCTACGTTCTATCGAATGCACCACCACGGGTATTTCAGAGGACACAACTCAGCACATCCCCCCCCCCCAGCCAAGGTTTGAAGGGCCCTAGACAGTGGGCCACAGGAAGCAGACAGGGAGAGGGCTCTCTGGGCAGAGGGCCGGCCTGGGCACAGCCCCAGAGGCCCGATCACCATCTCACCCGCTCCTCGGCCTTATCGCACTTGGCCCAGACTGAAGAGCCAGGAAACCGAGTGTTCTCCAGGGAGAGGACTTGGCAAGGGAAGGCCGGGCAAGGAAAACGTCAGGTGCTGCTGAGATGGGGGGGGGGGGCTTTTAAAACACCCACCATTAGGAAGCAGGTCAGTGGTCTCTGGGGGGCCCATGGGGCAGGGGCAGGGGGGCACCTCCTCGGTCAAATAATATCCCCCAAAATTCATGTCTGCGGAACCTCAGAATGTGACCTTATTCTGAACAGTCTTTGTGGATGTCATCAAGATGATTAAAATTAATATGTAGTTAAGATGAGGTCCTACTGGATTTTTAGGGTGGGTCCTAATCCAGTGACTGGTGACCTTGTAAGCACCGGGAAAGCTGCACGCACACACGCGTGCTGAGGAAGACTGTCGCGTGCTGGGGGAGGCTGAGATCGCAGTGATGTGTCGTCGGCAAGCCAAGGAATGCCAAGGACGGCGGGCCACCACCAGGAACTGGCACAAAGGCCTGGACCGGATTCTGCCCTGCCCGTCACCCCAGAGCCTCTGGAGGGGGTCTGGCCCTGCTGACACCTCGAGGTGGCACTTCAAGCCTCTGGAATTGTGGAGAGAATACACAGCTCTTGTTTTAAGCCACCTACTGTGTGCGGCTGGGTCAGGGCCACCCTGGGAAAGGAGCACAGTGATGATTCCGGCTGGGCCCGCCTCCTTCCTCAGCACAGATTTACCACCAGCTCCTCCTCCCCCGTCACTGGACCATCCAACCAGGGGAGCCCACAGTCTGGCCAGGAGGTAGGCAGGGACCCGGCTGGATACAGATGGCCCTCACACACGGGCCGGGTGTCCTTCTCGGACACTGGCAGTTTTAAAGACCTGCGCCCACATTCTTCACACAGCCCCGTCAAGAAGTGACATCTGGGTCCCCTCTCCCTGGGACTGCTTTGCCCAAAGAGCAGGAAGTGTTGCATAAGAGACCCAGTGGCCTAGGCTGGGTCCCCAAAGGCCACACGGCTTCCACAAGCTCTCCGCTCACTCGCTCTGGGGCAAGCCAGTCCCGGCGGGGAATCCAAGCATCCTGGGGCCACCATGCTGCCAGGAAGGCGGGCCACATGGCCAGGCCACACAGAGGTGTCCCAGCTGACAGCACCCCGGTGAGCCCCCCCAGGATGGCAGCCTCCCCTGCGGCCCCATGAGCCTTCCTGGGCCCAGGTCTGCCAGGCCCTCCGGGGACATCTGACTGTAAATAGCCACTGTGCCCAATGTTCAACGATGCTTTCAATGGGATGAAAGGCCGCCAGGCCGGGCCCAGGGCCCTGCACCCCACCCCGCCCCGCCCCGCCCACCCAGCTGGGAGAACCCAGGCCAGTCTGACTTGCTCTTTCCCTGCCAATACCCTGGAGGGAAAGCCAGCTTCAGACCAACAGCCTCTGGCAGGGTCTCTGATGGGCCGCAGCGGTTGCTGCTCCTGGGAGAGACAGGCCCCCAGCAGGGCTTCCGCGGGAGCTGGGCAGGAGGAAGGCCTGTGGGCAAGTCGCCCACCTCCGGGACCTCTCCATGCCCACGCCGACTGCCGCCACACCAAATACACGCCTGGCCCACGGCGTCTCAGATGCGGGGTGGAAGGGCCAAGACAGGCTGGCCGGGGTCCCTGATTTAAAATAGCAGCCGCCACCAGGCCTTTATTTTGTCTGCAATGCAGCTCTTCCCCCCGGCTCCTCCTGGGCTGCCTGAAAGTCAGTATTGAAATGCCTCTGCTGAGAATCAGCCTTCCCACAGCACAGCGGAGACCCAGGCACAAACACCTGCCCCTGCATGCATGCCCACCTGTCCCCCAGGGAGCCAGCAGATGTGGCCTGGGGTCTGGAGAAGCCCTGCTCCTGCCCCTGCCCACAGCCCAGCCCCGCCCACCCTCCACATCTGGTTTACCGTTCTGGGACTGCTGTAACCAAGTCCCGCACACTGGACCACTTAGAACAGGGGTCCCCAAACTACGGCCCGCGGGCCACATGAGGCCCCCTTAGGCCATTTATCCAGCCCCCGCCGCACTTCTGGAAGGGGCACCTCTTTCATTGGTGGTCAGTGAGAGGAGCATAGTTCCCATTGAAATATTGGTCAGTTTGTTGATTTAAATTTACTTGTCCTTTATTTTAAATATTATATTTGTTCCCGTTTTGTTTTTTTACTTTAAAATAAGATATGTGCAGTGTGCATAGGAATTTGTTCATAGTTTTTTTTTATAGTCCGGCCCTCCAACAGTCTGAGGGACAGTGAACTGGCTTAGAATAACAGACATTTCTCTCTCACAATCTGGAGCCTAGAAGTCCAAAATCAAGGTGTCAGCTCTGCCTGAGCCATCTTATCCCTTGGGATGCTTTCAGCGACAAGTAACAAAAAAAAACAGGCGAGCCGTGAGCAAGAAAAGCCCCTGACATTCTCATAGAATGAGAAGCTTAGGTTGGGGCATGGAGGGAGGTTAACTCACCAGCTTATTGACCTTAGACTTGAACGCTCGTCACCACCTCAGAATCATAAAACTGCTACTGCAGCTCCAGACATTGCATCCCATATCCCCCCTGTGCTCATTTCCGGGCATGTTGGCGCAGCTGAACTTCCGGCTGCCAGCAGCAGCCACTTCTTTATCTGAGGGCTTTCTCTGCACCCAGAACCTGCATGTCACGCTCAAGGTGGGTGAGGATTAGCACCTTCCAGGAACACCCTCAACAGGAACAGATGAGAGTCGGTGGATCAATTCCCCAGCTCCCTCACCCTCAGGTGGTAGAGTTCCCTGTCTCCCTCAGGGGGCCCCATGGGCTTGAGCTCAAGCTGCCCACCGTGGTCACCTGATCGCAGCACACCTTCTATCAGCTCCTTCCCATTCCTGCCTGACCTCCCTCTTCCCCCCACCCCCTGGGGGGGGGGTCTCCTCACTTGCCTTCAAACCTCTGCATCAGGCCCTGCCTCTGGGGAGCCCACACTGAGACCACGATGTGTAAGGTGGGGTGGGAGGGGGGTCCACCAGACGCAGCTGGACTTCACGACTGTCTCTGGGGTCATGGCTCAACTGTTGAAAACAGCTTCGGGGGGCCTTCGGACAACTCAGTGGGCCAGCTGTCCCTGAGAACGAGCCCAGCCCTGCCTGGCTGCCCTGGGACTTGGTTTCCACTCCTGAAACACGGGCTGAAGATACCACCACACCACGCTGTGGCTGTCTGTCTGTCCTATCTTCCCTCGACCTCCCCTCTTGAGTTCTGAGAGCTTATGGGGGCTGGGAGGGGAGAATGTAAGAGGGTACCACGAGCCAGTAAGGAAACAGACACACACTGCGCGCCTCTCTGCACGCAGGCTCTGACAAGCTGTGCCCCCTGTGAAGCTCTTCAAATACCCCCTAACCCCCCACCACCACCACCCCCCGCCGCCTGCGCAGCCACCGGGTTCTGGGCTGAAGGACTGAGACTGTGGTGGGGGAAGTAAGTGCCTTGCTCACCAGGCCCAGGTCTGTGTGCCTTCTCCCCTCTTCCTCTTCCTCCTCCTCCTTCTCCTCCTCCTCTATCCCCTTCCCCTACCTTCTCCCCTCCTTCCCCGCCCCCTCCATCTACACATGCCTTTCCACCGCCCCCTCATGCCTGACATTCCACCCTCCGCTCCACCCTGGGGCCCAAAGCTCTGGTGGGGGAAGAGCTGCCTGGTGCCCAGGCTGCAGGGACACGGGTCTTGCCCGACCCACTGGTTCGCCCAGGACCGGTCTCCCCATGTCTCTGGGCCTCAGTGTCCCCGTCTGTCAAGTGGAGGTGAGAAGGGAGACGCCCAGGGAATGAAGGAAATCTCAGGGTCAGTCCCACACACCCAGGTCACTCCCTGATCGGGGCCGCCGTCCGCAGGTCGTGGAGCAGGTGCATCTATGGAGGCCTCCCGCCGCTGCCCCGCCCCCCCCCCAGGGCTCCCCTTCGTGGGCAGTCCCCTGCCCCGGCTGCCCCCAGGAGCCCCACCAGGTAGAGATGGGGGGGGGGCAGGTGTAGCTCCCGCAGGAATCCGGCTGCCTGGAAAGGGCACCGTGGAGAATTTAATTTGGTTCTTTTCCTCCTGGAACCAGGTTGTCCCTGGAGACCTAATCCCTTCTGGGGATCTAAAAGCCTCCAAGTTGCCAAGGCAGAGGCCAGCTCCCGCCCCAAGGCAATGCCAGCCTTCCATTTTAATTAAGAACACTTTTAGCCCGGGCGGGAGTCTCCCACGATGCCCACAGGAACGATGGATGCGTGCCAGCTCTCTGCCCAGGGCCCCCACCCCCCGCCTTTGAGCCCCCACGTCCCAAGGGGCTCCCATTCTACATACAGGTGAGACGTGGGGTGCCCTGGACGCCAGCAGCTGAGCGGCACGGGGTTCCTGGGGGGTTGCTGGGCCAGCAGGAGCCTCCCCCTGATGACACAAAACCCCCAATCCCAGACCCTCACTCAATGCTGGTGTGATGACAGGGTCCAGGTGGCCCAGGGCTGAGCATCCCACAAGCTGGTCACTCGGCCACCCACAGCCAGCCAGGTCATGTCATGGTTTGAGTCGTATCCTCCCAAAAGATATGCCCACCTGGAATCTCAGAAGGCGACCCTATTTGGAAATAGGGTCTTGACAGATGTAATTAAGGTTAAGGATATCAAGAAACGATCAACCTTAAAGATATACACACATACGCCTGACCTGTGGTGGCACAGTGGGTAAAAGCGTCGACCTGGAAACACTGAGGTTGCCGGTTCGAAACCCCAGGCTTGCCTGGTCGAGGCACATATGGGAGTTGATGCTTCCTGTTCCTCCCTCTGTTCTTTCTATCTCTTTCCTCTCTCTCTGTCTCTTTCTCTCTCTGTGTCTCCTCTCTCTAAAAAGATGAATAAAAAAAATAAAAAAAAAGACACACGCGTGTTACCCCAGAGGCAGGGGCTGCAGTGCCAAACCGTCAAGCCAAGGAACACCAAGGGTTGCCTGTCGCCCCCAGAAGAGCTGGGAGGTGCCTGGAACAGCAGACATTGCCTTGGACCCTCCAGAAACAAACCCTCCTGGGCCCGGTGCTTGTGGCCTCCACGGTGGCAGAGAACACAGTTCACGCCTGATCCAGGGCCCCCTTCTGCGACCCCCTGGGGGGACACGGGGGAGGGGTCTTGGGCCACCTCCGGCCCCTGCCACCACCTCCCGCCGTCGCCCCCGAGGGCTCCCCAGGGCTAAGCTCTCTGGCGCAGCCAGCACTGGCCACAGAACCTGTTTTCCATAAACACAGTTTTGAACCAAATTTCATTTTTCTCACCCAACGAAAGACTCTGGCAGAGAACGCCCAGACTCGTAGGGCAGAGAGTGTTGGGGGAGAGAGACTTCAGTGGTTTGTGGAGGACTTTTTCCTATTTATTTTCCTGGCATTATCTGTCCCTCCTGATTTTCCTCTAATAAACTTGGGTCACTGGACTCGGCAGGTGGGGTTTTGCCCTCAGGGCACTCTGAGGGGGGGGGGCCGGGGCAGCGACGGAGAAGGAAGGCCCCACAGGTTACCTGGTGCCTGGAGTCTGGGCCTGCCCAGAGAGCCCCATTTCCATGGCAGTTTCCAAAACAAAACCTCCTTTCCTGGGCACCAGCCTGCCCAGTGGGGGCTGGCCCAGAGTGCTCTCCTCCGTTATGTCTCTGGGAGCTGATGGCCTTGCTGTGGCCCCTCCACTTTGCTGAGGACACTGCTCGGGAAGGAAGGCGTGGGGGCCTTCCTACACCATTCAACCCCACTTACACACAGCTGGCCCACTCCACCCCTCCCCACCCCACCCACGCCTCCGCTCTGGAAACCTGTGTGCTTCCTGTTAGAAGGTCCCCTCTCGGGCCTGACCTGTGGTGGCACAGTGGATAAAGCGTCGACCTTGAATGCTGAGGTCGCCGGTTCAGAACCCTGGGCTTGCCCGGTCAAGGCACATATGGGAGTTGATGCTTTCTGCTCTTCCCCCACTTCTCTCTCTCTCTCTCTCTCTCTCCTCTAAAATGAATAAATAAATAAATAATAAAAAAAAAATAAAAAATAGCCTGACCTGTGGTGGTGCAGTGGGATGAAGCGTCGACCTGGAACATTAAGGTTGCTGGTTCGAAGCCCTGGGCTTGCCTGGTCAAGGCACATATGGGAGTTGGTGCTTCCTGCTCCTCCCCTTTCTCTCTCTCTCTCTCTCTCTCTCCCTCTCCCCCTTCTCTCTAAAAATCAATAAATAAAATATTTTTTAAAAACCAAAAAAAAAAAAGAAGGTCCCCTCTCTGAGGGTCTGCTCACTCATCTCAGCGACCGGAGCCAGCTCAGGCCCCTGGCGTGACGGGCAGAGCCCTTGCCGACAGCGGCACCCTCTCCTGCTGCTGTGAGTCCGGGCAGCTGACCCCTCACAGCTGCCCTCGGCCAAAGGAGTGCTGGCTTTTCTGAAGGTTGGCACAGCCCGACCCTCCACCCCGGAGCTGCAGTCGCCCAAAGCCAATACCACAGGTTAAATTGTGCCCCTCAAAAAGGTATGTTGAAGTCCTCACCCCCTCCCAGTGCCTGTGGATGTGACCTTATTTGGAAATAGGGGACCCTCATCCATATGACTGTGTCCTTACAAGAGGAAGACAGCCATGTGGTGATGGAGGCAGAGACTGGAGTGACAGAACTGTCAGCCAGGAACACCGGGGGTGGTCGGCCACCCCTAGACGCTGGGAGAGGCGAGAAGGGTCCCCCCTCCCCCACGCAGGCTTCAGAGGGAGCTGCTGACACCTCAGTGTCGGACTTCTCGCTCTAGAACCGAGAGACAGACAGGGTTCTGTGTGTGAAGCAGCTGCAGGAGATCAGGCTGGCCCCCAAAGGGGCTGATGACTCTGGGTGCAACTTACGCTACAGAGCTCCCAGCTGAAGACAGGCAGCTCCAGCCAAAGCCACGTTCAGCTGAGCTTTCCCCCCTGCCCTGTCCGGCTGCCCACGCTGCCCGCAGGCTTTGCCGGCGAGCCCACTCTCATGGGAGCTCTTGCCCAAAATCTCAACCTCAGGCTCTGCCCTAAGACGGCAGATAGATGTCAGTTGGAGGGATGGGCGGATGGGTTGGTGGATGAATGGACTAATGGGTGGGTGGGTGGATGGATGGATGGATGGATGGACGGACAAATGGATAGATGGACTGATGGATGGGTGGGTGGGTGAATGGGTGGATGGATAGATTAGTGGATGGGTGGATAGATAGATGGGTGGATTAGTGGATGGGTGGGTGGATAGATTAGTGGATGGGTGGATGGATAGATGGGTGGATGGGTAGATTAGTGGATGGGTGGATGGATAGATGGGTGGATGGGTAGATTAGTGGATGGTGGATGGATAGATGGGTGGATGGGTAGATTAGTGGATGGGTGGATGGATAGATGGGTGGATGGATAGATTAGTGGATGGGTGGATAGATAGATGGTGGATTAGTGGATGGGTGGGTGGATAGATTAGTGGATGGGTGGATGGATAGATGGGTGGATGGGTAGATTAGTGGATGGGTGGATGGATAGATGGGTGGATGGGTAGATTAGTGGATGGGTAGATGGATAGATGGTGGATGGGTAGATTAGTGGATGGGTGGATGGATAGATGGGTGGATGGGTAGATTAGTGGATGGGTAGATGGATAGATGGGTGGATGGGTAGATTAGTGGATGGGTGGGTGGATAGATTAGTGGATGGGTGGATGGATAGATGGTGGATGGGTAGATTAGTGGATGGGTGGGTGGATGGACTAGTGGATTGGTGGATGGATAGATGGGTGGATGGGTAGATTAGTGGATGGGTGGATGGATAGATGGGTGGATGGGTAGATTAGTGGATGGGTAGATGGATAGATGGGTGGATGGTAGATTAGTGGATGGGTGGATGGATAGATGGGTGGATGGGTAGATTAGTGGATGGGTAGATGGATAGATGGGTGGATGGGTAGATTAGTGGATGGGTGGGTGGATAGATTAGTGGATGGGTGGATGGATAGATGGTGGATGGGTAGATTAGTGGATAGGTGGGTGGATGGACTAGTGGATTGGTGGATGGATAGATGGGTGGATGGGTAGATTAGTGGATGGGTGGGTGGATGTATTAGTGGATGGGTGGATGGATAGATGGGTGGATGGGTAGATTAGTGGATGGGTGGGTGGGTGGATTAGTGGATGGGTGGATTAGTGGATGGGTGGATGGATAGATGGGTGGATGGGTAGATTAGTGGATGGGTGGGTGGATGGATTAGTGGATGGGTGGATTAGTGGATGGGTGGGTGGATGGAGCAGTGTTTTCTGCCCCCAGCCTGTCCTGAAAGCACTTCCCTAGCTGAGTGGAGCTATAGGGTGTCGGGAAACCTGCCTTAGACACCCCCTCCCACCCTGCCCAAGCAGGAGACAGATCAGAGCCCTCTGAGTCTTATTTTCCTCTCTCGGCCTTGCCCGGCAGGGGTGGGGGAGGCACACTTCAGGCAGGTGACAGCCGGAAGCCTGAGACCCCAGGCTGTCAGCCCTCCCCTGTGGCAGGAGAGGGAGGATGTTTTCTCTCCTCCAAGGCTCTGGCTGGAGATCTAGGACCTGAACCACTGGACCATGAGCGCCCCAGATGGGCCCCAGGGGCCATAAGAGCTACCAGGTCAGGCACACCCAGCCCGACAGGTGTCAGGGACTGGGTGGAAGCAGCCCCCTACCCTGCCAAGCCCGCTCCGTCCGCAGCCTCTTTAATTTGCTTCTGCAGAAAATATGCTAATGGAGGCAGTGGAGACTGTTGAGGAAAAGAGCTGACCTCAGCATTTCCCGCAGCACAGCCTCATTTCGGCAGATCTGGGGGGGGGGGGGGCCGGGGGGAGAGCAAAGAGGGGGAATGGGAATAGGGAGCCCTGTGGATTCCTCTAATTCCTGCATGGAATCGCCCCCTGGCTGCTCCCTCTGCCACTCACCCTGGAGGCCAGCTTGCCTCAGTTTCCCCATCCAAGGACAGTCACACGGCCTTGGTCCTGTGGCCCAGCGGGAAAGACACGGGGTCCTGAGGCTTCCTCGCACGGAGCCCCCGGGCCAGAAACCCAGCGGAGGCTCAGAGAGGGGCCCGGCAGGGCCCTCTGCCCCCCGCGCCTCAGCGACCACTCTGTGCAACGGGGCTGGAGGCTCAAGGGGCCCTGAAGGGAAAGGCAGACTGGGCCGCCCACGTGTGTGTGCATGGAGGGGTACGTGTGCCCCGCGAGGGGGCTGCAGGTGCTGCAACCCCGGGGCAGAGTGGCTTCTGACCCAGGGACGCCCCCAGCCCGATGGGCAAAGGACAGAAGCACATGCTGGGCCCTGCTCCCCCCTGTCAGTTTCACAGAAGGGAAACCACGGCTCGGAGAGAACTATGCCAGCCCCAGACCCCGCGGTGTGGAGCCCAGTTTCTCCCTCCTCCCAGGTCGCCCTGTGACCCCACCCCGGGTCCTGCTGGCCCAGCTGTGCACCTCCTGGCGATGGTGGGGCCGCTGTCCCGGGCTCCCACCAGAGGTGGCTCTGCGGGCCCCTCTGAGCCAGGAGGTGCTGGGGGTGGACCTTTCGTCACAGCTGGTAGAGGGTCCAGGAGAGAGGCCACAGGCATCCCCCACCTGGCTGCACCTGCTCTTCCTGTTTCTGAGGCTCTGCTGACACCTGCTGGCCAGGCATCCTATCACTATAGCAACCCTGCTGGGCCTTCCAGCCCCGCAGCAAGGGCAGAGGGGGTGGGGGGCACCCTGGGAGGGTGACGGGTGTGTGAACAGTTCCCATCACTCCCACTAAACCCTGTGGCCCCACCCCACCCACCCTCATCTCTCTTCACGCCACACCCAACCCCACCCCTACCTATGCCCCTTCGTCCACCACTTCCCACTCTCGCCCCTCCTGCCCGACACTGCCCAGAACTCGGAGGGTCTGTGCCCGGACCCCGGGCCTCACTGGACGCCTCTAATCAGAAGCCCCAGTTGAATCATCATCTCCTCCAGGGCCTCCCAATTTCCCACCTCAGGCATGGTGACCCCTCCCACCCACTTGAACCCCCGAAGGTAGGGGGACCTCCCACCCACCTCAGGTCCTCTGGGTGCCCCAACTCCATCCCCCTGGCCTCTGCCCACTACACTCCATCGCCTCTTCTCCGTCCTGAGCCGAGCCCACCGACTCTCGCCTGGCTGTCTCACCAGGGCCCACTACCCCTTACCGGACAGCTGTCACCTCCCAACCCAGGCCTGGCCCCTAGCTCCTCTGTGGCCCTGTAAGACCCAGACCCTCCCTCAGGCTGGGCCACGTGGGCCTGCTATTCCCACCCAGGGGCTCTAAGCATGCCATCCGCCCTCCCCAGACCCCTTTCCTAGCTTCCTCTGTCTCCAGCGAAGCCTTCCAGAACATTCAAGCATCTGTGACTTCCGGGCGCTGCCACGGCCAAGGGGGACGGTCCATCCCCCTGCCGAGGCGCTGCCCCCACAGCACTGCCATGATTGGGAGGTCCTTGTCCTGTCCCAGTTGAGCAGCGTGGGGCATTTGCTGACCTGGGGACGGTCACAGCAGAGGGAGGCACACAAAGTGAGATGCAGGAGGGACGGCCCCAGGCAATGAACAGAGTCCCCCCCCCCCACCCGAGAACACACAGACTCGCAGGCTGACGGAGAGAGAGCGGCGCGGCAGGACAGCCATTCTACCTGCATATCAGACAAGGATTTAGGGGACTCTCTCTGCTCCTCGAAATCCAATCTGCCCCATTTGATAGTAGCCAGGTGTTTTTGGTGGGCCCTGACTGGTCCAAGCAAATCAGGGTGTGTTCATCTCCCTGGTTAACTGCTTCAGAGATGGGAATAAACAAGGAACTCCCAGCCCAGGTGGCCAGTAACTATCCCAGACTGTAGCCTTAGAGGCGCTACTGAAATGCTGGATCAATCCTGACCTGAAGCCTACCCACACCATGGGTTCATCACAATAAATCCTCTTTATGGTTAAGCTGGTTTGGGCTCGGTTTCCCATGACTTGCTCCCAAACAATCGCACCAAGCGCTGAACAGAGTCAGGGATTGAGGTGCCCCGAGTCAGCGCAACAAATGAGGCCCCTCAGGAGCTAGACGGAACAGTCTCCGGGCGGCAATACAGCAAGGAACGCCTCCCTGGCATCGGGGAGGATCAAGCTGTATTTTAAAAGGCACCAGAAGGCCTGGGAAATTGTACCTCTTGGATCGCAAAGGCCTGCGATGCCTCTCGAGAGGCTGGGTGGGAGGCGGAGGGGGCTGGCCCGGGAATGGGGTCAGGCCCCTCTTTCGCCAGATCTCGGGGCCGCGTCCCGGCAGAATGCCGCCCTGCCGCCGTGCGCGGCTGGCCCGTGCCCACAGCCTGCCCCCCAATTTTCCCGGTGGCTTGTGCTGCCAGCTTCCCCGCCATCCGAGCCGCCTGGAAAACTGCCCGCAAGTTAAAAGAGATTTCTTTCCAGCAGACATCACTCCAACAGATCCACAGCCTTATCTTCCCCTTCCAGAACGAGTGTTGTTCATTTCACTTCCTAAAATAAAATTCAAAAACCTAAACCACAAACTGAAAAAACAGGTGGGGCCATTTCAGGATCTGGCTGGGGCTCCTCTCCGAGCTGATAAGGAGCAGCCAGTTGCCGGGTAACAGCAGAGAGCTCGCGGGGAGAGAAGCACCCGGTGTCTCCAGGCACCCCGCTGCCCCCCACAAGAAGTTGGCTTGGGCATGAGCAGGCCCAGGGCGCCCCCGAGGCCCTTCTCGTCCTAGAGAGGTTTCACCCTTAAAGTATCTGGGAGACCAAGAGGGTCAGGGAGTGGAAGAGAGGAGCCCACCTGTGCACAAATAGCGAAACCCCGTAACAGAGCAAAAACGCTGACTGCTCTCTGGGGAGGCACTTAGAGAGCGTTCGTGAGCAAAAAGCATGTCCGCCCGCCCCGGGAGCCCAGACTGGGAGCTGCTGCTGCTGGACGTCCCGGAGACAGCTGCAGAGGAGAGCCGCGGGGTTCTGCCTGGCCCTGCCCTGGCCCACTAAATAATTGGCGGGAGGGCACAGACGTGGCTTGATCACATGGACAGCATTCCAAAAAGTCAGAGAGCAAAACCATTTCATTTCATCCCTGTCCGCCCCCAACAAAACCAAATGAGGCCCTGGCCGGTTGGCTCAGCGGTGGAGCGTCGGCCTGGCGTGCGGGGGACCCGGGTTCGATTCCCGGCCAGGGCACATAGGAGAGGCACCCGTTTGCTTCTCCACCCCCCCCTCCTTCCTCTCTGTCTCTCTCTTCCCCTCCCGCAGCCAAGGCTCCATTGGAGCAAGGATGGCCCGGGCGCTGGGGATGGCTCCTTGGCCTCTGCCCCAGACGCTAGAGTGGCTCTGGTTGCGACAGAGCGACTCCCCGGAGGGGCAGAGCATCGCCCCCTGGTGGGCAGAGTGTCGCCCCTGGTGGGCATGCTGGGTGGATCCCAGTAGGGCGCATGCGGGAGTCTGTCTGTCTCTTCCCGTTTCCAGCTTCAGAAAAATACAAAAAAAGAACCAAATGAGCAGGGCACTCTATGTTGGGAGGGGACCCCTGCCCAGGTCCCCATCAGCAAATGGGTGTGCAAAGGGACTAAAGCCTCATCCACAGGTGGGGCCACCCTGCCGTCCCCCCCAGGCCGGCCTCTGCCGTCGGCCCCCTCCCTGCCAAGGCCTCTCCAGCTCTCCTTGTATTAATATTTTCTCTTTCTTCTTTGGAAGCGGTGCTGTTCTGCGATAATAGTGCTTTTGGGAAACCGGGCTGAGTCTTGTTTGTTCAGAGAAAATAATTTCCTTTCACACACAAGTGCTGTGTTTACGCCATAAACTGCCCCCTCTGCTTCTGTCCCCCACCCACCTTTCTCCTGGCATCTGTCCCCACATCCTGAGCTGGGCCCAGGCCGGACCCAGGGAGGCGGGGCCTGGCTGGGGAGGCAAGTGGGAGCCAAGGAAGGGGCCCCAAGGCACGCTGAGGCCGCGGCAGAGGGTCTGTGGGCTGGACACGCGGCCTCCAGCCCGGCCGGCCGGGGCCTCGGTTTCCCATCTCCAGCAGGGACCGTAGCACTTGGCTCCAGGTCATTCTGAGACCACACACACACACACACACACACACACACACACACACACCTGTGGCTTTAGCAGCTCCAACCCCATGTGACCACTCGGGACCTACTTTGCGCTGAGCTGGGGGGGGAGCATGGAAGGCCCTGAGGCAGCAAACAGAGGAGGGTCCCGGGTGGGGTCAGGGACTTGGAGAGCCTGCTGCCCACCCAGTGGCCACGCCTGGCCCTGCACCAGCCCCCCATAGTGGGGGTGGGGGGGTGGGACTGGACTTCTCTGGCCAGAATGACCGGCCACCCTGTAGAGACAGGAGTGTGTGACAGCAGGAGCACTCCTGCGCCCAGGGTTTGCTCTCACTCTTGCACGCTGGTTTGCTTTCACGTTTAGAATTCTAAACCCATTTTAGGAACAAAATCTCAACCATCCGATTTTTTTTTTTTTCAGACACGAGTGTCCCGTGGAGACTGACTTGAGGCAAATTGGACTGAAGAGGCTCTCCCTCCCCCCTGTGAATCCACGTCCCCAAGTCCCTAGACAGTCAGCAGCCAGCCACCCCCTCCCCCCAGTTCCCAGGCGGGGTGCTGGGACATGACAGACAGGCCAGCACCTTCCTGGGGGGACCAGACCGCCAGGGAGGAAACGGAGGAGCCAACGGGGCCCCCTGCTCTGCAGCCGTGATCTGCCCACCGCCCGAGGATGCTGCCTGTTCCTTCCGCGGTGAACTCAAGCAGCAGTGTGCACAGACGCCACCAATTCTAAGCAACTCTGGACCTTGACATTTTACTGCTAAGAACGCTTTCTGTTCTGAAGGAAAATGATGCCCAAACATTGAGTTTAGAAAAACACTCAACTGCAGCTCTGTTTATAAAAGCAAAAGGCTGGAAAACACCCAACTGTCCAGTCCTTGGAGATCAGTGAAATAACTCAGGTGAAAATTAAAACTCACAAATCACGGTGTAGAAGAGCGCGTGAAGACAGAAACACGTGCACCACATAAACATAGAGAGCGCTGGGCAAAGGTGTCCACAGGGCAGCCCTGGCCAGATGGCTCAGCTGGCTAGAGCATCGTCCTGAAGCACAGAGGCTGCCAGTCGGGGCACATACAGGAACAGATCGATGTTCCTGTCTGTCTGTCTGTCTGTCTCTCTCTCTCCCTTCCTCTCTTGCTAAAAATCAATAAATAAAACTCTTTTAGCCTCACCAGGCGGTGGCACAGTGGATAGAGCATCGGACTGGGAGGCGGAGGATTCAGGTTCGAAACCCCGCGGTTACCAGCATGAGCACGGGCTCATCTGGTTTGAGCAAGGCTCACCAGCTTAAGCCCAAGGTCACTGGCTTGAGCAAGGGGTCACTCGGTCTGCTGTAGCCTAGTCAAGGCACATATGAGAAAACAATCAATGAACAACTAAGGTGCCGCAATGAATTGATGCTTTTCATCTCTCCCCTTCCTATCTGTCCTTCCCGATCTGTCCCTCTCTCTGTCTCTCTCCCTGTCTGTCACAAAAATAAAAATAAAATAAAATTTTTTTTAAAAGTTGTTCATAGGGCAAAATCCCATTGTGATTTTTTTTATACATACTTACATGTGCAAGTTCAAAGAGAAAGGTTAAAAAGATCATACTCTGAAATGTTAATATTAGGATTCAATTATTTTCCTTTTTTTAAACTATATTTATGGTTTTTATTTATTTGTTTGTTTGTTTATATTCAGTGAGAGGAAGAGAGGCAGACACACACCCACATGCACCCTGGCCGGGATCTACCCGGCAAGCCCACTAGGGGGCGATGCTCTGCTCATCTGGGGCACTGCTCTGTTGCTCAGCAACCAAGCTCTTCCTAGTGCCTAAGGTGGAGGCCATAGAGCTATCTACTCAGCACACAGGGCTAACTCACTCCAATTGAGCCACGGCTGCAGAATAAGAAGAGAGAAAGAGAGAGAGAAAGAAGCGAGAGGGGGAGGAGCAGAGAAGCAGATGGTCGCCTCTCCTGTGTGCCATGACTGGGAATCGAACCTGGGACATCCACATGCCAGGCAGACACTCTACTACCGAGCCAACTGGCCAGGGCCTGTTATGTATTTTTTTTCAATAAGTATTTATTAGGGAAAAATAAATAAAAAGAATGATTGAAAAGCCAAATTCAATAGGACAATGGTAGTTAGCAGCCATTAGTCTGAACAAGGTCAGAAGTCGTGCACAAAAGTAAGCTGCTCATTCTGTTTGGAAGGGCTGGACCCAGGGCACAGCTCCCCAGAGGTGACTGTCAAAGTCCTCTGGATTGAGAGGGACATGGCAAAGATGGCTCAAATCACAAGGAGAGAAGGACAGCACCAGCAGAGGGGAAAATGTAGCCAACCGACAGCAGACAACTGGTGCCCACAGACATCCCCTAGCCTGACGCATCAGACAGCCAGGGCCCCAGCCTCGGCCCCCGGGCAGGAACAGAATCTGTGTTCTCCACGGTCTCTGGGTCCATCAGGAGCAAGATACGCAAAAAGTGTTAGGAAGCACACTTTTTTTTATTTATATAAAAATAAAGAGCCTCGCCTCCCTAAGGTAGAGAGTGGCTATAAATCAATGAGAAAATAAATAATGGAAAAAAGAAAATCCCCATGGTCTTTAAACCATATAAAAAGATGCTCAAATTTGCTCGTGAAAGAAATGCTTGGTAAAATTACAATGAGATGCTATTTTCACCCACCAACTTGGCAAAATCCAAAAGTTAGAGGACACCCTCTATTGGCAAGACTGGGAAACAGATGCCCTTGTACACTGTTAGTGGGAAGATAAATTGGTCCCATCAATCCCAGTGGAAGACAAGTTGGGCGGGATCCATCAAAATAACAAATGCATATACCCTTTGACCCAGCAATTCCACTCCTGAGAACTTATTTTATAGACATTTGCTCATGTGTAAAATGACAGATATACCAGTTATTAATCTACAGCATTGTATGTAATAATCATAAAAGACTGAAAACCATCTAAATGGTCAACCACAGAAAATAGGTCAAGTAAGTTTGTCATCCATCTACCCACTGGAATATTACGCAGCTGTCGAAATGGACTAGAGAGGTGATAGAGACAAAAACAGCCAAGTAAGAAACTTCGAAAATTCACCCTTTCACAAAAGCAACCACAGCCTGACCTTTGGTGGCACAGTGGATAGAGCATCGACCTGAAACGGTGAGGTCACTGGTCCGAAACCCTGGCCTTGCCCGGTCAAGGCACATATAACAAGCAATCAATGAACAACTCAAGTGAAACAACTATGAGTTGATATGTCTTGTCCACCCCTCCCCAACCCCATCTCCTCTCTCTGTAAAATCAATAAAAAAATTTTTTTTTAATTTTTTTTTATAAATTAAAAAAAAATTTGTTTTTATTTATTCATTTTAGAGAGGAGAGGGAGAGGCAGAGAGAGAGAAGGTGGGGAGGAGCTGGAAGCATCAACTCCCATATGTGCCTTGACCAGGCAAGCCCAGGGTTTCGAACCGGCGACCTCAGCATTTCCAGGTCAACGCTTTATCTACTGCGCCACCACAGGTCAGGCTCAATAAAAAAAAATTTTTTTAAAGTAACAACACCAAAAACAATGGCAAAAATGATCAAAATCAACTTTTTCAGAATTCCAGGAATTAACCAGAGGCTTGCAGCAATCTGGGGAGTGTTTCTTCAGGAAAAATGACTGAATCTTGGTAAGAACAATCACACGAATGTACTCCTATTCCAAAATCAGTTAAAAAAAAAAAACGAAGAAGAAAAAACAATAATAAGGTTTAAAAATGAAGGCTAGTCCTGGCTGGATAGTTCGGTTGGTTGGATCATTGTCCCAATACACAGACCTTGCAGTTTCGCTCCCTGCAAGGATGCACCCAGGAACAGATCAATGTCGCTCTCTTTCTCTCTCCCTTCCTCTCTCTCTAAAACCAATAAAAAGAAAGACGAAGGCTAGAGTCCAAGTCTGATCAAAACTCTGGACCTAGGGGGAGGGGCACAAAGAAAACTAGATAGGCCTGACCAGGCAGTGGTGCAGTGGATAGAGCGTCGTACTGGGATGCAGAGTACCCAGGTTCGAGACCCCAAGGTCGCCAGCTTGAGCATGGGCTCATCTGGTTTGAGCAAGGCTCACCAGCTTCAGTCCAAGGTCACTGGCTCCAGCAAGAGGTTACTCGGTCTGCTGAAGGCCCACGGTCAAGGCACATATGGGAAAGCAATCAATGAACAACTAAGGTGTCGCAACGAAAAACTAATAATTGATGCTTCTCATCTCTCTCCGTTCCTGTCTGTCTGTCCCTATCTATCCCTCTCTCTGACTCTCTTTCTGTCTCTGTAAAAAAAAATAAATTAAAATAAAACTAGATAGAAGGTGACGGAGGACAATCTGACTTTGGGTGATGGGTATGCAACACAATTGAATGACAAGATAACCTGGACATGTTTTCTTTGAATATATGTACCCTGATTTACTGATGTCACCCCATTAAAATTAATAAAAATTTATTAAAAAAAAAAACAAAAACAGCCCTGGCCGGTTGGCTCAGCGGTAGAGCGTCGGCCTGGCGTGTGGGGGACCCAGGTTCGATTCCCAGCCAGGGCACATAGGGGAAGCGCCCGTTTGCTTCTCCACCCCCACCCCTCCTTCCTCTCTGTCTCTCTCTTCCCCTCCCGCAGCCAAGGCTCCATTGGAGCAAAGATGGCCCGGGCGCTGGGGATGGCTCCTTGGCTGCTGCCCCAGGCGCTAGAGTGGCTCTGGTTGCGGCAGAGCAACGCCCCGGAGGGGCAGAGCATCGCCCCCCTGGTGGGCAGAGCATCGCCCCCTGGTGGGCGTGCCGGGTGGATCCCGGTCGGGCGCATGCGGGAGTCTGTCTGACTGTCTCTCCCCGTTTCCAGCTTCAGAAAAATACAAAAAAAAAAAAAAGAGAGATACAGCAACCTAAACTGTGCGAGACCGAGCGGCGGTGTCCCGGGTGACGGGGCTAAGGCAGCGCAAGGCAGTGGTGGCGCAGAAAGGTGGGAGACTGCGGACTTTGGGAGGGAGCCATGGCTGGTGACGTCCCCCGCCTCTCCATACTTTGATACCTTATCACCATGTCTGTTTTGTGGGATCATCTACATTGGTGTATTATTTTCCAAAAGTAGAAAAGGGTAAGAGAAATGCAGACCTTCTACTTCCTCACTACCAGGAGTGGTGGGCCGCTTTGTGGCCTGGAGATACACTGAGTGCCCCCTGGCGTGGGGCCCGGCAAGGGTGGCCGGCAGGCAGGCCACGGCCATGGGGGGGGGGGGAAGCTGAGTGTCTGGATTTCAGGGAACCAAGGTAACCAGTCACAAAGCTCAGGGCTTCTGTCTGGCTCCCTGTCCCCTATACCAAGGGAAAGGTGCCTGGACCCACATGGTCACAATCTGGGGATCAGGGCGTGGACATCTCTGGAGGCCATATCCTACCTCCACAGACGGCCTGACTTGATGCTGCCGGGATCTAGGCCCGAGGCCAGTGGAGGAGGCTGAGTGGGAAGGAGGTGCCCAGGGTCTGCCTGAGACCACACTGATCCTGGCAGAACCAGCCAGAGGTGGCTGTCCCCCCCCCCCGGACACAAACTTGGGGACTATGGGATCACCACTGGAGAGAACTTATGGCACCTGAAATGTATTAAATTCAGTTGATCTGCATTTGCTCATTTGTATGCCTTAATAATCACGTCTGTCCTGGGCCACCAGCCCGTTGGGAATCAGTGAACTTAGTAGTTGGGAGGTGACCTCCAGGGCCTGAGACCTGGGTCAGCTCATCCTTGTGGGCAGATGCTAAGCCCACACCCCCAAATACAACTCCGTCCCTACGGCCTCCTGAAGGCTCCTTCCAGCCTTGAAAAATTCCTCCTTTAGACCAGGAGTTTCGCTAACGAGAGCCTCTCCTAGGGAAGTAACTAAATATAGAGGAAGGCTCCAGCACAAGGATGTTCCGAGCAGCTTTTCTTGGAAGAGTGACTCATTAGAGACAAGCTAATTGTCCCACAGCGGGGGGCCAGCAAGCCACATCATTAAAATGCCGAGTCTGGAAGAACACGGGCCAGATGCCTCCCTCTTGGCGAGTGTGAAGCAGGCCCCGACGTCCAGCGATCGGACGGACGGGTCTTACTTTACAAGCATGGAGTGAGGACGCGAAGGACGTGAGGTGAACGTGAGGGTGGCGTGGCTTCCTCTCTCCTCTGTGTGTGCGGATGTGGGTACATGCTACCTCCGTGTGTGTGAGCCTGTGTAAGTGTGAGGGCAGGCATGCATACAGAAGTGCATGCAAGGGTCTGCATGTGAATGCCAGTGTGCGTGCATGCATGCGTGAGCACGGGTGTGGATTAAAATGGATGGGGTCGCCTTGACCAGGTGGTGGCGCAGTGGATAGAGCGCCGGACTGGGATGCGGAAGGACCCAGGTTCGAGACTCCGAGGTCGCCAGCTTGAGCACGGGCTCATCTGGCTTGAGCAAAGAGCTCACCAGCTTGGACCCAAGGTCGCTGGCTCCAGCAGGGGGTTACTCGGTCTGCTGTAGCCCCACGGTCAAGGCACATGTGAGAAAGCAAACAATGAACAACTAAGAAGTCGCAACGCGCAAGGAGAAACTGATGATTGATGCTTCTCATCTCTCTCCGTTCCTGTCTGTCTGTCCCTGTCTATCTCTGCCTCTGTACAAAAATAAAAATAAAAAAAAATAAATAAAATAAAATGGATGGGGTGGATGCAGAAGACAGCGTGTGTGTGTGTGTGTGTGTGTGTGTGTGCGCGTGTGTGAAGGTGGGTGTGAATCCACATGTGCTTGTGAGAATGGGCAGGACTGTGAACATGTGTGCTATGAGTATGCACGTGTGTGCATGTAGGTGTGAGCGTGTGGAGCTGAGTGCATGACTGTGACTGTCAGATGTGTGTATAAGTGTGAACGTGAGTCTCTGAATCCGGGAGTCTGTGGATGAATGGGAGGGTAAGTGTGAGCATGTGAATGCCGCTGTGTGTGCTGGGAGTGCAAGGCCCCTGAGTGTGACTGGCTGGGTGTGTCTTTGAGGAGCGGGCTCCTCGGGGCCAGGCCTTCCCGGCCAGGTTGGCTCAGAGCCCAGACCCGCGACCCCGGGGAAAGGCTTCGCCAGCAGCCACGCACAAACAGTCTGGCCCTGGCACCCGGTCTGCACAGGCTATGCCCCTCACACGGCGGTCTGCCTGTGCTGCCCCGGGAGGGAGGGGAGGCCAGTGCGGGCCCCGAGCAGCCTCAGCTCCTGGCCCCTCCGCATGCAACTCCCCCCGTGCCAGGAACGGCCACAGGAGCCTGGGCTTCAACCAAACACAAACGCCAGCAGCCCCGTGGACAACCTTGACCCCGAACCCCAAGAAGGAAGCCGCCAGGAAGGGCCCAGCCAGCCCCTGCCTCAATGTCCCCGGCCCCAAAGCGGAGGATGCCAGCCTTCCACGGGGAAGCAAAGGTGAGAGGCATCGGGCCGCTTGTGAGGAAGACCCACCTGCGAAGAGGGACTGGCCCTTCCACAGGGGCCTCCCTGACCCCCAGCCCAGACTGCAACCCTTTCCTTCCCCAGGCGTGTCCCTTCCTTCCCGAGTGGCCTTGCCCTCGGCCTGGAACTCAGCTCAGGTGGGCAGCCAGTACCTGGGAGGGCTGGCCCCGCCCCTGCTCCCTCTCCTCCTCCCCCCAACTCCTGGCCCTGGGCGCCTTCCGTGAACCCAGCCTCGTTCTGTCCTAGGCTCCGGGGTCGAGAGACACGCCGGCCAGAGGGCTGACTGATGGGTGTGTGGCCCAGGGCCAGTCACCGACCCAGCCTCAGTCCCTGCCGCTGGGAAAGGTCAGCACTGCACCGCACTGTCCTCTGCCTTCGGGCACGGGAACTGGCCATCAAGTCCCGTCAGGAGCCCCTGGGGACAGTCGGAGCTGTGCATTCTCGCCCAGTAACCCCCCTCCACAGTGCTTCCCAAAGCTTCCCACGCAAACACACAAACCCACGGGCTCTGGGCTTCCTCATCTTTGCCACGGAGTCTAGCGCTCCCCAGGGGTCGGTGTGGTTAGTTTTTTTTTTGTTTTTTTTTTTAATTTTTTTTTTTTTTTACAGGGACAGAGAGAGAGTCAGATAGAGGGATAGATAGGGACAGACAGGAACGGAGAGATGAGAAGCATCAATCATCAGTTTTTCGTTGCGACACCATAGTTGTTCATTGATTGCTTTCTCATATGTGCCTTGACTGTGGGCCTTCAGCAGACTGAGTAACCCCTTGCTCGAGCCAGTGACCTTGGGTCCATGCTAGTGAGCTTTTCTTTTTTGTTCAAGCCAGATGAGCCCGCGCTCAAGCTGGCAACCCCGGAGTCTCGAACCTGGGTCCTTCCACATCCCAGTCCGACTCTCTATCCACTGCACCACCACCTGGTCAGGCCGGTGTGGTTAGTTTTGAAGCTCAGCCTATCAACACTGGCCAGGCTGCCCCACGCACTCAGTCACCTCCGAGTGCGGCCCGGGCCCTTCCAGGCCACGCAAAGCATGTCACACGACCGCCTCCACCCCCAATACAGTGCTCCCCGTAGAACAACGGGAACGTGAGTCCTCCCAGACTCGGGCAGCCTCCACCGCACCCCGATAAAGCCTTGTCCCAATGCACTGAGGTCACAGGTTTGATCCCCGGTCAGGGCACATACGAAAAGCAATCAATGAGTGCACAACTAAATGGAACAACTAAGTGAAACAATGAATTGATGCTTCTCTCTCTTCCTTCCCCTCTTTCTCTCTTTCAAATCAATGAAAAGTTAATTGTTTTTAATGGTTAAAGTGGTAAATATTATGTGAATTCTAGAACAATTTTGTATTTCTAAAAAATTTCCCATTGATTTGAGAGAAAGGAAGAGAGAGAGAGAGAGAGAGAGAGAGAGAGAGAGAGAGAGAGGGGCATCAACTCATTGCTCCATTTAGTTGTCCATTCATTGGTTACTTTTCATGTGCCCTGACCAGGGATCAAACCCATGACCTCGGCACACCAGCATGATGCTCTATCCACTGAACCGCCCGGCCAAGGCCTTTACCACATTTTTTAATCTTTTTTTTTTTTTTGTATTTCTCTGAAGTTGGAAACAGGGAGGCAGTCAGACAGACTCCTGCATGCGCCCGACCGAGATCCACCCGGCACGCCCACCAGGGGGCGATGCTCTGCCCATCTTGGGGCGTCGCTCTGCCACAATCAGAGCCATTCTAGCGCCTGAGGCAGAGGCCACAGAGCCATCCTCAGCGCCCGGGCCAACTCTGCTCCAATGGAGCCTTGGCTCCGGGAGGGGAAGAGAGAGACAGAGAGGAAGGAGAGGGGGAGGGGTGGAGAAGTAGATGGGCACTTCTCCTGTGTGCCCTGGCCGGGAATCGAACCCGGGACTCCTGCACGCCAGGCCAACGCTCTACCACTGAGCCAACCAGCCAGGGCCTTTTTTTAAATTTTTTTACAGAGACAGAGAGAGTCAGAGAGAGGGATAGACAGGGACAGACAGGAATGGAGAGAGATGAGAAGCATCAATCATCAGTTTTTCATTGCAACACCTTAGTTGTTCATTGATTGCTTTCTCATATGTGCCTTGACCGTGGGGCTACAGCACACCGAGTAACCCCTTGCTCAAGACAGAGACCTTGGGTCCAAGCTGATGAGTTTTGCTCAAACCAGATGAGCCCGCGCTCAAGCTGGCGACCTCAGGGTCTCGAACCTGGGTCTTCCGCATCCCAGTTCGATGCTCTATCCACTGCGCCACCGCCTGGTCAGACTTAATGTATGTATTTAAAAAAATAAAGAAATCTGACTCAAGCCCCATGGCCCCCAGGTAAAGCCTACACTGATGACGGACCCTGCCTGCTGTCAGCCTGCCAGTCACCAGGCACTATCCATGCCCGAGCTGCCATCAGGCCATAGGAAGTCTCTGCAGGGAGCAGCTTCGGGCCCATGGGCACCCTGTGCCCCCGCCTGCCAGCCCCCTCCGGCCTCTGCACCTGCTCACGGCCTCTGCCTCCCCCGCCTACAAAGGCTGACCCAGGACCCAGGCCTCTCTTTGGGTCTCACGTCTCCATCCAGGTACCCCGATCCAGCCAAGCAAGACATCCATCCTCGAGGTGTGAACAGCAGGAGGTGACAGGCGTGCCTCTGCCGCCCTCTGGGGCTGGGGATAGGGTCACCGGGAAGAGTCGGGAGTGTCCCCGCTGGAAGGACCACACCACTACCTGGCTTTCTAAATCAAGTCCACTTTATTTGAAACTTTTCACATGCCACAAATTTACATGAAAATGGCCATCCAAAATGTAGTCTGAACACAAAACTCAGGAGCAGGCGTCACCAGACAGACAAGGTCTGTGTCAAAAGGCAGGTGACACATATTCAGTCATTTAGCACCCGGTCACTCACAAGTGCGAGACCCCCCAGCGACTAACCCACCCCCTTATTCAACATGCTGGGCTCAACTGTTTCTAGTCAGAACCGCACTCGGACGGGTAACGGTGGAGGGACAGCTGGTGCCAGGGCGGGAAATGGCACTAAGGGCCACAGCGTGTCACGTGTCACACGCCCAACCATGCACACGCCCACCCCAGCGAGCACAGTGGCACCTCCCCCCTCGGACCCGCTTTCCAGGCCCGGCCTTGGTTCTGTGACTGAAAGTGGCTGATGAGCAGACCGCGGTCACCACATCCCCAGGTGGACCTGGCCTGGAGAGGGGCGCACAGGGCCCTGACCCTGTGATAGGAACGCAGAACCCCACACTTGAGTGGTTCAGGAAAGAGCTTTAGAGCGTGGAGTCAGACACTCAGATGACATTGCTCGGACAATGTGAGACCCATAATTTTGTTTTGTTTTTAACTTTTGCGGATATTTGTTCATCGTGAGCAGTAGAGCCTGGACACTTCTAACTGGAATCCTGTGTCCTCAATGCAAATGGACCAGAGACCATCCCAGGGGCCCCCTGAGCCCCTCCCTCACAACCCTGTTTCTCTCCTGTGGGTGGGGAGGCGGGGCTTGGGCGAGGCCAGGAGAACAGGTGCCCACCTCCCTGCCCACGTCTCCCACCCCTCAGGCACTACGCTGAAACCCCCGGGACCTGCTGTCAACGGCCACACTCGATCATCCTCATCCATTAACTCTTTCTTACAAGGACCAAGCAATTTTCAAATCCTAAAGGAGCAAACGAGGGCAGAAAGCAGTGGGAAGCTGCTGGTGCCCCCGGGCCACTGAGGGCCTGAGGGTGAGTCTGTCAGGCAGGGGCCTCCTCGGCACAGACTGGGGGGTGCAGACATGAGCGGGGCCGCCCGTGCTGGCTCCAGACCCTCCTGTGTCCCAGCCCGGCCACCCACATGCCGTCCCCTCTCCAGTCCAGGCCTCCATAACTGTCCCCTCGGCAGATTCAGGGAGTGTGGCCCTCTGCGCCCACCCCCCGCCAGGGTATCCACAGACGCAGGCCTGCGCGGAGAGCACCTCCCGTCGTGTGCACACAGGCCTCCCTCAGAGACCTGGCAGAGCAGGGACCCCACTCCTCACTCCTGAAGGGCAGCTGAGAGGCAGGGAGAAAGCGCCCCGCTGCGTGAAAGGGCAGAGTGCTCCCCGTCAGCCTCCTGGGGCTCGGAACAGAAACACTCGCACGTGGAAACAGAAAAACATCCGAGAGCAGGGAGGGAGCCTGCGGTGTCTCGTCCCCCAGGGAGCACCTGCAGGCCTACGTGGCAGGCGGGAGGGGCAGCCCTGGGCGGTGGGGCAGGGGTCTCTCTTCTAACAAACACATAAATGCCAGATCCCTCCTTCCCCTTCCCCAGTCTCTCTCTCACACGCCATGCACAGATGAGCGTGTACACATGCAGGCACTTGCTCACACACAGCTGTGCGCGTGCACGCACACATGCGCGGCAGCAGACTCCACGTACAGGTGTGTGCACGCACACAAGCACATGCACACGCGCCACGCCAGTGCTGACCAGGGCCAGCTCGGCAGGCGGCATATGGTCCACCACTTAACAGCCCGGCCCTGCCAACGGGGGACCGTTAGGGTGGGTTCTTCTCCCAGCGTAAAATGATGCAGAATATAAATTGCAATTAACACTGGTGCCAAAATAGCACTTAGCGAGAATAAGCACATTATTAACATCTGGTGAAGCCCGTCTCGGGTGCAGGAGAGGCGGAAAGTCTTGCTCTAAGTAAAAGGATGGTTGCGGGGGGACACTGAGCACACAGGTCTCCTGCTCTCTGAGGCAGCTCGCGCCCCAGCCTCCCGGGAGCAGCCCCTCCCAGCCATTTGTCGGCATAAGTGATGGGTAAAAGTGCTGGCTCATGAGAAGAGCCCGTCCCAGCGCGAGTGAGAGAACACTGCTGCAGCCTCTGATCAGCTCCCGGTGGGAGGGTCCCTCTCGCTCCTGAACCAGAGGGTCTGGGGGCTGGGGAGAGAGGCCTGGCCTTTGGGGGAACCAGAGACAGCCAGGCCCCCTGCCTCCCTCCTGGGCTGCGTCCCGTCCTCCCTGGTCACCCTCGCCTGCTGGCCTCTAAGTGCCCCGAGAAGACAGGCCCAGCACAGGGCATGGGGTGCTCCCCGCCTCTCAGCCTTCACCTACAGCAGCGTGGCCCGAGCAGGGGTGTCGGCCCTGCCCCTCTGGGGCCCAGGAGAGCCTGTCCTGCGGCGTCCGAGGCCAGGAAACGATGGGACCCGGGCCGTGCCTCCCAGGTTGAGTCAGAACACTGGAGGTGAAGGTGGGGGCCTGCTGTCGGGCACCCACCTGGAGACAGAGCCCAGCTGCGGCGTGGATGGGGCAGGGCACCCGAGCTCCCAGGTGAAGAGGAGCGCGCCCCTGGCCCCCCTCAGTCAGGGCAGACAGCAGAGCTGCAGGCGGCCAGACCGACTGTGCTCAGGAAGAACCGGAGCAATGGCGGCTCCCCCCCCCCCGGGGGCAGGACTGTGTGCCCCCTGCAGCTGCCATCGCAAAGCCTCTGGGCCTCGTTGCCCGGCGGGGTGCGGACACTGAACTCTTTGCCCTCTGCAATCCCCAGGACGGGCGTGTGAGTGATGCCAAGGGGCCAGATCCCCCACCCTTTAACAGCGGTCAACTGCAGGACAGAATGGGGGCAACCATCACCATGGAAACAGTAGGAAGCCGGCCAGGCTGAGGGCCAGAATGGGCAGGGGACGTGTGAGCGGGCCTCATGGGAGAGGGAGGCAGGGTGGCCCAGGCTCGGCTGCGGTGAGCCAACGATGCCCAGTGCAGGAGGGTCTCAGAGCTGAGAAGACAGAGGGGACTCTGGGAGGTCGGTCCTCGTTTTTGGAAGAGCTGCGCTGAATTTTTTTTAAAGTGCTCAATAAAGCTATCTGACACAGGGTACTCTGACCACTGCTCCGGCCTCGAACATCCTCGTGGGGTTTTCCAACGAAGCCACATACACCTGTCTCCCCAGAACACAGGGAACTGCCATCTCCAGCACTGAATGCCGGCCTTACTGGGAAGGAGAGCCCCAAATCTACACAAGGTCCTCCCTGCATCACGCACACAGCGGACCGGAGGGAGGGGCTGGCCTCACGGGGCGAGCGTGCCCACCCACACGCACGGGCCGCCCTAGCCCTCCACGTGGCCTGGCGGCAGGCGACTGGAAACGCACAGGCAGAGGGACACTCCCAGGGGCTGAGGTAACGGGGCACGGAGGCCACGCAGTGCCCTGGGGACCTGGCCAAGGCCTCGAGGAGCCAGGGCGCCACCGTCCCGGTCTCAGATGAAACACGCCCCGGCCAGGCCTGAGAGTCACCAACCACCAGCTCTTCCCACCTGTCGTCCTCACACCATCGCACTCCAAATCTCCCTGCGAGACGAGTCCTCCCGGGAGGAAGTGAGAGGAAGCCCCAGGGACCGGGTGGGTGCAGGCCAACCAGGGAGAGGCCTCCCTTCCCCTCGTGACCCACCCAAAAGTCCCCGTGTCTGGCAGGCGGCCCGAGGATCCATGGACAGGCGGCGAGCATCGGTGGTGGCCCAGGCAGGGGCCGGAGGCCACACGCCTGTCCAGGCGGTCCTGCTTCCTCAGCCACGGAAACGACCCCAGGAGGTGGGGAGGCTCAAGCACGGAAGGAGCCCCACCTGGCGCTGGCTGCCCGTCACCACCACAGGTTTGGCGGCTCCTCGGCCACTCTGCTCTTAAATAAGGTGATCTCGTCCAGGTGCACCATGGGGACGTCCCGGATGACGTCGGCCAGGCCCTCGTGGAGCAGGGGGAAGACGACGACGTTCAGCGCCGGCCGCTCGTTCTGGAAACTGAACCAGAGGGAAGCCATTAGGGGGGCCGTGCCTGCGGCGGCCTGCGGGCAGGCTGAGATGTACCCGGGGGCCCTTCCCACGCCACCACCGGGCTGGAGGACAGGCCCGAAGGGCTGGGGCAGGCAGAGGGGCCTGGCTGGTGGGGCGGGCTTGTCACGCTTCCGTCTAGGCACAGAGGAGGCACCCACGGGGCATCAGGCAGAGTCACGAAGGCCGACGAAGGCCAGCCTGTCAGAAAAACCCCTGCACTCCTGGGCGGGACGAGGTGGGTGACCCAGAAGGGGGTTGAGGGGGGAGGGGAGCGACACCCACGTGGCTGCAGAACCAAGGACGTCACCCAGAGTGGAGGGAGAGGAGGGACAGGGCCAAACCCCCACAGGCCACCCTGGAGGGGTACAAACTCTTGGCGGCTGGGAGCCAGGAGCCGTTGTATGAACACGTGACAAGTGGCTGTCAGATGACCTCCTGCCACCGCACCCACAGGGTCCCTCCTGTGCAGTGCGCAGAAAGCACTAGTGTACAGTTTCCACGGAGCCTGGAGGGCCATCACATGCCCCCGCCCGAGACCCCATGCGCTGGCCAGGGCCAGGACCACCCCTCCCCCCTGAGGAAGTGGGGCTGGGGAGGGGTGTCCATCTCTCCCTATCGGGTTGGGACAGGCCCACGCAGCAGCCTGGAGACAAAACCAAGTGCCGCCCGCAGCTCAAGGAGAAGGAGGGATGCAGCAGACTCCAAGGAGCAAGACAGAGAGACATCCAGAACCAAGAGAGACTCTGCTCACGGAGTCCCTCGGGTCTCGGCAGGCAAGAGGCGGGGACGTGCCGCACAATAGGGAGCCTAGGCATTTGCTAAAACTTAAACAAGTTCCCCAACCGGTGCCTGCCGGGAGGAACCGGGGAAACCTCTATCCAGACCTCTGCCCGCGGCCCCCAGCACCGGATTAACAACTCATGTAAAGTAGATGCCAGAAAAGCACTCGTAAAACTTGATGTTTGGGCAATAAAGACGCTGAGGAAATGCCTCCCAGTCCTGTGCGCACTGTTCTGCTCGCTGGAGGGCAGCGCTGTCTGTGACCGTGAGCCTCGCAGGCGAGTCCTGGCCTGCACACCCGCTGTGCCACCGACTTGAATGGAAACAGAATATTCTCAGATGTGGGACGTTCGTGCGAGGCTGCCTCCCGCCCTCCCAGGCTGTAACAAGCTGTCAGCTTGCTGAAGGGGACAGATTTCTCAGCAACAGCCAGGAATGCAGCCCACGGCCGGCTCCTTCTCCACGCAGCCGTGGCCCCGGGCGGCTGCCGCTGCCCGGGTGGCCAGGACAGCGTCTGGGAGACTGCACAGAAGGGCAGTGGCAGAGGTGCCACCACCAGAATCAACCCCCTTCCCTCTGAAGGCTTCCCGACGGTCCGCACCTGGAGTACGCTGGATTGGGCCAGACCTCCAGCGAGCACACCCAGTCCTCTTCCTTTGTCAAGCCCCTCCCTGGTCCCCAAGGAGCCTGCTACGCTCTCAGCTGGACCCTCCGTCCCCTCACTGTCCCCATGCAGAGGCGGGCCTTGCACAGAGTGAAGCCTAAAGGCGGTGACAAGAAAGTAGGGAAGGCGAATGCACTTCCAAGTACAGGGGCAGGGCCCAGGGTTGGGGCGAGCTTTTGGCCGGAAGGGGAGTGTGGGGGGCCGTGGGCTCCGTGTACTCTGTGGGTGACTCGCGAACAGGTTAGAATGTTCTCTCGTATGACTCAAATGTAGTTTGAGGTTTAAGTAAACAGAGTCAACAAGATGAGACAACACTCTTTCAGGCTGCCCTCGTTCAGGGGCCAGGCCAGGCTGGTCACTGCAGGCAGGACGGGCCACCCTTGGGACCTCTCCCCTGACTGGGGCTGATCCCATCTCTAACAGCCTCTGGCCTAGAGTCACCAAGGACAAAGGCCGGGCCTGCGCCCCACAGAGGCCTCCTGGTGCACTCCCAGGCCTGGCTCTGCCCTTGCTGGTGCAGGACATGCACGAGGCAGGAGCCCCAGCCTCCCTGGAACTGTGTTGACTGGAGACTTGCCCAGGGCTGTCACCAAGGGACCAGAGGCCCACACACAGGGCTGCGTCTGAGTCTGAACCCAGCAGCCACAAGCTCGGCCGTGCGGCTCCCACAAGAGGCAGCTAGAGCCTGGCCTGTGGTGGCACAGTGGATGAAGCGTTAACCTGGAACGCTAAGGTCGCTGGTTCGAAGCCCCAGGCTTGCCCGGTCAAGGCATGTATGGGAGTTGATGCTTCCTGCTCCTCCCCCCTTCTCTCTCTCTCTCTCTCTCCTCACTAAAATAAAATAAAAGAGTTTTTTTATGTTTTTTTTTAAAAAGAGGCAGCCAGAGTGACCGCCGAGGGGCACAAGGAGACCCAGAGAAGCAGGTCGCCAGGGGTCGGGGTGGATGTGGACTGAAGGGCTGCCCCTCGAGGAGGGTCCGAGAGCGTCCCCAGCGCTTCCTGAGAGTGTGAGGAACCTGAAACTAACTCTGCCAGTTACAATGGCTGGAAGGGGTCACTGCGCTGCAGAAGGGTCCCACCTGAGGCCTTCAACACACGCCCAACACACCCAGGGCACTTCAAATCTCCAGCCCTGAGCCCCTGAGCGCTGCAGGAAGCAGAAAAGACTCTTTTACCTAAGGAACACCTGTTGGGTTTCTTTGCCTGAGAAATGAGGAACAAAATTAAAGTTGACAGCCTCTTCCCCCTAAAATAAAGGTCTTATAGAAAAGCCAAAGAAAGAAGATACTTTGTAAAAGTCGCTCACACTGTAACAACTATGTTCAAGAACTACCAGGGCAGACGGTAGCCAAGACCCACACAGCCGACCTGGGACAGACACGGGAACACCCACCCCGGGTTCACGGAACCGACGCTGCCTGGGGAGAGCTGGAGCCCAGCGGGCAGCAGCCGGGGCCCTGACCCGCCCGACAGCCCCCCTCACAACCGGGAAGGGTGGTGGGGCTCTTCCTGTCCTTGCACCGAGGATGGGGTGCGACGGACCCAGGGTCTGAAACGCTCCAGGTCGCTGCCATCATCCTGCTGTAGTGTCTCCAGGTCTCGCTCGGAGGGACAGGACAGTGAATCCACAGGCCCTGGGCCACTGGAGCAGGTCACGTGAGCCACAGGCTCTGGGACAGACAGGCCTGATCAACAACGGCACGTTCCAGACGACCAGGATGCAGAGGAGTGGGTGTGGGGCGCCCCGGGGATCCTGCCTTCCCTCCCAAGACGCCCCGGGCCTCTGCGGGGCACTAAGTGGCTTCGCGAATCCTCCCAGAAACCCTTCACGTCTGCGGAGGCAAAGAAACACATTGCACCTCACCCCCGTCTTCAAACACACCTTGTTTTACCACCGAAGAGACTCCCTTCAAGAACGTGAAGTGTCCTGGGCGTGTCATCAGCTGTGCCCTGTCCCGCTGACTGGACACATCCTAAGTTCTCTCCCTGCCTCCCACCCGTGGACGTTCGTTCGGGTTGTTTTCCACCTTTCGCTAAAGCCAACAGCACTGCCGGCAAGAACTCTGCACAAACCTGTGGACGGGCCTTGTTTCTGAACCAGTCCTGGGGGTGGGGACGTAGGGTTTCTGATCTGCTGACGCGGCCAGCCGGTCCTGGGCGACAGGGCCTGTCCCCTCCTCCACTAACACGGTGTGGTCGTTGCCGGGGTGGGGGGCTGCCCCTACCTTCACGCTGAAGGTCACAAGATGCCGTAAACATCACACTCAGCCTGACCTGTGGTGGCGCAGTGAATAAAGCGTCAACCTGGAAACGCTGAGGTTGCCGGTTCAAAACCCTGGGCTTGCCTGGTCAAGGCACATATGGGAGTTGATGCTTCCTGTCCTCCCCCCTTCTCTCTCTCTCTCTCTTCCCTCTCTATAATGAATAAATAAAATCTTTAAAAAAAAATCACACTCAGAGCGCGTGCGTGTGACCAGCGCCCACACTGAGACATCAGCCCCGCCCAGAAGCCCTGGAGCCCACGGCTCACTGCCCTGCAGGGCGGGCACCACCTCAACTCCTGCCAGAGTGGGCCAGCGCCTGCTTGGGCGCTTTCTAGGAACAGAACTGCTCTCCGTGCGGTCTGGGCCGGGCTTTTCCTACAGGTGAGGCCGACTAGTTTCTGCTGGGCCTCAGGGGTCAGCTGCAGCCCGCATCCAGTGCCGTCGGGCTTCGTGCCTGTTTGAACGGGGCCTTTGCTCTCGTCCTTGCTGCGGTGCAGGCTGCCAATACAGTCAGACTCATGTCTGTGGCATGACTCACAGACTTCTTAGTTTGTCATTTTTTTATAGACAACTTTAAAAAACTCACAGGAATATAAACTGAAAACAATAGTAGCCTGGCCTGTGGTGGTGCAGTGAAGAGAGCGTCGCCCTGGAATGCCAAGGTCGCCAGTTTAAGACTCTGGGCTGGCCCAGTCAAGGCACATACGGGAAGCAACTATGAGTTGATGCTTCCTACTCCTCTCCCCCTGCCTTTCTCTCTCTCTCCTCTCTCTAAAATCAATTTTTAAAAGATCTTTTAAAAAAACAATAGTAAGTATTCATCAACAGATGAGCAAACAAAACTGGTCTTTCCATATGATGAAATAACCAGGAAAAGGAGACTCTAACGCAGGCTACGACATGGAGACATGCTCAGTGAAATAAGCCAGTCACAGAAGGATAAACATGATGTCACTCCGCTTCTATGAGGTCCCTAGGAGTCAAGTTCGTAAGGCCAGGGAGTGGAGGGTGGTCGGCAGACGCTGGGGGGAGGAAACGGGAGGTACTTGCTAGTGCAGGTGGAGTTTCTTTTGGAGACAATGAGAATGTTCTGGGAGTGGATAGTGCTGATGGGTACACAAGACTTAATGTCACTGAACTGCACACTTATGAATGGTAACTGTGACATTACAGGTAATTCACCACAACAAAGCTTAGAAAGAGTTGAACCCGTCAGCAGAGACATGGGGGAAGTCGGGGTTCCTGGCATTTCTGAGAATGATGGCGGACTGCCCAACGTGAGGCCCCTCGGGCTGACAGAGTGACAGCGGTTGGTGATCAGCAGGGAAAAGGACCCCTGTGGACGCTGGCCCCGAGGAATGCCATCACAGGCAGAACAAGCACATCCTCACCTTGGATGGCTCTGACCACATACAGAGAAGGGTCAGGGCTCAGCCCTCTGCCCCATATCCTGCTTCCTGGAGGTCAGTGTCAGTGCCTCCGCCAGTCGGACAGGGCACTGTGGGTCCTGGCGGGGCGTCAGGGGGTAGTGAAACAGCCACCCACTCGCAGGATGACCTCGACAATCCCCCAGCCTCACAAAGCAGGGCTGCCTCACTGCAGACAGGGGCAGCACCGCCACAACGGGAGTGTCGGTGACAGCGTGGGCCTGATGTTACCACCCGGAGGCGACGGCAGCGCTGGGAGGCAGGGACAACGGCTGTGACTTTACAGACAGGAAACTCAGCTCAGAGACGGAAGTGACTCACACGCTCAAAGTCACAGAGCCGGTTAGAGGCCAGATGTGAGCCCAGGTCAGGGGATCTGAGGACTTCAGCAGGATGCCAAACGGACCAAAGCCAGCTGTTGTCGCTCTGTGTAGGGAACCCAACGAGAACCGGCGTGCTGACGCCAGCCTTACCCAGCCCCAGACGGCACAAGGCCTCGCAGGAGACTTTCAGGAGTGGGAGAGTCAAAGGAAATCGAAAAAGCTGTGAAATGTCCTCGAAAAGGCTCTCCGCACGCAATGCAATGTTGGGGGAAGCAGACAGCAGAGGAGGGGCTCGCAGCCAGGACAGAGAGAAAGAACTGCGGAGCAGCTCCACGACAGTGGACATAGGGTCCAGCGCTGCAGGCTGACCAGGGCCAGGGGGCCCCTTGGTGTGTCGGCCCAGCAGGGTGGCCATATGTTAGTAATGTGGCCAGGACAGGACTCAGGGCTGGTAGGAAAGACAGGAGATGAAAAGGAGAGGATAGCTCTGTCCCTGGGCAGGGTGTCCCTGAAACCATGGCAGAGGGGAAAGCAAACACCTCAACCCAGTAAACGTGGGTGCAGGGCCTCCGGCACCCACAAGGAGTCACTGAAACCAGGGAAGAGACGGAGGCAAACACCCCAACCCAGTAAACGTGGGTGCAGGGCCTCCGGCACCCACAAGGAGTCGTTGCTCTACACCGCACTGTCCCAAACTCTGACTCGGACCCATCACGAGGCACCCAGAGGGCTCGCAGGGGGAGAGGATGAAGAAAAAAGCCACTCTGAGACCGTGCGCAGGCCAACCGGCATGAGTTCAGAGAAAGGGTCAAACTTGAAAGAGCAAAGTCAAGACATGGAAGACAAAGAGAACTGAGTGCTGGTCAGGACTCTGTGCTCAGTGCTGGACACACCCTCCCACGCTGACAATGATCTCCAGGCTTGTCTCGAACTCGCCTTACAACTGAGGAAGCAGACACCTGAGGCCAGTGCTTCTGAGAGGCGGGGACCCAAAGCCAGGTCCTGGCAGGACGCAGCTGCAGGCCCCGGCGATAAGCAATGACTGTCGGCCCGGCTGAGACCGGCCACCTGCCCCAGTGACAGCACTGCGGAGTTACCACTGAATCACGGGAAGGAAGCAAGTGAGCAGGCCGGTGAGGGACAGACCAGTCAGGCACCAGTGCTTCCTGCCCCCGAATCATTCTCTGAGCCCGAGGCAGGCTTAGGGGTGAGGAAGGAGAAAGGCATTAGAAGAAGGGACCACGAAGCCCAGCGTCTTGCTCTCGGGGCTCTCCACGTGGCCGCCGCAGGCCAGGAGAAAGCAGACCGGGGTGGAGTGCCTGCCGGTTACCGTGAGCCACGGCGCCATCTGCTGGGCACTCGCAGGAGAGCAGCGGGACCTCACTGCGCAGCGGCGGAGGCCTTAAGGGGCGGGGCAGCAGAAGCTAGATGGGGGCCCAGACCCACGGCAGGGACTGCGCCACAGAGAAGCACGGGCAGCCGAGACCACCAGGAAGATGTCCACGCAGATGTCCACCAAGAGGCCTCTCACATCCGTCTCCAGGGCTGCGCTTCAGCCCTGCCACTGGCAGCGGGCTGGAGGAGAACGGCTATCAGCAGACCCAGATCTGAACAGACCTGCTGAGCACAGACTGCAGCCCACGAGCTCCATCAGCACGGCCCCTGGAGGCTGCGGGTGCCCTGCTCCCCTCCGTCTGGGTCCCGGCAACACTGATCGTTCACCTCACAGGGCTTTCACGAGGTCTGAATAACAGAGGCAAACACAGTGCTTACAGGGACACTACTCGGTGAAGAGCAAGCCAGGCGCTGGCCCGGTAGCTCCGCTGGCTAGAGTGTCCTCCCAATACACATGGGCTGCAGGTTCAATCCCCGTCAGGGCACATATGAGAATCAACAAACGAGTGCATAAATAAGTGGAACAAAGTGACATCTCTCTCCCTCTCTGCCCCTTCTTCTCTCTCTCTCAAATCAGTACAGCCTGACCAGGCGGTGGCGCAGTGGATAGATAGAGCGTCGAACTGGGACATGGAGGACCCAGGTTAGAAACCCCGAGGTCGCTAGCTTGAGCCCAAGGTCACTGGCTTGAGCAAGGGGTTACTCGGTCTGCTGTAGCCCCCCAGTCAAGGCACATATGAGAAAGCAATCAATGAACAATGAAGGAGCTGCAACAAAGAATTGATGCTTCTCCTCTCTCCCTTCCTATTTCTTTTCTTTTTTTTAATTTTAGAGAGAGGGAGAGACAGAGAGACAGAGAGAGAGGAGAGACAGAGAGAGAGAAGGGGGGAGGAGCTGGAAGCATCCACTCCCATATGTGCCTTGACCAGGCAAGCCCAGGGTTTCGAACCGGCGACCTCAGCATTTCCAGGTCGACGCTTTATCCACTGCGCCACCACAGGTCAGCCTTCCTGTCTATTTCTATCTGTCCTTCTCTATCTCTCTCACTTAAAAAAAAATCATCTGTAGCTTTATTTATTGACACAAAAAATCCATGATGCAGCATTAAATAAAAAAGCTCATGACAGAAACCGCAAGAGAGCTCCATCCACCCCCGTCTGCCGGCCACAGGGAGCGCCAGTCAGCGGAACTGTAGGGACCTTCACTTAAAAACGACTTGACACATAGTCTAAATTTTTAGAAAGATTATCAACACATATTATTTTTACAACCAGGGAGGGGAAAACCTTAGCTAGGATCTCTCCTGGGAAATTCAGTAGCAAACTGACAAAGACAACAGACCAACATGAGGTCTGCCCACTGGGCCACCAGGGCCTGTGACTCTGGAGACCTGACTGACGGCTATTCTCAGAAATTTGAGAATGCCTGACCTGTGGTGGCGCAGTGGATAAAGCGTTGACCTGGAAATGCTGAGGTCGACGGTTTGAAACCCTGGGCTTGCCTGGTCAAGGCACATATGGGAGTTGATGCTTCCAGCTCCTCCCCTCTGTCTCTCTCTCCTCTCCTCTCTCTCTCTCTCTCTCTCTCTAAAAAAATGAATAAATAAAATAAAATAAAATAAAAAGAAATGTGAGAACAGCGGGGCTCCTCCCTATCCCCTCCCCAGCAGGGACACCAAGCTGGAGGGGGAGCTGCAACCCTCCCGGCAGCTGTGCTGAAACGAGGGAGTTCACAATCAACCTTCTAGCAGGGCATTTCCTCAGGAGAAGTCTGAGCGCTTCGCTCCCCAGACAACCTGCCCGAGTCAAGTTCTCTCCAGGCAGCACTCCACCTGACGGGCATCCACATTCTGGGTGCCCACGTGAGTCCCAGCCCCAACAGCAGGAAGGCCGCCCTCACCAGGGGAAGCTGGGCCCTGGTGTGTGGGGTCAGCACCCTCTACCAAGTCCCCAACAGAGTGCATGGAGGGAAAACTCGGGCGACCACAGGGGGCAAGGAAGGGAAACCCAGCCCCCCAATCAACAAATTTAATAAATCAGTAAATAGAAGAGCGAGAGCTGAATGAACTGCTAAGAAGTGGCTCCCAGCTGGACGGGAGATACCACAGTGGACAGAGCAGCAGCCCGGAACGCTGAGGTGCAGGTTCGAGCACAGCCTTGTCCACACAACCCCAAAGCCATGGCCTTGAGCCCGTGGTCACCATCTTGAGTCCAAGGTCACCAGTCTAATCCCCAGTCAAGGGATGTGTGAGAGGCAAGCAAGGCACAGTGAAGGGAGCAGCGAGCGCATCTTCCCCCTCCCTGCAATGGAGTGGCTCCCGAGACGCATTCTCCAGTGAAAAGGCAAAGTGGGTGGGAGGAAACACTCGTGTGCGCGCTCCTCTGTGCAAGACACACAGAAAAGACAACCACGACTGGTGACACTGGTGGCTCCAGGGTGGAAGGGGGTGAAGGGAGAGCGGGAGGGGAGGGGCAGACTTCTCCAAGCACCCCTTTTACAAGGTGACCCAGAGCCACAGAAAAACGTCTCACACCAAAAACAACAATAAACCCGCAGGTCATGGGGTAAATGGAACACGGAGTGACTGTGCTTCCGGTGAGGAGCGTGACCACCCTGGGGGAGGCGGGCGGGTGGCGAGGGGAACCCTGAGCATGTAGGGAAGCGGCCGCTGCCTGGGCCCCGTGAGGCGAAGACAAAGCGCGCGCACCAACACGGCCCTCCAGACTGGCCTCCCACAGCGCGGCGGGTCCGCGATGCCGACACTGTCCCACGCGTCCACTGGGACTGAACAGACCAACAAACGCGCCGTGGGGAACAGGGCTGGGCTGGTCACTGTCGGGGGAAGAAGCAACACGTCAGGAAGGGGCTGGCTACGCGGAGCCCCGTGACGCCAGGCTGGGACTGGACGGGTCTGTGTGAACTCGTTTCCAGTCTAAACGCAAATGGATGACACAGCAGTGATCACACGCGTGTATGCGGTACGCCAGTCAGTTTCCCGCTCCGTCCAGAGGCTCCAGGGCGATGACACCCCACCAGCAGTGAGCGCACCGAACGCCCGGATCAGGTTTCTAATACTGCTCACCCCTACAAAGAACCCGTGTCTTCTTAGAGAAATGGCTGATTTAGGGCCGGGGTAGAGAAAACACAAGATGAGCCTGGAATGTCTGGTAGCAACAGGACAAGTTGAAAGTGCTCAAAAAAACAAAACAAACGAAGGGCACATTGCAAAGGCACAGGACCCAACCTGAAAGAACAGCCCGCGGCCGCATCTGGCACCATCTGAGTGACAAGAGAGTGGTGAGAGCAGTGGACTGAAACCCATAGAGCATGTAAGTATCAACAAGCCCGTCTGATACAAGGAAGTATGAGTGAGTGAATAAAGAAAGAGGAGGAGGACGGCCTTTCTCGCAGAAGAGCTTCCGTGAACAAACGCAGAAGGAATGAAGGAGACAGAAGACCAACACCGGACAAACGTCCACATCTGGTTATCAGACCCCTTGATGAGTGCTAGTCCTGGTGGGCACGGTCTGACGGGGAACGGGGCGTCTGCAGACTCGTGAAGCGTCTCCCCCCAGGGTGTTCATTAGTCAGAGGGAACAACAGTGACTTCATAGCAGAGACACCCAGCAGACGCCGCCCTAACCAAGCGATCAAGGTTAACCTCACCAGCGATAAGACGGGAGGACGCCGTGTCCCTGAAACGCCACAGCGACAAGGACCTCCGTGGTTTTTCCGGCCAAAAAAAGAAAAACATACAAATCCAAACTGATGGGCATTCTACCAAAAACCCAGGCAGAGAGCTTCCAAAGTGGCAAGGTCATGAGACCAGGAAGGACCAAGGACAATCACGGGCTGCAGACGAAGGAGATGAGGCCACTGAGCCTGACAACAGTTCTGCACGGATCCTGGGACAGGGGCCTGCTGGGGACACCGAGGCCATTCTGAGGTCCACGGTGGTGAACTGGCTGCCCTGCACGGGCCACCTGTTTTCGTGACCGCACTATGGGAACCATGAGTGACAGGTTGGGAAGCTGGGAGGTGAGAATACTTTTGCCCTTGGGGGTAGGGAGGCCTCAACTGGAGAAAGTTAACCATGTGGCAGAGACCGACCAGGGAGATGAGGGCCTGCTGTGAATGGAAACCAACCTGTTCTCCCCCCATCTCTGCCCAGCGTTTAATTCCAGGAAATAACTGCGGGGTGTGCCATGAAGCCCGAGGGAAGAACGGTGACCCCTCCGGGGGCAGGTCACCGGGGTGGGGCTGCTGCCCGGCCTGCTGGCACCCAAGGTCCCGCCCGGCTGCGCCCACTCACCTCCGGAGGAGTGTCTGCTGCAGGCTCTTGCAGGTGGCGAGGGACTCCCCGGTGAACAGGTGGCACACGACAACGTGCAGGCAGCGGGCCATGAAGGCCAGCACGGCCTCGGGCTGGAGCGTGCCGCTGCGGGAGACCAGGCACAGGCGCTGCAGCGCGGAGCACTGGCTCAGCGCCTGGAAGAACTGGGCGTTGGCGCTGAAGTAGGGCTGCTCCAGCCTGTGGGGAGAGAGGGCGGCGTGAGCCTGCGGGAGGGCCAGCCACGCGCGCTGCTGGTGGACCTACGGGCGCACTGTTGAGCGCACGAGGGCCCTCCCGAGCGAGCAGCCAGGCCTTGCCGCCAGTGCTGGCCAGGCTGCAGACCAGTTGTGGGGACAGTGACACAGGCCAGGGTAACACAGTTCTCTTCCCTCGACAGTCTGAGTGTCCCGAGGCCAGCCAAACAAATCCATCTAGCCACCCCCCAACTCCTCCACCCAAGGTCCAAGCACTGTGCAAATCACCCCCTATAAAAACTGTGTCAGACTCAGGACCATGTCTCCCCAGGCCAAGGCAGTGCCCCCAGAACAGACACGCCCCTGGGGGGCCGAGGCACGGCCTCCATCTGCCTGCAACACCTGCGAGGAGCCCACAGGCCTGCGTCTCAGCCTAAACGGATGAGGCCAGGTTGGTGATGTCCTGGGACGCCTTGGAAAGGCGGTCTGCAGCTGTGAGCTCTCACAAATGGAGGAAGTCTCCCAGGATGAGCAGGAAATGCCCACGCCCACCCGCGGAAGGCAGTAGGCCCATGCTGGGGACAGGGTGCCCCTGTCCAGCCCCGCCCCAAGTCCCCAGCTGGAGGGAGAGCCCAGTGCTCTCGATGCAGCAAGGCACAGAAAGAGGCTGAGCCACCCGGGGTGCAGACGAGGAAGGAGCCCCTCCAGGCCCCAAACCCAAACAAGGGCTGCAGGGGGTTCACGCCACCGTCGCCCTGACACCCAGGGACACTGAGTCACAGCAAGGGAAGGGACTTTAAAATGGGGTCTGTGAGAACAAAAGGCAGATCCTGGTCATCCGGAGCAGGCGTCCAACAGAGGCTCCTGTGCCAATGGGCCGTCTATCCTCAGCCGTCCTGTCTGGGAGTCACCGGGTAACCGAAAGGCAGCCAGTGAGACTGGGTTTGAGTTTTGTTTTAATAAAATGTAAGTAGAGCCTGGCCTGTGCTGGTGCAGTGGAGAGAGCACTGACCTGTAACGCTGAGGTTACCAGTTCGAAACCCTGGGTTTGCCCCGTCAAGGCACATACAACAAGCAAGCAATTCACAGCTGGAGTGAAGCAACTACTTCTCATCTTGCCTCATCCCCCAGTAAAAATCAATAAAAATCTTTTTTTAAAAATGTAATAAGAGCCTGACCGGGCAGTGGCGCAGTGGATAGAGCATCGGACTGGGATGCAGAGGACCCAGGTTCGAGACCAAGGTCACTGGCTTGAGCAAGGGGTTAGTTGGTCTGCTGAAGGCCCACGGTCAAGGCACATTGAGAAAGCAATCAATGGAGCCTGACCTGTGGTGGTGCAGTGGGATAAAGCGTCGACCTGGAACACTGAGGTCGCTGGTTCGGAACCTCGGGCTTGCCCGGTCAAGGCACATGTGGGAGTCGAGGCTTCCTGCTCCTCCCCCTTCTCTCTCTCTCTGTCTCTCTCTCTCACTCCTCTCTCTCTAAAAAATCAATAAATAAAATATTTAAAAAAAAAGAAAGCAATCAATGAACAACTAAGGTGTCCCAACGAAAAACTAATGACTGATGCTTCTCATCTCTCTCCATTCCTGTCTGTCCCTATCTATCCCTCTCTCTGACTCTCTGTCTCTGTAAAAAAAAAAAATGTAATAAGAGCCTGACTGGTGGTGGCACAGTGGATAGAGCGTTGACCTGGGATGATGAGGTACCAGGTTCAAAACCCCAAGGTTGCTGGCTTGAAGCTCCAAGTTGCTGGCTTGAGCAAGGGGTCACTGGCTTGGCTGGAGACCCGGTCAAGGCACATATGAGAAAGTAATCAATGAACAACTAAAGCAACACAACAAGTTGATGCTTACTTAGCCATCTCTTTCTAGCAAAAAAATAATAATAATAAGTAGAAATTCTAGTAAGCTCCTGACACTAAGATTGTGGTGGGGAAACACAGGTCCTTCTGGGGTACAATTCTGAAAAGTCACACATTCCCTCCCTGCAAGCACTCCGGCATGCAGGAAGGATGCCCCCCGCAGGGCTGCCTGGCACGGACACCAGGGAAAGAACCGCCTGGGTGGCCACAGTCATCAGTGAGATGTCACACATGCACATGTGGAGCACAGGCCTGTCCCTGGACTCCAGGGAATGAAGTTCACCCCGAATGAACCGGGGATTTGGAGCCATGAGCGAGAGCAGCCCTTCTGAGATGCACACTCGCCCCAACACAAGGGAAGACAGTGACCCAGGTCCATGGAGCCCTGAGAGGAAGCCAGTGTTGTCCCCACTATGGCCACGAGCCTTTTTTCTCAAGGAAATACTTGGACACACTATTTGATTCTTTTACAAATTTTGAAAAACCCCCAAGGTAAACATCTCTTTGCAGACCTGTGTAGGAAGTCTGAGCCGCGAGGTCACCTGACTGAAGCTGCCTGGCAGGTTGAACGCAGGCCTGGCACGCAGGCCAGGGGCAGGGACAGGCCTGCGCCTCGGTCACTAGGTGGCGACGCAGGTCTGAGGACCTCATTGCAAGCTCCTGGGTTACAGCCCAGCAGGCGGAGCGCCAGGGAGTGTGATCTGTGCGTACACACTTTAAAATGCGTTTTCAAGTAGCCAGCTGCTTCCAGATTCTCCCACACTGAAAAAAGCCACCTGTCACAGGTGGGGGGGGGGGGCAGGCCTGGGGGAGTGCCCTGTCCTCTCCAGCTGTCTGGGCAGGTAGGGCTCGCATAAGCACCCTTCCCTTCTCCTGGATGGGCTGGCAGATGGATGTGGTGAGTGACCTGCAGGGTATATGGTTAGGGCAGAAGGTGAGGAAGAGGCATCCCTGTGACGGGCTTCAGCGGCACTTCTCCCTCCCAGCTGTGCCTCGGCCTCCCGACCAGTAAGGATCTAGGCTGCAACCCCACTCCCAGAGGGTGCTTGGGTCCCTGAGGCTCTGCGGCTGCCCCTCACCTGCCCAGCTTGGGTCCCTGAGGCTCTGCGGCTGCCCCTCACCTGCCCAGCCAGCCCTCAGCCCCCCCCCAGTGGACAGGCCCCCAGGGAGGTCCTGTGACAGCCGCCTGGGCCTGGCTCCAACCCCCCAGTGGACAGGCCCCCAGGGAGGTCCTGTGACAGCCGCCAGGGCCTGGCTCCAAAAGGCTCTCCTGCTTCGAGCCAGACGCTTCCCTGGCTCCAGGTCACAGGCAGCCTAGGGTGACGCAGGGTAACGCTCCCCCTCCCTGCTCTACAAGGCAGGGCCTCATCAGCCTCAGGAAAGAAGGTGCCCTCCCCTGTCCGACTTGTCATCCTCTCGCAGGCTGCTGAGAACTGCAGCCAGCCAGGCCCCAGGAGGAACGATGTGTCCCCACACCGCCTCGGCGCAGAGGCAGCCCCCGCCCAGGGCCCCCGCTGGCACACTTCTCGAGCGCACGAGCCTCGCTGGTGGGGCCGGGCCAGCCGGCCTGGGAGCCCGAGGGCTGCCACCTTGGGCATGTCCATGAGGAAGTGCAGGAGCTGCCCGCGAGCCAGTCTCTGCCGAGCACAGAACACCACCCCCTTTCTGCAGCTCCTGCCCACGTGGCGGGCACCACCTGCTCCTTCCGCTCCAGCCTCCCCGAGGAAGAGAGGGATCCAGAGGAATGGGGCCACTTGGCCGCGCTCGGGAAGAACCGGTGTTTGTTCTGAACAGGCAGTACCGGCCCGGTCAGACAGCGTGCACAGAGAGGCCTTTATGAGCTGTGGTAGGTTCTCAGGCAGCCTACAAAACCCATCTACCCGAGTCCTGCAGCCCTCCCGAGCCACACAGCTCACTGTGTGCAGGACCCTGCTCCCGGGGAAGACCCCAGCCACAAGGATCTCACCCCAGGCCCCAGGAGCCACTTGTTGCATTACCCTGTTCAATGCTCAATGGCCTAGAAGCAAAAAACACTCCAATCTACCCACAGACCAGCTGTGTCCTGCAAACAAGATCATTAACCCTCTGGGACTCACTTTCCTCATCTGCAAAATGGGTCAATAATGCCTAGGCTCCTGGGGTTGCTGAAAAGGGGCTGATACCTGTACGCACAGGAAAGGCACCCTGATGCTAACCAAATGGTTGGACTGCCATACAGTGAAAAAAAAGTACAGGGTTTAGTGGGTTAACAACAAAGCAGAAAATAACAAAAATGGCAAAAGTGACAGCTTCAGAAATCCGGTAATGCCTTGGTCTGAAGCTCTGTTAGTTAAAAGTCCAATGCTCACTGGACTCCCCAAATTAAGGAACACCCAGCTCCAGATCACGAGACTCCACTGGGGCAGTTTCCTCTCTGAAATGCGTCTGGACCCACTTGCAACTTCACGTTCCACAAGGCCCTCTGACCACACACTCAGTGCTCCTTGCAGAGGGCCCGAAACGTGACAGTGACGGCCCTGGGAGGGACCTGGTGGGAGGCGGCCCACACAGAGACCAGCCAGTCAGGAAAGGGAGCTGGCGCACGGAGGCTGCTGCGAGAGGTGGGCGAGGGGGCGGCGTCCTCACTCCTCAGAGGTCAGAAAGCCCAGGCCGGCCCTGCAACGGGGCAGTGAGGGGCCCAACTGCTGTGGTCAGAGCCCCTCCTCGTTCCTGGCAGGCCAGGGGTACCCCACGCCGACGCGGCAGGAGAGGACCCCAGCCAGAGGAACTTACAGGGAGGCCCTGACTTGGGCCATGATGCAGAGGTGAGTGGGGCGGGGGACCCAGAGCAGGACAGGAAGAGCCAGCCCGCAGCCCTCACTCCTGCTGGGCACCCCTGCACCCAGAGCAGGACAGGAAGAGCCAGCCCGCAGCCCTCACTCCTGCTGGGCACCCCTGCACCCAGAGCAGGACAGGAAGAGCCGGCCCGCAGCCCTCACTCCTGCCGGGCACCCCTGCACCCAGAGCAGGACAGGAAGAGCCAGCCCTCACTCCTGCTGGGCACCCCTGCACCCAGAGCAGGACAGGAAGAGCCAGCCCGCAGCCCTCACTCCTGCTGGGCACCCCTGCACCCAGAGCAGGACAGGAAGAGCCAGCCCGCAGCCCTCACTCCTGCCGGGCACCCCTGCACCCAGAGCAGGACAGGAAGAGCCAGCCCGCAGCCCTCACTCCTGCCGGGCACCCCTGCACCCAGAGCAGGACAGGAAGAGCCGGCCCGCAGCCCTCACTCCTGCTGGGCACCCCTGCACCCAGAGCAGGACAGGAAGAGCCGGCCCGCAGCCCTCACTCCTGCTGGGCACCCCTGCACCCAGAGCAGGCAGGGGGTCCGAAAGGGCCCTGGAGTGGGAACAGCGACTCTGCCTCGCGCACACTCTCAACGGTCTCTTCTTACGTCATCTCCTAGCAAGCTCCGAGAGTGGCCAGAGCCCAGTACTTGTGGACACGCAGGGCTACAACACACACACATGGCTATTGTGTGGAACAAACGAGACTTACAGTTCGCATTAGGTCGACTTTGCCTCAGATCTCTAAACCAGGGGATTCTGAGAATGGCATTCCAGTTCTCGAAGCAAGAGCTGGGATGCACAGGACACAGGATAAGTGACCGTCCCCTCCCCAGGCATGGGCTCTGCGGACGCCCAGGCTGAGAACCAGGGCAGGCTGAGCCAACACGGCAGGAAAACACTGAGGCTCACATGGCCTGCTCTGCCCTCTGGAAGGCCGGGGTCATGCTTGCCAGGCTTGGAGGAGGGGGGAGAGGGAGGGCAGCACAGAGCCTGGCAGAGAAGTCCTGGAAGGCTCCCCTCAAAGCTATCTCATTTCCTGACATGGGAAACCTTCTGGGGGGGAGTGGAGCTCTGCAAGAGATAGGACTAACTCCACTGCCCACGGCTCGATGGCCAAGATCAAACCGCAGTGGCTAGACTGACCCAGGTAAACAGTTCAGCTCCTTCCCTCGAGCTTCCACTGCCGCGTCTGTGAAATGGGAACAACGTTGTGGGATTAAACCAGGCAGGGCCTGGAACCCCTCGGCTCCAGCCCTCAGTACAAACTGAGCAATCACCATGCACCGCGGGGACAATGACACACATCTCAGTGCCCCTCTGGTCACGGCCTCTCAGACAGACCAGCTAATTTAACTGACCTATGAGCGACCACTTCCTTGCCAACCCAGAGCCCTCCTAGAGCTGAGGTCTACTGTCACCCTGCGTTCTGCATAGTTTCTGGGAAATGACGCGGTTGTTCAAGATCAGATCTGCCTGACCTGTGGTGGCGCAGTGGATAAAGCGTCGACCTGGAAATGCTGAGGTTGCTGGTTCGAAACCCTGGGCTTGCCTGGTCAAGGCACATATGGGAGTTGATGCTTCCAGCTCCTCCCCCCTTCTCTCTCTCTGTCTCTCTCTCCTTTCTCTCCCTCTCTGTCTCTCTCCTCTCTAAAAATGAATAAATAAAAAAATAAAAAAATAAGAAAAAGATCAGATCTGTCAGATGTTCAAAGGTCTCAAGGTACTGAAGGCTTGCCTTTGAAACACTGGGCTCTCACCAGAGTACCCTTCGGTCCATGGCCGGATTCAGTGGGATCCGCAGGCCACTGGCCTCTCAGGAAGAGCCTGAGGTGGGTTCTCCAAGGCCATGGGGCTTTCCCTCCTCTCGCTCTGGACTGGCCCTGCCACGCTGCCCCCAAGGGGCCTACCGTGACCTCTCGGTAGGGTGCCATCCCCTCCTCTGAGCACACCTCTCTAGCTCCTCCCTCCCAGCCCCTGCAATCCGGGTGGATGCAAAGGGACCTTTCCAAACTGAAAGTCGGACCCCTCCCCTGTGCCGGCTGAACGTGCATACACACTGCCGCTGACGGCACATCACTCAGAGAGCTGAGTCCTGAGGAAGAGGCAGGAGAATTCAGGGATCACAGCCTCCTCCCACCCGCCCCCTCTCGGCCAACTGCAGCTTCCCCCAGCCCCCGCACTCCTCCCACTGGCTCCGGCCCTGCGACCGCAGCGTCCCCGGGCCTCTGCTCTGCCCTGGGTCCCGTCATGTCACACGGTCCGCGGGCAAGCCCCCACCCAAGCCTCTCGGCTCCTGGAGGGCAGGCCTGCATCTGGTCATCTGGGCACGTGCACGGTAGGTGTGCAAACGCTTCCCAGTGAGAGGCCCCGCTCTCTTCCCCTCTGCTGCCTGCAGGCCTCCGGAGGGCAGCACCAGGCCCCTCACCTGAGGTCCTTCAGCCGCCTGCAGTGCTTCAGCATGTCCGAGAGGGCGGACATGTACACCACCTTCCCCATCATGCCCAGGTTAGCCAGCGAGAGGGACTGGAGCTGCTGGCACTGCAGGCCGATGCTGACCAGCCCGGAGCCCGTCAGAATGCTGGGCAGCTGGGCCAGCGTCAGGCTCCTCAGGAAGGCCAGCTGGCTGACGGCGGCCACCTCCGAGTCCCCCACGCTCTGTGCCCGGCTGCAGGGCGGGAGGGAGTTGCGGATGGCAGGCTCGTTGCGTGGCATGGCGGAGGAGAAGTTGGACCCGATCAGCTCGAGGCGTTCCAGGAAGGGCAGGCTCCTCAGCAGCGACCAGAACACGGAGGAGGGCTGCGGGCCCGCCGGCCCCGGGAAGGGGCCGGGACACGTCTGCACCCCAATGCGGACCTTCTTGCCAAAGCCACAGGGCACCGCATGCATGGCGGGCTGGGCGGGCTGGCGGTCGGCTCGCGGCGCCGAGTCAGCCACAGAGCAGACGGGCAAGGACAGGGAGCGCAGGTGGCGCAGCCGGGCCAGCAGCTGGCACAGGTGCTGGCCCGGGCCCTCGGAGCTGTGGTGGTGGGCAGCCGAGAGGTTGAGGTGCCGGAGGTTGCAGCAGGCCACCACCAGCGTCTCCAGGATGCCGCTGTCGATGTCGTCCTCCGCCTTGCGCAGCAGGGAGTCGGGGGACAGGCAGTGGACGCAGCCGCTGAGGTTCAGGCTCGCCAGGCTGCGGAGGTCCTTGCCGCCGTTGATGACGCGCTGGATGAGGTGGCCGCCGGACAGGGTGCAGCGACTGAAGCTGAAGTAGAAGGGGTTGTTGAATTTCATGTGCTGCAGCAGGGACGAGCCGTTGAGCCAGGACTTGGGCAGCTGCAGGGCGTCCAGCGCGACGTTGCGGGCCATGGAGTCAAGGAGGTTCTTGGTGGCCCCGCTCTCAGCGAAACTGCCGGGCACGGAGATGAGGAAGGCGTGCAGGTTCTCGGGCGTGCGGTCGCTGAGCACGGCCAGGTAGAGCCGCACCACCTCCTGGTTGATGTAGCCGGGCGCCAGGCGGGCATAGAAGACCCGCAGGTTCTGGTAGTGCGGCACGTTGCTCTGGCCCACCATGAGCTGGCCCGAGAGGATGGCGCCCTCGCGCGTGCGGTCCAGGATCTCGAAGTAGAGCAGCAGCTTCTCGAGGCTGGTGCAGCAGGGCACCACGCCGTACGAGGGCGTGAACAGCGTCTGCTTGAGCTCCCGCACCCGGCTCAGGGTGGCCTTGCACTCGCCGCTCAGCTGGCCGGCGTCGAAGCCGGGGCTCACGTCAATGGCCAGGGAGCGCAGCTGCTGCAGGGCCGACAGCATCTTGGAGAGGCGCAGGGAGGTCAGGTGGCAGCCTGAGAGGTTGACCTTCACCAGGCTGCGGCAGCGGGCCACGTGCTCGATGGTGGCGCCCGACAGCCAGTAGCAGCCGGCCATGTTGAGCTGCTGGATCTCCCGGCCGACCTCCTTGACGAGCTGCTTCACCTTGTCCTCGCTCACCTGCAGGACAGGGTGGGGCGGGGACGAGAAGGACAGAGGCTGAAGACACCGGGGGTCTCCCTCCCTGTCACCCCTCGGATCACCTCACACCCAGACCATCAGGAAGTACGAGGACCTGAGAGGCCCCACCCTCAGGCTGAGGAGGGATACAGGGAGAGCCGGCCCCTCCTCTCTCTCCCCACATGCTCACCTGAGGCCAGAAGTCAAGAGGCCCCGCCAGTGGGAATGTGAAGTGGGCCAGCTGCTGTGGAAAAGTTGGGTGGCTCCTCAAAAAGCTCATGGAGTCACCACGTGACGCCCCAGCAGTCCCACTCCTGGGGGCACGTCCACAGGACTCACACAAATACTGCACCCATGTTCACAGCAGCGTTGGCCACCGTGGCCAAAATGGGCAAGCAGCCCGTCAACATACAGATAACGAACAAAGTGGGGTCCATCCGCACAACAGAATGCTACTTAGCCACAGAAAGGAATGGAGTTCTGACACCTGCTACACATGGCTGAAACTTGGGGACACTGCTCAAAGAAGACAGCTGTAAAAGGTCACACATTTAGGATTCCATGTATGTGAAATATCCAAACAGGTAAAAATACAAACAGAAAGTAGAACAGAAGTTACCCAGGGTTGGGGAAAAGGGCAATGGAGAGTTACTGCCAAATGGCTCCAGAGTTTCCATTCAAGGTGATGGAAGTTTGGAAACAGTGGTGATGGCTGCACAGCACTGTGAGAGTATTTAACACTATGGAACTGCATGCTTAAAAATGGTCAGGGCCCTGGCCGGTTGGCTCAATGGTAGAGCGTCTGCTGGCGTGCGGAAGTCCCGGGTTCGATTCCCGGCCAGGGCACACAGGAGAGGCGCCCATCTGCTTCTCCACCCCTCCCCTTCTCCTTCCTCTCTGTCTCTCTCTTCCCTTCCTGCAGCCGAGGCTCCACTGGAGCAAAAGATGGCCCGGGCACTGGGGATGGCTCCTTGGCCTCTGCCCCAGGCGCTAGAGTGGCTCTGGTCACGACATAGCGACGCCCTGATGGGCAGAGCATCGCCCCCTGGTGGGCGTGCCAGTGGATCCTGGCCGGGCGCATGCGGGAGTCTGTCTTGACTGCCTCCCCGTTTCCAGCTTCAGAAAAATATAAAAAAAAAAAAAGGTCAGGACGGGCCTGACCTGTGGTGGTGCAGTGGATAAAGCATCGACCTGCAATGCTGAGGTCACTGGTTCAAAACCCTGGGCTTGCCTGGTCAAGGCCCATAGGGGAGTTGGTGCTTCCTGTTCCTCCCCGTTCTATCTCTTTCCTTTCTCTTTCTCTCTCTCTCTCTAAAGTGAATAAAATCTAAAAAATGAAAATTTTAAAAAAAGGTCAGGACGGTACATTTTATGTCACATGGGGTATTTTTAATCCCACGACGGAGTCCTGAGCTGGGAGCTGGCTTTGGCTGTTGCTTTCCTTCACGTCATACACATTTTCGCACCACTAGCTATTCCTCAGAAGCCGGCCTAGCCTGCTCGGGTGAGCCATGACATGCCCCACTAGGGGCTCGGCGGCCGGCTGCCCACAGCTGGTGTTCAGACAACACTGCATCGAGCATCTGTGTATGTCACGCTTGGGCATCTAACAACTTCTCTAAGGTCAATGCCCACACGTGAAAGCGCAGGTAAAGGACATGCACATTGCACACCTGCAGACCCACTCGGCCGTGGCACCATGCCAGGGCGCTGCCCCTTCCTCCACAGGAAAGAACCCTCGTGGGCAAGGGGTCTGACCTGGTGCTCCGGGGAGTGAGCCCAGCCTTCCCGGCCCTGCCCTCCCCGGGATGAGCACAGCGCGCCCCTGCGGAGCTCTGGAGCCGCCTCGCTCTGGCTTCCCAAGGCATCGCTTCCCAACTAGTAGCAACAATTAGTTGCCCCAGTCTCCTACAACTGGAGTCAAGGTCAAGGTCTCTGTTTATTTTTATCTTTTAGATCTGTCATCAACTGACTTTCAACAAAGGTTGCAAGTCAACGCAAGAGGACAGGATCACCTTTTCAAGAATGGTGTCGGAGCAACTGGATGACAAAAGTGAGCCTCACCCCTTCCCTCACACCACACAGCCAGATTCACACAACACAGATCACAAGCATAACCATTAAGAGCTAAAACTGCCTGGCCAGGCGGTGGCACAGTGGATAAAGCGTCAGACTGGGATGTGAAGGACCCAGGTTCGAAACCTCGAGGTCACCATCTTGAGCCCGGGCTCATCTGGTTTGAGCAAAGCTCACCAGCTTGGACCCAAGGTTGCTGGCTCGAGCAAGGGGTTACTCGGTCTGCTGTAGCCTCCCGGTCAAGGCACATATGAGAAAGCAATCAATGAACAACTAAGGTGTCACAACAAAAAACTGATCATTAATGCTTCTCATCTCTCTCCGTTCCTGTCTGTCTGTCCCTGTCTATCCCTCTCTCTCTCTGTCTCTGGGGAGGAAAAAAGAAAAAGAAAAGAAACTGCAATACATATACGCAATGGAATATTACTTAACAAAAAAGAATGAAATCTGGCCTTTTCTGACACTCAGATGGACCGCAAGGGCATGATGCCGAGTGGAGAAAGTCGGAGAGAGACCAATACTCTATGATCTTACTTCCCTGGATCAAGGCCCCACACCTGTTGTGGGGTCTGCAATTCCACTCCTGGGGTCCACTGCAACATAAGTCTCCCCCTTAGCCTGAGGCCCTCCCAGGACAGTGTCCCCGACACCTGCGCCCCCTCCCAGAACAGCGTCCCCGATACCTGCGCCCCCTCCCAGAACAGTGTCCCTGATACCTGTGCCCCCTCCCAGGACAGTGTCCCTGATACCTGTGCCCCCTCCCAGAACAGTGTCCCCGACACCTGCGCCCCCTCCCAGGTGGCGCGTTCCCTGCACCTCACGGCCCCTCCCAGAACAGTGTCCCTGACACCTGCGCCCCCTCCCAGAACAGTGTCCCCGACACCTGCGCCCCCTCCCAGAACAGTGTCCCCAACACCTGCGCCCCCTCCCAGGAGAGTGTCCCCGACACCTGCGCCCCCTCCCAGAACAGTGTCCCCGATACCTGCGCCCCCTCCCAGGAGAGTGTCCCCGACACCTGCGCCCCCTCCCAGAACAGTGTCCCCGACACCTGCGCCCCCTCCCAGAACAGTGTCCCCAACACCTGCGCCCCCTCCCAGGAGAGTGTCCCCGACACCTGCGCCCCCTCCCAGAACAGTGTCCCCGATACCTGCGCCCCCTCCCAGAACAGTGTCCCCGATACCTGCGCCCCCTCCCAGAACAGTGTCCCCGATACCTGCGCCCCTCCCAGAACAGTGTCCCCGACACCTGCGCCCCCTCCTAGAACAGTGTCCCTGATACCTGAGCCCCCTCCCAGAACAGTGTCCCCGATACCTGCGCCCCCTCCCAGAACAGTGTCCCCGATACCTGCGCCCCCTCCCAGAACAGTGTCCCCGATACCTGCGCCCCTCCCAGAACAGTGTCCCCGACACCTGCGCCCCTCCTAGAACAGTGTCCCTGATACCTGAGCCCCCTCCCAGAACAGTGTCCCCGACACCTGCGCCCCCTCCCAGACAGTGTCCCCGATACCTGCGCCCCCTCCCAGAACAGTGTCCCCGATACCTGAGCCCCCTCCCAGAACAGTGTCCCCGACACCTGCGCCCCCTCCCAGAACAGTGTCCCCGATACCTGCGCCCCCTCCCAGAACAGTGTCCCCGATACCTGCGCCCCTCCTAGAACAGTGTCCCCGATACCTGTGCCCCTCCTAGAACAGTGTCCCCGATACCTGCGCCCCCTCCCAGAACAGTGTCCCCGATACCTGCGCCCCCTCCCAGAACAGTGTCCCCGATACCTGCGCCCCCTCCCAGAACAGTGTCCCCGATACCTGAGCCCCCTCCCAGAACAGTGTCCCCGATACCTGCGCCCCCTCCCAGAACAGTGTCCCCGATACCTGCGCCCCCTCCCAGAACAGTGTCCCCGACACCTGCGCCCCCTCCCAGACAGTGTCCCCGATACCTGAGCCCCCTCCCAGAACAGTGTCCCCGACACCTGCGCCCCCTCCCAGAACAGTGTCCCCGATACCTGCGCCCCCTCCCAGAACAGTGTCCCCGATACCTGCGCCCCTCCCAGAACAGTGTCCCCGATACCTGTGCCCCTCCTAGAACAGTGTCCCCGATACCTGCGCCCCCTCCCAGAACAGTGTCCCCGATACCTGCGCCCCCTCCCAGAACAGTGTCCCCGATACCTGCGCCCCCTCCCAGAACAGTGTCCCCGATACCTGCGCCCCTCCCAGAACAGTGTCCCCGACACCTGCGCCCCTCCTAGAACAGTGTCCCTGATACCTGAGCCCCCTCCCAGAACAGTGTCCCCGACACCTGCGCCCCCTCCCAGAACAGTGTCCCCGACACCTGCGCCCCTCCTAGAACAGTGTCCCCGACACCTGCGCCCCCCCCAGGTGGCACGTTCCCTGCACCTCGCGGCCCCCCCAGGTGGCACGTTCCCTGCACCTGTGCCCCCTCCCCGGGGGCACGTTCCCTGCACCTCGCGGCCCCTCCCCGGGGGCACGTTCCCTGCACCTCGCGGCCCCTAGCTCTGCCACGTGGTATCTTGGAGGCTGTCCCAGTCAGGCCTCCCGTCATGAGGGACACAGAGCCCCTCTGCACAGGTGGGCGTCTCAGTGGTTCCCTATCTCCTGCCCCCACACGCGGGCCAGCGACCCACGCCCACGCCTTACCTCGTAGCTCTTCTGCAGCAGCACGGTGTGGGTCAGGCTCTTGTCCAGGCAGAGCTCGGCGAGCTTCCGGCAGGTGCGCCGGACGTTCACAACCAGGTCTGTGCTGGGGACGTGGCTCAGGATGTGCAGGAGGATCTCGTCGGAGAAGCCCAGCAGGTGGGCACTGCCCGCCATCGCAGCGGCTGCAGGGGCGGCATCGCCATCACTGGACATGTCCTGAAAACACAGGGGCACCAGATTCCCACAGGCTCCCTCAGGGCAGCCCTCAGCCTGGCCTCCCAGCCAGGGAGAAAAGACAAAAGAAGCCCTCACCGCAGTCCATGAGAAAGAAGGTACTTTTATTAAAAACCTTAGCTGCAGCCTGACCAGGCAGTTGCACAGTGGTTAGAGCGTTGGACTGGGATGCGGAGGACCCAGGTTCAAGACTCCGAGGTCGCCAGTTTGAGTGCAGGCTCATCTGACTTAAGCCTAAAGCTCACCAGCTTGGACCCAGGGTCCCTGGCTCGAGCAAGGGGTCACTCGGTCTGCTGAAGGCTCACGGTCAAGGCACATATGAGAAAGCAATCAATGAACAACTAAGACGTCACAAAGAAAAACTGATGATTGATGCTTCTCATCTCTCTCCGTTCCTGTCTGTCCCAGTCTATCCCTTTCTCTGACTCTCTCTGTCCCTGTAAAAATGTAAAAATAAACAAATAAATAAATAAAACCTTAGCTGCAGAGCAAGAACCCATGGCATTCTTTTGAAGTTCTTTTTGAGCCCTGGCCAGTGGTGCAGTGGACAGAGCGACATCCTGTAGCGCTGAGGTTGCCAGTTCAATCCCAGGGTCTTCGGCTGGATCCCGAGGGCACTGACTTAATCTCGAGGTCACCAGTTCAAGCCCCAGTCAGGGCACATAGGAGAAGCAATCAATGAATGCACAACTAAGTGGAACAATTAGTTGATGCTTTTCTCTTTCCCATCCCCCTTTTCTCTCTCTCAAATCAATGAGGGAAAAGCAAACCTCTTCTCGATTTGTACACCAGGGTCTCTCTTCCAAAACAATAGATTCAAATTGTAATTCCAAATATTTTTTGAAATTTCAGAGATTTTTCCTGCTAAAGATCTTTGGTCAGGCCCTGGCTGGTTGGTTCAGTGGTAGAGCGTTGGCCTGGCATGCAGGAGTCCGGGTTCGATTCCCAGCCAGGGCACACAGGAGAAGCGCCCATCTGCTTCTCCACCCCTCCCCCTCTCCTTCCTCTCTGTCTCTCTCTTCCCCTCCCGCAGCCAAGGCTCCATTGGAGCAAAGTTGGCTCGGGCGCTGAGGATGGCTCTGGGGCCTCTGCCTCAGGCGCTAGAATGGCTCTGGTTGCAACAGAGCAACACCCCAGATGGGCGGAGCATCGCCCCCTGGTGGGCGTGCTGGGTCGATCCCGGTCGGGGGCATGCGGGAGTCTGTCTGTCTGCCTCCCCATTTCCAGCTTCAGAAGAATACAAAAAAAAAAAAAGATCTTTGGCCTGACCAGGCGGTGGCGCAGTGGATAGAGCGTTGGACTGGGATGCAGAGGACCCAGGTTCGAGACCCCGAGGTTGCCAGGTTAAGTGCAGGCTCATCTGGTTTGAGCAAAAGCCCACCAGCTTGAACCCAAGGTCGCTGGCTCCAGCAAGGGGTTACTTAGTCTGCTGAAGGCCTGTGGTCAAGGCACATATGAGAAAGCAATCAATGAACAACTAAGGTGTTACAACTAAGGTGTTGCAACGTGCAATGGAAAACTAATGATTGATGCTTCTCATCTCTCTCCGTTCCTGTCTGTCTGTCCCTGTCTATCCCTCTCTCTCTGACTCACTCCCCATCTCTGTAAAAAATAAATTAATTTAAAAAAAAAAATCTTTGTTCAAGTCTGACACATATTAGACTCCACTTATCGTGCCTGACCTGTGGTGGCGCAGTGGATAAAGCGTCACCCTGGAAATGCTGAGGTCGCCTGTTCGAAACCCTGGGCTTGCCTGGTCAAGGTATATATGGGAGTTGATGCTTCCAGCTCCTCCCCTCCCTTCTCTCTCTCTGTCTCTCTTCTCTCTCCCTCTCTCTGTCTCTCCCTCTCCTCTCTAAAATGTATAAATAAAATGTATAAATAAAAAAAATAAAAAATAAAAAAAAAAAAAGACTCCACTTATCACCACTGTCCAAGGTTCTCCGTCTGTGAGACCTGCTGTCCCCCACTGTCCCTCAAACGTCAAGGTGTACTCTAACCTTCAGGCAGGAGAATTCTAACAGAAACAACAACAGTTGGCGGTGATAACAGGGTCTTCACCCACCAGGCGGCTGTGACGGTAGACCAGTCACTGTAGGTACACAATCCTCAGAGCCACGTGGCCCTGGCTGGGCAGCAGAGCCGGCTAGAGCATCCTCCCAAAACGCTGCAGGTTCGATCCCCAGTCAAAGAACATGCATGAAGCAACCAATAAATGTGTAACTAAGTGGAACAAATTAATATTTCTTTCTCTCTCCCTCCCTTCCTCTCTCTCTCTCTCTCAAATCAATAAAACAAAGTTAGAATTAAGAAAATAAATAAACAAAAGAAGAAGAAAAAAATAAAAAAAATAAATGAAAGAACTGTGTGGGACAGTAGCTCTTTCCAGCACTATCATTAGGACAAGTAAAACAAGAAGGACTGTCACGGAGAATGAAACTATAAAGTCCTTACAAACCAAAAACCGCACCGACTGGACCGGTGACATTTTTTAAAGGTTAAAGATAAGTAATTAATCATGGGGACCTCATAATTTATCTCCGCTTGTCACATATCTGGTTAGAAACTCATGTGGCCTGACCAGGTGGTGGCGCAGTGGATAGAGTGTCGACTGGGATGCGGAGAACCCAGGTTCGAGACCCCGAGGTTGCCAGCTTGAGCGCGGGCTCATCTGGTTTGAGCAAAGCTCACCAGCTTGGACCCAAGGTCACTGGCTCCAGCAAGGGGTTACTCAGTCTGCTGAAGGCTCATGGTCAAGGCACATATGAGAAAGCAATCAATGAACAACTAAAGCAGTGGTTCTCAACCTGTGGGTCACGACCCCGGCGGGGGTCGAACGACCAAAACACAGGGGTCGCCTAAAGCCATCAGAAAATACATATTTTAGCCCTGGCCGGTTGGCTCAGTGGTAGAGCGTCGGCCTGGCGTGCAAGGGGTCCCGGGTTCGATTCCCGGCCAGGGCACACAGGAGAAGCGCCCATCTGCTTCTCCACCCCTCCCCTTCTCCTTCCTCTCTGTCTCTCTCTTCCCCTCCTGCAGTCAAGGCTCCATTGGAGCAAAGATGGCCTGGGCACTGGGGATGGCTCCTTGGCCTCTGCCCCAGGCGCTAGAGTGGCTCTGGTCGCAACAGAGCAACGCCCCGGAGGGGCAGAACATCGCCCCCTGGTGGGCGTGCCGGGTGGATCCCGGTCGGGCGCATGCGGGAGTCTGTCTGACTGTCTCTCCCCGTTTCCAGCTTCGGAAAAATACAAAAAGAATAAAAAAATACAAATTTTATTTAAAAATGTATTGTATAATAAATATGTATTTTCCGATGGCTTTAGGCGACCCCTGTGTTTGGGGTCGAACGACCCACAGTTTGAGAACCGCTGAACTAAAGTGTCGCAACGTGCAACGAAATACTTATGATTGATGCTTCTCATCTCTCCGTTCCTGTCTGTCCCTGTCTATCCCTCTCTCTGACTCTCTCTCTGTCACTGTAAAAAAAAGAAAGAAAGAAACTCGTGTGGGTACTTCCAGTGAGATGTCCACGCATTCTGTTGTGCTTTTGTAGATATCTGCACAGTGTTTCTTCCCCAGCGTGGGCCTTCCGTCCTCCTGCAATGCCTTTTTGAGGCACACAACCGAGAGGGAAGAGCTCTCAACCTACATGACTGTGACACAGAACCCCCAAATCAGGGCGAAGGGAACTCGGATCCTCTAAGGGGAGCCCATGGGGGACGGAATCCGTGTTTCCCCAGCACTTCCCCTCAGGGAACCTCCTGCTGCTCAAACGTCTGAGGGGCACCTCTTGGACTCTCCCAGGAGCCTGCCCAGAATGAGCTTTCCTGCCTTGTCCAGAGATTCCGCCTACAAGCCCCGCCCCCAGCCTACGTTTTCTGTACATATTTTTGTGGATGGAAGCGTTGAGGCTTGGAAAGCCCTGCTGCCGCCGCCGCCATGGCAACCATGAAGTCTGGGGAGGAAGAGCCTGCCTGTACCCCACCGCAGGGCTGTGGTGTTCCACCCTCTGTCCTGACAGGACCTGCGCCGGCCAAGCCCTCGCCAGGCTGGGGGAGGGTTTCCAGGAATAAGTCCCACCTGCTCAACAGCAGGGTCTTCCCACGTTCTTTTCTTCCTAACAGGCAGCAGCCAGACCCTGGCCAGGTGGCTCAGTGCATGAAGCCTCAGCCCTGCACACCGAGGTCAAGGGTTCAAACCCCGGTCAGGACCCGAGAGAAGCAACAGTGAGTGCACACTAAATGGAACAACTAAGTAGAACAGACAAGTTGGTGCTTCCTTCTCCCTCTTTCTCTCCCTTCCTCTCTCTCTCTCTCAAATCAATGGGGGGAAAAATAAAAAATAAAGAGGTGCCAGACGTACCTTCACTGCCCTCTTTCCACTTGACCCACCCTCACTCCCAGCTTCCTACTCCCACAGTTTACATTTGCAGGAAGCAAACATTAGACCCAAGTCCATAGCTGCCTTAAGTTGCTGTATTCTGTCCAGTGCTTTGGGCCATAAGTGAGTTTCCTTGGAAATTTCCCAGATCCAATCACCAGAGATCACCCAGGCACCTGTTAAAGATCAGACTCCCAGACCCCACCATAGACCTAAGGACTCCATCTCCAGGCAGAGGCTCCAACAGGGACAGTCCTCCTCAGACAAGCTTGGTAAACAGGGCTCTGGCACCAAGAGGGCCAGGGGACAGGATGGAAGGGCCTGACCTTGACACCTCCTGATCCCCAGCCTGCAGATTTAACAAAGTAAGAATGCCACTGCAGAGTGACAAAAACACAGGACAAAACACTGTAGAAAACTCCAATTCACATAATTTCCAGTTATACTACTAATATTAAATTTCTCTAAAAACCACCTAGAAATTACAAGGGGGAAAAAAAAACCCTGACCAGGCGGTGGTGCAGTGGATAGAACATCAGACTGGGATGCAGAGGACCCAGGTTCGAAAGCCTGAGGTCACCGGCTCATCTGGTTTGAGCAAGGCTCACCAGCTTGAGCTCAAGGTCACTGGCTTGAGCAAGGGGTCACTCAGTCTGCTGTAGCCCTACCCCCACCCTCCCACCCTTGTTAAGGCACATATGAGAAATCAATCAATGAACAACTAAGGAGCCGCAATGAAGAATTGATGCTTCTCATCTCTCTCCCTTTATGTCTGTCTGTCCCTATCTGTCCCTCTCTCTGTCTCTGTCACACACACACACACACACAAAGCCAAGAACTAAGTCCCCGTAGTCAGGGCACAGACGAGAAGCAATCATACAACTAAGTGGAACAACTAAGTGAAACAATTAGTTGATGCTTTTCTCTCTCCCTTGCCCCCTCCCTCTCTCTCAAATCAATGAAGGGGGGAAAAAATACCAAAGTACCAGACACCGGACACCCCACCTCACCGCCTGCCTCAAGTACACACGCACCTGACCAGAATCTGCTAACAGAGCCAGGTTATACCCTCGGACTGTTCCTCAGGGAGCTGCAGCTTCCCTGCCCTTCAACCCACCACCGGTCTGCAAGTGGGCCCCCCACACCCTCCCCCTCCATCAAGGAGCCACAGGGACCACTTCCAAGCCAAACTCACTTCAAATTGAGTGGACCTGTCAGCTACTCCCAACCACCTCCCGCAGCCCCAAGGCCCATTGACACTCCTGTCCCCCAGCCCCAGGCAAGCCGCTACGACCCGGAGAGGAGCTCCCGGTCCCGGAAGACAGACATAAACACACGCAGGTACACAGAAACTTCGGCGGAGAGAAAAACAGAAGGGAAGCGGGGCCCAGACTCCCCCACACCCTGGCCTGCAAAGAAAACACCTCGCCATTCTTTACAGGGAGTGGGTGGGATTCTCCAGGGAACCCAGATTGGTGGAGCGTTGGGGAAGGAATTCCAGGGTCACCCCCCAAGTCCCCCAGGGGACGTGGCTTTTCCTTTACTACCTAACCCCCAAGTCCCACAGGAAGCAGCAGGCTCAGGGAAAAAAAAACAACAAAAAACAAAAAAGTGGGCTGGATTGAAATGGAGCATTCAGAGATAGAGGGTGGGGTGCCCAGTGGTTAAGGAGGGAGCACGGGAGAAAGAAAGGCCGGGGAGGCCTGGAGGAGCCTGGAAACCGGGCGGAGAGGCGGGGACACCTCGGGCGAACAGGAACGCGGGGCTGGAAAAGGCACGGACACCCGAGCACGCAGAGCTGGCGCCTTCGGATACCTGGGCGAAGGCCTGGAGGGCGGGACGGGGCGAGGCCCGGGTCAGGATGGGAGAGACGGGGGCGAGGCCGAGTTGGGGGTCGAGGCGGAAAGGACCAAACCGGGCCCGGGTCGGGCCGGGAAGGACGGGGCGGGATAGGAGGCGGGATGAAAAGGATGCAGGGGAACCGGAGTCAGGATGGGAAAGAGCCAGCGAGGGGAGAGCGGAGAGAGGCGCTGGCCCTACCTCTCCGGAGTTAGCCATGTCGGAGGGGAACCAAGCCGCGGCCGCTGGAGCCGTAGCCCCAGGGCCTCTCGCCGAGCGGACCAGAGATGCTCAAAGCCGGCGCGTCCTCGGCTCCACAGAGATCCCGACAGGGGGCGGGGCCTCCCACCAGTTCCGGCGCTCTCCGAACGCACTTCCGGTCGCCCGCCGACTTGCCCTGCGTGGCTGCCATGTTGGGTGGGGCGGCAGCGATGCCGCCTCCGGGGCGCGGGGTGCTCCTAGGAGGAGGCGATATCAGTGATCCTCTCTGACCCTCTGACTCTCTCTCTCTCTCTCTCTCTCTCTCTCTCTCTCTCTCTCTCTCTCCCCCCCCCACTCTCCCCCTCTTTCTCTCTCTCTTTCTATCATTGATTTTGAGAGAAAGAATTACCAACGTCTTCAGTCCCATCATTGGTTGTCTCCTGTATTAAGGGGACCAACATTTTTACAATGAAAAGGAGGACAAAAACAAATTGAAGAAAACAATATCGTAAATAAAAGAAGCATTCATTGCCTAACCAGGCAGTGGCGCAGTGGATAGAGCGTTGGACTGGGATATGGTGGACCCAGGTTCGAGACCCGAGGTCGCCAGCTTGAGCGCGGGCTCATCTGGTTTGAGCAAGGCTCACCTCAAGCAAGGGGTTACTCGGTCTGCTGAAGGCCCACGGTCAAGGCACATATGAGAGAGCAATCAATGAACAACTAAGGTGTCGCAATGAAAAACTGATAATTGATGCTTCTCATCTCTCTTCGTTCCTGTCTGTCTGTCCCTTAATTTTATTTTTTTTAATTTTTATTTTATTTATTCATTTTAGAGAGGAGAGAGAGAGACAGGGGGGAGGAGCTGGAAGCATCAACTCCCATATGTGCCTTGACCAGGCAAGCCCAGGGTTTCGAACCGGCGACCTCAGCATTTCCAGGTCGACGCTTTATCCACTGCGCCACCACAGGTCAGGCTAAATTAATTAATTTTAAAAAAAGAAGCATTCATTGTAACAATAATACACTATAATATGATAAATGCATAATAAAAAGGTGTAATATTTTATATTGTAATTATGCTTACATGCCTACTAATTTTTAACAATAACTGTAAGAAAAAAGTACTCATTTAGATACAAATACGTCACATCACAGGCAATGGAACTACTCTTCATCGATCGAATACAGCAGACCTTTACAGATTAGTTTTCCAGTATCAAAAAGGAGGATACTTTCTGAGGGAGGACGGAACTTACAAAAGAAGGACTGTCCTCCCTAAAGGAGGTCACCTTACTGTATGTGCCCTGACCTGGGATCCACCCCACTACCTCGGTGTGTCGGGGCGAATGCTCTAACCAACCGTGCTACCCGGCCAGGGTGTCTCTGACCCTCCATCTTTTAATTTTATTGTTGTTTGTTTCCCATCTCTTAACTTGAATTAATTTAAACTTAAATAGTTACATGTGGGTTGTGGTCCCTGCCGTGGGACGGTGCAGCAAAAGTGAAGTTCCATGAGGGCAGGGACAGTGTCTCCCTGTTACTACCCCCAGTCCCTACTTAGCACTATGTGGTCGCTCAGCATACAAGCTGAATGATGAATGACCGAGTGAAAGGAGGCACCAGACCCTGGCAGGGGTTTCTGAACGATTTCCTGCCTCTGTATCCCTTGGGTGATTCCAGGCCAGAACTTACCTTTGAATCCTGACCCTTCAGAGCTGTCTTACTCTCCAAGCCTCAGTTTCCCCACAAGGAAGATGACTGCCCTGCATCAGTGTGACCAGGAACTGCCTCCCTGCGTCCTCACCTGACACCTTGGCTCCAAGAAGGTGTCAGGATGAAGGGAAGAGCCCCGGGTTCCAAGCCCCTGCATTAGCCTGGATTCTCCTCCTCTCAGAGATTTACTAGGGTGCAGTCCTGTCCAGGCAGGGCTGCTTTGCAGAGAGGGACATTTCAGATAGAAGGGTCTGAGCTCATTAAAAAAAAGTGAACCTCCGGTGGTCAGAGTTGCCTCATGGGGGAGCCAGTCACCTGAGAAAGCGTAGTTCCCGTGGGGGGGGGGGGGACTACAGGGAAATTGGAAGGAAATTCCACATTTCTGTAAAACAGAACACTTGTGTTCATGTGAACTTTCGGGTGTCTGACCCAATGACCTGTCCAGGGAGGCAATGAATCAGGCAGTGACCAGACTGCCTAGGTTTTCGGGTCAAAGCCCAGCCTTTTCGCTTATAATTTGTTTTTTGTTTTTTGTGTGTTTTTTATTTTAATTTTTTATTTATTCATTTTAGAGAGGAGAGGGAGAGAGAGAGAGAGAGAGAGGAGAATAGAGAGAGAGAAGGGGGGAGGAGCTGGAAGCATCAACTCCCATATGTGCCTTGACCAGGCAAGCCCAGGGTTTCGAACCAGCGACCTCAAGATTTCCAGGTCGACACTTTACCCCCTGCGCCATCACAGGACAGGCTTCACTTATAATTTGTGTAACCCAGGACCAGCGTCTTGTCCTCTCTCGAGCCTCATTTTCCTAACCTGTAAAACGTGCGGTGAGAGGAAGACGAGAGGACGTAGCATCCTCTTGCTTAGCCTGGGATGATGCTGGGCCTTTGCTCCAAGCCAACATCAGATGGCCAGCCCAGCTGCAGGCCCCGGAGGGAGGGAGCGGGGCCTGAAGGACTCTCGAGGTCAAATGTGTGTCTCAGCTGCACTTCCAGAACTTTTCCAAGGAAAAGATTGATGCGCACCTGCTTGCAACCACCCCTCCAATTGTTACTGATGTTCCCCATGTCTCAGGTTTGCACGTGGACAGTGACATGACTTCTGCAGCGTCTGGCACCAACCACCCTCCCATTCTTCCCTGAGGATGGTGTCTCGCCCCTGGAACTCTGTCCCTAGTCAACCCAAGCCTCTCTCAGACACGCGTGTGCAACCCCCACCAGCCTAGATGACTGTCAGGCCTCCTAGGCCAGCTCAGGAATCCTTGCCACAGGAAGCCTCCTGCCCTAGTGATGCTCCCTCCTCACTGGTCATCTGGGTTTATGACCCTTTACTCCTTTTCTGTTGTTCAAAAAAGGCAAAGTGATGATTGCTTTCTTTTCTGTTTTTTTTTTTTGTTTTTTTTTTTTTATTGATTTTAGAGAAAGGGAGAGACAAACATTAATTTGTTGTTCCACTTACTTAATTTATTCATTTTAGAGAGAAGGGGGAGGGAAGGAGCAGAAAGCAAGCCTGGGGTTTTGAACCGGCGACCTTAACGTTCCAGGTCGACACTTGATCCACTGTGCCACCACAGGTCAGGCCTGTTCCACTTATTTATGTATTCATTGTATGTGCCCTGACCTGGGTTCAAACCTGCAACCTTGGCATATCAGGATGACACTCTAACCAACTGAGCTACTCCAGCCAGGGCTTCACCTGTATTCAACTTTTTCCCATTTTATTAATGTATGCCTACACCCGTGACTCCATCACATTTGACACGATGACCAGCTCCACCCACCACTATGATCCTGTCTTCTTTCTCCCACGCGGCCACTGGACTCTTCCTTTACATGATCACAAATAATTATATATTTTGTTTTTTAGATTCTATTTATTTATTTGAGAGAGAGAGAGAGAGAGAGAGAGAGAGAGAGAAAAGGGGGAGGAGCAGAAAGCATCAACTCCCATATGTGCCTTGACCAGGCAAGCCCAGGGTTTTTGAACCAGCGACCTCAGCATTCCAGGTCAACGCTTTACCCATTGCGCCACCACGGATCAGGCAATAATTATATATTTTGTTTGCTGACCAATTTACTGTCTCTCCTGCCGATTCAAAACCCTGGGCTTGCCAGGTCAAGGCACATACAGAAGCAACTACTACAAAGAGTTGATGCTTGCCTGACCTGTGGTGGCGCAGTGGATAAAGCATCAACCTGGAAATGCTGAGGTCCCGGTTCAAAACCCTGGGCTTGCCTGGTCAAGGCACATATGGGAGTTGATGCTTCTAGCTCCTCCCCCCTTCTCTCTCTGTCTCTCCTCTCTCTCTCTCTGTCTCTCCCTCTCCTCTCTAAAAAATGAATAAGTAAATAAAAAAGAAACAAAGATTTAAAAAAAAAAAAAAAAGAGTTGATGCTTCCCGCTTCTCCCCACTCTTATAAAGAAAATAAAATAAATAGTGGTTGGAGGAAGGAAACAAAGGCGAAGGGAGGGCCTTTTCTTCCAGACTGTCAGCTCTTCCCAGGCAGGGTCCCTGTCCAGGCCATCTCAGTAGCCCCAGACCCAGAATGTGGGCCCTCAATCAATGTTCGTGGAATAAAGGGCCCAAGTTCAAAACTTGTAGTTCTCAGAGCCCAGGGTGCAGCACCAACACTCCTGATTAGCCCAGAAGGGCTAGAACTGGCCCAGGAGGGGCTTCCTTTCACAGACCCTGCATTGCGGGCCCCTAAGACTGCACAGAGCCACAAAAGCATCCTGGGCACTCAGCTCTCCCCTCTTCTGGGCCAGTGGCTGTGCCCCATGGGTACTTGCTGTGATGTTTTAGGAACTAGACCAGGTGAGCTAAGGCAGTGGTCCCCAACCCCCGGTCCGTGGACAGTACCGGTCCGTGGGCCATTTGGTACCGGTCCTCAGAGAAAGAATAAATAACATTATTTCCGTTTTATTTATATTTAAGTCTGAACGATGTTTTATTTTTTAAAAATAACCAGATTCCTTCTGTTACATCCTTCTAAGACTCACTCTTGATGCTTGTCTTGGTCACGTGATAAATTTATCCATCCCACCCTAAAGGCTGGTCTGTGAAAATATATTCTGACATTAAACTGGTCCGCGGCCCAAAAAAGGTTGGGGACCAGTGAGCTAAGGAACACTGCATTTTCCTGTTTGGTTTTGGAAGCCACCAGGTCTTAGAACAGTCTTCCCACCAAGATCACCTTACACTAATAGTAAAATTACTGTGTTACAACTGGCAAGTCTCCACTCTCCCTTTGTAAGGTGACCCAAGGCCACAGTGCTCCTCTAAGAATTCATGAAAAGTTGCTCCCCACCCCTCTCAAACCTCAAATCTGAATTGATGGGGATCCAATTGTGCTCACCCCCTCTGGAGAAATGGGACTGGGGGGCGCTCACCCTTTGCCTCCTCCATGTCCTGCTGGTGCCAGCAGCAGCTACCCACGGAAGGAAGTGTACGCCAGACTTGGCCATCTTCAGGAGCAGGTGACTTGGAGCCTGGCAGTCAGGTGCTGACCCCCGCCAGGAGCCTGGCTGTTTCCCCTGCAGGATCTTGAAACTAGACCAGGACAGAACTGGCTAATCTAGGAAGGCATCCACCCTCCAGCTACAAGGCAGAATCCTACCACCCTCAGATCCAACTAGAACCATCTCTGCCACCTGCCACCCTCACCCTCAGCCCTGGCACAGGGCACCACTGCCCTGCACACTACTGGGAAGTCCATTCCTTGGCTGTGCAGGGAGCATGCCAGAAGAGCTGGCGGTCAAGGGTTGTGACCCTGTTCTCAGGCTCAGAGGTCCAGGCCCCTGGAATGTGTATAATCTAAGAGCTGCCATGGCTCCCCTTTCCAAAGACACCAAGCTCAGGTAGAAATCCTGAGAACCCCCACTCACAGGTGGAAGGAGCCCCCCCCCCCAACACTACCCCCTCTCTCCAGGATCCCAAGGTGTGAGATTCCTGGAATGGACGAACTCTTGGAAGCCATGTGTGTGTACTTCAGAATCTATCAAGAAATTAGGAGGTACTCAGGACAGGTGTAAGAGAGCCAGGCCAGAGAATTCCTTTCATTAGGCCAGAAGCCAGAATCCTTCACTCCTAAGAGTCCCCACCCTAAGACTCCGGTGTCAGGTTTAGAGCACCTCCGCCCTCCCCTGCAGGTAGGGATGGTCTGGCTCCCAACCTGCTTGCCAGCTGCACCGTTGCCCAAAGCTCATCCACACAAAGCCAGGTTTCTTTAAGGTGTTGTGCACTTTATTGAACTGGTCTCAAGTCAGTGTACAGGTAAGCCCTGGCTGCCTCCACACCTCAACCCACTCCCAGGGGGACCAAAAGCCTTCATACATCTCATGTTGGGGACAAAAAAGAGCCATAATGGCTGACCAAAATAAAAAAAAAAAAGAACAAGTATTAAGGCGAAGATTAAAAAATTTGGATTACATAATTTACACAAAAGCAATACTATCACCCTCCCCGTGTGGACTCGGGCGAGGACTGGCCCTTCTCAGGGAGAAGTGGGCGGCTTTTGGGCAGGCAAGGGACTTCCTGTAACAATGCATCTCACGGTATTTGGAATGACTATTAAAAAAAATGTACAATCAAAGTCCTCGGCCACATTGTAGAACTTTGGGGATGCTCGCTCCAACAGACTGCTGTCACCTTCACCGTTCCAGTTTTTAAATCCTGAGTCAAGCGCCAAAAAAAGAAAAAAACCAAAAAAACAAATAAAGCCATGCCAATCTCATCTCGTTTTCTGCGCAAGTTAGGTTTTTGTCAAGAAAGGGTGTAACCAACTAAGTAACAGTCCGCCTAGAAGCATTTGCGGTGGACGATGGAGGGGCCGGACTCGTCATATTCCTGCTTGCTGATCCACATCTGCTGGAAGGTGGACAGCGAGGCCAGGATGGAGCCGCCGATCCACACGGAGTACTTGCGCTCAGGGGGCGCAATGATCTGGGGAGAGAATGGGAGAGTTAGCACAAGGACCCCCAGTGGCTTGTCCCACCAGGGCCAGGACTGTGACTCCCCATGTGACCAGGCCCGTGCTCAGCAAACTCACCTTGATCTTCATCGTGCTGGGAGCCAGGGCAGTGATCTCCTTCTGCATTCGGTCAGCGATTCCTGGGTACATGGTGGTGCCACCAGACAGCACTGTGTTGGCATAGAGGTCCTTACGGATGTCGACATCACACTTCATGATAGAATTGAAGGTAGTTTCGTGGATGCCACAGGATTCCATGCCTGAAAAGGAATGAAGACCAAACTTAAGCTTCTTCTAGCGTGGCCACAAGAGTGGCCCTTGTGTGGAGCAAGGAGGGGGCCCTACTCACCCAGGAAGGAAGGCTGGAAGAGGGCCTCGGGGCAGCGGAACCGCTCGTTGCCAATGGTGATGACCTGCCCATCGGGTAGCTCGTAGCTCTTCTCCAGCGAGGAGGACGACGCAGCAGTAGCCATCTCCTGCTCGAAGTCCAGGGCGACGTAGCACAGCTTCTCCTTGATGTCACGCACGATCTCCCGCTCGGCCGTGGTGGTGAAGCTGTAGCCACGCTCTGTGAGAATCTTCATGAGGTAGTCCGTCAGGTCCCGGCCAGCCAGGTCCAGACGCAGGATGGCGTGGGGGAGGGCGTACCCCTCATAGATGGGCACAGTGTGGGTGACTCCATCGCCGGAGTCCATCACAATGCCAGTAGTACGGCCAGAGGCGTACAGGGACAGCACAGCCTGGATGGCCACGTACATGGCTGGGGTGTTGAAGGTCTCAAACATGATCTGCAAGGAGAAACGGGCCACGTCACACTCTGGAAGCCACCAGGGGCAGGCAGTCAAGCCGGACTGGGGACATGCAAGAGTGCAAGGAACACGGCTAAGAGTGCTGAGGAACCCAGAATGGGGGTTCACTCCAGACCTACTGTGCACCTACTGAATACACACTCCAAGGCCACTTTATACCAGCCTCATTGGCTTAGTCACACAAGCCAGTGTTAGTACCTACACCCACAGAACTGTATACTTTAAACGCCTAGTCAAAAAAGCAAACACGAGGAAAAGATTCCATCTAGGGAAAAAGCAAATAGAACCTGCAGTTCCAAAGAAGACTCAGGTCAGAGAAGAAAGTCCTAGGAGAACGGCAGAAGAAAGAACAAGTGAGAAAGGGTGTGGCACAGAAGGGCCAGAAAGAAAAGGACAGGGTGGCCGCCCAGGAAAAGTCCAACAGGTTTACTGACCTGGGTCATTTTCTCTCGGTTGGCCTTGGGGTTCAGGGGAGCCTCCGTGAGCAGGACGGGGTGCTCCTCAGGGGCCACACGCAGCTCATTGTAAAAAGTGTGATGCCAGATCTTCTCCATGTCGTCCCAGTTAGTGACGATGCCGTGCTCGATGGGGTACTTGAGGGTCAGGATGCCTCTCTTGCTCTGGGCCTCGTCGCCCACGTAGGAGTCCTTCTGGCCCATGCCCACCATCACGCCCTGCAGAAGGAGCGGCAAAGCGCCCTCAGTGTGGGAAGACAGTTCCACCGACCCCCAACCAGAAACCCGGCCAAAGACCTCCCTTGTGGGAGAGCTGGACCTTATCCTCCGCCTGCTTCCGAGAGCAGGCACCACCCGCCAACTCAGACCCGAGGCTGGCGCCCTACCTGGTGTCGGGGGCGCCCCACGATGGAAGGGAAGACGGCCCTGGGGGCATCATCCCCCGCGAAGCCGGCCTTGCACATGCCGGAGCCGTTGTCGACCACAAGTGCAGCAATATCGTCATCCATGGCGAGCTGCGGAGAGAGCGGGCGCCATAAGCCTGGGTCGGGTGGGGCCGCCCCCGCCCTGCCCACTTCCGGCGCGCAGCGCCTGCGAGTCGCCAGGGGGCGCCAGCGCGCGCCCGGATTGGGGACAAAGGAAGCCCAGCCGGCCGCATTATTACCATAAAAGGCAAACGCTAGTGAGAGGCGGCCCCGCGGCGCGCGGCAGGAAGCCAGGCCTCTCGGCTCCGCCCCAGCCCCGTTCGAAAAAGAGCCGGCCGGCGCGCAGGCCACACCCACAGGGGCCAACGGCACGGATAAGTGTGCGCAGGCGCTTACACTCCGCGGCAACCCCACCCCTTCCGGCCGGCCGGCCGGCCCGCCCTCGTCCCGGCCGTGCCGCCCGGCCCTAGCGCGCACGCGCAGTCTTGTCCCCAGCCCCCACCCGGCCGGTGCGGCCCCACCGCACCCACCCGGCCACTCGGCCTCCCCGCGGCTTTAACTATCCCCTCGGACGAAGGCCCGGGACCGCCCTAAATCGTCGGCTACACCCTAGGAGTACGCTTCGGGTGCAGCGCTGCCCGGGCCCGAGAAACAAGGGCATAAAAAAAAGCCCAATCCCGACACCCAAGCACCGTCCCCGGAGCAGGGGCGGGGGGCGCCGCCTGCTCGGTGCGGGGAGGCGAGAGCCAGGCGCCGACCAGCGGGCCCGGCCGGCGCAGAGCCTTACCTGGAAGCGGTGTAGACCGGCGAAGGCGGAGGAGCGGCGAAGGAGAGAGGCCTGTGCTGGCGGATGGACGCGGTCCCGGCAGTGGCTGCGCGTCGCGCCGCCGGGTTTTATAGGGCGGCGCGGTGGCCGCTCGAGCCATAAAAGGCAACTTTCGGAACGGCGGGCGCTGATTGGCCCCGCGCCGCTCACTCACCGGCCTCGCCGCACAGTGCAGCATTTTTTCACCCCCTCTCCCCTCCTTTTGAAAAAAAAAAAAAAAGAGATGTACTGGGAGAGAGCGAGAGCGAGATTGAGGAAGAGGAGGAGGCCGAGAGTTTGGCTGTTGGCCGCCCCAGGGTGCTGTTCCCCGGGGGTCGGGGGTGCGCGCGGTGGACCGTAGCCCTGCCAGGCAGCGCTTAGTCCGGCCCCGCGTGGACAGGCCTGCCCCCCGGCCTCCCTGTCTCCCGTGTCCCCCACCCCGGGACCCTCCGGGTGTGGATGTCACTGGAGCAGTGAGCTTCCCCCGTTGGCACAAGGGGCAACACAGATGCGAGGGTCCCTGGTTGCTGTGGGTGCATGCTTAATTAAAATAAAGTCGTTGTTGTGGGTGATGGGGTGGTCAAGGGGTCACAATTGCTCAACTGCCCAGAAAGCCGGGGTGGGGTGCGGTGGGGGCGGGCGCTCTGGCTGGGGGTGCACAGCTTACTGAGTTGGAGTCGTTACTACCCAGACAGGCTGAGGAATACGGTGTGGTATGAGGGTGTCGGGGGCTTGTATCCACTTAACGGGGACCACGGTGGCCAGGGCCAGGGCAGGCGCCTGCGGTCAGTGGCTGGAAGGTGCCTGTGAAGAGGACTCCAGGGCTCCCCTGCTGCAGGCTCAGGGAAGGGTGGGCTCTGTAGGGCATTCAGACTGTTCCCATGGAGCCAGGCTGCCTATGAGGGCCGCCTGGTCACACCCAGCCAAGGCCAGTCCGGGCCGTTAGCTGCTGACCCAGCCAAACTACTAAGCCCTGCTGGGCTCAGGCAGGCAGCACTGCTCAGCACAACTCTGGAGCCCACCATCCATCCCTGTCCTGGGTAGCCACAGCTCCTGGGCCATCTGTAGGTCCCCAAGGCCTGGGGAAGGACACTCAGTGAGGCAGACATGAGTGGCAGAGGGGTGCAGCAGGGACAGTAGCTACAGGTCAGATCCCCTCAGAGAATACCTTCTCTTTCTCACCTTGTATTGCCCTGGGTCCCTCCAAACACTCAGCAGGACCTGGGAGCCCCCCCTGTTCTAGGTGGTTCCCTGCTCTGAGGAACTATCACCCGCTCCCAGTCTGGAAGGCAGAGCCTGTATCCAGATAGTGGCCAACAGTGGTCTGTGTGACAGATGGAAGCCTAGGGCCCATGGGACCCCAGAGGGGCATCTGTCTCAGCCTAGAGGACATGTACCTTCTCAGAGAAGGTGAGTTTTCATATGAAGGAGAATGGGAAAGGTGGTCTGGCTGGGCCACTGAGCTGTCTCCAGCCTGCCCAAGGCTTTGCAGCATATAATAGGTGTTCATTGAGTGTGTGTTGAAACCAGTGACCAGTTAGTCCATATATGGATGTGGAATGTGTGTCCAGGGAAGTAGTGGCTTGGTCTGGCCCATAGGCTGGTAGCAGGTCTCTTTGAAGGTTGCAGAGGCCACAACCAGGTGGATGGGGTGGCTAGCACACAGCAGAGCCCACAGGCTCAGAGCCACATGCCAGCATTCCCAGAGTACTGCCAAGAATCTCACCGCAGCTCCCCGCCACCGCCCTGGCCCTAAACAGACGTCCCCAGCCCATCCACTCCTGCCTCCTGAGGGCCACACCGCCCTGTTCCTGGCCTTGTGTCTCAGTCACAGGCGTCTGGCCAGCCCCCTTGGGACCTGCCAACCCTGCAGTTCAGACACTGGGGAAGTGACCCTTTTGCTGCCTGTTGGTGAGGGCTGGTCCTGGCCGTGCCCTGAGCCTGGGGTCGGGGCAGGGCTGTGGGGCAAGGGATGGGAGCCGTGGGCGGCTCCAGGAAGCTACATGGGGCGAAGCGCAGATCTGGTCCCCAAGCAGGACTCGTGTGCCACCCCGCCCTCTACCAGGGGCCCGCCGACCTCAGACTAAAACACTCCTGACCCTCCACAGCGTGTACCGTGTGGTGCTCTTCAAGGCCCAGCCCAGGACGCCCCTCCTCGCTGGGCGCTCCTAAGCATCTGCAGCAGGAACCCTCCCCCCACTCAGGACCACCGCGCTGGGTTGGCAGGCAGAACCCAGCTCCCCCACCAGACTGAATGTGCCATCCCTTCTCTCGGTTACCCCTCACTGGGCACCCACTGCTCTGCTGTGGGGGGCTCTCTTCCCCTTCTCAGCCCCACCCCCGTTTCTTCCTCTGGAAAGTGGCGCTGGAAGTCCCTTCTCAGCGAGCCTTCCCAGAGCTCCCACCACATCCATCTCCTCCCACCGGACCCACCCCAGGGCCCCCCGCTCTGTTGAATGAGACACTGCCCGGGCGTCCTCAGCCCTCGGGCAAGGCAGATGGGGCGTTGAGGGGGACTCAAGCCTTGGAGGAGGGGAGGAGCCCAGGAGAAAAAGCAAGTGGGAGGAGGAAAAGAGGAAGCGGAGCCGTGAGGAAGGGGGCGGAGACCGGCGGGCCAGGAAGTGAACAGGTTCTCAGCTTGGGAACTTTGCCCTTGCAGGGAGTTTTCGGCGCAGTCACTGGGCAGGCACAGCCCACACGAGCTCAGCCAATGGGCACTTCACCTGCCTTTCTGGTGCTTTTTATTTTTTTATCTCCTGCAATTCCCCCACCCTGCACCAAAGGCCTCCAGGCCAGGGGACGTTTACAGTGTAAGGACCACTCCCTCAATACCTCTTACCGGTACTGACCACCTGGCCCTGGCCCTGGGGGGGTTAGTGCCACACTGCCCCCACCACCCCCTCCCACCCCTGCCAGGCAGAGACCCCCTAAGCTCCATTTTTCAGAGGAAGAATCAGACAGAGGTGGGCTGAGACAGGGAAGAGAAACCTTCCCCCCCACACACAGCAAGTGCTCAGTGAGGGGTGACTGAGTGAATGAGGGGAGAGAACATTCCAGCAAACACACCCTCCTTTCACAGACAGACGTGGAAACTGTGGCGGGACCGGTGACTGGCCCAGGCCCAGAGTGTGTCAAGGACTCTCGGCCCAGGCTTCCACAGGCTTTACACTGCCCCTCCCTGGGTGAAGTGTCCCCCGAGTGCCCCAAGGGACTGGGTCCAAAGGCTGTTCCAAAGTCTGAATTCCTGGGCTTCACCTCCACCCCCAGCACTTATCTGCCAAGGCCCAGAGAGGGACGTCACCAGCACTTGGTCACACAGTAATGCGTCCTGAGGGCCTAAGTCTGATCTTTCCATCAGCCTCTTTTTCCTGCCCTCCTTCCCTGCTCCCAGGATTGTCTCAGGAGGAAATTCTGGGCCCCAGCCGGTTAGCTCCGTTGGTTAGCGCATTGTCCTGAAACAACAAGGTTGCGGGTTCGATCCCTAGTGAGGGCACACACAGGAAGCAACCAATGAATGCATGGCTGAGTAGAACAGCAAATGAATGCTAGCCCTGGCCGGATAGCTCAGTGGGTTAGAGCACCCTCCTGAAGCACAGGGTTGCCAGTTCGATCCCTGGTCAGGGCACATACAGGAACAGATTACTGTTTTTCTCTCTCTCTCATTCTCTCCCTTCCTCTCTCTCTAAAGAAAAAGAAAATGCTTCCCTTTCCCTTCCTTTCTCTGTCTCTCTCTCTAAAACAAAGGGAGAGGATGGGCTTGGGTTTGTTTCCTCTGCCTCCTGCTCAACTCTACCTCAGCTTTCAGGGTCAGCTCTCGGGCTGCCTCCTCTAGGAAGCCTGCCATTACTTCCTCCCTCTATCATAACACTGTAGCTTTCCGGCTCAGGGAGGGAAAGCCACCCAGGCAGGATCACACAGCAAGGGCAAAGCCAGGAAGCTGGACCTCCCGGGTCATAGCGCTCCTGCATCTGACCAGCCAGCACCAACCAGTCAGGCACGCTCCCAGAGTGGCACAGCACCGTGACACTGCTTTGAGCAACACCATGAATACAGCAGGTAGGACCGCTGAAACAGGTCTCAAACAAGACAGCCAGCCGAGACGAAGCTCTGGCAGCTTGAGAAGGGAAGCTGCAGGCTTCCTTAGGAAGGAGGGAGTTTCTGAGAGGGCAGCAGGGAAGCCCCCTCTCCCCCTGGAGGTGGCCAGTTCCCGAAGCCGGGCTCTGCGGCAGAAGGGAGAGGCTGGGCCCAGTGTGCTGTCCTGGGCAGCAGCCAGGACCTTGGTCCCCACCCAGGCCTGGCCTCCAGCCAGAGTCCCTCCCAGAGCTGTCAGCGGCTCAGCCCGCCCTAGGCCTCTCCTGCTCCATGACGGAGTCATCCGAGAAAGGGGGATCCCTGCCCTGGAGAAACTGGGAACTTCTGACAGGTCTTGGGAGAGTTTTTAAAAATCCTTCAAAACTACCTCCTCTCTTCTATTCCCCAGAACACTCAGAGAAAGGCCCCTGGCCCTCCTGGGGAGTTCCCAGCTTGACTTCTTTGCTTTGAGTTTTTTAGAAAAAGAAAACAAGATGCTCTCTGGGCTTCCCCCCTACACACACACCAGCCGAGCCCTCCCTTCCCCAGACCCTCCTGCTGGGGCCCTTCTTGTCCCCATCCTCCTGATGAGAAACCAAGACGCCCAGACAGACCCTGGGTGCAGGGAAGGAGCGGACCCCTTGGGGCCTGAAGACCCTCCCAGCAGACAGGGCTGTGGGGAGGCAGGGCCGTTTCAGCCTCAGGGGTTCCCCCACAACTGTGGTTCCAGGAGATTTTTTTTTTCTTCTCCTAGGAGATTCCTGAAGTCCACTCCTCACCAGGCCCCACAGTGACCAGCCTGGAGCAGGTGGGGACCTGCCCAAAGTCACCTAGGGGTTCAGGCAGCCCTTGGAAGCCAGACTTTGCACACGGGCCTGAGAGGCAGGGTGACAGGTTGGACCAAGTGGGGTGTTGTCAGCAGCAAATCCAAGTTCAGGCCAAGAGGGGTCCTGGGGTCTCCTGGGCCTGACACCTCCCGGCGTCAGCAGGCACACCAGCGATAATCACGCAAACAGGAGGCCACTTCAGACAGACCCTGTGCCTCCGGCCTCAGTCCCTGGGCTGGGAACAGGGGCAGAGGGGCATCGGGCACCCATGGGACTCAGCAGCAGTCAATATTGTAGGGTCTGAAGTCCCAGACCCTGGGCTGGACACTCAGGGACGACACGGTCAGTGTTAGGAACTCAACCACTTTTTAGCTGGGCGGCCTTCTCCCTGCCCCTCTCTGGCCTGGCCCTGAGCTCAGAACTGCCTTGGGAGTTGGGGGAGGGGAGTTCCGGCGGGGGAGGGGAGGACCACCGAGGAAGTGAAAGGGGAACAGTGGGGAAGGGAGGTATTGGGAAAGTGGAGGCGGGCGGGGCAGCAGCCACTCTGGGTGGCTGACTCACTGAGGTCACCAGCTCACCCACCTCCTCAGGGCACAGCCTGGCCTCCCCAGTCCATGAAAGGACAAAGGAAGGTAGAACACCTGAGGACCTGCTGTGACCAGAGCCCGGCCTGCGTCAGCACACAGAAAACTCACTGCCAGCTAAGCTGGAATCTCCCCATTTCTCAGACAAGCAAACTGAGACCAGTGAGAGTGGGAGACGCCACCCTGCAGTTAATAGCACACTGTTATCGGAATGTACTGTACCGAGGAGTCCAGGCCTGGCTGGGAGCCTTGACCCGGTCATCGCATGCCCTAAAGTGGCCCCCTGAGTCCTCCAGCCTCAGTGGTCACTGTTCTCAGCCCCATGTCCCAGGCGGGCAGACTGAGGCTCAGAGTGGCCGGTGGGCAGTAGCAGAGGCACGCTCTCCAACAGCCCTGCCTGGCCGTAAGGCACACACAGAGGGCTCCTGTCAGCTGGTGCCACTCCTCTGGCCATGGGGCCTGGGGCCCGTCCAAGTGGAAACCTGATCGGCCACAGCCTTGTCGCTTTGTAACCAGGCCCTCCTCGGCCAGAAATCTCAGCTGCCACTGAGCTCGCCAGGAACCTGGGCGGGTCCCATGGCCTGGGCTTCCTGATGCTTCCTCCTGGCCCAGCCCCGTGTCAGCTGCTGGGGACACAAGGGGACCCTCTCTAGCCTGCACCATCCACTGGGGACAATCCCGACTCAGTGACCCTGGTTTTGTGCGAGCCCAGAGAAGACCCTGGCCTGGGTTTGATGGGCCAGGCGAGGAGGGTTTCCTGGCCCACTGGCCACGGTGTGGGGCTGGAAGGAGGCAGCCAGCGCTCCCCCTGCCCTCATTTCCTGGGTCACTAGGGAGTCATTTTGGCTGTCTAATTAAGTCACCTGAGACCCATAGACCCATAGCATTGGGGGCATATAGATGTGCCTGAGGACACATGTACCAGAATACAGAAGGATGAGCTGGGGTCGGGGGTGTTGGTCCAGGCTCAGGGAGGACTCTGCAATAAGCCCCCTGTGCACAGGGCTGAGGCAGGGCAGGGGGGGGGGATGGGACAGGGGTGAGCACCCTGTGCCCACAGTGAAGCCAGAGGAAGGGGAGCCCCAGAGCAGGGAGTTCCCCGAGAGGGAATGTAGGATCCTCCCTGCCCTTAGGTCTTTTTCCTCTGAGCCGCTTTCAGGCTGTATGACACGGGACTCCGTGCTGTCACTCAGCCTGTGGGTGTCCTGGGAACGGGCCTCAGCATCTCTGAGCCCGCCAGGGTCAGACCAGGTGTGGATGGCATCTCCCAGGTGGGCCTTCTGGGCCTTTCAGGTGCTTGTCACCCTGGAAGCCGGCCACCACCTCACGCCTCACCGAAGCGGAAACCAAGGCCCAGAGCCGACGGAGGCTCACCTGACATGGCACAGCACGTGTGACAAGACCGAGCCCAGGCCCGGAGGGCTGAGCTTGCGCTCTGTGACTCCGTGTGCCCCTGGGAGAGCCCGGCTGGTCCGTCCAGGATGGGTACCGGACACTCTCTCCCAGGCAAGAAGGGCGATAGCCCTCAACGCCACCTCGGTGGGCCCAAACCAGCCCGGCCTCATCCGCGCCCCGCCCTGAGTCAGAAGGACTTCAGGTCCCTCAGAGGGCCAGGCCCAGGGTGGGGGACGCACCCCAGGCCCCCCTGTGTCCTCTCTGCCGGGGGAGTGGGGGGCAGGGCCTCCAGCTGGTGCAGCGCAGCCCCCCAGCACAAGGAGACTGCGGAAGCCGGTGGAAGGTTATGAGTGTCCAGTTCTTTCGTCTCCCCCACTGAGGACACAGCTGAGCTGGTGGTGGGTTGGTGGCCTTGGGCACGTGGCTCACCTATGTCGCAGCGCTGTAGGGAAGGGACAGAAGAATGAACAGAACTGCTCAGACGGGGCTTGCCCGGAACAAGTACAGGGAAGACCTAGGCCAGACAGACAGACCATGTCTCTGTGGCATGAAGGCCGTGATACCCCCGCTTTGTCCCAGGAAGGCTGGGGGCCCCAGCAGAGGACAGGAGCCTGTCGTGTCCCTGTCCGCAGGCCAAGGAGCACCTCCAGCTTTGTTTCCTCCCTCTCCTGCCAGCACACAGAGCAGGGCCCAGGAGGGCGGGGAGGGGGAGGGGGAGCTGGTGACCACCACCGCCTCCTCCTCCCTCCCCTCCCTCTGGACGGTGTTTCCAGCAGAGAGGGCCCGCAGAGCACATGGGTGGTGGGCAGGCCAGGAGGGGGAGGGGGAGCGGAAGCCTGGAGCGGGCCCTTTAAACAAGAGGCCACCCAAATCTCCAAATCTTTATAAAGATAAAAAGTTGCTCAACATCACGGGTTGTCCGGGAAATGCATACTGCAAGCGCACAGAGATAGCACTCCATACCCACCAGTGGGTAGAAAGGAAAGGGTGCTGTCACCGCATGTCGGAGGGGGGCAGCACCTTTACCTCCCGGGCGCAGCTGGATAGGTGGGAACCTACAAGCTGCTTTAGGTCTGACCCAGCAAGTCCACTCCTAGGTATTTATCCAAGAGAATGGGTCCACATGCCCTCCAAAACAGAGGTATAGAAATAGTCATACAGCTTTCACCTATATTATAGGCCTTATAACATACATCTATTCGTCCGTCCTATCCCCAGCCGCAAAACACCGCAAAGGCGCGGCGGCAGCAGGATGGATAGATACGGCACGATGTGTTCATACAATGGAATAAGCTACTAGCCCACGCAACAGGCAAATGTCAGGAACATAATGTTAAGCAGAAGAAGCCAGACAGAAGAGAGGGATTCTGTGTGACTCAGTGTTCAGAGAGTGTAGGGGCTGGGGAGCGAGTCTGTGTCGTGCTCCTGCGGCAGGAGTCAGGACAGCGGCTGCCCTTTGGGAGTGGTGACTGGGAGAGGGTGGAAGGGGCCTCTGGAAGCTGGAAATCTCTCTCTCTCTCTCTTTAAAGGTTTTATTGATTTTTTAGAGAGAGAATAGAGAGACGGAAAGGAGCAGGAAGCATCAACTCATAGTTGTTGCTTCCTGTGTGTGCCTTGACCAGGCAAGACCTGGGTTTCGAACCAGCGACATTAGCATTCCAGGTCGATGCTCTATCCACTGTGCCAGGCTGGAAGTATCTCTTGATCTGAGTGCTGGGAAAACGGAAGTAGCCGGTTTGTGGCAATTCGTGCAGTTTCACATGAATGACATTCAGCAGCTCGGTTGGTTAGGAGTATGGCCCAGCCAGCCCTGCCACCCCCTGCCACCCCAGAGACCTCAGCACCAAACGCCTGCCTGTCTCGGGCATTTGCATTTGCTGTTCTCAGTCTATAATGGACCCTCTTACCCCCCTACCCCCCACACACACACACACCATTTTTGCTTCTTTAAGTTCTGTTTATTCTTCAGCGCTCAGTGGAAACATTGCCTTCTCCAGGAAGTCCTCCCTGATATCCACAGACAAGGGCAGGGTTCTTGTGGCTCCTGCACTTCTCATGCTCCTACAGCTGATAATTAGATGTATCTGTGTGATTACAGGTTTACTCTGTCCCTCCATGCTCCACAGGCAGGGACCACATCTGTTTTTCCTCACTGTGGGGTCCCCAACTCATGGTGTATAGTTAGTGAAGTTTTCAGCTTCCATCTTCGGATGGAAGGAAGGAAGGAAGGAAGGAAGGAAGGAAGGAAGGAAGGAAGGAAGGGAGAAAGGAAGGAAGGAAGGAAGGAAGGAAGGAAGGAAGGAAGGAAGGAAGGAAGGAAGGAAGGAAGGAAGGAAGGAAGGAAGGAAGGACCCAGTTCTGTACAGAAGAGAGGCAGAAGGCAGGAATGGGTTGTTGTCTCTTGAGGGTGTGAGCATCCTGTCCCAGGAGGGTGTAGACACAGCGCTGGCAGGAGTGGTGTTCGGGGACTGCCAAAGCCGATGAGGAATAGGTCCCGGGAGGAAGGGGCTGGGCGGCTCAGGGCTCACACCTTCCAGCGGATGTTGGCAGGAGAGTAGGGGAGGCTGAGTGTCACAGGAAGTCCTTAGGTCTCTTGGCTGCGGCTGACTCACCCCATCTCTGATGATACTCACCGGTCAGACTCCAGCCTCGTTCTCCATAGGTCCCCAGGGGAAAACAGCTGTCTGACATCCTGAATGTGTGAGAAGCTGACCTAAAAGAGGGGCCACCCAGCCTGAGGTTTCTGACAAGACTTTCCAGAGGGGATTTTAGAGCTGGGTCTTGAAGTTTGAATAGGAGTCCACCAAGGAGACACTCTAGAGAGGGCTTTGACAGCCGGGTATGTTGGGAGAGTTGCAAACATCTGCTGTGACTTGGAAATTGAGTCTGTGGGAACCTCGGTGGGAAGATCTAGCCAGTAGAACGCACGGAGGCCCCGACTGAGAAAGAACCCAATGGGGTGAGCTAGGAGTGTGGTAGGCACGATGGAGGGAAGACTTCTTAGACCCAGGACACAGTCTGGAGGAAAGGGAGTCAGAGGCTGTGAGACCTTACCCCTTGGGCAGAATGTAGTGTGGCCTTTGAATTCAGGTGGCATTGTACAGCTGGGGACACTGTGGTGGCCATGGATAGAGCCTGGACTCACATACCTAAGTTCAGCTTGGGATCTAGAGCCCAAAGTACAAGAGGCAGAGACAGACATAGGTTGACTGCGCCAGCCTCTGGGACCCAGCACCAGGAGTACCATGGGACCCAACGAGTTCTGGGATCTGGAACTCTGAACTCCCACGTGACAGCCGGAGGGCCCCTGTGCTTCCTTCCCCCGAGGCTGGTCAGGGGGTCCCTCTTCTCCTCACCGGCCTCAGCCCTGGCCCAGGGAGGAAGGTCAGCGGCAGGGCCACACAGCAGGAACACAGTGCTGGCGCTCAGGTGGGAAGCTGCTTTCGAAGCCTGGCGATGAGCTGGCATCCACAGTGCCCGGGCTAGGCATGTTCTCAGAGGACGGAGGACTGGCGTGAACTCGGGAGCTGGGACTCTGTCCGGCCAGGGTGACAGGGAGCTCCAGAGGCTATAGAAGGCTGAGGGATGGGGCCCCAGTCCGGCGATGCAGCAGAGGGCCCCACATTATGGAAGGGTAAGGAAGGCCCCCAAACAAACTCTGCAGCCTCGGATTTCAAATTTCTCCCTGCTTCTGGCCAAGTAGAAGTTTGTATTAGAAATACCAGAAGCCTGACCAGGCGGTGGCGCAGTGGATAGAGCATCAGACTGGGACGTGGAGGACCCAGGTTCGAAACCCCGAGGTCGCCGGCTTGAATGTGGGCTCATCTGGTTTGAGCAAGGCTCACCAGTTTGAGCCCAAGGTCGCTGGCTTGAGCAAGGGGTCACTCAGTCTGCTGTAGCCACCCCCCCCCTCCCCGGTCAAGGCACATATGAGAAAGTAATCAATGAGAAACTAAAATACCAAAACAAAGAATTGATGCTTCTCATCTCTCTCCCTTTCGGTCTGTCTGTCCCTCTCTCTGTCTCTGTCACAAAGAAAAAAAAAAAGAAATATGAGAGGTGTGAGAGTAATTATAATAATAGTAATGCGAATAATAACTTCCTCTTTTATTTTTTTTATTTTTTTTTAATTTATTCATTTTAGAGAGGAGAGGGAGAGAGAGAGAGAGAGAGAGAGAGAGAGAGAGGGAGAGAGGGAGAGAGGAGAGACAGAAGGGGGAGAGGAGCTGGAAGCATCAACTCCCATATGTGCGTTGACCAGGCAAGCCCAGGGTTTTGAACTGGTGACCTCAGCATTTCCAGGTCAATACTTTATCCACTGCGCCACCACAGGTCAGGCCTCTTTTACTTTTCTGATGCTCTAGAATTTGATTTTGTCCCCACAGTCAGCTCGAGAGGTCGGCAGGGCAACTTTCATTATACAGGTTCCTAGCTGTGGGGACGGAGGCAGACAGCCGGGGCTAGGGACCTGCGTGGGGTGTGTGCAGCTCCCTCATTCTCACGCAGGGAGGAGGCGGTCACCTACAGGACGTGAAGCGGCGAGCCCCCAGCCCGCCTGTCCCTTCCTGGCCAGATGCCCGAGCCAGGCCCTGTCTTGCTCACTTCTACGTCAATTGCCTCATGAGGTGGGGGCCTTCGTGGTTCACCAAACCACAAGTCAGGCTTGGAAGAGCGAAGGGACAAGCCCAAGGTCATAGACTCACACCCTCAGGGAAGACAGGATGAGATGGGTTCATTCCGGCATCTCCAGGACTCCTGGCAAGTCACTTTACCTGGAAGGGTTCCAGTCTCCCTCCCACCTGCAAAACGGAGTGAAAACTGTTGGGGGGCTGCCGGGAGGATGAAAGCTGTGTGTGCCAGGGCTCAGACAAGTGCCACGCGCTGCCCTGGGCAGGAACATGTTTGCTGTGGTTACCACTGCTCTTGTTCCCAGGGGGGAATGGAGGAGGGCCAGGGGCCTGTGTGTGGCACCTCCCACGGTGGGCTTTGGGGGAGGGGGCGGGGGGAGGTAGGGAGAAGGGTGTTCATAAGGCAGCAGGTGAACTTAGCTTCCGGCCCCGGCCCCCAGGAGACCCCTGAGCAGAGGACAGAAGGCAAAGGGCAGGGGTTGTACTTGGGCCTCTCCCTGTCATCAGGGCCACTTGCCAGCATTATCTCTAGACTCAATCAGGACAGCTGCCTGGACCCGAGGGTGCACTGGGTGTGGCGCCAGCCTTCGAGCCTGGGCGTCTGGAGGCACTACCCCCACCTCCCCACTTCTCCCATAACCGTGGCGCCCCAGGCCTAGTGGCGCAGCAGGGGGCAGATACCTGTCACAAAAAATAAGAGGCGGAGAGACCTTCAGGAGCGCAACACTTAGGAAGGCTGGGCCGGGGCTCCCTGACCCCCAGAAGGGGGAGGTGACCGTGCAGGTGTTGAGGCATTTGCAGGGGAGCTGGACCCCAAGAGCCCTCAGGCCGCACTCCCACTCTGACTTGCAGCTCTTTCTGCCTCCCAGCTTCTTCTCAGACCTGGGAATTAATTCCTGGGGGACTTGGAAGAAACATTGCCTGTCACAGACCACTCATGGGGACCACCCTTGGGAATACCTGGGACAGCATTCCGGGGTCCAGAACCCCATGCTGGAGTTCACATGGCCCCACTGCAGAAGAGTAGGTCCTTTGCACCACCTCTGGGCCTCAGTATGCTCATCTGCATAATGGGTCCAATGGTCTCAGGCTGGACTCCTGGTGGGCAAAATATTGGATTCTCATAATCCCACAGCCACTCACAGCCCTCCTCCTGGCCAGTGGCCAGGGCTGGAGGTGGTGGCAGGGTGGAGGGGGACCGTCTCTGCTGGGAGTCCAGCACAGACCAGACACTGGGCTGCGGGACAGAGGCCTGGACTGTGACTCAGCCAGGTCGGTGGGAGGGAGGGTCTGAGCAAACCGGAGGGCGGAGGGCCCATCCGGACACCTCAGGTAGGTAATTGCCTGGGGCCCAAAGGTGAGCCTGGCTCCTAGACCCATCTCCAGACAGGCCTTCCAGCCTGCGTCAGCTGGAGCTCCGGGTTAGGGGTGGCTCCGTTGCTGGGGTCTGTGTTCCCCGGAGCCCCCAGGCTGGGGCTGCTAGGAGGTGGGGTGAGGTGGGGTGGGGTAGTTTTTATCCGGTACTCCCAGGCCCACAGGGCTCACGTGGCCTATCAGAGAGATAAGGAGATAAACACTGCCCCCACCCCCCACCCCCTGTCGGTGTCCGGGGCTGGCTGCTCCAGGCTGGAGCTCCTTGCAGGCCCCAGCCGCCCCCAGCCCGCCCCTCCCTCCGGCAGCCCGGCCCACTTGGCCCGACTTCCTCTCCATAAAAGGCGAGGTTTGGGAGCACCCCTGGAGGGGACGTTGAGCCGGAGGTGGAGGTTTGCCTGGGCCGCCCCCTGCTTGTCCCCTTCCCCCTAGGGGACCGGGGCCGCCTGGGGGCTCAATCTCCAGTTTTTCTAAATCCCTGCCTCGCCCCTCCCCCTCTAGGCCCCAGAACAGGACCCTGACAATGCTCCTCTGAGGGCACTGCCCTGAATCCACACACACACACACACACACACACACACACACTCTGAATACACACACACACACACACACACACACACACACACACACACACACAACCACGTACAGCCTCCCAGTGAGCCATTCACTCCAGCCCCAGTTCACGTTTGAACAAACTGAGAAACCCAGAGCGAGTTGAGCCGGCGCTGGGGGGGGGGGGGGGGGGGGGGGCGACGGCGACGGCGACGCTGAGAATGGTCTGGAAACCGGCAACGGTCTGCCGACGAGGGTCACATTACACTCAGCGCAGACGCAGAGCAGTTCTGATTTCGTGCGGGGTGTAGAGTAAGCTAATACTGCAGGGGCCGGGGACCCTCTTCCAGGCCAATTGCAGTCAGGCCCCTGGCGATGCCTGGGACCCAGCTCACCTGTGAGCTCGGGCTCAGTTACCTGTGCTCACAGCCTTACTTTCCCCATCTGTGAAACGGGAGAGATGATTTTACCCCTCGAGTTTGTGCAAATAAACTAGGACACCCAGCGGGGCCCAGCGTAGGTTGGCGTGAAGGGGTGCGGAGGGGTGCAGCTTGCTTCCTGCAGGGCTCCACCCTGGCGGAGCACCCTTCCAGGAGAGCCCTGGACCCAAACCCACCCTCCCTCCAGGACAGCTGCGAGGAAGAGGGATAATGGATGCCAGGTGGGACAGTGGGTACTCAATAAATGCTCCTGCCCCTCCCTCCTCACCCCGGGGATGAGTCATCCGTATCTTGGCCCTGGGCTGGGGAGCAGGGCCTTTGGGTGTCATCTGGCTCCACCCTGAGAGGTATGTGACATTGACAGTCTCCATCCCTCTCCGGGACTCAGTTTCTCTCCTTGTAAATCCAGGGAATGCTGGGCCAGGCCAGCTGTGAGGAGGCCGCCATAAAAGGCAAACGGTGGTGGCAGGTCACAGAGCCGAACTTAGTCATCGGGCCGCAGGCCACCCGCCCGGAGTGCTGCGCTCAGCTTCCTCCCTCAGCTTCCCGTTTGCGGAGGGGCCGGGGAGGGGGGCTTCCAGGGGGGCTGGGCCTTTCGGAATGTTCTGGCCCTGGGGCGGGGTCCCTCTCGGGAAAGCTGGGGGGCCTGGCCTGGGTATGGGCCAATGGTCGCCCGTGGAGAGGCCGGGGACCTGGCCTGGGGAGTCCCCGAGTTGAGGACCCACGTCGGGTCCCCCTCCCCCCTCCCTCCTCCGCGGACCAGGGGCACCTTAACCCTCCAGCTGCCGGAAAGGGGAGCGGCAGCCCCGCCGGCACGGAGGGTGGGGAGGGTCTCAGGAGGGTGGGGAGCCCGAGGTTGCTGCTTAGAAATCTCAGCGAGGTCCCCTGGGGAGAAAAGTGCAACGCAGCCCTGTGCAGGATGTAAACTGTAAGAACACCCCGGGATGAAGCCGCCAGATACCTGCCCGCAGGGGCGGGCCAGGGCAGAGGAATGCGGACGGAATTCAGCGCAGCGTAAAGAAGAGCCAGCGCTCCGGTCGCCAGTCCGCGGAGGAACCTCGGTGCCCCGAGGTGCGAGCACGCTCCGCTGTCTGGTTCAGGCCCCGCTTACACGCAAAGCGCTATTCTGGTGACAGCCCTCAGGGTGGCGGTTATCTCGGGGGGCTGGGGAGGTAATAATAACAGGGGGGATACAGGGAACCTTCCTGGAATGGAAATGTTTTGTGTGCTGGTTAGGGTGGTGGCTGGGTGGCCTGGCGCGCCGGTTGGTGCTGGACACTCAAGGCAGGTGACCTCTGCTGGAAGTAAATTATACCCAGCACAGAACACACGCAGGACGCTCAGATTGTCTGGGTGGGGGGCCCAGGGAGAAGCATGGAAGGCCCAGCACCCAGTGACTCTGAGAACCTGTGTTTGAGGAAACAAAGCTGAAGCACTATTAGGTCGGGAGGTGCACTTTACTCCTCCCTGTATTCTTCCACAAATCTGAAATAGTTCCCTTTTCAAAAAGAAGCAGGGTGGTGTGGAAGGACAGGGGCTGGGAGGTGCACATGGCAGTCAACCTCTCTGACCCTCTAGTCTCTTTGTCCTAACAACGCAACAATCAATACTTCCTTGGGGGCGTGAGCCTGGGGCACTCAGAGGATGCTCAACAAAGGGGTCTGGTGTGGGGTTCCCCTTGTCCTCAGCCTTCCTGGGAGAAGGGACGACGTGCTGGGGCTGGGGTTTGGGGCCAGAGTGGGAAGGTCTTCGCCCGCAGCTCCCTTAGGCCAGTGGCCTGGCCTGGCCAGGCCAGGAAAGCTTGTGTTTCTGGCAAACGGGGCCAGCCAACGCCATGCCCTGCCCATCCTGTTCTGTCCCGGCTGTCCTGTCCCAGGGGCCAGGGTCAGTCCAGGTGAGGCTCGGGCAGGCATACTCAGCAGGACACAAGCCTGCAGGTCACCTGGCCTCTGATTCCAAGCGGCTGGATCCTCAGGCAGCCTCTGTGGGTGACGAGGACATGCGGGGTGGTGGGTGCCAGCCGGTGAGGGCTGGAGCCTTGCCCCGGGAACACTGCTGGGACACAGGGCCCAGAGAGCCCCAGAGGGCCGGGGGCAACCCAGTGAGCCGGCAGGAAGGCAGGAAGGGGATGTGAGGCATCCGGGAAGGGAGAGGGAAGGAAAAGAGAAAGCAAAAGGAGGGTGGACTGATTTTTGAGAACCCCCTAGGGGGGCACCACACCCGGGCTGTCTGGGGAAAGCCCCCCCTTGACCCTGCTAGGAATGAAGACCCTTCAAATGCAGTCAGGTTAAGTGACTAGGCCAAGGTGACCCAGTTGAGAAGAACAAGGTCAGAGAGGTGTGAGCATGAGGCTGACAGGCTTGTGGGGGTGGGGTGGAGACAGCAGAGCCTCTGGTAGAGGGTATGAAGCTGCCCGAGTGAAGGGGAGGCCCTGAGAGTAAGGGAGGAGGGCTGGGGGCCAAAGAGAAGTAAATGGCAGGGGCTGCTGCAGGATGAGGGCAGGACCCACCAAGAGACAGTCCTCCCTCTTGGGTGCCCTCTGGTGGGGATTCTTATCCCTGGCAAGATAGACCTGTGATGTCCCTGCTCAGCTCATTGGGGACTGGCTGGATTCTCCATGAGACCCAGCCCCGGCACCCCCATCCATACCACCCCTTTTCCAACCCTCCCTTCACTTTCTTAGGCTCTGTCTCACTCGGGCCTTGCTGGACAAGAAGTGGCTGTGGGAAAACACCAGGCAAGAAGAGCATCCTTCCCTGGCCCGTTGGCTCAGTGGTAGAGCATTTGCCCGGTGGGTGTGTGGAAGTCCCGGGTTCGATTACCAGTCAGGGCACACAGGAGAAGCGTCCGTCTGCTTCTCCACTCCTCCCCTCTTACTTCTCTCTCTCTCTCTCTTTCCCTTGTCTTCTCCTGTAGTCTTGGCTCGATTGGAGCAAGTTGGCCCTGGGAGCTGAGTATGGCTCCATGGCCTCTACCTCCGATGCTAGGGGCTCAATGCCCCAGAAGAGCAGAGCATTGCCCCCTAGTGGGCTTGCCGGAAGGATCCCAGTCAGGGTGCATGTGGGAGTGTGTCTGCCTCCCTGCCTCTCACTGAATTAATTAAAAAGAAGAAGAAGAAGAAGAAGAGCATCCTTAGATGTCCCAGGGCCCAGCTATCACCCACCCACCAAACAGTCCAGCTGCAGCCTCCCAGTGACTCTGTTGGTGGGGACATTTTTCTCCCCCTTTTCCAGATGAGGAAACCGAGGCCTAGCGGGTACACTGGCACACGCACCTCTCCTGCATATGATCACACTGGGGAACTGGGCTCCCTGAGTCTGGACGTCTGGGTGGATGCAGATGACTCCGCGACTCTGGGCGTTGCGTCCCCCTCCCTAGCTGGCAGGAACCATCCCCACCCCCAGTATCTGAGGACTCCAGCCTTGCCCCGGAACACCCTCACCTGAGGGACCTTACTGCAGGCTCCACCCCTTGCTTGTGGTTTTCAGCCCCTGAACTGAGGTCAGATTCCAGCACAGGGCAAGGTTGACTCTGGAGGAAATAGCTTAGACTCCAAAAGAAAGACACATGTTGCTAATTTCCATCGATAAGAACCCTAGGTGGATTACGACAGGGTGCTGAGCCAGATGTACAGGTATGAGCTGGTGCAGCTGGCCGGGCCTCCAGCTGTCAGCTTGGCCCGTAGACGGAGGTTTCAACCCATCGGTGGCCTACATTCAGTGTCCTCCGGGGCTGACGTGAGGGGGTGGCTCCACTGAAAAGTGCTCCTGATCTCAGAGGGATGACGACACCCCACGTGGCAGAGGCCAAGCAGCAATGTGTAAGGACTGGAGACAAGGTGGGCAAATGACAGAGAGAGGACGCTGTTTCCAGAAAGTTCTGACTTGTAGGAATGTTTGATGAAGGGTAACTGATCACAGTGTTCTTAGGAATGGAATAGGTGGGCCACACAGAGAAACAGTCGACAGTTTCCAGGCTTGAGATACAAAATGTAGTGCATTCATAGAGTTGACAACACCTAATCAAATGATAAAGTTTCCTTTGTAGTTCTATGCATTTCATTTGATGCATTTAAAAGTGTGCAATCCTGGCCTGATCTGTGGTGGTGCAGTGGAATGCTGAGGTCCCTGGTTCAAAACTGGGCTTGCCTGGTCAAGGCGTATATGACAAGCAATCAGTGAACAATTAAAGTGAAGCAACTATGAGTTGATACTTCTCGTTCTACCTGCCTTCCTCCCTCTGTAAAATCAATAGATAAAACCTTAAAATGCCCTGGCCGGTTGGCTCAGTGGTAGAGCGTCGGCCTGGCGTGCAGAAGTCCCGGGTTCGATTCCCGGCCAGGGCACACGGGAGAAGTGCCCATCTGCTTCTCCACCCCCCCCCTCCTTCCTCTCTGTCTCTCTCCTCCCCTCCCGCAGCCGAGGCTCCATTGGAGCAAAGATGGCCCGGGCGCTGGGGATGGCTCCTTGGCCTCTGCCCCAGGCGCTAGAGTGGCTCTGGTCGCAACAGAGCGACGCCCCGGAGGAGCAGAGCATCGCCCCCTGGTGGGCAGAGCGTTGCCCCTGGTGGGCGTGCCGGGTGGATCCCGGTCGGGCGCATGTGGGAGTCTGACTGTCTCTCCCCGTTTCCAGCTTCAGAAAAATACAAAAAAAAAACAAAAACAAAAACCTTAAAATAGCCTGACCAGGTGGTGGCACAGTAGCTAGAGTGTCGGACTGGGATGCGGAAGACCCAGGTTCAAGACCCCGAGGTCGCCAGCTTGAGTGTGGGCTCATCTGGCTTGAGCAAAAAGCTCACCAGCTTGAGCCCAAGGTCACTGGCTCATGCAAGGGGTTACTTGGTCTGCTGAAGGCCCGCAGTCAAGGCACATATGAGAAAGCAATCAATGAACAACTAAGGTGTCGCAACGAAAAACTGATGATTGATGCTTCTCATCTCTCTCCGTTCCTGTCTATCCCTCTCTCTCTCTGTCCCTGTAAAAAACAACAAAACACCTTAAAATAGCCTGACCAGGCAATGGTACAGTGGATAGAATGTCAGACTGGGATGCAGAGGACCCAGGTTTGAAACCCTGAGGTTGCCAGCTTGAGTGCGGGCTCACCAGCTTGAGCGCAGGGTTGCTGGCTTGAACGTGGACTCAGACATGACCCCATGGTTTCTGGCTTGAGCCCAAAGGTCGCTGGCTTGAGAAAGGGGTTACTCGCTCTGCTGTAGCCCCCTAGTCAAGGCACATATGAGAAAGCAATCAATGAACAACTAAGGTGCCTCAACAAAGAATTGATGCTTCTCATTTCTCTCCCTTCCTGTCTGTCTGTCCCTCTCTCTCTCTGTCTCTGTCCAAAAAAACCCCCCAAATCTTAAAATAAATAAGTAAAAATGAAAAATAAAATTGCGATTCTGACCAATCAATGAATGGATAAACAAAATGTGGTATATACACACAATAGTATACAATTCCACCTTTGAAGGGAAGGAGGTTCTGATAAACCTTGAGGATGTTTGCTGAGTGAATAAGCCAGAGAAAAGGCCAAATTCTGTGTGATTCCACTTGCATGAGCTAATGACGTAGACAGACTCGTAGAAATGAAAAGTAGGAGGGTGGTTACTAGGCTCGCAGGGGAAAGGGGAAATTAAAGTGAAAATGGAGTTTCACACTTGCAAGACGAAAAAGATCTGTGGGACTGTTTCACAGGTGCGAATATCCTTAACGCCACTAAACCCTAGTTAAAAGCTGTTAAGATGGCAAATTTTATCTTGTGTGTTTTACCACAATTTGAAAAATACAAGATGCAATAAAGGCCCTGGCCGGTTGGCTCAGTGGTAGAGCGTGGGCCTGGCGTGCAGGAGTCCCGGGTTCGATTCCCGGCCAGGGCACATAGGAGAAGCGCCCATCTGCTTCTCCACCCCTCCCCCTCTCCTTCCTCTCTGTCTCTCTCTTCCCCTCCCGCAGCCAAGGCGCCGTTGGAGCAAAAGATGGCCCGGGCTCTGAGGATGGCTCCATGGCCTCTGCCCCAGGCGCTAGAGGGGCTCTGGTCACGACAGAGCGACTCCCTGGATGGGCAGAGCATCACCCCCTGGTGGGCGTGCCAGGTGGATCCCGGTCGGGCGCATGCGGGAGTCTGTCTGACTGCCTCCCCTTTCCAGCTTCAGAAAAAAAAAAAAAAAGATGCAATAAAAACACAACTTAAGGCCTGACCAGGCGGTGGCGCAGTGGATAGAGCCTCGGACTGGGATGCAGAGGACCCAGGTTCGAGACCCCAAGGTCTCCAGCTTGAGCGTGGCTCATCTGGTTTGAGCAAAAGCCCACCAGCTTGAACCCAAGGTTACTGGCTCCAGCAAGGGGTTGCTCTGTCTGCTGAAGGCCCGCGGTCAAGGCACATATGAGAAAGCAATCAATGAACAACTAAGGTGTTGCAACGCGCAATGAAAAACTAATGATTGATGCTTCTCATCTCTCTCCGTTCCTGTCTGTCCCTGTCTGTCCCTCTCTCTGACTCATTGTCTCTGTAAAAAAAAATAAATAATAAAATAAAATAAAACACAACTTAAAAGCTTAAAAAAATATATATTTTAAAGCACGATTCTCAGCCTGGGTCCCTAAGTATCATCACCCCACACGGGGCCACAGCACCCCAAAGGTTAAGAACTCCGGCGCCCCCTATTGGCCGAGCCCCGCAGGAATGCCGGGGCGACCCGGGATTCTGGGAATCGTAGTTTGCAGCCTCCCGCCGGAGCCTCGCCGGGAAGGGTGGGTGGGTTTAGAGTTTGAGAGACAAAGCTTGGGAGACAATAGATCCCAGACCCATCTCTGCACCTGCGGGGAATTCCCCGGATGCAAGCTCGGCGCGCCTGTCCCCACGCTACTGCACGGCAGCCTCGCACACGGTTACACGGACAGGGCGCACGCTCCTGTCCACTTGTATAACGGGAAGCACGTGGCGCCCCGGGTTGCTGTTTGCACCTGGACATCTTTACCAATTTAAGTGCCCCATCCTGGCGTCTGCAGGTCCCGCTCGCATCTGCACCCTGACACATCCCCGCTGGGGCTGAGGCCTTGGCAGTGGCCGTGGGGAGGACGCGCAGGCTACAGGTGCCCGTGGGCAGTGCCAGGCAGAAGGCACGGCTAGTGTAAAGCCCTGAGGCGAGACCCTGCGTGACCACGAGGTTGGCGGGGGGGGGGGGGGGTGAACGGCAGGGGACGAGGTGAAGTCGGACTCGGTGGCCCACCAGGAGGCCGTTAGACAAGACAGTGGCCAGGTTTCCCAGGCGACCGCTGGACCGCCGTTTAGAGAACTGAATGACACATTTCTTACTTTGGTTGCAGCTGCAGCGTCGGAAGTGACTCAGCGGAATTCCTGGGAACTAGGGCTGACGGGGAAGGATGCTCCAAATGGGCGGGGAAGGGGGCGTCGCCCTGGCGAGGCCCCACCCACAAGTTTTGTGGCCCGCGGGACACAATCACCCTCCAGTGTTCCCTACCCCCTCCAGGCTTCTGTAGACACCAGCCTGGGATTTGGGGGGTGGCGGTAGGGGTGGCGTTGGCGATGGGGGTGCAGCCTGAGGATTTAGGGAGGGAGGAAGGAAGGAAACTGGAAACATGGCGGGGTGGGATGTGGTGGCGGGGATTTCTCCCCATCCTCTTGGAACCTCCATCTCTGAGCCTGGCCTTGGGTGGGGGGGAGGAATACTGGAAGAACCTGGGGTGGGGTGGGGTCTGGTTCTGCTTTGCATGCCGGGGTCCAGGCGTTTGGCATGGGGTCCAGGTGGCTTGGCCAGCGGAGTTGGCCCCGTCTGGACTTCCTGAATGACTCAGTTGGTGGTTCCGGCCCTCTTTGGGTCTAATTCCCTTCCTGTAAATAAAGTGGATCTTTCAGTAAGCAGACCTCAAGGATGTTCACACATTTCCCGGTGGCAGACTGGGCATTTTTTTGGGGGGGGGGGGTCAGGGGAGGAAAGCTTGCTGAGGCAGGTTTGAGTGAAGGTCTGAGCTCTGGATGAGGGTCGCAGCGCCCATATTCTAGTAAGTCAGCCTCAGTTTTTCAGAGCATAAAATGGGTCTAACGATTCTAAGAATGAGGCTTGCTGGAGTTAGCGGCAGGCCCCAGGCTGGCTGTTCAGGGCAAGACCACGCTCCGGCGCTTGCACTCGGGGGGGTGTCTGGGCTGAGAAGGGGAATTGATTTGTCCTGAGTGGCTCAGCTCCAACTTGCCTCCCTAGGGAAGCTATCCACCACTACTACCAAGACAAAAGAGGCGGCTTATTTCCTCCTAAGGGGCGGAGGCAGGGAGGACACCGCCCAGGCCTCCGCAGCCCTGGAAGAACCCTGCGCAAACCTCCGCCAACCACCTCCCGACCTGGCTGCGGGGTCACCTGGCGGCCACCAGGTGGTGCTGGAGACGCGCCTGCCAAGCTGGGAGAGGCTGAACTCGTCCTGGAGAAGTGTCCTTCCAGAATAAGTCCCCAGATTGATTTTGTAGTTTATTGGACTGAAAAGGTAAGAAAAGAAAAAAAGTACTGCGTTAAAAAGATGAGCCTGACTAGGCGGTGGCGCAGTGGATAGAGCGTCGGACTGGGATGCAGAGGACCCAGGTTCGAGACCCTGAGGTCGCCAGCTTGAGCGTGGGCTCATCTGGTTTGAGCAAAAGCCCACCAGCTTGAACCCAAGGTTGCTGGCTCCAGCAAGGGGCTACTCGGTCTGCTGAAGGCTCGCGGTCAAGGCACATATGAGAAAGCAATCAATGAACAACTAAGGTGTCGCAACGCGCAATGAAAAACTAATAATTGATGCTTCTCATCTCTCTCCATTCCTGTCTGTCTGTCCTTGTCTATTTCTCTCTCTGACTCACTCTCTGTCTCTGTAAAAAATAAAAAAAATTAAAAAAAATTAAAAAGATGAAAAATAAGGGCCCTGGCCAGATAGTGCAGTTGGTTAGAGAATCATCCAGATACTCCAATGTTGTGGGTTCTATTCCAGGCCCAGGCACAAAGAAAAACCAACCAAAGAATGCGTAAATAGCCTGACCTGTGGTGGCGCAGTGGATAAAGCATCCACCTGGAAATGCTGAGGTTGCCGGTTTGAAACCTTGGGCTTGCCTGGTCAAGGCACATATGGGAGTTGATGCTTCCAGCTCCTCCCCTCGTCTCTCTCTGTCTCTCCTCTCTCTGTGTTTCTCCCTCTCCTCTCTAAAAATGAATAAATAAAAAAAAATTAAAAAAAAAAGAATGCGTAAATATGAAGAACAGCAAATTTTTATTTATTTATTTTATTAAATTTTTTTTTAAAGACTTTATTTATTTATTCATTTTAGAGAGGAGAGAGAGAGAGAGAGTGAGAGAGAAGAGGGGAGGAGGGAGGAGCAGGAAGCATCAACTCCCATATGTGCCTTGACCAGGCAAGCCCAGGGTTTTGAACCAGCGACCTCAGCGTTCCAGGTTGATGCTTTATCCAGTGCGCCACCACAGGTCAGGCCTAAATTTTTTTTTTTTTTACAGAGACAAAGAGAGAGTCAGAGAGAGGGACAGACAGACGGGAATGGAGAGAAATGAAAAGCATCAATCACCAGCCCTTTGCTGCGACACCCTAGTTGTTCATTGACTGCCCTCTCACATGTGCCCTGACTGCGGGCCTTCAGCAGACCAAGCACCCCCCCGCTCAAGCCAGCGATCTTGGGTCCAAGCTGGTGAGCTTTTGCTCAACCAGATGAGCCTGCCCTCAAACTGGCAACTTCGGGGTCTCAAACCTGGGTCCTCTGCATCCCAGTCTAACGCTCCATCCACTGCACCACTGCCTGGTCAGGCGGGTTTTTTTTTTTTTAATATATTTTTTTACAGAGACAGAGAGTCAGAGAGAGGGATAGATAGGGACAAACAGACAGGAACGGAGAGAGATGAGAAGCATCAATCATCAGTTTTTCGTTGCAACACGTTAGTTGTTCATTGATTGCTTTCTCATATGTGCCTTGACCGCGGGCCTTCAGCAGACCGAGTAACCCCTTGCTCGAGCCAGCGACCTTGGGTCCAAGCTGGTGAGCTTTGCTCGAACCAGATGAGCCTGCGCTCAGGTTGGCGACCTCAGGGTCTCGAACCTGGGTCCTCTGCATCCCAGTCCGACACTCTATCCACTGTGCCACTGCCTGGTCAGGCGGAACAGCAAATTGATGTCTCTCCCTCTCCCTCCATCTCTCTCTTAAATCAATAAGTAAAAAATACTTTGCTCAACCTGTGCTGGTACAGTGGACAGAGGCCACTGATTGGAGGCCCTGGGCTTGACAGGTCAAGGCACAGACAAGAAGTAATCAATGAACAACTAACATGAAGCAACTATGATCTTGTTCCCTCCCTATCTCTCTCCCTCTAAATAAAAACACTACTTCGAAAAGATACGTGCACCACTATATTCACTGCAGTTTTGTTTTTTGTTTTTTTTTAGAGACAGAAAGAGAGTCAGAGAAAGGGACAGACAGGAACGGGGAGAGATGAGAAGCATCAATCATTAGTTTTTCATTGGGACACCTTAGTTGTTCATTGATTGCTTTCTCATATGTGCTTGACTGTGAGCCTTCAGCAGACCGAGTAACCCCTTGCTCGAGCCAGCAACCTCCAAGCTGGTGAGCTTTGCTCAAAGCAGATGAGCCTGCCCTCAAGCTGGCAACCTCGGGGTCTCGAACCTGGGTCCTCTGCATCCCAGTCCGAAGCTCTATCTACTGCGCCATCACCTGGTCAGGCTCACTGCAGTATTATTTATGATAACCAAGAAGACATGGAAGCAACCTAGGTGTCTATCAATAGACGGATTGTGCCTGACCAGTGGTGGCACAGTGGATAGAGTGTTGACCTGCGACACCGAGGTCCCAGGTTTGAAACCCTGAGGTCGCTGCCTTGAGCGCGGGCTCATCCGGCTCGAGTGCTGGCTAGTCAGCTTGAGTGTGGTATCATCGACATGATCCCAAGTTTGCTGGTTTGAATAAGGGGTCACTGGCTCAGCTGAAGCCCCTTGGGTAAGGCATATATGAGAAGCAATCAATGAATAACTAAAGTGACACAGCTACGAATTGATGTTTATTTCTCTCCTTTCCTCTCTCTCTCTCCTTTCCTCTCTCTCTCTCTTAAAAAAAAAAAAAGAAGATGTGCCTGAGCCTGACCTGTGGTGGCGCAGTGGATAAAGCATCGACCTGGAATGCTGAGGTCATCGTTTCAGGACCCTGGGTTTGCCTGGTCAAGGCACGTACTGGAGTTGATGCTTCCTACTCCTCCCCCCTTCTCTCCTCTCTAAAATGAATTAATAAAAAAAAAATTAAAAAAAAAGAAAAAAAAAGATGTGCCTGACCTGTGGTGGCGCAGTGGCTAAAACGTTGACCTGAAATGCTGAGGTCGCTGGTCCGAAACCCCGGACTTGCGAGGTCAAGGCACATATGGGAGTTGATGCTTCCTGCTCCTCCCCCCTTTCTCTCTCCTCTCTCTCTAAAAAATGAATAGAATCTAAAAAAAATTATAAAATGAGTAAGGTCTTAAAAAATGTTTTATATATAAAAGAAACCTGACCAGGCGGTGGCGCAGTGGGTAGAGCGTCGGACTGGGATGCGGAGGACCCAGGTTCGAGACCCCGAGGTCGCCAGCTTGAGCGGGGGCTCATCTGGTTTGAGGAAAGCTCACCAACTTGGACCCAAGGTTGCTGGCTTGAGCAAGGAGTTACTCGGTCTGCTGAAGGCCCTCAGTCAAGGCACATATGAGAAAGCAATCAATGAACAACTAAGGTGTCCCAACGAAACACTGATGATTGATGCTTCTCATCTCTCTCCATTCCTGTCTGTCTGTTCCTATCTGCCCCTCTCTCTGACTCTTTCTCTGTCTCTGTAAAAAAAAAAAAAAAAAAAAAAAAAAGTATATATAAGGTCTACTGGAAAGTTCTGTCCGTTTTTGGAATAAAACAAAATACAAATTTTTCTTGCCATCAATAAACTTTATTAAACAATATAATTGCCACTATTATTAATGATTTCTTGCCAGTGTGAGGGGAATTTGTATATCCCATTTTTGAAAACTGTTTTATCTTTTGATGCGAAAAATTGAACCAGTGCTTGTTTGATATCTTCTTCATTTTTGAATTTTTTGCCCTTCAAAAAATTTTGTAAGGACAAAAACAAGTGATAGTTGGAGGATGCTAAGTCTGGGGAATATGGTGGATGCTACAGAATTTCCCAGCCTAGTTCTGCAATTTTTTTTTTTTTATAATGGAATGTAGACTTTTTTTTTTATTTTATTTTATTTATTTATTTATTTATTTACTTATTTTACAGAGACAGAGAGTGAGTCAGAGAGAGGGATAGACAGGGACAGAAAGAGATGAGAAGCATCAATCATTAGGTTTTTTTTTGTTGTTTTTTTTTTTCATTTTTAGAGAGGAGAGAGAGAGGGAGAGAAAGGAGAGAGAGACAGAGAGAGAAGGGGGGAGGAGCTGGAAGCATCTGGAAGCGTCAACTCCCGTATGTGCCCTGACCAGGCAAGCCCAGGGTTTCGAACCGGCGACCTCAGCGTTTCCAGGTCGACGCTTTATCCACTGCGCCACCACAGGTCAGGTCAATCATTAGTTTTTCATTGCGCGTTGCAACACCTTAGTTGTTCATTTATTGCTTTCTCATATGTGCCTTGACCGCGGGCCTTCAGCAGACCGAGTAACCCCTTGCTCAAGCCAGCAACCTTGGGTCCAAGCTGGTGAGCTTTCCTCAAACCAGATGAGCCCCCGCTCAAGCTGGCAACCTTGGGGTCTCGAACCTGGGTCCTCCGCATCCCAGTCCGACGCTCTATCCACTGCGCCACCGCCTGGTCAGGTGATTTTTAAAAAAATTTATTCATTATAGAGAGGAGAGAGAGAGAGAGAGAGAGAGAAGGGGGGAGGAGCAGGAAGCATCAACTCCTATATGTGCCTTGACCAGGCAAGCCAGGGTTTTGAACCAGCAACCTCAGCGTTTCCAGGTTGACGCTTTATCCACTGCGCCACCACAGGTCAGGCTAGTTCTGCAATTTTTTGATGAGTCCCCAAAGCAGCATATGGCCTGGCATTATTATGATACATACAGTATGATGTTCTTCCTATTGAACATTGCCAGCCTCTTTTCTAAACTTTGTTTTAGTTAATTTGCTACGTCAGTATGTATACATTAAGGATAAAAATAGAGAGGCAGCCTGACCTGCGGTGGTGCAGTGGATAAAGCGTCTACCTGGAATGCTGAGGTCGCCGGTTCAAAACCCTGGGCTTGCCTGGTCAAGGCACATATGGGAGTTGATGCTTTCTGCTCCTCCCCCCTTTCTTTCTCTCTCTCTCTCTCTCTCTCTCTCTCTCTCTCCTCTAAAACGAATAAAAAAAAAAAAATAGAGAGGCACACATGCACCAAATAAACATGTGCTTATGTGTCCAAACTTGTTGTGATAGAAACGGACAGAACTTTCCAGTAGACCATATATATATATATATATATATATATATATATATATATATATATATATATATATATATATAAATAAAAGAAGATGTATTACAAATATACAATGGAATATCACACAGCAATAAAAAGGACTGAAATCTTTTTTTGTGTGTGTGACAGAAACAGAGTCAGAGATAGGGACAGACAGGAAGGGAGAGAGACGAGAAACATCAATTCTTTGTTGCAGCTCCTTAGTTGTTCACTGATTGCTTTCTCATATGTGCCTTGACCGGAGGCGGGGGGGGCTACAGGCAGGACTGAAATCTTATAATTTGCAACCGCACGGATGGACCTCCATGGATGGACCTAGAAGTTACTATGCTATGAAGTAAGTCAGACAGAGAAAGACAAATACCTAATAATTTCACTCACATGTGGACTCTAAAAAACCCCAAAATAAATAAACAAATAAAACAGAAACAAACTCACAGATACAGAGACAAACTGATGGTTGCCAGATGAGAGGTGTGTTGAGCAGCTGCCCAGCTCGGTCTAGGAAACACCCACCCAACGGCGTCAAGAAAGCCCAGATTCTGGTCCTGGCTTTGCCCTCCTGGGCGTGGACCCCTCACTGTACTGACTCCACCCCCCGAGCCTGGCACCCCGACTCCGCACACCCTTGGCAGGAGCCCCCCCTACTCTCGTCTGGTCAGGCCCCACGGCTCCCCCACCCTGTGCCTGGCTGTCCGCCTTCTCCGGCCAATGGCTTTAGGATTCAGTTGTTCCGGAAGGGAAAGGCAAGAATGGCTCAAGGAAGAGGCAGGAAGAGGTCTTCTCTGTTGCTTTGCTTTATCTGGAAAAGCCATGCTGCGTGTGCAATTTCACTCTGTGATTTATGCGCTTCCTTTCGCTGGAACACAACACGGCCTTTCTCCTACGCACTCATCTCCAGGTGGAACTGGGCCCGGGAGGGGTGACTGCTGTTTCCAGAGCCCACGTGTCCTGGCCTAGAGGCAGAGGCAGACACTAGGCTGGAGCGGGTGTGGGGAGGGCAGGGGGTGTCCTGGGGTGGGCTGAGCAAGGGGGCGGCCCTCGGAAAGAGGCCCCCGGTCCCCTCGCCTTCCCTTCCTTCCCGAGACAATGGGCCTCCGGCTGTGGCCTGGAGATAAGGGGCTCCGTCTGGGTGGAGTCACACCCCCGCCATGCAGGAGACCACCTTGGCCCGGCCCTCTGCTGAACCCAGCCCTAGTCCCAACTCCGGTCACCAAAGGCCCTGCGCCAGCTCCCGCACTCAGTCAGTCACTCGCAAGGAAAATGTTCTTTTTTTTTTTTTTTTTTAAATACATGCTTAACACACCCAAAGTGCGCAGAGCTTCGGCACAACTCTGCGTGTATTGAAATGTGTGTCCCGGCCAGGATATCAGCCCGCGTGATGGGGACCCCTCCAGCTGGGGCTCCAGTAGTTTGGGGTGGGTGGGGGGAGAACCTAAAATTTTTCAATAATGTTTATATTGATTACATGTTGAAATGATGATATGTTAGGCATATTCATGGGTTAAATACAATGTATTATCAAAATAAATTTTATGGGCCCTGGCCAGTTGGCTCAGTGGTAGAGCATTGGCCCAGAGTCTGGAAGTCCTGGGTTTGATTCCCGGCCAGAGCACACAGGAGAAGTGCCCATCTGCTTCTCCACCCTTCCTCCTCTCCTTTCTCTATATCTCTCTCTTCCCCTCCCACAGCCAAGGCTCCATTGGAGCAAAGTTGGCCCCGACGCTGAGGATGATTCCATGGCCTCTGCCTCAGGTGCTAGAATGGCCCCGGCTGCAATGGAGCAACGCCCCAGATGAGCAGAGCATCGCCCCCTGGTGGGCATGCTGGGTTGATCCAGGTTGGGCACATGCGGGAGTCCATCTGTCTGCCTCCCTGCTTCTCACTTTGGAAAAATACAAAAAAAGTTTATTTTTACTTTTTACAGAGACAGGGAGAGAGTCAGAGAGAGAGAGACAGACAGGGACAGACAGACAGGAACGGAGAGATGAGAAGCATCAATCATCAGTTTTTCATAGTGACACCTTAGTTGTTCACTGATTGCTTTCTCATATGTGCCTTGACCGTGGGCCTTCAGCAGACCAAGTAACTCCTTGCTCAAGCCAGCGACCTTGGGTCCAAGCTGATGAGCTTTGCTGAAACCAGATGAGCCCGCACTCAAGCTGGCGACCTCGGGGTCTCGAACCTGGGTCTTCCGCATCCCAGTCTGACGCTCTATCCACTGCGCCACCGCCTGGTCAGGCTATTTTTACTTTTTTGATTGTGGCTGCTGAACATCTCCAGCCCCCAAATCCCCCACAAACCCCAATCGGCCAGGACCTCCCCAGAGGTCTCCAGGCTGCTGTCACCCCAAACTAACCTAACTGTTTTTGAACTTCCGGTATGGGGAGTCACAGAGCAGGTGCTCCTGCCTGTCTGTGGAGTGTGGTCTCCGATGTTCACATCATGGCACACTCATGGGGAATTGAACACGGAGGCCCTGGATGGGACATGGGGACACAGGCCACGGCAACTGCCTGGTCCTGGCCTTGGAAAGCTCACAGACTGTGGGAATGATGGCAGGGGGTCTGAGGGGCAGCAGAGGGAAAGGCCACCGGTGCTGTGCAAGGCCCACATGTGGACTGCGGCTCCCCCCAAATGCGTGTCCCTCAGGAACCTCAGAATGGGACCTCTTTAGAAACAGGGTCTTTGCAGATGCTCCACTGGACACAGACAGCCATAAGAAGGAAGGTTGGCCCTGGCCGTTGGCTCAGCGGTAGAGCGTCGGCCTGGCGTGCGGCGGACCCGGGTTCGATTCCCGGCCAGGGCACACAGGAGAAGCGCCCATCTGCTTCTCCACTCCCCCCTCCTTCCTCTCTGTCTCTCTCTTCCCCTCCCATAGCCGAGGCTCCATTGGAGCAAAGATGGCCTGGGCGCTGGGGATGGCTCCTTGGCCTCTGCCTCAGGCGCTAGAGTGGCTCTGGTCGCGGCAGAGCGACGCCCGGAGGGGCAGAGCATCGCCCCCTGGTGGGCAGAGCGTCGCCCCTGGTGGGCGTGCCGGGTGGATCCCGGTAGGGCGCATGCGGGAGTCTGTCTGTCTCTCCCCATTTCCAGCTTCAGAAAAAAAAAAAAAAAAAAAAGGAAGGTCATCTGAAGACAGAGGTGGAAATAGGGTGATGCGACCACAGCCAGGGGTGCTGGGAGCCTTCAGAGTCTGGAGGGGGCAGGAAGCATCTTCTCCCAGGGCCACAGCAGGGGGCGGGGGGGCACAGCCCCACCAACACCCTGATTTCTGTCTCTGGCGTCCAGACTGTGAGAAATAAATTGCTCCATTCATATGTGGAGCTGGGGGTGGGGTGGGCTTGGAGTAACACTAACCCCGGAACAGAAGGGAAACCAAGGCACTGGTTTGGGGCCCTGGCTCCTCCACCCTGGTCTACCCTGACTCGCTGGGCATCCCTGAGCAGGTCACTGCACCTCTCTGAGCCCCACCGTCGTCCTCACAGAGGTGCTGCTCAGGGCGGGTGGAGACCCAGGGTTAGATGCCCCAGCAGATGGCCAGGAGCGGGCAGCCGTGCCCATGGACCCCAGACGTGCTCATAGCTGATGCTCGGAGAATGAAAAGGGGAAATCTGGGCCCTGGCTGAGTGGCTCAGTGGAGAAAGCGCTGATCCAGTGCACTGAGGCCGAGATGGGTTCCATCCTGGGTCGGGGCAGAGAAGAAGCAACCAACGAATGAGCGCTCAACTAAATGGAACAACTAAGGGCAACAAGTTGATGCTTTTCTCTCTCTCTCCCCCACACACTCTTTCTCTCTCCCTTTCTCTCAAAGAAAGAAAAGAAAGAGGCAGAATCTCCATCACCAGAGGACGGTGCTGTCAGCGCCTGGAACCCGGGTCGAGGGTGTGGGACAGCTTCTGAGAGGCCATTCTGTGAGGATTTTGCTTTGCATTGGTCTTACCAGAAAACCCCGAATTGGGCCACAGACCAGGCCGGGGACCCTGTAGCCCTCTGGCCTCTCTACGACCCTATGCTGAGGCTGGCCCAGCCGCTGAGGAAAAGTAGCCGCTGTGGGCATTCTGGGCCTTGTACCCCTTCCCTCCCACTGTCCGCCTGTTTCAGCATGGCCTCATAGGGTGGAAGTCGGGGGACAGTGGGAGGCAAAGGCACCGTGGGGCCCAGCCCCGTGTGTTCTTGATCTCAGCAGACTGGGGCTCCCAAGGGGTATCTTGCCCCTGGCTCCGGCTCCCCGCTGCCAGGGCCTCATAAGGTGTCAAAGTTCTTCCCCCAAAACAGAAACTGCTTTCCAGGCACACCCCCTGGGCCCTACGCTGCCCTTGTGACCCTCAGAATCTGGGGCTCCTCCGCCCCCCACCATGCTGACTCACCCTCCTGCAAGCTCACCTCCTCCTCAATCTCAGCCCCAGGCCTGCTCCGCCCCGCCCCCTTCCCTTCCTCCAGGAGGGAACTGCGCGTGTAGCCCCGCCCCCTGCTCGAACCTTCCAGACTCCCGGTGACCTCGGGATAAACCCCCGGGATAAATCCCGAGCTCAGCTCCGCAGGGTCTGCCCTCTCCAACACATCTTCAACCTGTTCTCCCCTCCCCTGCACCCAGGTCTGAGTCCGGCTAGTCTGGGACTCCTCCTCCTCTGCTAGCTCCAGGGGACGCATCACACTTTTAGAAACATTTCTTAACAACCCTGTGAGGGTGGCAGTACTGTCCCCATTCCACAGATGACAACATCAAGGTGAGAGAAAGGAAGTTAGAGGAACCCTCTCGCTGACTATTTTCTTGTCCATGTGCAGACCTCTGTTTCTTTGGCACTTTTGTTGAAAACTGACCGCATACCGTATTTCCTCATGTATAAGACTTTTCTTTTTTTTTTTTTAAATTTGGAGTCTAAAAACTGGGTGCGTCTTATACAGTGGTTGTGACATTTCAAATGCCACGGAACGGAGGACGAGGCAATATATGAAGACAGTGATTCCTCATCAGACACAGATGAGGACAAGCTAATGGATGGGAGTTTTGACAGTGATGAGGAGTTGTATGAATTTTACGATGAATAAAACTTGAGTTCAATAACTTTATGTAATGCTTTTTTTTTTCCCCTTCAAATTTTGGGCCCCCAGGCCTGGCCTGTGGTGGCGCAGTGGATAAAGCGTTAACCTGGAATGCTGAGGTCGCGGGTTCGAAACCCTGGGCTTGCCAGGTCAAGGCACATTATGGGAATTGATGGTTCCTGCTCCTCCCCCTTCTCTCTCTCTCTCTCTCTCTCTCTCTCTCTCTCTCCTGCCATCTCTCTAAAATGAATAAATAAATAAAAAATTAAACCCACAAATTTTGAGCCCCAAAATTAAGGTGCGTTTTATACCTAGGAGCGTCTTATACATGGGAGAAATACGGTATGTCAATCTGAGCTCTCCATTCCAGTGGTCTGTGTGTCGATTCCATTCCAGATCTTCACTGTCGCCAAAGCTGTGGTTTCTTCCTAAGTGACTTAGGCCGGTCAGTTCACCAACGTTGTTCAGTTCACTCCCCTCCCCCAGTCCCTGGCACCCACCCCTCTTATCTTCTGTCTCTATGAGGTGACTCTTCTAGGGACCTCATATATATGGAATCGCGTAGCATTTGTCCTTTTGTGACTGGCCTATTTCACTTTGGGGAATGTCCTCAAGTTTCATTGACCCTGTAACGTATGTCAGAATGTCCTTCCCTTTTAAGACTGAATAATATTCTATTGCACTCATATGTCACATTTTGCTTATCCACTTAGCCAACGATGAACACCTGGAGCTGCTTCCACCTTTGGGCTATTGTGGTTACTCTGCTAGAAACACACACTGGCCTGCGAGCATCTGCTGGAATCGCTGCTTTGGGGTATAAATCCAGATGCAGAATTGCTGGGTCTTTGTGGTCCTCCTAGGAGTCATGGCTTTAGAGAGGGGCAGGTTTCAAGTGAGGAAACGCATGCCGGATGGCTTTGGGAAAAGCCTCTTTGATTTACCAAAAGAGTCTTCCACAAAGAACTGCGGGAATCGGGGAAGTCTGCCACCTGTGGACGCGGATGAGGAAACACTCACATCCTGCTTGTCCTTAGCGGGATTCAGCATTTCCCTCCTTTATGAACATGAACAACACCAGCAGGGGCTGTGGCTTAGTCACCAAGGACATCGACATCGCGGATGACTTCAGGACATACTGCATTCATTGCAGCAATGCAGATTCAAATCACAGTAGTTCTTAAATCCAACACTATATATTATATATATATATTTTTTTCTTAGTTTTTCTTTTTTCTTTAAAAAAATTTTTTTTTTAAACTTATTTATTTTAGAGAGGAGAGAGAGAGACAGAGAGAGAGAGAAGAGGGGGAGGAGCTGGAAGCATCAACTCCCACATGTGCCTTGACCAGGCAAGCCCAGGGTTTCGAACCGGCGACCTCAGCATTTCCAGGTCAACGCTTTATCCACTGCGCCACCACAGGTCAGGCAGTTGTTTTTCTTTTTAAGATTTTATTTATTCATTTTAGAGAGGAGAGAGAGAGAGAGAGAGAGAGAGAGAGGGAGAGAGAAATGGGGAGGAACAGGAAGCCTCAACTCCCATACGTACCTTCACCAGGAAAGCCCAGGGTTTCGAACCGGCAACCTCAGCGTTCCAGGTCAATGCTTTATCCACTGTGTCATCACAGGTCAGGCCATATATGTATTTTTAGTTTTCTTTTTCTTTTTCTTTTTTTTTCCTACAGAGACAGAGTCAGAGAGAGGGATAGATAGGGACAGACAGACAGGAACAGAGAGAGATGAGAAGCATCAATCATCAGTTTTTCGTTGCGACACCTTAGTTGTTCATTGATTGCTTTCTCATATGTGCCTTGACCATGGGCCTTCAGCAGACCGAGTAACCCCTTGCTCGAGCCAGCGACCTTGGGTCCAAGCTGGTGGGCTTTGCTTAAACCAGATGAGCCCGCGCTCAAGCTGGAGACCTCAGGGTCTCGAACCTGGGACTTCCTCATCCCAGTCCAATGCTCTATCCACTGCACCACCACCTGGTCAGGCTGTATTTTTAATATATTTTTTAAAATTTTTATTTATTCGCCTGACCTGTGGTGGCGCAGTGGATAAAGCGACAACCCGGAAATGCTGAGGTCGCCGGTTCGAGGCCCTGGGCTTGCCTGGTCAAGGCATATATGGAGGTTGATGCTTCCAGCTCCTCCCCCTTCTCTCTCTCTGTCTCTCCTCTCTGTCTCTTTCTCTCCTCTCTAAAATGAATAAATAAAAAAATTTAAAAAAAAAATTTTATTTATTCATTTTAGAGAGGAGAGAGAGTTAGAATGAGAGAGAGAGAAAGTGGGGAGGAGCAGGAAGCATCAACTCCCATATGTGCCTTGACCAGACAAGCCCAGGGTTTTGAACCGGTGACCTCAGTGTTTCAGGCTTTATCCACTGCGCCACCACAGGTCAAGCATCAGGCTGTATTTTTAGTTTTTATTTTATTGATTGGAGAGAGCAAGGAGAGAGAGAGAAACACCGATCTGTTGTTCCATTCGTGCACTCGTTGTTTGATTTCTGCATGTGCCATGACCAAGGATCAAACCCACAAACCTGGCACATTGGGACGAAGCTCTAACCAACTGAGCTACCGGGCTAGGGCCTATTATTTAATGTATTATTAATAAGAAGCACTTCTCTATCAGGATGTCACAATAAAACAATATGTTGACAATGCCAATGTAATTGATTTCCTTTGCAATTTGTATAACATATGTTTTGTCTTATGCACTGAAAAACATGATACTGAGAAGTGGTTCATAAGTTGTCAAGTCTAGTTTAAATATTTTTTTTTATTTTATTTATTCATTTTAGAGAGGGGGGAGAGAGAGAGAGAGAGAGAGAATGAGGGAGAAGCTGGAAGTATCAACTCCCATATGTGCCTTGACCAGGCAAGCCCAGGGTTTTGAACCGGCAACCTCAGTGTTTCCAAGTTGACACTTGATCCACTGCGCCACCACTGGTCAGGCGTCAAGTCTAGTTTAGATAAAGTTGGGAAGCTCTGATGTCCGGAGCCCTGGTAGCCACCTTGTAACTCTGAGGAGCTCAGTCTGAGGGCAAAGCTGACGCAATCAGGATAGCAGAGCAGAGAGTAGGGGGAGTTCCAGGGTCCTTTCCCAGCTGATATCAGAATTAACCAACCCTGGAAACCCCCCTCTTCAGGACTTATGTCTTGCTATAATTGATGCCGTTGTTTAACAAGTTGAGTCAAAGTTTTCTATTTTTTGCATTGAAGACATCATGACTGAAAGAGGGTGTTTCCAAAGGTCGTCTGAGAATGGCACAGGCCAAGCTGGGTGTGGAAAAAATCCTGCTGGCTTCTTCTGGGAGCATAAAAAGTGCCTTGTTGCCTGACCTGTGGTGGCGCAGTGGATAAAGCGTCGACCTGGAAATGATGAGGTCGCCGATTCGAAACCTTGGGCTTGCCTGGTCAAGGCACATATGAGAGTTGATGCTTCCTGCTCCTCCCCCCTTCTCTCTCTCTCTCTCCTTTCTAAAATGAATAATAATAAAAAAAAAGTGCCTTGTCAGCCTGACCAAGCGGTGGCGCAGTGGATAGAGTGTCGGACTGGGATGCGGAGGACCCAGGTTCGAGATCCCAAGGTCGCCAGCTTGAGCGCGGGCTCATCTGGTTTGAGCAAAGCTCACCAGCTAGGACCCAAGGTCACTGACTCGAGCAAGGGGTTACTCAGTCTGCTGAAGGCCCAGGTCAAGGCACATATGAGAAAGCAATCAATGAACAACTAAGGTGTCGCAATGAAAAACTGATGATTGATGCTTCTTATCTCTCTCTGATACTGTTTATCTGTCTCTATCTATCCCTCTCTTTGTCTCTGTAAAAAAAAGAAAAAAAAGTGCCTTGTCAGCCCTGGCTAGGTAGCTCAGTTGGTTAGAGCGTTGTCCTGATCCCCAACGTTTCAGGACAAAAATCAACCAAGGAATGCATAAATAAGCAGAACAACAAACTGATGTTTCTCTTTCTCTAAAATCAACATGTAAAATAAAATAAAAAAAAATTTTTTTTTTAAAGTGTCCTGGCTGGGGCTATGACTTCTGGCAAAAAACACCCAAAAAAACCCAACCCCTTTTCCTCCAAGCCCCCATGCTCCCGTGGTTGTTTGGGGGAGGGGTTGAACTGCCCACCCCCGCAGCCTTTGTGTAGGAGCCATTCTGTGCAACCCCGAGGCAGAGGCGAGTAGTGGGCTTCATGGAGGGGCACGAGGTGAGGGCAGGGCTGCAGGAGGTGGTCCTCATACACCGCATGCTGGCCCCACTTGAGGGAGCCCCTCAAAGGGCCTGCACTCTCAGCCTGTCACTCTTGTTCCCCTGCTGGTGAGGACCTTACTTCCTCCGGGACCGCCCTGCAGGTGGGCCTCTTGTTCGTGCCCCCAAAATGTCCTCATCCCCCCCCCCAAAGGGTCCTGTCAGTGCTGCAGACCCTTACAGTGTCCTGGACACGCACTGGGTGGGGCTAGGGAGGGGCTGACTGTGCCAGCTTGGGACCCGAGAGCCAGGCAGATAGTAAGAGGTTCCCTCTCCCTGGTGTAAGAATTTCAAATCTCCTGGCCTGCGTCCCCCTTCAGCTGGCAGGTCCCGGAATGCCATGCTTGGTGGGCAGACCCCAGCTGCAGGCTTTCTCAGGGAAGCAGAGTGCTGGTCTGGGAGCCATACACCCGCTCAGGGAACCGTCAGGGTCTGGAGTCCAGGAGGTCCGAGGACCAAGGAGGATCGAGCCAAGAGAGGTCCAGGAGGTGGTGGGGGAGAGAAGGTGTGGTCCCTTCCTGCCTCTCTGTGCCCCTCTGTCTCCGTGGGCCTGCCGGGGGTGGGGCAGGGTGGGGGCTGCAGCCCAGCACAGGGAGACACACAGCCGCGCCCACTGGTGCTGCAGGAAAGCAAAAGATGAAAGTCACCAGAAGTTGCTGGGGTGCTGACATCTGTTGTCACATCTGTAACCCATGGGCTATCCCTCCGGCCTCCTGAAGGCTGCCCAGGTGTGTCCAGACCTGTGCTGCCCAAGACAGTAGGCCCTAGTCACACGTGGGTTTTCCCATCTAAATTAATTCCAGTGAAGTAAAGTGGAAAGTTCAGCTCCTCAGTCACAGGGACCACATCCACATGTTCAGTACCCACATGTGGGACTGGTAACTCTGATATTGGACAGGGCAGATTCTAGAACCTCCCATCATGGCAAAAAGTTCTACTGCCCAGCACTGGGCCAGGTACTTACCCTGACCCTGGGACACCTACTCCTGGGTCAAAAGTGCCAAAGCTCCTGTCTGTGGGCACTCAGGGAAGGAGCGAGGAGCCTCTCCACAGGAGGCAGGTGAGGTTCAAACTGAGTCTTTAGGATGAGCAGGGCGTTGACAACGGGAGAAGGGGGGAAGGTGTAGTAGGAACAGCATGTGCAAAGGTACTGAGGTTAGCAGCAGCTGCCCCATGAGGATGGGGTATAGTAGGAATAGCATGTGCAAAGGCACTGAGGTTAGGAGCAGCTGCCCCATGAGGATGGGGCGTGAGTGAAGGGGAGGTAGGACAGATGAGCAGAGGCCAGACCACGGGGGTGGGGATCCGTCCCTGAGGCTCTGGGCTTAGGGCACTGGGGGTTCACGGGAGCCGAGGGACAGGTTTCAGCTGAAAGAGGCAGGATCCGGCTGGCCATTTAGGAAGCCGCCCTGGTTGCCTCAGGGCTGGATTGGAGGTGATGAGAGGGGAGGTCGAGGCAGCTGTACCAGTGAGAGCTGCTGCTTGTTCATCAGAACAGTTCAGAACTCTCCGAACTGGGGAAGAGCAGGCCCCGTTTCCTGCAGCTGCCCCTGGACCCGTGGCAGAGAGGGGTCCGTGCAGGCTCAGGCAGGAACGGGTGACCACGCCATCTGACAGGTGGACAGAGGCCAGAGGCAGGCCTGTTCTGCTGAGGTTTTGGGGGCAATGATGCAGGGGCTGGGGGAGCCCCGAGGGCAGGTGCCGGCGTCTGGAACAGAAGCGGGGTGGCAGCCGGAGCAGGGCCCCGAGGCCTGGCACCAGCCAGTGGCCTCTCCGTGGCCAGGCGATCTGGCCCTGCTCCTGGCACGGACGTCTTGGCAGGAGCCAGGCTCTGCCCAGGGTGCTAATGTCCTCTTAATTAGCCAGGCACTTGCCAGGCAGCCGCCCCCACAGCTTCACTTTGCAAACCAGGCTTGGGCCTTGGAGTGGGACCAGCATCTGCCACACTGTGCGTGGGGTGGACAGCCATGTGGAGCCTCTGAGCCACCCGCGGAGGCCAGTCCAGGCCTCTCCTCAGGGCATCACAATCCAGGAAGATGACAGAAAGAGAAACAATTTCTTTTTTTTTTTTTTTTTCGTTTTTTTCTGAAGCTGGAAACAGGGAGAGATAGTCAGACGGACTCCCGCATGCGCCTGACCGGGATCCACCCGGCACGCCCACCAGGGGCGATGCTCTGCCCACCAGGGGGCGATGCTCTGCCCATCCTGGGCGTCGCCATGTTGCGACCAGAGCCACTCTAGCGCTTGAGGCAGAGGCCACAGAGCCATCCCCAACCCCCGGGCCATCTTTGCTCCAATGGAGCCTTGGCTGCAGGAGGGGAAGAGAGAGAGACAGAGGAAAGCGCGGCGGAGGGGTGGAGAAGCAAATGGGCGCTTCTCCTGTGTGCCCTGGCCAGGAATCGAACCCGGGTCCTCCGCACGCTAGGCCGACGCTCTACCACTGAGCCAACCGGCCAGGGCAAGAGAAACGATTTCTAGGGACACATTTTCAGTAACAGACACAGGGCAGGCAGACCAGATGTGATATCCTTGTTCCAGTGGAGTCCCACCCTGCTGACCTCCTATTCCTCGAGCATAGGCATCACCTCCCGCTAGAGGCCCTCCTGGAGTCCGTGGTCAACTCTGCGGTCCCCCCGCACCTGGCCCAAGACCACAGCTCATCATGTGGGTCACGCGGTGGGTACTCACAGGTTCGGTTTCTGCCTTTGAGGGTTTGTACTTTAGAGGTGGGCAGGGGCTGGGGGGGGGTGTCACAACTCTCTTGGCAAATCTGATGAGAGTCATGAGCCCGGGCCTCTGAAAACTGCACGTCCCTCCTTAAAGCTTGGCCAAAGCCTGCTCTATCCATGCCTCAGTTTCCCTATCTGTAACCTGAAGGCTCTGAAGCTGGATATCGGCAGGGACGTTGGCAGAGACAAGGCGATGGGGTGGTGGCCCCAACCTGCCCTGTGGGGCTCTGACCTGACAGTGCTGGGGTGCAGCCTGTGACCCCGGATGGCACAGATGTCCTGCGCCCCGTGCTCAGCAGCGATGCCAGGCTGGCCAGGAGTCCAGCCCTGGGGTTGCCTCTTGCTCTCGGAGAGGCTGCCGCGAGGGGCACAGGCCGTACCAGGCCGTGTTGAGGGCACTGCAGAGGCAGCAAGGCCACAAAGAGGCCATTCACAGGATCTGGGCCTGGAGGCCAGTGATTTATGGTGAACTGAACTGTGGACACCCGTGTGTCTGTAACATGGACAGCGCTGCTGGCCCCTTATGCAAATCTGGGCTGCACTTACCTCCTTCTGAGAAAAGGAAAACTGAGGCTCAGAGGATGAGGATGCGCCCCTAAGTGATGCTGGCACGAAGCTACCAGGACAATGTCACACTCCTGTCCTTTCAAAGACAGGAGCTGTGATTTGCCCAGGGCCACCCGGGAGGTTACAAACCCGGGTGTCTGGACAACCCACCAAGAAAACCAGGCGTGGCCTGGCCAGATAGATCAGTTGGTTAGAGCATTGTCCCGGTTGCCGGTTCGATCCCTGTTCAGGGCACATACAGGGACAGATTGATGTTCTTGTCTCTCTCTCTCTCTCCCTTCCTCTGTCACTAAAATCAATCAATAAAAATGAAGAAAAGAAAAGAAAAGAAATCCAGGCAAAGCCCTGGGCAGGTGCGAGGTGAGGTGTCCAGCATGTCTGTCACTGGGACGCGGAGAGACAGAGGGAACATGTCAGACTGCAGGGCTGGTGTGAGGGGGGAGCCCCGGGAAGGGTCAGGGGATGGGGCCACCCCAGCTGGGAGACTCAGGAAGGTACCCGCAGGGAGGGGGAATTCGCAGTCAGAGGAGCTGCCTGGAGCTTGCCGCCTTTTGTTGGGTTGTGAGCGCACAGTTGACAGCTGAAGGCCTGGGTTCAAGTCCTGCTTCTGTCACCGCCCTGCTGGGTAACTTCCCTCTATTCTTTTTGTCCCCCAAGGCTGACTGTTATTTCTTTATATTGCGATAAAATTCACATAGCAGAAAATGAACTATTTTAGCCCTGGCCAGGTGGCTCAGTGGATAAAGTGTCCACCCAGCACACCATAGTTTGGAGTTTCGCTACCAGTCAGAACACATACAAGAAGCAATCCACAAGTGCACAGCTAAACGGAAAAACTGGGTGAAACAACGAGTTGATGTTTCTCTCCTTCTCTCTCACCCTTCCTCCCCCCCTCCATCCACTCTCTCTCTCCCTCAAGTCAATGAAAAAAAAAATTAAATTAACTATTTCATTTATTTTTATTATTTTATTTTTTTAAATGTTATTCAGTTATTTTAGAAAAGAGAGGAGACATAGAGAGAGAAGAGAGAGGAGCAGAAAACACCAACTCCCATATGTGCCTTGATCAGGCAAGTCCGGGGTTTTCGAACCAGCGACTTCGAAGTGTTCCAAGGTCAATGCTTTATCCACTGCGCCACCACAGGTCAGGCCTAAATTAACTATTTTAAAGTGTTCAATTCTGCCTGACCAGGTAGTGGTGCAGTGGATAGAGTGTCAGACTGGGATGCGGACGGACCCAGGTTCGAGACCCCAAGGTCGCCAGTTTGAACGCGGGCTCATCTGGTTTGAGCAAAGCTCACCAGCTTGGATCCAAGGTCGCTGCCTCAAGCGAGGGGTTACTTGGTCTGCTGAAGGCCTGCGGTCAAGGCACATATGAGAAAGCAATCAATGAACAACTAAGGTGTCACAACGAAAAACTGATGATTGATGCTTCTCATCTCTCTCCATTCCTGTCTGTATGTCTCTGTCTATCCCTCTCTCTAACTCTCTAAAAAAATAAAATTAAAAAAAAAAAAAATAGGCCCTGGCCGGTTGGCTCAGCGGTAGAGCATCGGCCTGGCGTGCGGAGGACCAGGGTTTGATTCCCGGCCAGGGCGCATGGGAGAAGCGCCCATTTGCTTCTCCACCCCCACCCCTCCTTCCTCTCTGTCTCTCTCTTCCCCTCCCACAGCCAAGGCTCCATTGGAGCAAAAATGGCCTGGGCGCTGGGGATGGCTCCTTGGCCTCTGCCCCAGGCGCTAGAGTGGCTCTGGTCGCAGCAGAGCGACGCCCCGGAGGGGCAGAGCATTGCCCCCTGGTGGGCAGAGCATCGCCCCTGGTGGGCGTGCCGGGTGGATCCCGGTTGGGCGCATGCAGGAGTCTGTCTGACTGTCTCTCCCCGTTTCCAGCTTCAGAAAAATACAAAAAAAAAAAAAAAAAAAAAAAGAAAGAAAAAAAAATAAAGTGTTCAATTCTGTAGCATTTAGTACATGCACAATGTTGGGCAATCACATCTACCTAGTTCTAAAACACTTTCTTTCTTCTTTAAGTTTACCTACTGGTTTTATTTATTTATTTATTTTTAAGATGTTATTGATTTAACAGAAAGAGGAGAGGGAGAGAGAAAAGAATCAACTCATAGTTGCTTTACTTCAGTTGTTCATTGATAATTATTTGTCGCATGTGCCTTGACCCGGCAAGCCTAGGGCTTTGAACTGGTGACCACAGCATTCCAAGTCGACGCTTTATCCACTGCACCACCACAGGTCAGGCTATTTATTGATTTGAGAGAGAGAGAGAGAGAGAGAGAGAGAGAGAGAGAGAGAGGGAGAGAAAGATCAATCTGTTCCTGCGTGTGCCCTGACTGGGATCAAACCAGCAATCTCTGCATATTGGGACGAGGCTCTAACCCAGTGGTGGTCAACCTGGTCCCTACGGCCCCCTAGTGGGTGTTCCAGCTTTCATGGTGGGCAGTAGCGGAGCAACCAAAGTATAAATAAAAAGATAGATTGAACTAGAGTAAGTTGTTTTATAAAGATTTATTCTGGCCTGACCTGTGGTGGCGCAGTGGATAAAGCGTCAACTTGGAAACACTGAGGTTGCTGGTTCAAAACCCTGGCTTGCCTGGTCAAGGCACATATGGGAGTTGATGCTTCCTGCTCCTCCCCCTTCTCTCTCTCTTTCTCTCTCTCTCCCCCCTCTCTAAAATGAATAAATAAATAAAAAGATTTATTCTGCCAAACTTAGCGAAAATCTGACATAAAGTACTTGGTAAGTAATTATTATTATATGCTTTAACTTGCTGTAACTCTGCTTTATAAATTTTATAAAGTTACTTCCTTACTTGATAAATCACCATTACTGTGGAACTGGTGGGCTGTTAGAAAATGTTACTACTAACAGAGATACAAAAGTGGGTGGTAGGTATAAAAAGGTTGACTACCCTGCTCTAACCCACTCAGCTATCCAGCCAGGGCTAAAACATTTTCATTCCCCTCAGAGAAATCTCTCCCATGAAGGAGCTGTTCCCCAATCTCTACCCCCACCCCCCCAAGTCCTAGGGGACATCAGTGTGCTTTCTGTTTCGTCCCCTTTGTCTCCTTATCTGTGAAATGGTGATAACAAAGTCTTGTTGGAAGTTGAAGCAGATAAGGTCCTGGAATTTTTACAATTGTTAGTGATTTTCTGCCTGCCTCCCCTACCAGACAGACTCTATGCTGAGGGCAGAGTCTAGCACAGGGGTCTGAAACTCAACTCAGCATGTGGGCCGCAGAGCAAGATCATAGCCGTTTGGCGGGCCGCACTAGGTCTACAAAAGGCAACTGTTACGCAACACGTTTCTCACTGCAGTTGAAAACAAAAAAAAAAAATCAGTACAACAAGCACAATCGTACATGCAGTTTACTCAGTGTCACAAAACGACCAGAAACTGTAGTTCGCATCACAACTGCTGTTAACTAAGCTAATATCTAGCTAGGATGCTAGAGAAATGAAAAATACAAGTAGGCCCCTAGGCTTACTTAATTTTATCCAAAATATTTTGAACTTCGTGGATTAGTCTGCGGGCCGCACAAAATTGTTCAGCGGGCCGCATGTAGCCCGCGGGCCGCGAGTTTGAGACCCCCTGGTCTAGCAGGAGGGATCCTAGACTGCTGGGAGCAGGGGCGCCCTTCTCCGGACCCCAGTTCTCTGAGGATGGGAGGGTGGGATTGGGGAGATTCCTGCAAGGAGCTCCCAGGGGGCAGAGACCCTGTACAGTGCTGCTTAGCCTCACCCAGGAGACAGGGCCTGGCTCTGGGGCAGGTACAGGCAAGGGCCCAGCTGGTCTAGGCAGTGCTTGCAGGGGATCAAGTCAAAAAGCACAGTAGGAATCCAACGACTATTAACATGCCATGAGAATGCGGTGGAAGTAGCCATGGTGACAGGAGGACTCACTAGGATGAGTCGCCAAGGCACGGAGAATGTAGAACAAAAAAACCCCCGAAAGCCAAAACCAAATAAACAAAACAAACATCCTTAGAAATAGAGCTATGCCTTTCTGTATCTAAAGATCTGCCTATATTGCCTATCTAGCCACCTGTTTATCAATCAGTGAAAAAAACACCCTCTGCCCAACATGCCAAGGTTTTGGATTCCATCCCTGGTCAGGGCACCTGCGAGAACCAACCAACGAATACATAAACAAGTGAAACAACAGATCAGTGTCTCTTTCTCTCTCTCTCTCCCTTCCTCTCGCTCCAAAACCAATACATTAAAAAACAAAACAAACCCAAACTGCTCCCTGCCCTGCACCACGCTGGGCTCCCTCCTCTGGCCTTCCCTGAGTCTTGGTTACACCAGGCACCTCTGTGTCCTGCGAGGTCACACAGTCCTGTCTGCAGGCCCCGCCCCGGCTCTCTCTGGGGAAGGACAGAACACGAACACTATGTCCTTGGGCCCCACGGGAATCCAGGCGCCACCTGAGCAGCACTGCAACGAGGGCACGGTTGGGGCAAGCTGGCCACTGGGCGCCCTACTGCCTGATCTGTGGAGGGAAATGAGGCCACCGGGAAGGGCTGCACAGCCAGCCACCCCTGAACCCAGTTTCCTGAGCCTTGGAGACCGAGACACCCCCCCCCCCCCGCCTTCTCCCCAGCCCAGCAGCCTAGGAGAATTCCCTGCACTCACCACCGATGGCTAGGAGCTCTCTGAGGGTGCACCCTGGCACAGAAGCCAAGGATCCGACATCAGAGGCAGGCGGCCTTGACACATACTTGCCATGGACGAAGACTAGTGATCTCTGCATTACCAAAGGCATTCAAGATAAAACTGGACAGCCTTGGCCCTGGCCGGTTGGCTCAGTGGTAGAGCGTCGGCCTAGCGTGCGGAGGACCCGGGTTCGATTCCCGGCCAGGGCACACAGGAGAAGCGCCCATTTGCTTCTCCACCCCTCCGCCGCGCTTTCCTCTCTGTCTCCCTCTTCCCCTCCCGCAGCCAAGGCTCCATTGGAGCAAAGATGGCCCGGGCGCTGGGGATGGCTCTGTGGCCTCTGCCTCAGGCGCTAGAGTGGCTCTGGTCGCAACATGGCGACGCCCAGGATGGGCAGAGCATCGCCCCCTGGTGGGCAGAGCATCGCCCCTGGTGGGCGTGCCGGGTGGATCCCGGTCGGGCGCATGCGGAGTCTGTCTGACTGTCTCTCCCTGTTTCCAGCTTCAGAAAAATGAAAGAAAAAAAAACAAACAAAACAAAACTGGACAGCCTTAATTTTTCACATGGTGTGTGGGCCATGACTGGGCAGAGAGAAGCACAAAAACAGCATTGGTTTGTGGTGGAGGCCTTCACTGTGGGGAGGGGGTTTTGGCCAAAGTAGGGCATCAACAGAAATGTCTGTCCACATGGTAGCAGTCAAATAAGCCTGGTATATCCAGTCAGAGGAATATTATGCAGCTATGAAAAAGAAAAGCCACTTACGTGCTGATGCAGAAACTGTGCTAAAATATATCAGGTAATAAAAAGCAAGGGTGGAAATACTTCAAAATGAAGAGAAGAGTAGAAGTAAAAAAGAGACCCGTGTTTGCTTATCTTTGTGTAAAAAAACAAAATAAAAAAAAAGTATCAAATCTAACAGCAGTTGCCAAGGTAGTGGAGTAGGAAGCGGGTGGGGAGGAGGAAGGCTGTTGGGCAGATAAAATGTATTATGCTCACTTTGTTAAAGATGGTGATGTACCCTGATTTATTAATGTCATCCCATTATCATTAATAAAAATTTATTAAAAAAAAAAAAAAAAAAAAAAAGATGGCGCTGCCCACGTGGAGGCTCATCATCCAGGTGATATTAATGTGTGTCTCTGAGGGCTGTGGGCAGGCAGGATCCTTGTAGCCTGGGGCTTGGTTTTAGAACTAAGCCTTTCCCACCCTTTTTGATGTGGGGTGGCACAATCCCATCATGCCTCAGATAAGTGACTTTGTATTAGAGACTTCCCTATTTTGTATTTATATTAGATTAAGGGTTTTGATTTCTACACTATAAAATGGGGGCAGAACGGAAGCTTGCTCTCTTGGTTCCTGAGATTGGCTTTAGAGAGGAGAGAGCAGAGAGGAGAGGAGAGAGCAGAGAGGAGAGGAGAGAAAGGCCACGTGGAGGAGGCCAGGAGAAGCAGCCAAGATGGCGGAGTGTTGAGTGAGAAGCCAGTTTGTGCAGAGTTTGTGCAGGGAGAAGGAAGGAGATGGGGAACAGAGGTGAATAAGTCTGGTGAGCTAGAAACCTTTGATTCTAGGAAACTCAGATAAGTCAGTAGCTTTGTGAGCCCTGAATGTGAGTGGGTTTTGGAGCCCAGTGTGTGTTTTTACTTGCCCGCCGGGGGCAAGCTAGGATTAAAGATGATGGCCCACCAGTTTTTGGCTCCGTTGTTTCTTTACCGACTGTCCGAATCCAATGCGAACCTGCACGGGCCAGGCTGCTGTGATGGTAGCCGTGGCTTCTGGCTTTACAAAGGCCTTTTCACATTCTTAGATTTTGGAACTATGTGCATATATTGTCTATTTGGGAACATGTGTTTCTCAGCGTACTCCAGCCATGCCTGCCGCCAACACCCAGCCTGGCATCCCACAGCCTTCCCTAAATGCCCACCCTTGTCACTCAGGCCCCTTTCCTCTGAGTCTAGGTAGTTGGCCAGACGTCTGGGGTCTCCCTAACTAGACACAGGTCTTCCTGGATCCTGAGGGTGGTCAAAAACAGAGTCTGAGAGTATCCCCAGGGACTCTCTGATCACCCTGAGTGGGGGATTTGTTGCTCCTCTACAAAAGGTAAAACTGAGGCTCAGGGAGGTTACGTAACTTACTTAAGTCACCCAGCCAGAGAGACCCTGAGTTTCCAGCCTGAGTTAGATGACCTCAAAGTAAGAAACGTGATTCCCGAGCTTTCCAGTGGGTGTGCTTCCTGGGAGGGGATGCTATGGGCGTGCCTGCTGGGGCTTATGCCTTGCTAGCAAATCCATTTGCACATTAAGGTGAGGAGGTCAGAACTTGTATTCCTGGAAATCCCTAGAGGGGGTTGTCTGTGGGGAAGTATAGGTTCAGACTAAGCAGCTAGGAAGCTGGGGAGCTAGTTCAAGTGCCCTCTGCTTTGGCCTGGAGACCTCGTGGGCAGTCTGTGGTCATGCTGACATTCCAGGGGCCTGCCTGGCATGTGGGGAATGTCCCAGCAAAAGTCTTGGCCTTCAGAGAAGCGCAGAAAAGGGAAGTGCTCCTAGACAGGGGTGAGGTGGTGTCCGTAGGGAATGTCCCCTTTGGTGGAGGATGGAGAGCTGGGGTCATGGAGGATGAGGGTGACACTCTTCCTGTGTGCTGGCTCAGTGTTCTATGAAGTTGGGATCTGGGGCATTAAGTGGAAGGCATACTTGCTCTAGAGGCGGGACCTGGGCTCAGACCTTCAGGGCTGTACTGTCCAGAGTTGTAGCACCTCTCTGACCTGCCCAGTAAAAGGCACACTGCTCACCGTATTGGCTCCTACACTACGACCCGGCGGCTTTGGCGTCCCAACAGCGGGAACGCTGGTCATTTGTTGCAGTAAATGCCACGGAGACCTACTAGGGACAGCCAGGCCAGGTACTTGGGCTACTGCGAGGGATCTGGGACTGTAGGGCCTGGGCTGAGTGAGTTGGGGTCTGCAGACCCCTCCCCAGCTCCCGGCCTGCCCACCCCTCACCCTATCGACCTACAGGCTCTTCCTTGCAGGGTCTTCCCTTGGCCCCTTCAAGGCTCTGCTCTAAGGTCACCTCCTCCAGGCAGCCTCCAGGCAGCCTCCGGACCGCCTCCACCCAGTTACAACGTCTCTGTCACAACCTCAAACCTGGCTCGTGCTTCCTCCCTGCTAGGCTTGGGGTCAGGAGGCCTCAGAGGGGTTCGGGACTCTGGGTGAGACCTCGGTTGTGGCGCTGCGAGGGCGGAGCCCTGCAATGGGGGAGGGGTGGCGGCCGAGGCAGAGAGTTATAGATGCCTGCGGTGCAGAAGGACGGGACACTCGAACCGAGCCGCCAACCGCGCCCCTCTAGGCCCCACAGCTGCGACGCTGACTCCCTCCGGCTGCGAGCCCCCTCCCACGCCGAGCCCCGCGGCGAGGCGGGGGCGGGGCCTTGCGTTGCTGACGTCACCCAGCCTATAAAGGGGCTGGGGCGCCCCAGCCGGCTTTGTGGAGCGCTACGGCGAGTGCGCGCCGGGCTGTGGTCGCCGAACAAAGGATCCGGGAGCTGCCGCGGGGACCCGCCACCGACCTCCCGGGTCGCGCCTGGGCCCGCCGCCACCATGACCGCCAACGGCACGACCGAGGCGGTGCAGATCCAGTTCGGCCTCATCAACTGCGGCAACAAGTACCTGACGGCCGAAGCGTTCGGGTTCAAGGTGAACGCATCGGCCAGCAGCCTGAAGAAGAAGCAGATCTGGACGCTGGAGCAGCCGCCCGACGAAGCAGGCAGCGCAGCCGTGTGCCTGCGTAGCCACCTGGGCCGCTACCTGGCGGCAGATAAGGATGGCAATGTGACCTGCGAGCGCGAAGTGCCCAGCGCCGACTGCCGCTTTCTGATCGTGGCGCACGACGACGGCCGCTGGTCGCTGCAGTCGGAGGCTCATCGGCGCTATTTCGGCGGCACCGAGGACCGCCTGTCGTGCTTCGCGCAGACCGTGTCGCCGGCCGAGAAGTGGAGCGTGCACATCGCCATGCACCCGCAGGTCAACATCTACAGCCTGACCCGCAAGCGCTACGCGCACCTAAGCGCGCGGCCGGCGGACGAGATCGCGGTGGACCGCGACGTGCCCTGGGGCGTCGACTCGCTCATCACGTTGGCCTTCCAGGACCAGCGCTACAGCGTGCAGACCTCTGACCACCGCTTCCTGCGCCACGACGGGCGCCTGGTGGCGCGCCCCGAGCCCGCCACCGGCTACACGCTCGAATTTCGCTCCGGCAAGGTGGCCTTCCGCGACTGCGAAGGCCGCTACCTGGCGCCGTCGGGCCCCAGCGGCACGCTCAAGGCAGGCAAGGCCACCAAGGTGGGCAAGGACGAGCTCTTTGCCCTAGAGCAGAGCTGCGCCCAGGTCGTGCTGCAGGCCGCCAACGAGAGGAACGTGTCCACGCGCCAGGGTGAGTAGGGACGCCGCCCCCTCCCCTCCGGCTCTGTGCACAAAGCACACCCCACCCCCGACCTTCTAGCCTCCCGCCCTTTCTCGCCCGCGGCGCCGCTGCATTCGGAGCGGTGCCCGGTGCGCCCCCGCTAGGCGCGCAGGCCACCCTGTCCCGCTGCAGGACCCGCGCTCGCGCCCGCTGGTGGGGGCGAGGGGTGGGGCTTTGCCCAGCGTTGGGCGCTGCTGCATAACCCCACCCCTCCTTGGGTTTGAGGCTCCCAGACCCCGCATATGTGCCATTCTCCTGCCCCCTGCTCCATCTGGGTTGGTTCTCCCCACGCAACACTGATCCTTCGGATCAGCGGGCTCAGCCTTGGGGAGGGGACATCCCTCGCTTGTTTCCTCGAACCCCTCCCCCCGTAGCGGGCCTTTAGCTCAAAGGTGGAGGCGAGGGTCCTAACACGTCCTGGGCGTCCCCCCAACCCCTACAGATCGCCTTTCGAGGGCGGGAGGGGAGGCTTTGATCTCCGCAGGGTGCGCTCCACCTCCCCGCCCTCCGTGTCTTTCTTTACCTCTTGCTGTCGGGTGGGGTCGGCCTCTGCTGGGGTAGCCCCCCCCCCCCCGTGCCTGCCCTTCCCCCCCAGCTCCTCCTCCCTTGTCAGCCCTCGTTGGAGGCCGCGGCCTTTGTGAACAGGGGGGCGGGTTTTTCTACTGGGCCCTCCCTCGCCCCCTTTGTCCTGCTCGGTCTCTGCAGATGGGAAAACCAGATGCGGCAGGGCGGGGAAGGGGAGTCGGCTTTCTGTGGGTACCCCCTGCTGAAGACTACCCCGTACGCCATCCCAGGACCCCGTGTCCCGTTCCGGAGCCTTCCCGGGAGGTGGCCTCCTTCCTCGCGCCCCGGACCTGGGACGGCGTGGCGTGGATGGCGGCTTGCCAGACACCCCGCCCTGCGCCCGCCGCGCGTCCCTAGGCTGATGCGAACTGCCCCGCAGGCGTCAGAGGGCGGCCTCAGAGCGAGCCCGGGTCCTTCCGGAAGCCCCCTACCCTCGAGTGAACCCTACCCCGAGGCTCCGGTCTGGAACAATTGTCAGCAACTCGTGGCATTTTCTCCCGGGGCCTCCCGCTGGTCTGGTCATTTCCTAGCCAGAAGTGAGCCCTCCCTTTTTCCTCCCAGAGTGTCCCCCAGGAGGCTTCTTTTCCTTCTGGCCTCCTTGCCCCGAAGAAAGCAGTTGATTCCTGGCAGCAGGCGGCCCCATGGGAGAGACCTGTGGGTCGTCTTGCTCCCCTGGATGGGAAGTTGGACTCCAGCCTCTGGAGGTAGCTGGATGGGAGCCCAGTGAGTGGCCCCTCTCCTGTGGGGGGAGGCCTTCCTCCTATGGCCACTCTCCTGACTGGGTTCCTGTTGCAGCAGAGGAAGAGGCAGTTTTGTGCCCGAGTTTGCTGATGGACATGGGAAAGTAGGGCTTCCATCCTCAGGATGGGTGGGTTTAGGCCCAGAGAGGTGAAGCCATGTGCTCAAGGTCACACAGCTAGGAAGCAGTGTGCAGAACTGGGTCTTTCTGACTTTGTAGTGGGTGCTGATCCAAACCCCCTGATGCCTCCCAGGCCTCACCTTTCTTTTTTTTTTTTCTTGTGGAAGAGACAGAGAGAGTCAGAGAGAGGGACAGATAGGAAGGGAGAGAGATGAAAAACATCAATTCTTCGTTGTGGTTCCTTAGTTATTGATTGCTTTCTCATATGTGCCTTGACCGTGGGCCTTCAGCAGACCGAGTGACCCCTTGCTCGAGTCAGCGACCTTGGGTCCAAGCTGGTGAGCTTTGCTCAAAACAGATGAGCTTGCTTTCAAGCTGGCGACCTCGGGGTCTCGAACCTGGGTCCTCCACATCCCAGTCCGACACTATCCACTGCGCCACCGCCTGGTCAGGCCCAGGCCTCACCTTTAAAAAAAAAAAAATTATTATTTATTAATTTTACAGAGGGGGGAGAGAGGGAGGGAGAGAGGGGGGGGGAAGAGCAGGAAGCATCAACTCCCATATGTGCCTTGACCACAGAGTGCAGGGTTTCGAACCAGCGACCTCAGGCTCCACGTTGACGCTTTATCCACTACGCCACCACAGGTCAGGCGGCGTCACCTTTCTGTTCTCAACTAGTTCTGGCTGGGGCGGGTGTTGCCACTCCATCAGCAGACATTGAGCCCCTGTGGAGAGAGACATGCTGAGGCAGGAGTGGTGAACAGGTGGGCCTGTCCTGGACCTGGACCCTTCCCTGGTGGGGCTGATATTCTCCTTGAGACACGATCAACATCCCAGCGTGTCAAGCAAAGGTCTGGGATCCAGGAAGTACATCAATTCTAGATTAGATGGTGGGGAGGGGTCCCTTTCTGAGGTGGACCTTGAGTTGACCTGAAGAATGAGTAAGTTTGTGGAAAGGTGTTGCTGCATGACTTATGCAAAGGCCCTGAGGCAGGAAGGAATAGACAGCTCAGAGTAAGCTTGAGGATCTTTTTGGCAGCCACTGGTGAGAATGGAGAGATGCCCGCCAGCTCCTCTTTAGTAAAGCTTGCTGGGGGGTGTTAGGATGTGATTCAGGCTGACAGAGGAGCTGGAAATTGGGCCAAGAGAGGTGTATTAACTCCTCTATGAGTTTAGTGGGAAGTGGAACTGGGGGAGGGGAGCCTTAATCTCGCTTTCACAGTAGCTGGCCTTAGGTCTTCCTGGTGGGACAGGAAGACCATCTGGACCCAGAGGACCCAGAGCTGGCATCTGGTGTGTGTTGGGGGGTGGGCGGGGGTGTTATATCTGCGGAGGCCATTTTGGACCGGCATGCGTGGCAAGGAGGCAGCTTCAGGGAGCAACTTCTGACACAGCTGGGAAACACCAGCCAGGAAGGAGGAGGATCCTGGGCTTGGTGGCTGGGAGGGTGTGTGTGTGTGTGTGAATCATACTGGCAGGCCCGCACCGGTGGCCTGGTGGGGGTGAGGAGCTTCCTGCTGAGGCTGCAGCCTTGTCTCCTGCCTCAGTTTTCCCAGGCTGCCCTGGGCACATTTTCAGCCAGGCTGTATTTCTGGGAGGGGTCAGCACAGCCACCATTAGAGGCAGTGGCGTCCTGGTGCCCGAGAGCTGATGTGAGAGGCAGATGGCATGTGTCCATCCCAGGCCCCAGGGAGCAGTGTGACTGTGACCACAGGTGAGGACATGGCTGGGGCAGAGGTGGAGGATGCCAGGGCACTGAGTGGCAGTACCTCCTGCTCCTTGGGGACCTCACCTGCCCAAGGCTCCAGCCAGACCCTGGGCAAGTGCCTCAGCACACTTTCCAGCTGGTCTCACAGCCTCCTTGTGACTGTCTGGCTAGCTGCACCCTGGGGACTCCATGCTGAGGAAACGCTGGCCAAGTTGGGCTTTGTGGGATGAATAAGAGTTCTCATGAGGGAAGGGCGTTTCAGGCCCAGGGAATGGCTTGTGTGAGGGTGGAGGAGGGAGTAGAAGTGGCCAGGTAGCAGCCAGAGTGATTGGAAACGGAGAGGGGAGAGGGGAGAGGGGAGGAGGGCCCCCCTCATGCTTCCAGACCCCTCCCCTAAACTGAATGGGGGTGGGAGAGAATGATCTAGTGACTGGGGATTTGGGAAATGGCTAAGACTGAGGGGGAGAGGGGGAGGGGGGAGGGGAGGTCCTTAGACAAGGAAGGGGTGCGCCCTCTGAGCCACCCTGGAGAATGGCTCAGAGGATGGAGACAGAAAGTCACGATGGAAGGGGATAGGTGGGTGTCCCAGGAGTCTAGGGTGCTCTGGAAGAAGGGGGGAGATGTGCCCATGGGCTCCGTTGAGCCCCCTGCCTCTCTTGCTTCCCCAGGGTTCCTGTGGGCCCGTGAGTGACTCAGGTTTTCTGTGCTGCTGTTGATGAAAAGAAAAATCTCAAAGAAAACCCCGTTTCCATAGTAACCCAGCTCTAATTAGAGACTCCAAGGCCAAGAGGGGCCTTTCTTGTCTGGGCCTGGCCTTGGAGCCAGGAGGAGCCTTGCCGGATGGTAGGGGGGATAGCTCCCCTCACCCCACCCCTTCCTGTTGGGGTTGGAAGACCTGGTCTTACGTGGCACCGGGCCCCTAAATCCTCTGCACCTCCTGGCAGAATAGAGAGACTGGGCCCTTTTGACTGGCAGAGAGAAGCAGAGGCTGAGTGAGAGCAGGGTGCCCGCCCAAGGGTGCCCGCCTGGCCCCCACTTTGGGGTCCCTCACGGGCTAGCCTGGGCCTTTTGGTCACACTGGTTCCGGGACTGGACATAGCCAGGCTAAGTGAGCTGATGGTGGCGGTTATGGCCCTGGGCATATAACCGCCCAGGTGGGGCCTCCCTTTGTTCCTCTGAGGAAGGAGGGTGTTAGTGATGATTCCGTGGTTCAAGCCCATGGACGCCCGCAGGTGGCCCTGGGCTGCTCCTGGCCCCAGAACCGCAGGTCCCATTGAGCTTCTGATGGACTTGGCAGGCCGGTGAGCGCCTTTACTTGTCAGGTGGGCCACGCCGAGCCCTGTGAACCCCCCCCAAGATGAGGCTCTTAGAGATTTGCCTTCTGTTTCAGGTCTTTTCCCTGCACCCTCTGCTCCTCTTTTTGGGGAGCCTCCTCTGTCTTTTCTGCTGCTGGGGTGTCCTCAGAGGGACTTTTCTACCTGTCTGTTCCCTTCCTTCCCAGTGGCTAGCCCACCACGCACTGGGCGGGTTGTGTCATGTGGTGGATTGGCTGAGGCCCAGAGGGTGGGTTTCTGTAGAGCAGGGGTGTGGCAACTGCAGCCCAGGGGGGTGGCGCAGGTTGGCTAGTCGGCTGGGTGAGGTCTGAGCAAGGAGGGGACCCCAGCCCCAAGCTGTGCTCCTCGGTGTGGCTTTAGGATGGTCGGTTCTTGCTGGTGGCTCAGTGCTCCGCAGGCCCAGCCCCTGCTGACACCCGTCCTGGGTCAGTGCTTCCCCGGGGGTGTGATCGTGGATCCTCAGGTTGTCAGTAGATCCCTGACATTGGGGCCAGGGGTGCCCAGGGACCTGGAGGGCTGAGCCCATACAGTTCCAAGAGGGTTTGGTTCAGGAGCCTGAGTGTGCCCACCTTTCCTCCTGAGAGCTCTCAGGACCCCTCCCTTTCTCTCTGGGTGACCTTGGGCAAGGACGCCAATTCTCTGCATCAGTCTCCCTCTTTGTGAAGTGGGGATGAAGGCCCCTACCCCTTGGTGCTGATGTGGGGACATGTCAGTGGGTTAAGGAAGGGGCTGACACCTTTCAGATTCTTGGAGTGGTGGCTAGAGAACTAAGGATAGGTCCTGGGGAGGGGCGCTCAGACCTGGGCTCTCCAGCTCATCGGAAGGGACACTTATTATTATTTTTTTTTACAGAGACAGAGAGAGTCAGAGAGAGGGATAGATAGGGACAGACAGACAGGAATGGAGAGAGATAAGAAGCATCAATCATTAGTTTTTCCTAGCGACACCTTAGTTTGTTCATTGATTGCTTTCTCATACGTGCATTGACCGTGGGCCTTCAGCAAATTGAGTAACTCCTTGCTCGAGCCAGCGGCCTTGGGTCCAGGCTGGTGAGCTTTGCTCAAACCAGATGAGCCCGCGCTCAAGCTGGTGACCGCAGGGTCTCGAATCTGGGTCCTCCGCATCCCAGTCTGACGCTCTCTCCACTGCGCCACCGCCTGGTCAGGCCGGAAGGGACACTTGACACACCCACCATTATGGTCTCAACCTCATAAAGGCATCAAGGCCCCGATGGTGAGATGCTGGCGAGCCCTGAGCCCGGGGCAGACGTCCTGTGGTTGTGGGTTCTTAGAACCCAGGGCACATGGGGATGCGAATTGGTCCTGTTGGACAACAGGCTTCCGCTGGAGGAGTCCACCCTGGTATGCAAAACGAGGCAGATCATGTGTAAATGGAGATGTGTAGGGGCTGACGTGTCCGCCGAGGAAGGCCACCGGTCCTGTGCTGTGCTGTTCTGTCCTGGGTGTGTGGCTTCATGTTAATGCTTTATGGGTTTCCTAAATTTCCTGAGAGACCGTGTGCGCTCTTGGGTCACTGTCGCTCTTACAACTCTGCAGGAGCGGGAAGGATATTATGACCCCGATCCACCGACTCTCCCAGAAGCGATGCTCCGCCGTATTGTCCATCTGCCCCTGTCGCCATTGTTTTTGTATTTAAAGCAAATCCCTGCTATCAGGGCGTTTCCTCTCTAAAAAATGAGGCTATTTTCTTACAGGATCACAACATGATTAAGAATAATTGATCCTTAATAGCGTATCCTGGGCCACGTGAGAATTGGGTTCTCCTGATCGGCTCTAGCGTGTGTTTTTGCAGCTGGGTTTGTTGGAAGGTGTCAGTTCTGTCATCAGAGAAAGTGATGTGGACATGGATCCAGCCGGCCTTGCTCCTGGGGTTGGCCCTGCCAGGTCCTGGGGTCTGTCCCCTGCTCTGCAGGCCGTGGGGTCTTGGCAGCCCTGTGCGTGTGGGTGTGTGAGGAGGGCGGGGCTGTGGGTACCAGCTGGAGGCTCTCCCCCCCAGGTATGGACCTGTCGGCTAATCAGGACGAAGAGACTGACCAGGAGACGTTCCAGCTAGAGATTGACCGTGACACCAAAAAGTGCGCCTTCCGTACCCACACGGGCAAGTACTGGACGCTGACGGCCACTGGGGGCGTGCAGTCCACCGCCTCCACCAAGTAAGTGTCCTGTGCCTGCCTGTCCCTGCCCTTCCTGTGGGACCAGGGCCTGGGTGGCTCCCCCTGACCCTGTCCCTTCACACCCAGGAACGCCAGCTGCTACTTTGACATCGAGTGGCGTGATCGGCGGATCACACTGCGTGCGTCCAATGGCAAGTTTGTGACAGCCAAGAAGAACGGGCAGCTGGCCGCCTCGGTGGAGACAGCAGGTAGCCAGCCGCCTGTGAGCTCCCCACGAGACCCGCCCCGCAGGAGGGCTAACCGTGCTGTCACTCACCAGTGCCCTCTGAGGCTGGCCCTTTTGCTGGCTGTCCCTCCAGGCTGTCATTGCCTGGTCTCACCCCAGGCTGGCATGCTGTGACCCCAGGCTCCTCTCTCTCTCTCTCTCTCTCTGAGCTATACCTGGGCATCCCAGTCATATCCTCATGAGGCTCATGGCCCCTCCTCTTTCTGGGGCAGGGGACACGGAGCTCTTCCTCATGAAGCTGATCAACCGGCCCATCATCGTGTTCCGCGGGGAGCACGGCTTCATCGGCTGCCGCAAGGTCACGGGCACCCTGGACGCCAACCGCTCCAGCTATGACGTCTTCCAGCTGGAGTTCAATGATGGCGCTTACAACATCAAAGGCAGGTTCTCCTGTGAGGGTAATGGGGGTGGGGTGGGAGTGGGCCAAGTGTCTGGACCAGGCCAGGGAAGTCCTGGCTTGGGGGCTCACTCTGGCCTGTGACTTGGCTTGAGCCATTCTAAGCCCCAGGCAGGGGGACAGATGTCCTAAGGCCACCAGAGGCTCTGGATTTGGGAACAGTCCCTGCACTTCTTGTCTGTGTCGGAGGGAGACTTCCCAGCCCACCCCAGACAGAGCTAGAGCAGAGAGGGGCCCAGGGTTCTGGAAGGGGTGGGCAGGGGAGGACAGACACCCAAGTTACGATACCAAAACCCTGGGGCAGGGACATGGGCCATCTAGGATGGACGGATGGGTGGGTGGGCATAGTTGACCTCACCCCCGTTCTGGAAGCTGTGATTGCAAGGTGGGGCACAGGGCTTGACAGGGTCTTGCCCCTCCCCCCAGACTCTACAGGCAAGTACTGGACGTTGGGCAGTGACTCGTTGGTCACCAGCAGCAGTGACACCCCTGTCGACTTCTTTTTTGAGTTCTGTGACTACAACAAAGTGGCCATCAAGGTGGGCGGTCGCTATCTGAAGGGGGACCACGCGGGGGTCCTGAAGGCCAGCGCCGAGACCATCGACCCTGCCACGCTGTGGGAGTACTAGGCCCTGCCACCTGCATCCCTGTCCCTTCCCGTCCTGACCCCTCCCGCTAATTCTTCTCCAGGTGGCCGCCACCAAGGGTGGCGAGCCCCTTGCCTTTCAAACTGGAAACCCAGAGAAAATGGTGTCCCCAAACCTCTTGCCTCCCTGGGCAGGTCCGCGGCCACGGCCTGTTTCTCGGAGGCATTGTGGGCCCTCTGCCCTTTTCTCTGCTGTGGGCGAGGCTGGCACCTCTTTCTTCTGACCTCAGACGACTCTGAGCCTTATTTCCCCAAAGTGGTTGAGAAGCAGTGTGGGCTGGGAGCCCCTGGGTGTGGTGGGGTCTACCTGGAATCTCTTGCCCACCTCAAGCCGAGATTTCCCCCTGCCACTCCCCAGAAGCCGGGCACTTGCCCCAAGCCCTCTGGTGGCCTCCTGGGCGCACCAGCCCTGCATCAGCTGGAAAGCTGTACGGGCCGGGGGCTGAAACTAGAGTGGCCAACACTTGTCCCCTCTGCATGGAGCAGGCCTGCCCCTTGCACATCCCTGTGGTCTGCGGCTCCTGCTCCTATCTCCTTCACCCTGGCCTGACTGGAAGCAGAGAAATGACCAAATCAGTATTTTTTTTTTTTCTTTTTAAATGTTACTGTTGGAGATGGCTCAGGCAAGCCCGGTGATAGCCATGAGTGGTCCTCAAGAGGTATTGGGGGGTCTTGAGACAGCATCTCCAGGCCTCAGTGCCCTCTGCTCGCTAGTGGTAGGGCAGGTAGCGCACCTCTCTGAATCCAGAACCTGTCCCCACCTCCCACCTGCCTGCCCGCCTGGCCGGCGTCCCGACCTGGGGGTGCCGGGCCCCTCACTGCCTCAGCCAGAGCCTCCAGCCGGCACGATCGGTGCTCTTTGACCAGACCAGACTTTGGTTCTCGGGGTGGGATGAAGCCGGTGTCGCCCTCAGCTGGGAGCCTGTGCAGAGCCACCCGGCCTCTGACCCCTGGCTCCCAGCCCTGTCCCCGCCAGCTCCCCCCCACCATGGTTTGTCTCTGCCATGCATCTCACTCTGGGTGTCCTGGTCTTTTATTTTTTTGTAAGTGTCATTTATATAACTAAATGCCCATGATAGTAGCTTCAGACTGGAAAGAGCAAAATAAAATAACATGACCCCAACCCCGAGGCTGGCCCGTGTGTGTCTCAGGGACAGAGATGGTGGGGGGCGGTGGGCCCAGGGCTCTGAGGGGAGGTCTCAGTGGCCAGGACACCTACAGGACGGAGGGCCTTGGAAGGGTGTGCACCCTGGTCGCGCCCCCCCCCCCCCCCCCCGTGAGGTCTGCCGGGGGCCCTGGAGCTCCGTGGTGGGGAATTAGCTGATTGTGTGGCTCCCCAGTGTCTCCGGTGTTTGTGAGGGCTGGAGCGGGGGGGGGGGGGGGGAGACATTGGGGGGGCCTGCACCTGCATTTTTAGGAGGTGGAGATGGAGCTTCAGCAGACCAGGAGAGCACACCCTCTGGAGAGGCAGGTACTCCTTGTCTAGAACTGGGGGGTATGGGGCCCTGGGCAGCTGCCTTCCAAAGTGCAGGGGGCCCCCTCCAGTCAGAATGGGGGGTGAGCACAGGGCCTGGGCTGGATGGCTGAGCTTGCAGATCAGAGTAGGTCCCCACTTCAAAGCAGGATCCCTGGCCTAGCTCTGGGTGGGTGGAAAGGAGGGAGGCAGGGAGGCACTTTCCTATCTGCAAACAAGAAGTTGAGGAAGGCCTGACCTGTGCTGGCAAAGTGGACAGAGCATCAACCTGGAATGCTGAGGTCACCAGTCTGAAACCCTGAGCTTGTCCCGTCAAGGCACATAGAACAAGCAACCAATGAACAACTAACATGACACAACTACGAGTTGATGCTTTTCATCTCTCTCCCTTCATGTCTCTGTCTTTCTCTCAAAAAGAACTATTAAAAAAAAAAAAAGCTAAGGAAGTTTCCAGCTTGGAGAAGGGACCTGGGTCCTGAGCCCACAGTAGACCTCCACGTAGTCAGTGCCAAAGACTGCAAGCAGGCAGGTGGGGTCTGGGCTGGTACTTCCGTGGTCCATCATCTAATCCAGGCATCCCTGCGTGGGGGGAGCTGGGTTCCCATCTTACAGAGGGTCAAAGCAGCAAGACAACTTTGCAGGTGGGACAGGGTGCCACATGTGAGTCCAACAAGGCAGTGGTTAAGGACGGTTAGGTGGGGTAGGGTAAGGCAGTGAAGTGGTCAGCGGGAGCGCTGACTGGCTGCTGCTGATGGAAACAGGTGCCTGAGCTGTGATTGGTGGTCCCCAAGGGAGCCTTGAGATGGACAAGGGCAGATGGGGGCTACAAAGGGATGCTGGGCCTCCAGCGGTGTCCTGGCGGCCAACCCCCCCCCCCCCCCGCCCCGTTACAGTGAGGCTGGAAGCCAGAAAAGGCTCAATGACGTGGAAGGAACAGCTGAACGTTCCAGAGTCAAACTCTCCCCAGACCCGGAGGTGGGGGATGCGCTAGAAGGGGTTCACTGGGGTGGGGTGTGGTAGTTCCCTGCAGGCCCGGGGGGGGGGGGACCAGGCTGCCCAGTCCTGCCACTGGGCAGGGATGACTTATTCTGGGATACCCCCGGGGTACTTTCCTGCATCCTCTGGTCAGGCACTGATTCTGAATAACACTGATTCTGCAAAAATGGGTTCCTGCTGTAGGTTGGGGAGGCTGGTAGGGGAGGCATTTGCACCTACAAGAGGACCTAGCTCTGGACAGGGGACCGGAGGGGAGCCCTGGTGGAGAGAACCACACAACGGCCAGACACCGCACCTGCCACGGTCCAGCTCAGGCTTGTATTCCTCAGCGGCCCATGCACAGGTGTGTGGGTGGATGTGTACTGTGTGTAGGGTGTGGGCATAGACTTGGTGCCCAAGATTCCTGTGGGGGTTGACGCAGCCTCAGATTCCCAGACAAGGCAGGGGTGATGCACACTTAGTCCTGCTGACCCACCCGCAGAGGGTGAGGGACAGAAGCCTGTGGGCACACGAGGGCCGGAACCGGGGCCCCGGGAGATGACTTGAACCATCAGGGGGAAGGGAACCACACAACAGTCCTCCTTGACTCCATCCTCACTGACAGGCTGTGGCCCAGCGCACAGCTGATAAAAAGATACTATGGTTCCCCCCACTTTACAGCTGGGATCGGCATGCCTGCAGAGCCTACAGGGAAGATTCTGAACACCACACCCCAGGACAGCCTCGGGGGGCCTCTCACCACCCCGCGTGGGGAAGAGGTGACCCTGATGACAGCCTCTGCTGCCTCCATGCCTCTCTATTGAGGGTTTTAAGTGGCATCTTCTACTACAAAACAACACACAGCCAGGGACCAGTTCTCTGGGCTGTCTATGCCAAAATGCACCGATGAAGGGAGAGGAATGGCGGGAGAGAATGGTTCTTTGACTTAATCCTGAACAAGAGGGAGGGCAGAGACGGCCATTTCCCCACGGGTCATGACAACAGGGCCGGCAGGCAGGAGGGCAGGGGTAGCTTTTCACCAGCCTTGAGAAAAGTGATTCTGAGAAGTCCAAAGAGAAGGCTAACGGCCCGCAGTGAGAGGCTGTAACTGGACCTAGGTGAATAACTCACAAGTGCATTGCTGAGGCTGGAGCAAGTATGAAAACCTGCACACACCTGCTACCCGTTTTGTAGAACACGTTATAAAATCAGAGGGAAAAAACCACACTACAAGGAAAGGCATCAAAACATTATCAATTCCGCCTGACCAGGCGGTGGCACAGTGGATAGAGCGTCGGACTGGGATGCGAAGGACCCAGGTTCGAGACCCCGAGGTCACCAGCTTGAGCATGGGATCATCTGGCTTGAGCAAAAGCTCACCAGCTTGGACCCAAGGTTGCTGGCTTGAACAAGGGGTTACTTGGTCTGCTGAAGGCCTATGGTCAAGGCACATATGAGAAAGCAATCAATGAACAACTAAGGTGTCACAATGTGCAATGAAAAACTAATGATTGATGCTTCTCATCTCTCCGTCCCTGTCTATCCCTCTCTCTGACTCTGTCTCTGTAAAAAAAAAAAAAATTATCAATTGCTATCTTCGTGCAACAAAGCACTTCTTTTCCTTTATAGTTTCCTTTCCTTTTTTGTGTGGCAGAGACAGTCAGAGAGAGGGACATAAAGGGACATAAAGGGACAGATAGGAAGGGAGCGAGATGAGAAACATCTATTCTTCATTGCAGCTCCTTAGTTGTTCATTGACTGCTTTCTCATATGTGCCTTACCAGAGGGCTACAGCTGACCAAGTGACCCCTTGCTCAAGACAACAACCTTGGGCTCAAGCTGGCGACCTCGGGGTCTTGGACCTGGGTCCTCCACATCCCAGTCTGACACTCTATCCACTGTGCCACCGCCTGGTCAGGCTAGTTTTCTGAGTTTTCAAGTTTTATTCTATTTTAAAACATTATTGGCCTGACCTGTGGTGGCGCAGTGGATAAAGCATTGATCTGGAACATGGAGGTTACTAGTTCAAAACCCTGGGCTTGCCTGGTCAAGGCACATATGGGAGTTGATGCTTCCTGCTCCTCGCCCCTTCTCTCTCTCCTCTCTAAAATAAATAAATAAAATCTAAAAAAAGAAAAAGAAAAAAGCCTGACCAGGCGGTGGTGCAGTGGATAGAGCGTCAGACTGGGTTGCCGAGGACCCAGGTTCGAGACCCCGAGGTCGCCAGCTTCAGCACAGGCTCATCTGGTTTCAGCAAAAGCTTACCAGCTTGGACCCAAGGTTGCTGGCTCGAGCAAGGGGTTACTCGGTCTGCTGAAGGCCCACGGTCAAGGCACATGTGAGAAGGCAATCAATGAACAACTAAGGTGTCACAATGAAAAACTAATGATTGATGCTTCTCATCTCTCCGTTCCTGTCTGTCTGTCCCTGTCTATCCCTCTCTCTCTCTGAAAAAAAAAAAAAAGATAGTATTCGGTATACTTCTGTTAAATTTTAAAAAATATATAATTGGCAAATGTGTATATATAAAAAGAGATACTTTGAAGGCTGGAAAAGGAAAACTTTGGACGTTACAATGACCAATGTTCGGGATCTGAAGGCAGCTCTATCAAGAATGGGGTATACCTTTGTGCAGAGGTACTCTAGTTGACAATGAGGTTTATCCGAGGTGCAATTATTGCTAAAAAAGAAAAAGAAAGGGGTGCCCGTCTAGGTGATACCTCCATGAGGTCAGATTCTGGAGGAAGAGCCTTACTTAGGACAGCAGACAGTCCAAAGGCAGAAGGGTGTGTCAGTGGGGGTTGGGGGGCAGAGCATAGCTCAGTGCTCTCACGGCGAGTGTGGATTCACACAGCTTCTGCAGGAGAAGAGTCTGGCTGAGTCATAGAGACATCCCCTCCTTTGATTCCCAACCCCTCTACTGGAGATACACCTATTGTGACCCAGAAAGGGCATACGCTGAGGTGTGTGTGGTCACAACCTTCAGAAGTACCGAACTGCCCTGACCAGGGAATGGCTGAAGAACTTGGGGAAAATCTCCATAATAAAGAAATCTCACTGAAGGCATAAAAAGGACAGATTAGGGGCTTTTACAGAGCCACACACCTGGGGAGCACTCCAGATTGTAAAGGAAGAGAGCAAGTTGCAGTGACAAGTATGAAATAGTTTTTAATTTTCAGCCAGCGGTCAGGTCGTCATATCGGATTTCTAGTTCGTTCTTTGGGACCCAGTATACACCAGGCTCCGTCCAAAGGTTCTTCCGTTTAAAAATTCCAAAGATTTGAAGCCTAAGACAAGCAAGGTAGTTCCTCTGGGACGGCAGCTCTGGCTCCATTTGAGAGGGACTCCATTTGTGTTACTGTTGACCTTACTGAAACGGGAGGAAGTCTATGATATTGCTGCAGATGTGCAAAATATGCAACATGTAGAGCAGTGCTGGTCAACCTGGTCTCTACCACCCACTAGGGGGCGTTCCAGCTTTCATGGTGGGCAGTAGCGGAGCAACCAAAGTATAAATAAAAAGATAGATTGAACTAGAGTAAGTTGTTTTATAAAGATTTTTCTGCCAAACTCAGCAAAAATCTGACATAAAGTACTAGGTAAGTAATTATTATTATATGCTTTAACTTGCTGTAACTCTGCTTTATAAATTTTATAAAGTAAAGTTACTTCCCTACTTTATAAATCACCATGACTGTGGAACTGGTGGGCGGTTAGAAAGTTTTACTACTAACAGAGATACAAAAGTGGGCGGTAGGAATAAAAAGGTTGACTACCTCTGATGTAGATGAACAAGGACGAGATGGCGCAGGTAAATTAAAAACACACCTACCCGTTCAGAAGGTGGGAATGCAGGTCGCTTTCGTCCTGGATTTATTTCGGCACACAGGTGACCCTCGGGTAACATGGGTTTGAACTGTGCGGGTCCACCCACGAACGGATTTTGTTTTCAATTGACCGTCAGTTGGAACCCGCCTTGTTCCAGGTCAGCTGGTGGCTGGGAATGTGGGGTGACTAGAGTTATACTTGGATTTCCGACTGTGTGGGCAGTTGGTGCTCCCTTACCGCGTGGTTGAAGGGTCAGCTGTGCTTTCTTCAGACACACCAAAAAAAAAAAAAAAAAAAAAAAAAAAAAATTCATTCAATAAAAAGTTGCCCATGGTAGGAGATGGTAACCCTGCGTTTCATGAAAATTTTGAGCTCAGTCTGAGCTGGCGTGTGCTGCGGTCCATGCACGCCCAGGATGCCTCCAGGGCTTCGGACCGATTCCTGCCGGTGGGAGCCTGGCACGCGGGGTCAGTGGGCACGGAAGAGGTTGTGCCTGAGGGACGAGGCCTTTCAGAGGTGGGGCAGGACCCCCCCGCTGTGCTCCTCGGTCCAGGAGCTCTGTTCTCGGGCCTTCGTCTCCATGTCTCAGAGGGCGAGGTTCCTCCTGTTCGCACCCAGTCTTGGGTAGGCAGGGCCGAGCTTCTGCAAGTTGCTCTCCAGGGCAAATATGCTGCAGGGCTGGAAGAGGGGCTGACCACAATTTCTCAAAGGGGTATCTGTGCCAAAACAAAACATAAAAATTAAGCCATTTGTGCCCAACGTGGGCCTGCAAGCAGGGCTGGCATAATGGATCAGATCACCCATTTTCCTCCCTGGCAAGGGAGAGGTGGGAAAAACTTCCTTCCCTAGCAGGACTAATTGGGATCAAATCCCGACATGATCTCTCCATTGGATGCTTAGATCCAATCACTGTGAGAATCTGGGGACCCTGTCTGTGTAACCCAGTGGTAGTCAACCTGGTCCCCACCATCCACGAGTGGGTGTTCCAGCTTTCACGGTGGGCGGTAGCGGAGCAACCAAAATATAAATAAAAAGATAGATTGAACTAGAGTAAGTTATTTTATAAAGATTTATTCTGGCCTGACCTGTGGTGGCGCAGTGGATAAAGCGTCGACCTGGAAATGCTGAGGTCGCCGGTTCGAAACCCTGGGCTTGCCTGGTCAAGGCACATATGGGAGTTGACGCTTCCAGCTCCTCCCCACCTTCTCTCTCTCCCTGTCTCTCTCTCTCCTCTCTAAAATGAAAAAAAAAAAAAAAAAAGATTTATTCTGCCAAACTTAGCTAAAATCCGACATAAAGTACTTGGTAAGTAATTATTATTATATGCTTTAACTTGCTGTAACTCTGCTTTATAAATTTTATAAAGTAAAGTTACTTCCCTACTTTATAAATCACCATTACTGTGGAACCGGTGGGCGGTTAGAAAATTTTACTACTAACAGAGATACAAAAGTGGGTGGTAGGTATAAAAAGGTTGACGACCCCTGGTGTAGCCCGTGATTTCGTGGAGGCAACAGGTGGGGACTGCCCGACTGCCGTGTGAAAAATGAAACCAGAGGGAGCAGAGTGCACAAACATTTATTTACAAAAAGTCCAAGGTACATATGATACAGGCTTTTTACACACAGTAGTTAAGACACTTATTTTATGTATTTTTTACTACGAGAAAGAAAAAACAGTAATAATTTTTGCTGTTTTTATACAAAGTGGCAGGTCATGCATTTTAAAAATCTGTTGCTAAGTGCAAATACTAAATTCTTCTCTCCAGTTTTAAGGCAAATGGAACGGGACTGTCACTGGGCAGCCTCTCGCTCCAGGGAAGGTGCCAGGTGCCTCTGGGACTCCTGCTTTGTCCCTCAGACGGGCTGATCTCTGTGGGTTTCCTGTCATTTTCATCTTGCAGCCATTTGCTGGCTTGTCAGAGGATTATGGCCCCATCTCTCCCAAACCCCACCACTAGTAATGACTCCCTGAAGAGCCTGGGACCCAGTCCTACCTCTGGGACACTGAACTCATGGCCGTGACTGTCCTACCCCTCCAGCTGACTCCTCTTCCTGCACTCCCTTCCCTAGTCAGCAGTGCCCTTCTGCATCCTGCCAGGCTTCATGGAGCGTAACCTGTCCCATGTGGTAGCTGTGGCAGGTGGCATCAATGGAGTAGCTACCTTTGGCACGTTAGGAACCAGGTACCGACAGGAATGCCTCCTGAGCAGACTAGAAACAGCCAGAACTCTTCTCAAAGTACAGGTCCTCAGTTTGGCCTTGTGGGGGAACCATTATTCTGGTCCTTTGCATGCCAGCTCCTAGGGGACTTGCTGGGTAGATGGCAGGCAGTAACAGGGGCATGCCCTGGCCTGGGGGTAGAGGTGGAATGAACCCACTCAGGCCTAGGAGACCAGGATGAGTGCTATCTCCAGTGGGGAGGGCAGTGCCTGCAGTCACCCTCTCTATCTGGTGGGACGTCTGTTGGCGGCTCACTGCCACTCAGGCTGGCAATGAGGTGTGGGCAGTTCCCCAGGGAGAAGCTTCCAGTAGTGGAGATTCAGCGAAGGTCTGTCCTTAAGGACCCTGTCCCATGCCCAGATGACTGGATACTTGCAAAGCCTCCATGGAGGGAAGGCAGCAAGGGACAAGGTAGCAGACTTACTCCATTTTAGCTCTTGGAAAACATCTGAGAAGCTGATGGCAGTGCGGGACCAAACGAAGCCATGCCCGGCTCTGGGTGGCACAGGCTGCTGGCTGCAGGAGAGCAGGGTTGTGTCGGGAATGGGCCATCAGTCACCCTCCGCTCTCAGGTCTCTGGGTGCACTCTGAACTTCTGGGCACCCCACATCAGACACAGACACAGAGGCCAACACGGGGAGCCAGGCAGGCTCGGTCACAGCTGAGGCCTCAGCTCTGCACACAGATTGGGGTGTGACACGCCACAAAGTAGGTGGCTAGTGCTGGACAGGAAAAGGGGGTGAGAACATGGCAGGGACCCCATGCAGACCCAGAGCAAGACTCGCTTAACCTCAGAAAAGCGCATCTCTGAGTGGGTGCTGAGCAGTCTGGGTCATCTGTCCTCCTGGGGTCACCTACTGCTCCCACCAACCCTTAGGGGAGCTGTTGCCTCCCAGTAATTGGGCTGCCTGGCAGAGCTACCAGGCTGCTGACACAGCTCCCTCAAGAGGGCCTTTTATTTGGCAAAAGTTTCAGGACCATTCCAACTGCATAGGCTGCCTGATTTGGGATAACATTTGACTTTACAGAGGCTGAGGAAGAAACACAAAACTGGGTAAATGCAAAGTGAGTACACAGCCAACATTTTAGATAAATTACAAAACAACCCACAACACAGAATGACCTCAACTGAGTGGGCCAAGGAGGAGGAGGACAGAGCCCTCAACTGTCACCAAGGCGGCGCCCTGGATGTGAGGAGCATGGTTTGTAGCCTTCCCACCCTGAGTGGCACTCAGGCCTGTGGCCACTGTGCTGCCCTCTTCACTTGGGCCAGCTGGCTCGGAGCAGCAGGGCGCCTCATGCTGGGAGCCCCTCAGTGTGAGGGGGTGGCCTCAGGCCCCAGCCTTGGCAATTCGGCTCACACCTCTCAGCTGGCTCCAAATGGCACTATTTGTTTGCAGCTTTATTATGAATCAGACGGTGCTGTGATAAGGAAGGCCTATGTGGTTTTGAACTGAGACTTCTGTTGTCTAGTGGGGAGGGGAGTGGGAAACAAACATTCCCCTCGTCTTTCCGCAGGGATGTGGGTAACAGGAGAGATGACTACCTTGCAACCAGTGCCAGTGCACTGGCTACTAGGATGGCAGAAGTCTTCAAAGGGGGCGCTGCTGCCCCCTTACTCTGGCCAGTGAGCACTAGCCTGCCGAGCACTCCTCGGTGAAGTGGTCCTTCCCAGGAAGGAGTGGGAAGACCAGCCTATCCGTTCAAGAGCCAAGCCCGTCATCCCTACCTAGAAAGCACAGCAGAGCCCCTGGACTGGGGGGCAAACGAGGGAATCCATCCAACCCCTGCCTGCACAGACTGCTCGGTGGGGCTCCCGGGCGGGGCGGGGTTCAGGTGTCAGAAGCGGTGGCGTGGCTGGGGACCAAAGTGCATGGGCAAGTTGTGCTCCAGGGGCAGGTGGACGGGGGCGAACTCATAGTTGACCCGGACGTTGGGCAGGGGCGGCACATATGGCGCCGGAATGGGCCCCATGTTGAGGGGGAAGTTGTTGAACACGGGCCGGACGGGCGGCAGGGGGAACGGCGGGTGCACGAAGGCATAGGGGGGGATCGGCGGCTGGGGCAGGTTCTGTGGGACGGGTCTCGGCAGAGCTTCGATCCTTTGGACCTTCTCTGGAGGCTTCTCCAGGGGGGGCCCGATGCGTTTGAAGGTGCTCTCTGAAAGGAGACAGGGTTTAGTAGAGAAAGCAGTTCAAGGCTGGCTCGGGACTTGGCGCGCACATCCTGACCTGGGTCCCACCTGCCCCGGACTGGGGGTTGGAAGCCCCAAGGAGGAGGCAGGGCCAGGAACCTGTGACCCTCAGCACTCTTCTTACCTGGCCAGGCCACAAGGCGGCTGATTAAAGTATAAAACGCAGCAGACACACAGACACAGCCCTCACACCCAGCTGTCACTAAAGACAAAAGCAGCCTTCCATCCGAGTGTTACACTCCACAGTGACCACACTGGACGGCGGTGCACTGATCCAGTTCAGAACAGGCTGTTCCTGAGACTCCCCTTCAGAGCCAGGGCCTGCATGGCCATTCAGAGAAATGCCACTTCATCCTTCTGTGACCTCAGGGTGGGCCTACTGACTTTTTCATTGGTTTGGCTGCTACTTGCTTCCTAAGCTGAAACCTACCCTTTGGGACCTTGCCATCAAGATGCTGACACTGCATCTGCTCGCACGGCCAGTTACCGCAGGGAGCAGGACGTGAAGCTGGGGTGTATTACGGCCACCTGAGGGACCACACTCCCCGGGTGGTCCCCGGCCGGCTGGAGTGTCGGAACCCCCAGGGAGGACCAGCAGCAGGGGCGCATGGGCCAGGCCTGTGCAGGGGGAGCACTTGCCTCCGTTTTTTCTTTTTTGTTCCTCTTCGGCCTCCTTCTGGATTTCCTCAATTAGCTTCTCATCATCTTCCTAGAAGAACATAGAAGAACAACATGGTCAGCTGGTTCCCAACCAGCTGCATGCAGTGTTGAGACCCCACGGGGACACTGGGGATGCCGGTGGGCTGCTGGTCAGCAATGGCGTGAAACCAGAAACCTGCTGCTGACCAGCAGGGTCTTGGGCCCACATGCCACTCCTTCCCGGTTTCCTGAGAATCTCTTTCCTCCATTACTGGAGGGGGCTCCCAGGAGGAAGCCCCTCTGAAAGTCTGGGCCAGAGGAGTGGGCAGTGTGGGGGGGAGTCCATGCACGGCAGGTGGTCTTCTGGGGGTGGGCCAAGCCTGCTCTGTTCACTCAGTTGTAAGGTGAGCAGAGGGAGAACCTTTCGCACACAGCTCGGACAGGGAGACCAAGAACCCAAAGGTTTGGGAAGTGGGTGAGTCTAGGGTGGGCAGGGCCTGACAGACCTTGAGCTTATAGACTGAACCCTGCAGCCCATCTGTGCAGAGCCCAGCAGTCTTGCCGACTCCCTGAGGGGGGCTGGAGAAATGTCCACCCAGGCCCGCTGAGCCCTGCAGCTGGCCTTTAGCTCCTAAATGGCTGGTGGGCTGTTGGAGCATCACTCTGCCAGCAGAACAGTGGCCTGGCGCAAGTTTTGGGTATAGGAGGAAGGGCACAGCAGTTTAAGAACAGACCTTTCCCTTCCCAAACTCAACATCTAGCAGGACTGCGCTATGCTAACTGGCTCTTCCAATCTGGATTATCCCAGCCTGAAGCCAGGAGTCAAAGAGGTCCCCCGGGCACCAGCAGATGTGTGAGCTACACCAGGGCAGCTCTAGGGGCCGTGCTGGGCAAGCAGAAAACCAGGTCTGTGCAGTTCCCACATCTCCCCCTGCCCTGGGCACCTTGGTGGAAGCAGTGGGCCGCTGGCTGGGATAGACCAATCCCAAGCATGCCTGCCTCATGTTATGTGCCAAGTTCACCTGTGCTCAGCAGCCTAGCAAAGAGGCTTTCTAGTTATCTGAAGCCTGAAAGGACATGCCATGGACTGAAGAACCTAATGATGCGTGTCGCTGCTGGCCAATGGCCAGGCTGTTGCAGCACCAGTATGGATGTGGAGACCGTGGGAATAAGGTCTTACCCGAGGCTCAGTGAAGAGCAGGGTAGGACACTACAGCCAAAACCTGAATGCGGGCCCTGGCCAGTTGGCTCAGCGGTAGAGCGTCAGCCTGGCGTGCGGGGGACCCGGGTCCGATTCCCGGCCAGGGCACATAGGAGAAGCGCCCATTTGCTTCTCCACCCCCACCCCCTCCTTCCTCTCTGTCTCTCTCTTTCCCTCCCGCAGCCAAGGCTCCATTGGAGCAAAGATGGCCTGGGCGCTGGGGATGGCTCCTTGGCCTCTGCCCCAGGCGCTAGAGTGGCTCTGGTTGACGCCCCGGAGGGGCAGAGCATCGCCCCTGGTGGGCGTGCTGGGTGGATCCCGGTCGGGCGCATGCGGGAGTCTGTCTGACTGTCTCTCCCCGTTTCCAGCTTCAGAAAAATACAAAAAACCCCCAAACAACCCCCCCCCAAAAAAAACCTGAATGCGTCAGCTGCCCTGATTCAAACTGAGTGACAGGCAGGCTCCCTCTGTTTTCTGGGGGTCTTCCAGACGTTTCTCTAAGAGTTAAGAGCAGCCAAGCTAGAAGAAGTATGGGGAAGTGCAATGGTGCCCAACATGGGGGCAGGAGGGCACAAGCGAGTTTCAGTACTTGAAGAGCCTGCTGAAACCTGTTTCCCAGCCCAAGCCCAGAGCCTGCCTGCTACACGACTGGGTGTGTTCTGGGTAGAACAGGATCAATGTAACGTCTGCCTGGCTGATGACACCCACGGAACGTCTCAGATGTGAAGGACGGGGCGGGGGCACATGAGAGAAAAGGACCTCTGGAAATCCTCAGACCAGAGGAAAGTGGGCAACCCCATCGTGGAGCTGAGCAATGGACAGTTTGCGTATTCACTTAGAATATTATTATTATTATTATTATTTTTTTTCATTTCTCTGAAGCTGGAAACAGGGAGAGACAGACAGACTCCCGCATGCGCCCGACCGGGATCCACCCGGCATGCCCACCATGGGGCAACGCTCTGCCCACCAGGGGGCGATGCTCTGCCCATCCTGGGCGTCACCATGTTGCGACCAGAGCCACTCTAGCGCCTGAGGCAGAGGCCACAGAGCCATCCCCAGCGCCCGGGCCATCTTTGCTCCAATGGAGCCTTGGCTGCGGGAGGGGAAGAGAGAGACAGAGAGGAAGGATAGGGGGAGGGGTGGAGAAGCAAATGGGCGCTTCTCCTGTGTGCCCTGGCCGGGAATCGAACCCGGGTCCTCCGCACGCTAGGCCGACGCTCTACCGCTGAGCCAACCGGCCAGGGCTTTAGAATATTATTAATGTTACAGCCAGGAGAGAATTTGTGATTTCACCACACTTTTGAGCCCTCTATGATTCTGGACTTATGACTTCACTCAATCAGTTTGTGTCAGATACCTACTCTGACAGACACTGTTTTAAGTTAACTGGGTAAACTTCTGGTCAACAATGAAACTGATAACAGCTATGTAGTATATTCCCTTTGTTTGGTAGATAAACATTTTAGGACAGAGTCCTTGGAGACCGGACTCTGGGCAACAGCGGGAGGCCCCATTCACTTTGCTTACATTCTCCGGGCCTCAGACGCCAAAGGGTGCTCTGGATTCAATGGTCTCAAGGGTTCTTTCCAACTCTGACATTTGGGAAGTCTTATCATATACCCAAGTCTTTTTCAGCCTCACCTGGCCAGGCATTCTGAGCAAGGCAAGGGGAAGAGGAGAGGTGACAAAGGTTAAGATCCCATCATGTACTTCAGAAGCTGCCAAGTGCTTGCGCACATCAGAGAATCACATGTCCAGGAGGAATCCTGTGGGTATCATGCCCATCTCCCAGGTAAGGCATAAAAATGTAAAACAAAAAAACAAAAACAACAACAACAACCCGAACACATGGCCATCCACTATCTTTGCAAGCACTCCACACAGGAACTCAGGGCTTGGTGGACACGGTTGGAAGGTCTCCATGTGAAGGTAAGATAAATTCTACAAGTTATCTAGATTAGGACATGGTGAATCTCTTTATTTTGGTGCCAGCTGCCGGCCTAGGAGAAAAGATAAAACAAAACAAAACAAAAGGGAAAGTGATCAAGACAAAGAAAAGTGTCAGCGCAGGGACCAGAGCTCTCGACTAGAGACCCTGGGGCACGTTCCTGACCCTCTGAGCCTTAGCACCTCACCTGTCAAACAGGGTGTCGTCAGGACCCACGAGCTTGTGTGTAAGGACTCAGCACACAGTAAGCACTCATTACAAAAGGTCGGAAAGTCTGACAACCGGCATAAGTGTTGAGAAAGATGAGAAGTTTCAAGAGGTGGTACAGATTGAGAGATGCCCCCAACATTTTTTTTCAGTGGCTTCTTTACATTCCAAGTGACGGGCTTCCTGACTGTGGTCACTTACTAATCATAACTACTAGTACATCATCACCTTCGCCATCACCATGACCTCGTCCCCATTTCTACCACGTCCCCTAAGTGTGCTTGTGCCCATCAGGCCCCAGAGGGGGCTCAAGGCTTCTGGTGGCACAGAAGGTTTCTTGGAAATGATCCATTCCAACTTCCTTACAGCACAGACACTGAGGTCCCAGAGAAAGTAAGTTGTTCAAAATGATGACTAGTTCGTAGAGTACTAGGTACATGCTTTATACCGTTCTGCAGTGTCACTCAAATGGCTTTGCTGAAGAGAATCCCCAGAGAAGTCTGTGAAGGTTTCCCTGCCCCCACGGCTGACTGGACTGGGAAATCTGGAGGGTGTAAGCATTCTTTCATTCCGGAGTCAGCCCTGAATGTCCAGGGCACATCAGGCCCTATGCTGGGTGCACAGCAGAAACTAAGGCCGACCTGGTCCCTCTCCATCTGGAGCATCTATTTTTGTGCTGGGATCCTAGTTTTAGCTGGCATCCCACATACTTCTGTCAGGATAAATGAAGAATGAGGGATAAGAAAGGTTTCTGTTTGGGAGAAGATTTCAGTTCCCCTATTGTACTGTTGAGAGGGTGGCGAGCAGGGCACCTGCCTGTTGTTATCTACGCCAAGTTTGCTGCAGTAAACCCTAATGCTCCTGGCAGAAGTCCAGCACTGAACGAACGCAGTGTAAGAAGTCCCTTGGGTGGGCCCGATGCCCTGCAGAGTGAGTGTGAGCTGAGCTTTCTGAACGGACTCTGCCAGCTCCTGGAGGCCAGAGTGGCCAGGTGCACCCGCTGGCAGAGGCAACGGGCACTCACTGGACCCTTCCCAGGGGTGGGAGAAGGAGCCTGCGCGCCTCAGCTCTGTTCTTCCCCTTTGAAGAGCCACCTGCAGCGTCTGCCCTTCCTTCCTTTGCTCTGTGCACTCCTGATCTGGGAGTGGACTCAAGACCATTTGTCCTTCAGCCTTGTCCTTCCTGGGTAGGCAGTACCTTTAGAGTCTAAATTCAGTCTGTATTTCACCAGGAAATGTCAGCTTTCCATTATTTTGAGCAGTGATTGTTACCATAAATAATGAGTAAATTGTCACTTACACCTAGAATATGGGTCAGCAGTTTTGGATACCAACTTTCTCCAACTGGCTGGAATCACAGGACACTGTTTAGAAACTAAAAACTAAAACACTGCCTAATACATTTTTTAAAATTACATTTTCAGCCAAATAGGGAAGACTCTAAAGGGAAGATTTCTTACCCCACCTGGGGTGCAAGTTTCTTCCACAAGCAGTTTCCCTTAAGCATTTAAAATTCCTCAAGTAGCCCTGGCTGGATGGCTCGCTTGGCTGGAGCACTGTCCTGCAATGCAGAGGTGGCTGGTTCGGTCCTTGGCTGGGGCACATACAGAAACAGATTGATGCTTCTGTCTCCCCCTTACCACCCCTTCCTCTCTCTGGATTCAATAAAAATAAAAGATTAAAAAAATAGAAAAATAAATAAAATTCCTCAAGTAAAGAGTGGAAGCAGACTGACCTGTACACTTTAAATATGGCAAACTTTATTATATATATATATTTACCACAATTTAAAAAATTTATGTTAAAAGAAAAAGGCAAGTGTAGGGGTTGTTTTGAGATAAAGCATGAAGACCGACTCTCAACAAAACATTTCCTGGGTTTGGGGGTTTGGGGCCGAGTGACAGAATGAAGCCCTCCTGGAGGCAAGTTCCCTGGGGAAACATTCTGGGCACACGATTATCACCATCCACAGTGAATAAGGACACTTGTGAAAAAGGCTCTCCATTCTGCAGATCTGGGACACACCTAGGCTGCTAGCAATGGGGAACAATGGGAGGAAAGAGGAGGATGTGAGGGCCAGGTGCCGCTGAGCACAGAACTCACTGTCCTCCGGCCCTCCTGCCAGGGCTGCGACTCAGGAAATCCAGGTGTCCCGGAGGCCACGTGCCAGCTCTCCTCCTAAGCACCTCATACAAAAATCATCATCCTAACGACTCCACAAGTTAGGTATGGCATATTAATGAGTCCTCCTATCCCAGACAAGGAAGTGAGGCACAGCGAAGCTTGAATCCAGGACGCCAGTCTCAAAGCCGGAGCTCACCATACAAACCACAGGTCTCTGAATTGCAGCTTCCAGAGCAGTGAGGCTGGAGGGCAGGGGACCCTGCCTGCCTGGCCCCCCTCATCACTGTCGGGGGTGACTATTTTTAGGCCCTGCTTTGTTCTAGAAAGAGTGTGTCTTACCTTCTTGAAATACAAGAGAGTTCTTCTCTCTGGGATGGGCAGAACTCTGAAATCTCCTTTCTTCGCTAAACACAGAATTAGGCAAAACCAAACCAAACGCCTCCACTCAAGGACCTACGTAGCCGGTACAGAAGAGAAGGGGCCATGCCCCTGGAAGGTTTGAAGGAACCCTTACTCCTCACCTAAAAGTACACGTGCCACCCTTAAAACGACCCATTTGGAAATGACTGGCCTCCCTGGCACGTGGCCTACCCTAAGAAGCCAGAAGACTCCTCTGACCCAGTGGGCGCTGGGCGCTGGGGGAGTCCGGAAAGCTCAGGTGCAGGCCGCGCTCCACCCCTGAGGCTGAAGGACTTGCTGGCTCACAGTAGGGTTCCCATTGGCCCTGACTGGGTGCTTGGCTCCCTCTGAGGGTGAAACGAACACTCCCAGATTTCCCTGCCTGACACCTTTGCTCATGAGGCCACCCAGTTACTGCCCAGTACTTGCATACACACCATGATGTTCCATAAAAGTTTCTCCTTCTGCCACAAAACACCCAGAGTTTTGATTCTCTCACATTAAGCTCACCAGAGATCACTCTTGGGCATATTTTGACCTAATTCCCACTGGTTTTGTATTCACATCTCACTTTCAAAAAGCCCCCGAGGTCCCCTCCTGGATGGTTGTCTGGACACACATGTCCCCTTCCCTATGTGTGCCATTCTGGGTCACACATGCCCACTCTCCAAATCCTCTCTGGGTTCCATGGGGCTGGGGGATACTCTGCCCGGGAGTAGCTGGCTCTAAGGAGGTAGTTACCTGCCGAAGGCCCCAGCGGTGAGGAGTGAGATCAGGGCCAGGGCAGGGCCTGTCACTCCTTTGGGCTTAAAGCCCCAGGGTGCCGGGCCAGTTCTGGGCTCTGGAGGCAGTCAGAGGTCACTGAGCCCGTGAGCTGTGTCAGTGAGCTGACAAGGCCCCTCCAACCACTCTGTCCTGAACTGGGTTGAAGGGTAAATCCAACCTGCTGGAGACCTGAGCTCCCCTTCACACCCTGCCTGCTCTGGTCAGTAGGAAACTGCAGAAGGGACAGCTCTGTCCCTACTCACTGTGCTGGACATCCCAATAACCTAGTGAAAGGCCACCGAGGGTTAGACCCCCGCATCCTGCACCACTCTACCCGGCCTTCAGCGTGGGCTTGAAGAGACCCAACAGGTCTGCATGAGCCTATTCGCTGCCCTCTTCCTGGCCCTTCCTAATCTCAGTGAGAACTTTGCAGCCGAACCACAGGATGTGCATACAAGCAAGGCTAGGCAGATGGGAAGGGGTGGATGCTGGTGAGCAGTCAGGTTGTCCCAAGATGTGTGGGTCTCAAAAGACTGAGTGTAACAAAACACCAGGTGGGGTAGAAGCGAGCCATCCATGCCACTCAGAGAATGCAAGAGCTGTGAGGGAGACAGGCACAGCACCCACGGGGACCAGTACACAAAACAGAGAATTAAAGAAGAATGAGACACGGGTCTCATGGCCCAGCAGATCTGGAGGACACTTTAAATAAAGAACCAAGCAGACTGCAGCTTAACAGGGAGAAGGCTTTGTCTCCTTCCTTTCCTGATTTCCTGAGCTCAGCAGGATGCAGAAAGGGCAGGCCTGACAGGGAGACTGGCACACCCCTTCACGGGGAGGGGGGCACAAGGCTGGCGGAGCGTGAGGTGGACAGCAGGGCCTAGCCTTGCCAAACACCCGCTCAGAATGCGGGCGCCGATAGGAAGTGAGGTGGAATTCACCAGAGGCTCTAATTAAGAAAAAACCGCCACAAAACCCAACTCAACTTGTCTCTCAACAAGGAAGCTTGCACTTCTGCCAGGGCAGTAAGGTCTGGACAGAACATGAGGGTAGAGAAATTGCAAGTGGTTCATGGGGGGAGAGAGAATGTTTCCCCCAGTTGGGAATTAACAATGACCACCAGTCACAGACTGGAGACATTTAGCACTTGGCACAGGGCTGTCTTGCCAAGGCCTTTAACAGTTCTTCTGAGCTGTTTTCTTCAACATTTCGATCACCAGGACTGACTGCCTGCCTACTTCTTGTCCAGACTCCTGTGAGCAGGGAGGAAGGCTGGGTGACTTTTCTTCTTCATTTAACTATTTCTCCCCTTAAAAAGGTGACTGGGGATTGCAAGTCCACTGCTGCTTCCCTCCTGTGGCATGGGGGTGGGGCGGGGGTGGGATCCCGGTCATGTGTGGCCACAGCTGTTGTTAATAAACTTGCAATGATTTCATAAAAGGCTTCCAAAGAGCTGAGGATTTAGTTTCAAATTATTCCCAGATCGGCTGCAGATCGCGGAGCACCACCAGCCCCTACCCCCAGCCCCAGCTGTCCCCCTGCAACAGGAAATTGCGGGGAGGGGCAAGTGCAGCCCGGAGGGGCACATGCTGTGCAGCTGGTCAGGACAACGTGCTGGGGGGAGCGGAGGACTGTAAGGCTCTGGCTGGCTTCTGCCGCTGTGCCTTCGGGGCGCAGAGGCCTGGCACCCGAACACCTGTCTGTCCGCAGCTCCCCACAGGGGCCTGCGGGGAGCCTGGAGTGCAGCCAGGCTTCGACTGGTCAGGGTCAAGCGCTCAGTCCAGGGCCTATTGGCATGTGCTGAAGACACCACATCCTCACAGGCCGTGTTGACTGGCCTGAGCCATGCTGCCGCCCTCTTTGGTCAAGTCCTCTACTGACATCCAAACTTGACGAGGGACACTGTCGGTTTGGTGCTTCCAGGCCTCCTTTCCACCACCTGCAAGCTGCTCAATGAGGAAGGGGTTCCTTGAGCACTCCACCCCCGCAGGGGCCTGCTTGGTTCACTGGGCTCAGGGACCCTGTAGGCACCTGTACGAGAGCACTTGTGTTTGGGACCTCCAGGGAGTGAACACTTTCAGAATGGAAGGAGGTGACACCTGGTCCAAGACTTGGACTTGCATCCTGGTTTTACTGAGGCCTGAATGTCACTTTTCTCATCTGCACAACAGGAAAGTGGCCCTGCCCCCATGTTGTAAAGGAAACAATGGTATTTGAAACAGTGACTATAAATAAAATGCTATGGCCAAGTGTTGGAGTTGGGGGGGGGGGGGCGGGTAAGGTAACATGGGGGCTCAATTATAATTTTTTTGTTTTAGAAGGTAAACTTAAACAGTTAAGGAAAAAAATGCTGAAGCCAAAAATTAGTTACCGACCTCAAGTCTAGACTATCTTTCCTCTGGGGTGGGTTTCCACCTTTTCCTCATCAGTCCTCCCTGAAAATTCCTCTTCCCTCTTCATTACTAGAACAGCTCCTTTCCCTGGCCTTCCCTGAAGCAACGGTCTCCAAGCTGCTCAGAGCCCTCCCCACGCGTGAGCACCAGGAAGACCTGCACGCCTGTCTATTCTCCACGCGTGAGCACCAGGAAGACCTGCACACCCGTCTGGTCCCCACGCGTGAGCACCAGGAAGACCTGCACACCCGTCTGGTCCCCACGCGTGAGCACCAGGAAGACCTGCACACCCGTCTGGTCCCCACGCGTGAGCACCAGGAAGACCTGCACACCCATCTGGTCCCGAGGCGTGAGCACCAGGAAAACCTGCACGCCCGTCTGGTCCCCACGCGTGAGCACCAGGAAGACCTGCACACCCGTCTGGTCCCCACGCGTGAGCACCAGGAAGACCTGCACACTCGTCTGGTCTGGGTGGAGCTGGAGCCACTGAGGGGAGGAGGCAGGCAGCAGCCTGTTTAAGAAGCAGGGAAGCCCTGGCCGGTTGGCTCAGCGGTAGAGCGTCGGCCTAGCGTGCGGAGGACCCGGGTTCGATTCCCGGCCAGGGCACACAGGAGAAGCGCCCATTTGCTTCTCCACCCCTCCCCCTATCCTTCCTCTCTGTCTCTCTCTTCCCCTCCCGCAGCCAAGGCTCCATTGGAGCAAAGATGGCCCGGGCGCTGGGGATGGCTCTGTGGCCTCTGCCTCAGGCGCTAGAGTGGCTCTGGTCGCAACATGGTGACGCCCAGGATGGGCAGAGCATCGCCCCCTGGTGGGCAGAGCGTCGCCCCTGGTGGGCGTGCCGGGTGGATCCCGGTCGGGCGCATGTGGGAGTCTGTCTGTCTCTCCCTGTTTCCAGCTTCAGAAAAATGAAAAAAAAAAAAAAAAAAAAAAAAGAAGCAGGGAACAAATGACCTGAAGGAAAGCCAGGCACCTGTGTTTGGACCACAATCCTCAGCAAATTTACTTGTTTGTAAAACTGGGATGACACAGGTAACTGTTACAGAATTAAATATACGAACACATACAGCTGCCTGGTCTAATCTACTGCAGGCTTGGGAAATGGGTCTCCTCACCAATGGCCAGGAGATAATGGACCAAACTGTAAATTGGATGTATGAACCTTGGGTTTTATTTGAACTTAACTTGCTTCAAACTCTTAATATTCCAAAAACAAAGTTATAGACATCAGTTCTGTGCAGTTTCTGGAAGGCAAAACCCATAATCAGTACCAAGTTTGTTTCTTATTTAAAAAATTTTGCCTCACTTGTAAAATCCAGGCTGCCAGGTAACTAACTGTTCTTCTGAACACAAATTCTAACAGTAAGGTAGAAAGTGTGAGCCCCTATAGCTCCTGTGGCCACACATGGGCAAGAGTAGAGTTGGCATATTTGGATCTAGTTAAGTCCCAGGAGAACCCTTCCCCCACTGAAAAATGATGTTTGTTCATTTCTGTGTCATTTGGCTTTGCATTCTGCCCCTAAACCAGAAAACTGTGGTTTGCTATGACTGTTTGCTCCTCCGTTTTTTTCTTTCTAAAACATCTTGTTTTTGTGAGACTCTTGGTTGAATACTTCTGGTTTATTTTTGATAACAGAAAAAGAAAAGTTACTATTCACCATTTTAGCTCTAACATGGAATCAGTTTTGGTTCCCAAGCAATCTCTTGTCATTAAGGATGAAATCTCCACTTCTCTCCAAACCATGAGGGGACAAGTCCCTGGCTGACAAGTGAGAGCTTCTTCCTGGCTCTGTTGGTTCATTAAGCGGAAAACAGGCTCTGTCGACAGGGCAGCCTTTGTTTCCCTGAACTTCTGAATGGCTTTGTGTTCTCAGAAGCCCCAACAGATGCTGGGTTGGAATTTAATCGGTCTCCTGGTAAGAATCAAGGAAACGGGGTTGATTCCAGTTTTGATGGGAACGGGACACATGGAACAAAATCTCTGGCTGCAACTACCAGAGGAAATCGAAGGGGCTTGTGTTTGCCTGACCTTCCCATCAAGCTTTATTTTGAGCAAACCCAGAGTCTTTCCCAGGATGGAAGACAACTCAACATGAAAACAGGCAGCAGTTGCATGCTATGGCACCCAAACAAGGTGCCATAGGAGAAGCCTGTATAGTCAATTCCATGCGTGGGAAGAAAAGGAGAGGACAGGAGAGGAACAAGAACAGGGAGAACGGAGAAGAAAGGCCAGACTGCTAAGCATCCTCAAGTCAGGTGGCACCTCCCACTCTGCTATTTCTAGAGACGAAATGGAGCGGGGGGGGGGGGGGGGGGAATACTTCTGAGGAGCAGCAGCTGAAGAAGTTCCTAGAGACGCCCAGCCCCCAGGGAGCAGTCTTGTTGTATTATGTAACATACCTGAGCACTCCTGACAGACTATTGACTAATTATTTTATTTTAATTTTTTATTTATTAATTTTAGAGAGGAGAGGGAGAGAGAGAGAGAGAGAGACAGAGAGAGAGAGAGAGGAGAGACAGAGAGAAGGCGGGGAGGAGCTGGAAGCATCAACTCCCATATGTGCCTTGACCAGGCAAGCCCAGGGTTTCGAACCAGTGACCTCAGCATTTCCAGGTCGACGCTATATCCACTGTGCCACCACAGCTCAGGCTATTGACTAATTATTAATGGCAACTATTTACTGGTTGAAAATGGGAAAAATAATATTCATCTGACCAGTTTTCTCTTAAAGCCATTTTCATGATGATGATGAGACTCAATTAGTTTTCATTTCAGTCACTCCTGATAAACCACAAAATTGAAGAAATAAAAATATCAGGAAAAAATATCAGTTGGATGGGACAGAGGAGTGACTCAGCAGAAGTGCGATGTCCTGGGAAGGTCTGCCACAAGACCGTGGGGAGTACCTTGCTGAGCACCCCACTGCGGCCACGCTTCCTCCAACTCCACCAACAACAGAAGGGTGACTCATCTGTGTACGAGTCTCCCCTTCCTTCCACGCTTTTCCCTCATGACTGGGGATGGGGTGCGTACTGAGGGCCTTACAGGGTCACAGAGCCGTGGGGCCTCAGTCCAGTTATGACCAGTGAGGAGGTTGTTCCTGATACGCAGACACCTGGCTTCCAGAGGACTCAGTGCTTTCAAAACTGGTGACTGAGGATTAGGGTTTGGCCACCAGGATGGCCGCCGCTCTCACGGGGGCCACCTGTTACTGTGACACCTTCTCTTGTTAGGAATGCTGAAGATGTTCTGCACCAGGGGAAAGACTGGTGCCTAACAAGACCTTTTCTCTGGATTATAAAATACTGGCTTGAACTGTGTTTTAAAGATACCTCAATTAATGACCAATCTTTAAAAATTGGGAGATTTCAAACTAAAATACACATTTCCAGCCTCTCTGGAAAACCTGAAGCCATGGTAACTGAATATTATTTCATTTGTCAACAACCTGTGGGAGCTGAGTAGCAGCCCCTTAGATGGGATCCACACCTTCCCGTTTGCCGCAGACCCCACCACACTCTACTTGTCTCCTAGACCTGGCCTACTTCATATTCATCAATCGTTTGTTACTACTTGCCCCTGTGGTAACATGGGTGTGTGACCTAGGCTGCATGCTGTTTGTATTTTATGTATAAATTTTTCCTCTTTTTTTTTTTTTTTTTTTTTTTACAGGGACAGAGAGAGAGGGATAGACAGGGACAGACAGACAAGAACGGAGAGGGATGAGAAGCATCAATCATCAGTTTTTTGTTGTGACACCTTAGTTGTTCATTGATTGCTTTCTCATATGTGCCTTGACAGCGGGCCTTCAGCAGACCGAGTAACCCCTTGCTCGAGCCAGCGACCTTGGGTCCAAGTGGTGAGCTTTGCTCAAACCAGATGAGCCCGCGCCCAAGCTGGCAACCTCGGGGTCTCGAACCTGGGTCCTCCGCATCCCAGTCCAACGCTCTATCCACTGCACCATCGCCTGGTCAGGCAATTTTTCCATGTTTTTAAATATAGAAAGATACATAGGTATTGCTTTTTATAGCTGTGTACCATACAAATGTGGGCCATCGTACCCAGGCTGCCCACCACTATTACTAACACATGAGGGAGAAATAAACCTCGATCTTATAGAAGGCACTGCTGTTTTTGGGCTCTCTGATATTCACAAACTGATCCTTATTAATATAGGAATTTTACTGATTTCTTGAGTCACATTACTCTTCACATATTAACAACACTTAGCTATGTGTTAACAACAATTTTCCTTTGTTTCTCAATCCACGTGGTAGCCAATGTGACCTTGAATCAGGCCAAGTCACTCTCCTATGTAAGCTCTGCAACAGTGCCCACTGCGCTCGGTGAGACCCACAGCCTGGTTCTGCGCCCACCTCTTCTTTTCCTCCCCTAGCTCACCACTGGCAAGCCACACTGGCGTCTTCTTGGTCCCCAAACAGGCTGAATTTGTTTTATTTCCTCGACTGGCCTTGTCACTGCTGCTCTTATTATTCCTACAGAGCACCAGCTATGTGAAAAATTTTTGAATGAATCTATCATTTCTCTAGTGAACTGAAATGGTATTTTTTCCCCACACATTAAGTTCTTATGGGTCTGTTTCTGATCTCTATTTTAGTCCTTTGATTGGTCTATTTTTGTATTAGTCTATATGGTTTTGATTAGTGTAGCTTCATAGTAAAAATTAGTCTCATTTTCAAAACCATAGTTAATTTTTCAAGGAAAAAAACCCTACTGAATTTAAATGGGTATTACAATAAACTTCTGAATTACTCTGGAGAGAACTGGTCTCTCTAAAATACCAAGTCTCGCCCTGGCTGGTTGGCTCAGTGGTAGAGCGTCGGCCTGGCGTGCAGAAGTCCCGGGTTCGATTCCCAGCCAGGGCACACAGGAGAAGCGCCCATCTGCTTCTCCACCCCTCCCCCTCTCCTTCCTCTCTGTCTCTCTCTTCCCCTCCTGCAGCCCAGGCTCCATTGGAGCAAAGATGGCCCGGGCACTGGGGATGGCTCCTTGGCCTCTGCCCCAAAAGCTAGAGTGGCTCTGGTCGCAACAGAGTGACGCCCCGGAGGGGCAGAGCATCGCCCCCTGGTGGGCATGCCGGGTGGACCCCGGTCGGGCGCCTGCGGGAGTCTGTCTGACTGTCTCTCCCCGTTTCCAGCTTCAGAAAAAAAAAAAAAAAAAAAAAAAAAAAAGTTAAAATACCAAGTCTCCCCCTTGAGGGACAAGATGCTTCTCCACTCTCCAGGTCATCTACACCTCTCTCAAGCTGAGAAGGAACTGGTGTCACTAGGCCCCCAGCAGGCTTCGGTGTACTTCCTCAAGGCCTGTCATCTGCTCCCTGTTAGCGAGGTACTCAATGTTAGGCTGGATCACTATTTTGTCTGTTCTCAGGTTTAACCTGGTGAATCTACTTTTCTTCTTCACATATCAAAGTGCTTAGAACAGCATCTGATACATGTGGTACCCAAGAAATACTAGCAATTATCTTTTCCAATGTCTGCACCTTCTATTTTATTCTGTTAGCTAATTGTATTGACTGTGTACCGAAACGGGACTGGCAGTTCCAGAAAAGTAACAGTGGTAATAGTCTTACACTTGACTTTTTGGGAATGCTTCTATGTATTTCACTATTAAATACATGCTAATAATGACTGTTTTTGAAATAGGACTTCAAAAATATAATATTAAGCCTGACCAGGCAGTAGTGCAGTGGATAGAGCATCGGACTGGGATGCGGAGGACCCAGGTTCGAGACTCCGAGGTCGCCAGCTTGAGCGCAGGCTCATCTGATTTGAGCAAAAGCTCACCAGCTTGGACCCAAGGTCACTGGCTTGAGCAAGGGGTTACTCGGTCTGCTGAAGGCCCGTGGTCAAGGCACATATGAGAAAGCAATCAATGAACAACTAAGGTGTCGCAATGCACAACGAAAAACTAATGATTGATGCTTCTCATCTCTCTGTTCCTGTCTGGCTGTCTGTCTGTCCCTGTCTATCCCTCTCTTTGACTCTGTCTCTGAAAAAAATAAAGAATGGGTATCTGACTTTATGTTTAAATTGAATTTATTGTGGTGTGGGTATCTGATTTTTTTTTTTTTAACAGAGACAGAGAGAGTGATAGATAGGGACAGACAGACAGGAACGGAGAGAGATAAGAAGCATCAATTATTAGTTTTTTGTTGCGACACCTTAGTTGTTCATTGATTGCTTTCTCATATGTGCCTTGACTGTGGGACTACAGCAGACCGAGTAACCCCTTGCTTGAGCCAGCGACCTTGGGCTCAAGCTGGTGACCTCGGGGTCTCGAACCTGGGTCTTCTGCATCCCAGTCCGACACTCTATCCACTGCGCCACCGCCTGGTCAGGCTGAGGAGTAGCTTTTTGATTACTCTCAGTTTTTCCTCTGGCTATTGGCCTATGTATTTCCTATCTTGTCATGGGTCACAATGTGTTATGTATGCACAAAACCTCATTTCATTGTATTACCCTACTGATATTCCCCCCACAAAGCAACAGGCAGCCATGCATTCACTTACAGTGGGGTCAGTCCAGAGAGAACATCTTGAACACTCCTGGCAGGGGGCTCCTGGAGACCGAGGATGCTGGCAGAAGTGGTCGTACCCATTGATGGACACTCGACAGAGGTAGCACATTTGGGCCCCGCAGCGGCAAGACATGCGGTTGCAGCCTTCAGATTTGATGAGGCCGGTCCCACATTTGTGGCATTTTCTAATACGAGCAGCAGTCATTTTCTCTTCACTGAAAAAAGAACATATGATTGGAGACTGCAGGAAATACGAAGAAAAAAAATATATACAGCCATTAAGTATTTCTTTCTACATATGATGGCCTAGCCCTTTCGGTGACGTTCAAAGAGCAAAAAAACCCTGTTTTGGAGTCTGAGAACTGGGTTCAGTTTATCAGTTATTTCCTCAGGTAAATTACTCAACTGATTAGAGACTCAGTTTCCTCATTTTTAAAGTAGGAAAACCCAACTTTCTCATGGTGTTTTGAATATTACAGGTAAAATACAAAGTACCCTGGCATAGTGTCTAACATGTAGTACTTAGAAAAGGACTATTCCATTTGTTATAGGAGTCCTGTAGGTTTAAAATGGAGAGAAAAAAGTCAGGGTCTTTTGAAATAAAATGTTTTATATACGCAAAGCTGGATAATAAAGATCCAGTAAGCCTAAGTCTTAGATATATTCACAGCTTGCATTTTGAAATACAGTACTTGGCACTGAGGTGCGGTAGACATCGTTGGGGATGACCCGACAGTCAGTGGAACCCCACATTCATAGACTCCCTTGCAGGGAAGTGACGGGCACACATGATTCAATGGGAAGCTTGTAGGGAGGCTACTTGGTTCCAGAAGCACTTTAATTGATATAGAAGAGCAGATGACCAAGGTCAAAAGGACAGCTCTTGCCTGGCTGGTGGTGGCACAGTGGGTAGAACATCGACCTGGGATGCCGAGGTCCCAAGTTTAAAATCTCGAGGTTGCTGGCTTGAGCACAAGCTCACCAGCTTGAGTGTGGGGTCATTGACATGATCCCATGGTTGCTGGCTTGAGCAAGGGGTCACTGGCTTGGCTGGAGCCCCCTGGTCAAGGCATGCATGAGAAAGCAATCAATGAACAACTAAGATGCCACCACTATGAGTTAATGCTTCTCATCTCCCTTCCTGTCTCTCTCCCTAAAAAAAAAAGGGGGTTTTGGCTCTTTGTCACTGCTGAACTAAGGTACTTCCATGGTGCTTTGTTCATAGCATTTGCTACCTGTAATTTTCTGTGTCTGTCTTCCTCTACTAAGTTGAGTTCCTTGAAAGTAGGGAGCAGAGGCTGTGATGGTATACACAGCTGACATGAAGAATGGTCTTTATTTTTCTTTTTAAAATAGATTCTTGGTTGGCTCAGCGGTAGAGCGTCGGCCTAGTGTGCGGAGGACCCGGGTTCGATTCCCGGCCAGGGCACACAGGAGAAGCGCCCATTTGCTTCTCCACCCCTCCCTCCTTCCTCTCTGTCTCTCTCTTCCCCTCCCACAGCCAAGGCTCCATTGGAGCAAAGATGGCCCGGGCTCTGGGGATGGCTCTGTGGCCTCTGCCCCAGGCGCTAGAGTGGCTCTGGTCGCAACATGGCGACGCCCAGGATGGGCAGAGCATTGCCCCCTGGTGGGCAGAGCGTTGCCCCATGGTGGGCGTGCCGGGTGGATCCTGGTCGGGCACATGTGGGAGTCTGTCTGACTGTCTCTCCCTGTTTCCAGCTTCAGAAAAATGAAAAAGAAAAAAAAAATAGATTCTTACATTTTTAACATTTATTTATTTATTTTTGTTTGTTGTTGTTTTTTTTTTATAGGGATAGAGACAGAGTCAGAGAGAGGGATAGATAGGGACAGACAGACAGGAACGGAGAGATGAGAAGCATCAATCATCAGTTTTTCGTTGCCGTTGCAACACCATAGTTGTTCACTGATTGCTTTCTCATATGTGCCTTGACCACAAGCCTTCAGCAGATGGGAGTAACCCCTTGCTCGAGCCAGTGACTTTGAGTCCAAGCTGGTGAGCTTTTTGCTCAAGCCAGATGAGCCCGTGCTCAAGCTGGCGACCTCGGGGTCTTGAACCTGGGTCTTCCACATCCCAGTCCAATGCTCTATCCACTGCGCCACTGCCTGGTCAGGCCATTTATTTATTTTTTAAAAAGACTTTATTCTATTTTTAGAGAGGAGAGAGAGGCAGGGGGAGGGGAAGGGAAGGGGGGAGGAGCAGGAAATATCAACTTCCATATGTGCCTTGACCAGGCAAGCCCAGGGTTTCGAACTGGCATCCTTAGTGTTCCAGGTCGATACTTTATCCCATTGCGCCACCACAGGTCAGGCAGTATTTACTTATTAATTGATTTTTAGAGAGAGGAGGGAGGGAGGAAGAGAAAGAGGGAGAAATAGAGAAAGAGAGAAGAGGGAAGCATCAACTTGTAGTAGTTGCTTCCTGTATGTGCCTTGACTGGGCAAGCCCAAGGTTTCGAACTGGCGACCTCTGTGTTGCAGGTCAACACTTTATTCACTGCACCACCACAGGCCAGGATGAAGAAATATGGTCTTGACAGGAAGGTGTCAAAGGTATGCCTACTGAGACTGGGGATGAAGATAAGCCCTGAAGTTGGGACTCATCCCCCTGCTTTAAGCACAGAAATGGCTGTACCAGTCTGGGGATGAGATCTGATCTGCAGATTCTCTCCTAAGGCTGAGGAAACACAGACTACTACCTCCCACTGCTCCAAGTTTTTCTGCTAAGGAAGAGTAGCCATGTAAGTAAGGGGCAGGCAAGTGTTTTTAATTACTTATATTTAGAAGACTGCTGTGGTAGTATGCTCCTTAGAAGCCAGACCATTCTTTACAAATAGAAAAAAATGCATTAGGAAATTGGCTGCTATTCATTTAGGTCTGATTTTTAAATGACCCAAAGTGAAGGAAGGCAGAACTCTGGCTTGAAAAGAATTTAAACCCAGTTCAAATTACATAGAAGAACAAATGAGTTCTAAGTTTTGCTGAATAGAAAACACTGTCAAGGAGACAAAGTTTAAATAAAGTGAATTTATTATTGTCAGCTAAATAATATAATACACATGTTCATGATTTCCTTTACTCAACAACTGTGAAGATACTTGTCAATGCTCCATGTTCAGACTCACAAAGTTCTGATGAAAAAGTCTCCAATTTGAAAAGTTGTGACCAAAACACAATTGTAATTTTCTTTCTTTTCTTTTTCTTTCTTTCTTTTCTCTCTTTCTTTTTTAGCAAGAGAGAGAGATGAAAAGCATCAACTCATAGCTGCGGCCCCTTAGTTGTTCACTGATTGCTTTCTTATATGTGCTTTGACCAAGGTAGGGGGAGTCCAACCAAGCCAGTGACCCCTTGCTGTAGCCAGCAACCTTGGGCTTCAAGCCAGTGACCTTTGGGCTCAAGCCAGTGATATTTGGGGTCAAGTCAGCAACCATGGAGTCATGTCTATCAAGTCAGTGTCTGTGCTCAAGCTGGTGAGCCCTCGTTCAAGCCAGTGACCTCAGGGTTTTGAACCTGGGTCCTCAGTGTCACAGGTTGACACTCTATCCACTCTGTCACCACCTGGTCAGGCTGCCATTTTCTATAGCACAAACTTTCTGTGTGTAAGAGCACCCTTGAGACTGAGGCATGGCTTTCATCCATCACACTTTGGTTGCCTGGGCAGCTTGTAGGCTATAAGTGTGGGAGAGAAGTAGCTGAAAAGAACCAAGGTTACACAGTCCTCCTGAAGGTTTGGAAAGAGGGTGCATTTGCTTGCTCTGTTCCACCACAATGTCAGTCACCAAAGTGAAATAATAATGGGTGCAGTAAAGGAGAAAGGCACTCCTAGTTGGATGAGGAATATATACAGATTGCATGCAACTCAACATTGTATAATGTTCAAACATCTATTCAACACTGTGTGACTATCCATTCAAATCCTTTACTTTTGAAAAAGAACAGTACTAGGTAGGGCCAGAATGGTCTTGTACCAAAAAAGGACCGCTATTATGGAATGTGGTGACTACCCATCCAGTAATATAAAAATGCAAAATGGAATTGGGGGAAAAAATCAGTTGATTCTTTTGGGAGTAGGATGATTTGGCAACTAGAGTTTAAATTAGGCAGGAAACAGCCCCACAGGATGTGTTCCTGTTTAGAACAGGAAGAGAACACTGAGCTGCAGCTGTGTCTGCTGACCTCATGTTCAAACAGGAAGGCTCACTGCCTTCTTTCACATAACCAATAGAGATCCTGTGATTCCATGATTATTTTTCTCACCACTACTGAAGTGTGTTGAGAACTCCACTTTGGGAGCTGTCTTCATTTTTTTTTTTTTCTGCCTTCCATTTCTTGTGGCATATACTATTAAAAATCTTAAATAGCTTTCCTTTGTCAGTGTGTGTACATATTTTTAAAAAGATTTTATTCATATTTTAGAGAGAAGAGAGAAAGAGAAAGAGAGAGAGAGAGAGAGAGAGAGAGAGAGAGAGAGAAGTGGGGAGGAGCAGGAAGATCATCCCCTATGTGCTTTGACCGGGCAAGCCTAGGGTTTTGAACCAGTGACCTCAGAGTTCCCGGTTGACACTTTATCCACTGCACCACCACAGGTTAGGTAAAATGTACATAAAATGTACTGTTTTAACCATTTTAAAGTGCACAATTCTGGAGCATTTAATGTACTGCCAAAATTGTGTAGCCATCACCATTTAGTTCCAGAACATTTTCCTCATCTGAAAAATAAACTCCAAACCTATTAAGCAGTCATTCCCCGTACCTCCTTTATCTGAAATGGCTAATCTGCTCTCTGTCTAATGGATCCATCTATCCAGTATGCAGGCAAGTACCCACATGCCTGCAGATATCTCATATAAACGGAATCCTATCAGATGTGGCCATCAGTGACTGGCTTCCCTTACGCAGCACGTTTCCAGCTTCATCCGCGCTGCAGTATGTATCCTCATCTCCTTTCCTAACGGCCGAATAATACTCCATTCTAGGGATACAGGGCACTTTGTTTACGATTCATCAGCTGATGGACCCTTGGGTTATTTCTAGTTTGTTTGCTTTTTTCAGAGAGAGACAGTAAGGGAGAAAGAGGGTGGAGAGAGATGAGAAGCATTCACTCATTGCTGCTTCAGTTTAGTTGTTCACTGGATGCTTTTCATATGTGCCTTGACTGGGGGACTCAAGCCAAGTCAGTGACTCTTTGTTCAAGTCAGCAACCTTAGGGTCAAGCCAGTATCCTTTGGGCTCAAGCCCATGACCCTGGGATCATGCTGATGACCCTGTGCTCAAGCCAGTAACCCCCTGCTCAAGCAGGAAAGCTGGCGACCTTGGGGTTTTGAATTGGGGACCTCAGCATTGCGGGTCAATGCTCTATCCACTGTGCCACTATCAGTCAGGCTGTTTGTACCTTTTGACTGTTGTAAGTAGTGCTGCTGTGATCATTCTTGGACAAGTTTTTGCTGGAACATCTGACTCATCTCATACTACTTACTATGTTGCATTTTATGACTCAGTAACAATAAACTGCTTATGATTTCCTGCGTGTACCCTGCTGTTTCTTCCTTTCAACACTTGGTAAATGGCAGGATTCCTTGACTCTCTGGTCTCAGGTGTAAGCGCTATGGGGTAGGAACAGGACGTGGAACCCCATAAAGTATCCCCACCCTATAAAAAGTAATACCAGGTTCCAGTGGGCATCTTTGAGATTGGTACCATCACCAAGGCTTCAAAGATGCAGGGCTGCTGACTGCCATCACACCTTCTTTTACTCCCTGGCCTGTACAGAGAACGGGTCCTGGAGCCAGTGCATCCCTGGGAGCTTAATTAGGTGCTGACTCTAATTGTAGCTGCTGTTCCAAATGTCATTTCTCACCAGAGCAAGTAAACATAGCCTCTGGCAACTGGGATGCAGCTATTGATCTGGAAAAAGCTTTTATACTCTGTCCAGTAAGCAGAGAACACCCGAAGCAATTGGCAAGGACCTTTGTCATCTGTTGTTCAATAGGACAACAAACTGGTCTACTACTCAAGTGACATGTACACAGAACCTGATGAACAGGAAGTAGCAGGTACCCTAGGACAGTGGTTTCCAACCGCCAGTCCATGGACTGGTGCTGGTCCGCAAAAGAGTTAACCTGATGTAATATGAAGATTACAGACCCAATGATTATAGACTTCATACAACATCAGGGTGGTTAACTCATTCACAGACACAAATTTTATGGTGGACCAGCAGTTGAAAACCACTGCTCTAGGACACACCACTATGGTGCATACTTGCCAGACAGTGAGACATAAGTCCCTTGAAAATGCAGAGATCTGTGATATCTACGAAGTTCTGACGATCTGGGAGTTAGGTGTGCATATCAGGCTATTCCTTCCAAAGCTAAGCACACGTTGCTATCCTGTATCCCCTACCATAAGAAGAGAAGTCAGACACCTGGGCGGCCTTGCTGGATTTTAGAGTCAATCTGTATCACATTTGGATGTGCTACTCTGATCCATTTACCACTGATATAAAAGGCTGCCAAGTTTTAAGTAGGGCCCTGATCACAAGAGACCTTCCAGCTGCTACTTCCAAGGGTCTGCTGCAGACCAAGATACTGAGTGCAGCCAGTAGCAGGAACAGACAGGAGAACCAGAATGGAGGCTCTGCTTCAAAAAGTAATCAGCTCTTCTCCTTCTAAGAAACATCTCCTGGCCCATGACTGAGCCCTGAAGTAGCCCAGGTGCCTGACCCTGGGGCATCAAGAACCCTTTCGGGCTGGGCAACCCTCCATCACAAACTCCAAGTAGAAACATGTGACCAGGCCCAAACAGGCCCCGAGTTCAAGAAGTCATCTGTTTATGTGCCTGCGTCACATTTGTAAACCAAGGTCTTCTAATGGAAGCTTTAGCAAGTGGCAAAAACTGTTCTAGGCCGGCCTGACCAGTGGTGGTGCAGTAGATAAAGTGTCCACCTGGAACACTGACGTCGCTGGTTCAAAATCCCGGGCTTGTCTGGTCAAGGCACATAGGGAAGCAATACAAATTGAGGCTCCTGCCCTTCTCTCTAAAATGAATAAATAAAATCTTAAGAAAAAAACCATTCTGGGCACTTTAATGTTCATAGTAACTCTGCAAGTTGATATGTTTATGCTCTCTTCTTTATAAGTGAGAAAACTGAGGCACAGAAGAATTCAGACATCTGCTCAAGGTTCCTAACCATCACTATCTTTTTTTTTTTTTTTTTTTCATTTTTCTGAAGCTGGAAACAAGGAGAGACAGTCAGACAGACTCCCGCATGCGCCCGACCGGGATCCACCCGGCACGCCCACCAGGGGTGACGCTCTGCCCACCAGGGGGCGATGCTCTGCCCATCCTGGGCGTCGCCATGTTGCGACCAGAGCCACTCTAGCGCCTGAGGCAGAGGCCACAGAGCCATCCCCAGCGCCCAGGCCATCTTTGCTCCAATGGAGCCTTGGCTGCGGGAGGGGAAGAGAGAGACAGAGAGGAAAGCGCGGCGGAGGGGTGGAGAAGCAAATGGGCGCTTCTCCTGTATGCCCTGGCCGGGAATCGAACCCGGGTCCTCCGCACGCTAGGCCGACACTCTACCGCTGAGCCAACCGGCCAGGGCACCATCACTATCTTATAGTGAGTCCTCAGTAAACCTGCACTGACTACATGAATGAGCCATCCTTCTTTGGGGCAAAACTAAGGTCCAAACAGCAACAATATAACTCCTCCTTTCCTCCCAAATCAAACCAGAAATGACATGACCACAATAACGAGAAGAGATTTTTTGGGAGTTGGATCATAAACTGGCTGAAAGACAAGTCCAAACGAGAAGCTTAAAGTGTCATAGGCAATAGCATAACTGCTGAAATCAGCATATTGCATGACAAGTTGACTATTTTGAAGAAAGAATAGTTTCTGACCTGTTATTCACTCCAAGGCCATGCCGCTGGTCAGGATCGTGGTCACTCTCAACTATAAAGGCTGGCTGACAGACGGGGTCAGCCTAGGTTTGAGGCAGCAACACTTGGCTTTTCTAGCTGGAGTGGTTTTGTGATTCTATGTATGTTGTATTACTTTTCTATTGTTGCCATAATTTAAATTTCCTCTGCAAATTCCCTTTGCCACGGAAGGTAAAACTATTAAGAGGTGGTGGGAATTATGCCATGGACATTTCTGGAAGCCTTTCTTCTGTCTACCACAGCCTGTCCTCTAGCTTCTGGACATTCATGTCCATTCCACACGCAAATTAAGGTCACCTCATCTTAAGGATCATAAAGATCTCATCCATTACAGCATCAATTTCAAGTCCCAAATCTCATCTAAATCTGAATAGTCCCAAATCTTAAGTGTAAACCGGGTAGATGAGACTCTGGATATGATCCACTTGGACACACTTCCTTTCCATTTGTGGGCCTGAGAAACTAAAGAAACACGTGATCACCTAAAATACAATGATGGGTCAGGCACAAGATAACAGTTACAGATATTCTGGTTCAAAATGGAAGAAAATGGAAGGAAAAAAAGTAACTGCTCCCAATCAATATGGAAATCCAGCCAGGCAACCTCCATCTGTTTCAGACCTGAGAATAGTCGTATGTGCTTTGAGGCTCCGCCCTCTTGGCTCATGGCTCCACTTTTGAGTAATCCTCCTTTTTTCAAGAAAGGCAGCGTATGTTTTCAGCTGAGCAGTTCCTATTCAGCCTGTTTCCTGCTTCTTCACTTTTTGGGGGTCTGACAGACGTCTTTCATTTCATACTTCCTGTTCTTCCAGTTCAAGCTGGCAGTGTTTCTGCTGATATAGAATCCTCAAGAACCTTGTGGATCTTCCATTTATGTCACAGGGATGCATTCCATTAGACGTGAAGCTCATTCAGAGATGTCCTAGATACCCCACCTTTATTTCTGGCTCCTGCTGAAATGGCTGAGGAGTAATGGCCAAGTTTCCTAGAGGCTGCCCAGTTAGATTGCGAGAATCTGAGTCACTCCTCAATTTCTTCAAAGAGCCTTTGTATGACTGAATGCTCTTGACATTCTTAACATATCCTTTTTTTTTCTCTGGAGCATGCTTTTCCTGACAGAGAATCTATCAATTTTAGGGTCTTCTATCATCTGGATAGAATGAGAATTTCAGAAACAATCACATCCTGTTTCTTTCTGTTAATCGCTCTTCCCTCAGTTTATCTCTTGCGTTTTCTACTCTTCAATACTCTGCAGTATACAAATTAGCTAAGCTTTCTTCCCTTTCCTCCAGTTTTCAATAATGTTTCTATTTCCTTCTGAGTCCTCAATACAGCGGCTTTAATGTCCATATTTCTACTAACAGTCTATTGAGCCTGACCAGGTGGTGGCGCAGTGGATAGAGTGTTAGACTGCGATGCTGAGGACCCAGGTTTGAGACCCCGAGGTCGCCAGCTTGAGCGCGGGCTCATCTGGTTTGAGTAAAGCTCACCAGCTTGGACCCAAGGTAACTGGCTCGAGCAAGGGGTTACTGGGACTGCTGAAGGCCCACAGTCAAGGCACATATGAGAAAGCAATCAATGAATAACTAAGGTGTCACAATGAAAAACTGATGATTGATGCTTCTCATCTCTCTCTGTTCCTGTCTGTCTATCCTTCTCTCTCTCTCTGTCTCTGTAAAAAAACAAAAACAAAAACAGTCTATTGACGGTGATTTAAGTATTCGCTAAGCATTTTATTTTATTTTATTTATTCATTTTTAGAGAGGAGAGAGAGAGGGAGAGAGAGAGACAGAGAGACAGGGGGGAGGAGCTGGAAGCATCAACTCCCATATGTGCCTTGACCAGGCAAGCCCAGGGTTTCGAACCGGTGACCTCAGCATTTCCAGGTCGACACTTTAGCCACTGCGCCACCACAGGTCAGGCTTCGCTAAGCATTTTAGATTTTCAGAATGTTCCTCATTTACTTCTGAGCCCTCAATTGTAGTTTCTAATACCCATATTTCTTTTTTTTTCTAATTTTTTTTTAAAGATTTTATTTATTCATTATAGAGAGGGGAGAGAGAGAGAGAAGGGGGAAGAGCAAGAAGCATCAACTCCCATATGTGCCTTGACCAGGCAAGCCCAGGGTTTTTTTTTTTTTTTTCATTTTTCTGAAGCTGGAAACAGGGAGAGACAGTCAGACAGACTCCCGCATGCGCCCGACCGGGATCCACCCGGCACGCCCACCAGGGGCGATGCTCTGCCCATCCTGGGCGTCGCCATATTGCGACCAGAGCCACTCTAGTGCCTGAGGCAGAGGCCACAGAGCCATGCCCAGCGCCCGGGCCATCTTTGCTCCAATGGAGCCTTAAGCCCAGGGTTTTGAACCGGCAACCTCAGTGTTTCCAGGTTGACGCTTTATCCACTGCGTCACCACAGGTCAGGCTAATACCCATATTTCTAATGGTCTGTTCAAGGCAATCTAGGTTTTTTCTTATCATGTTCCTCAAAATTCTTCAGGTTCTACCCACTGCTCAATTCCAAACCTACTTCTACATTTTCAGGTGTTTGTTAGAGCAGTGCTACACTCCTGGTACCAAAATCCGTGTTAGTTTTCCATTGCTGCTGTAACACATTGCCATGAATTTATTAGCTTAAGATAATATAAAGTTATTATTTTATAGTTCTGTAGGCTAGAAGAAGTCCACCATGGGGCTCATCAGTCCAAAATCAAGGTGCTGGCAGGCTGCATTACCTGCTGGAGGCTCGAGAGAGAATCTGTTTGCTGCTCATTTGGCTGTCAGCAGAATTCAGTTCTTTGACGTGTAGGACCAAGATCCCCGTTTTCCTGGTGGCTGGACACCGAGGGCTGTTCCCTGCTTCCAGAGGCTGATGCATCCCTTGGCCCATAGCCTTCTTCTGCTTTCTAAGTCAGTAATGAGAGGCTGAGTCCTTCCCATGTCTCTCTATCACTGAATCTCCATCTGACCAGAGAAAGGCCCTCTGTTTTTTTTGTTTAAATTTATTTATTTATTTATTTATTCTTTTTTTTTTTTTTTTTCTGAGACAGAGAGAGAGTCAGAGAGAGGGATAGACAGACAGGAATGGAGAGATGAGAAGCATCAATCACTAGTTTTTCGCTGCGCACTGCAACACCCTAGTTGTTCATTGACTGCTTTCTCACATGTGCCCTGACCGCGGGCCTTCAGCAGACCGAGTAACTCTTCGCTTGAGCAAGGGACCTTCTCGCTTGAGCGAGGGACCTTGGGTCCAAGCTGGTGAGCTTTTTGCTCAAACCAGATGAGCCCAAGCTCAAGCTGGTGACCTCGGGGTCTCGAACCTGGGTCCTCGGCATCCTAGTCAGACGCTCTATCCACTGCGCCACTGCCTGGTCAGGCAATTTTTTTATTTATTGATTTTAGTGAGAAATGAAGGGGGAAAGAGAGAAAGAGAGAGACACAGGAACATCTATCTGTTCCTGTAGGTGCCCTGACCAGGTATGGAACCAGCAACCTCTAGCTTTGGGACAGTGCTCTAACCAAATGAGCTATCCGGCCATGGAAGGCCCTCTCCTTTTAAGGAGCGATGTGATTACACTGCGTTTACTTAGATAATAATGCAGAGTAATCTCCCCATCTCAGAGTTCATAACCTTTTTTTTGTGTATGTGTGGCAGAGACAGAGAGAGTCAGAGAGAGGGACAGATAGGGACAGACAGAAAGGGAGAGAGATGAGAAACATCAATTCTTCGTTGCAGCTCCTTAGTTGTTCATTGATTGATTTCTCATATGTGCCTTGACTGGGGGGCTACAGCAGACCGAGTGATCCTTTGCTAGAGCCAGCGACCTTGGGCACAAGCTGGTGAGCCTTGCTCAAACCAGGTAAGTCCGCGCTCAAGCTGGTGACATCATGGTCTCAAACCTGGGTCCTCCGTATCCCAGTCCGATGCTCTATCCAGTGCACCACCGCCTGGTCAGGCTCAGAGTCCATAACCTTAATCACATCTGGAAAGTTTCTTGCCATAGAATAAGGTAACATATTCAGAGTTCACAGGTTCTGGAGATTAGGGCATGGACATTTTTGGAAGGTCATTTATTCTGTCTACCAAGCCTGTGCTAAAGAGCATAGTCAGGACACCATTTGCCTAGGTTTCAAATCCCCTACGTCACTTACTAACTGCGTGACCATGGGTAAGTAACCTGGGCTCTCTGTGTCTCAGCTGTGTCATTTGTGTAGATCTGGAGACTGTTAACTATCCCAAACAGGCATTTCTCACTTCATTTTCTCAGTAACAAAACCTGCTCCTAACCCTTAAAATTTAAGCTGGACATAAAATCACCCAGCTAGAGACAACATATAGTGTCTGCTTTGGAAGAAGCTGTGGCCATGTGACTCAGTCTAGACCAATAGGGTATATGAGCATAAGTGATATATATATATATACTTTCTGCATCACTTACAAAACAAAGAAAAGCAGCCTACCTAGCAACTTGCCTCTCTCTTTCTCCTTACCTATGAGTGAGAGTGTAAATGTGGCTACAACCCAGTTCCAATCAGGCAGATGAGAACACCACCTTAGTTAATGATGAGCTAATGATATAAGGCAGCGGTTCTCAACCTGTGGGTCGCGACCCCAGCGGGGTCGAACGACCAAAACACAGGGGTCTCCTAAAGCCATCGGAAATACATATTTTATTTAAAAATGTATTGTATAATAAATATGTTATTTTCTGATGGCTTTAGGTGACCCCTGTGTTTTGGTCGTTCGACCCCGCTGGGGTCGCGACCCACAGGTTGAGAACCGCTGATATAAGGGAACCTGTATTTCTGAATCACCTCATAGGACAGACCTGGCCCACCCATCTGGCAAGCCTAAACTATTATAAGAGAGAGAAATAGATTTAAGCATCATTTAAGTCAATGTATTTTTTTTGTGTGTGTATTTTTCTGAAGCTGGAAACGGGGAGAGACAGTCAGACAGACTCCCGCATGCGCCCAACCGGGATCCAACTGGCACGCCCACCAGGGGCAATGCTCTGCCCACCAGGGGGCGATGCTCTGCCCCTCCGGGGCATCGCTCTGCCACAACCAGAGCCACTCTAGCGCCTGGGGCAGAGGCCAAGGAGCCATCCCCAGCGCCCGGGCCATCTTTGCTCCAATGGAGCCTTGGCTGAGGGAGGGGAAGAGAGAGACAGAGAGGAAGGAGGGGAGGGGTGGAGAAGCAGATGGGCGCTTCTCCTGTGTGCCCTGGCCGGGAATCGAACCCGGGTCCCCCGCATGCCAGGCCGACGCTCTACCGCTGAGCCAACTGGCCAGGGCCTAAGTCAATGTATTTAATAACTTAATATTTGGCCTGACCAGGCAGTGGCACAGTTGATAAGAGCGTTGGCCCAGAATGCTGAGGACCCAGGTTTGAAACCCCAAGGTTGCTGGCTTGAGTGCAGGCTTATCCAGCTTGAGTGCGGGCTCACTGGCTTGAGTGTGGGATCACAGACATGACCCCATGGTCACTGGCTTGAAGTCCAAGGTCATTGGCTTGAGCCCAAGGTCACTGGCTCAGCTGGAGCCCCTCTTCCCGGGTCAAAGCACATATGAGAAAGCAATCAATAAACAACTACGGTGCAGCAACTATGAGTTGATGCTTCTTATTTCTCTCCCCTCCTGTCTCCCTCTTTCTCTTACTAAAAAGAATAAATTAATTTTTGTAAAGCGTTCAACCACATAGGAAGTGCTATACAGTAATGACTGTTATTACTAATTGCATTAATTTGCCTTCTAGAGGCTCTGATTCTATTCAGGGTCTCAGGCCACCAGTACCCTATAGGAAATACTGATAAAAGAAACCTTAGTGCCACCTAACTTAATTGAAATGTGTTACTTGCTTATTTATTTTGATAAGAATAGGAACCAACATATATTGAATTCATATATGCTAGGCATTTACTAGGTTACATTTGATGCTGGGAACAGCTCTATGAGGCTGCAGAGGTGAGGAAACGAAAGCTCAGTGGTTAGGTCACTTACTTGAGATCATTCTAGACTAGGGTAGCTTGAGAACTTATTCTCCCCACAATACTCAGTGCCCCCTCTGTCAAAGTGGCAGGTTAGTGTGTGTGTGTGTGTTGCAAATTAGTGAAGAAACCCTCTGTGTTATGTTACTCACATAGACGTTCGGTACTTGATGTCATCTTTTTCAGCCAGCTCTTCACAGGTGAGTCCATTGTGTTCTTTCCAGAGTCCCTGACACTTCCGGCAGGTTTCCTGGGGATAAAGCAGAGACACACAGACAGTTCTTGGTTAGGAGAACCCATGCAAATATCTGTTCAACAACAGGGAATGCAAAATAAGCTTCACCTGGCCTGAGTCCTTTCAGCAGGCCTATTTCTACAGACATCTCAGTAGAACAGGACGAATGATTAGAAGAAAGCATGAGGAAATTTTCTCTCCTGAGATCTAAAGGATGCAATGCTTCCATCACCCAATATGTATAAGGCTTTCTAAAATGCCAGGAGCTACCTGGGAAAAAACTCACAAGACAAATTTATGAGATTTTGGGTTTTTAAAATAAAATACTGCGAGCTGCCTGAGGGCAGGGTCTGCTGGGGTCTTTTCAATTTCTACAATCTCTATGCTCAGTGTTCCAGTGTTGGTCTCGCCCTGAGCACTCTTGTTGGACTGAATTGAAGAATGGTCTAAATTAGGATTATTAGGGGTCCTTAAGGGAGGCATTCCCTCAGGCATTCCTCCTTCATAAACATGGAATCACTCTCCATAGCTTAACTTTATTTATCGATATAAACATAAACTTAAAAAGTTATTACTTTTTAGCCTGACCAGGCAGTGGTGCAGGGGACAGAGCACGGGCCTGGGATGCTGAGGACCCAGGTTTGAAACCCTGAGGTCATCAGCTTGAGCATAGGATCATAGACATGACCTCATGGTTGCTGGCTTGAGCCCAAAGGTTGTTGGCTTGAGCCCAGGGTTCCTGGCTTGAGCAAGGGGTCACTGGCTCAGCTGGAGGCCCCCCCCCCATCAAGGGATGAACGAGAAAGCAATCAATGAACAACTAAAGTGCTGTAACTATGAGTTGATGCTTCTCATCTCTCTCCCTTCCAGTCTGTCCCTGTGTGTCCTCTCCCCTCTGACTCTCACTTAAAAACAAAACAAAACAAAACAACATTATTACTTTTTAGCCCTGGCCGGTTGGCTTAGTGGACAGAGTGTGCACCTGACATACAGACGTTCTGGGTTCGGTCCCTGGTCAGGGCACACATGAGAAGCAGCCATCTGCTTCTCTTCTCTTCCCTCTCCCTCTTCTCTCTCTCTTCCCTTCTTGCAGCCAGTGGCTCGACTGGTTTGAGCGTCGGCTTCAGGCAATGAGGATAGCTTGGTTGCTTAGAGCATTGGCCCCAGACGGGGTTGCCGGGTGGATCCTGTTGGAATGCATGCGAGAGTCTGTCTCTCCTCCTTTCACTTAAAAAAAAAAGTTACTACTTTTATTTTAAGATCCCTTGTAATTTATAAACCATCTCACATCAAGAATTAAGAAAATAGCCTGACCAGGCGGTGGCACAGTGGATAGAGCGTCGGAGTGGGAGGCGGAGAACCCAGGTTCGAGACCCCGTGGTCGCCAGCTTGAGCACAGGCTCATCTGGATCGAGCAAGGTGTCACTGGGTCTGCTGTAACCCCCCCCCCCCCCGGTCGAGGCACATATGAGAAAGCAATCAATGAACAAGTAAGTTGCCACAAGGAAGAATTGATGCTTCTCATCTTTCTCCATTCCGTCTGTCTGTCCCTATCTGTCTCTCTCTCTGACTCTCTCTTTCTCTGTCACAATAAAAATTTAAAAAAAAGGAAAAAAAAGAGCAAAAAAAAAAAGAATTAAAAAAATATTAATCGAATTTAATTTCTATAAGTGGAAATTACAACCCTAATAAGTACACTAAAGGAGAAGATATTGCCAGCTTTAACTGGGGACCCAATCTAATCTGGGGGACAGTGAAGGCTTGAGGAAGTAGAGCCTGAGATCTGAAAGATGAGTCAAAGATAGCAAAAGGAGAACAGCCTTGCAGACAGAGAAGCAGTCAGGGAAGCTGGCAGGCGAAGCTAGGCAAACTTGGTTCCTGTGGCGGGACTGCAGACTGAAAGTAGGCCTGGTGAGGCCCACAGGGGCCTTGTAGGGTGTGACGATCAGTTTGACTTTTATCCTTAGAGCTCTAGGAAGGCATCCAAAGGTGTCAAGCATGGAAGTAACATGATCAGTTTTGAGATTTTACAAGATCATTCTTTGTGGAGAGCAGATTGGAAAGAGTGGAGGCATAAAAGACAGGAAGCTATTAAGGTCATCCAGGAGGCCCACCAGACTTAAGGAGATAGGTGAAGGCATAAAGGAAAATTGACTGATGCGAGAGAAATTTAGGAAGCAAAACTGGCTGATGTGGTGATGTCCCAGCTCTGGGAGGAAGGGAAGGTGTCAAGGATAACACCCTTGTTTCTAGTTTGTGCAACACAGACGGAGTTTGGGAACAGTGGGAAAGGTCTGGTCTGGGAAGAGGGAGGGCAGGCTTTAAGATCTGGAATTTGTTGGCCCTGGCCGGTTGGCTCAGTGGTAGAGCATCGGCCTGGTGTGCAGGAGTCCTGGGTTCGATTCCCAGCCAGGGCACACAGGAGAAGAGCCCATCTGCTTCTCCATCCCTCCCCCTCCCCTTCCTCTCTCTTCCCCTCCCGCAGCCAAGGTAGCAAAGTTGGCCCGGGCGCTGGGGATGGTTCTGTGGCTTCTGCCTCAGGCGCTAGAATGGCTCTGGTTGCAAGCCTGCCTCCCCGTTTCCAACTTCAGAAGAAAGAAAGAAAAAAAAAAAAAAAAAAGGTCTACCAGAAAGTTCTGTCTGTTTTTGGAATAAAACAAAATACAAATTTTTCTTACCATCAATAAACTTTATTAAATAATATATTTCCATACCAATCCTATCTTCCAAATATGGTCCGAAATGGTTTGCTGAGCTGAATTAAGCCTTTCTGCGATCTCCGATGTTGTCAGAAAAGGATCTTGCTCCAATATGGTCTTAACAACATCGTCATAGATCAAAGATGGTCGCCCAGAATGTGGCTTATCAGAAAGGTCAAAATCACCTGTTTCAAATTTTTCAAACCATTTTCTGCATGTCCTATCAGAAATTGTACCTTCACCAAACACTTTCAATAAATTTCTACATGCTTCTGTAAAAAAAAAAAAAAAAAAAAAAAAAAAAAAATCTGGAATTTGATCTGGGGTGATGGCATAGGGTGCCTGTGGGACACCCAGCAGGGATGTCAGACAGGCAGCTGGGTATTTGTTTAGCATCTGGGAGTGACTGGGCTCGAGATCACCAGGAGACTTACTGGATTATATTTTTACATCAATTCTAGAAACATCTATTGTTGTATTCTCCACTTATTACTGAACATTTTCTAATATATACTACGATGACTAACAAGGCAGAGAATAGCATGTATAGAACAGATGTTACCATTTCTACATTAAAAAGGTGTTGAGGGGAGAAGATAGTGATATATAAAACCAACCTGAAAGGACCCAAGAAACGGGCAGTACTGACTGTCCTGAGTGGCTGGGAGGCAGGGGTGAGACTTCTTATCGTAGGCCTTTTGAATCTTACACTATATAAATATATGATCTAATTAAAGAATAAAATTTAAAGGGAAAAAAATGAAATGAGCTGCTCGGGGAGCTGAGACTTGAACAACCCTTTGGTGGAAGTTGTAAAAAGGCTTAATCAATGGAATGAAGTGGGGTGGGGTAGAGATGAGCCGATCAGAGGTTCTTCTTTATTTAAAAAAATTTTTTAAAGACTTTATTCATTTTAGAGGAGAGAGAGAGAGAGAGAGAGAGAGAGAGAGAGAGAAAGAGAAGGGCTAGAGGAGCAGAAAGCATCAACTCCTACATGTGCCTTGACCGGCAAGCCCAGGGTTTTAAACTGGTGACCTCGGTGTTCCAGGTCAACGCTTTATCTTCTGTGCCACCATAGGTCAGGCAGATCAGAGGTTCTATTTGAAATGCTGTTGCTTCCAAGGTGGACGATATTCTCTGCTCTACTAACTACATCCCTGTCAGTAAACAGAGGCTAAATGAGTAGTGACTTAACTATTACACACTAAAACGTAAAGCAGCGTAAACCCCATTTTTTTTTCCTATTATTATTTTTTTATTTATTCATTTTTTTAGAGAGGAGAGGGGAAGAGAGAGAGAGAGAGAGAGAGAGAGAGAGAAGGGGGGGAGGAGCTGGAAGCATCAACTCCCATATGTGCCTTGACCAGGCAAGCCCAGGGTTTCGAACCGGCAACCTCAGCATTTCCAGGTTGACGCTTTATCCACTGCGCCACCACAGGTCAGACTAAACCCCATTTTTAAAAGACCTTGTGCCTATTTCAGGAAACTGGAGGATAAACAACAGCTAGAGAATAGATGAGCTGGTATCTGGATCCTAACCTTCAAAATAATACTAACCTAGCTACCCACCAGGAACAGCAGCTTGAAAACAACGCACAGCATTTAGATAGTGCTTTGTAGCATTCCTGGCAATCTATTCAACAGTTATTAATTCATGGGACCGTCTTCGTAAGGAAGAACCCATTTTCCAGGTGAGGCACAGGTCCAGGACAGCAAGACGACCTAACCAAGATTGGTCAGTAGTGAGGGGTCACTGGGAAGCTACCACTCACTTCCAAAATCACAGTGGTTCTCTTGTAGGCTCATGTGCGGCTTTTTGGCCATGGTACTTCTCACTGAAGTGCCTGGAGTCCCAGAGAATAAAATGGAAATGTCTTTTGCAGAGTCTAGCTAGCTAGACAGTGAAACCCACAATTAAAACAAGGCAAGCAAACAGCAGTCTGGGTAAATATAACATTTGGAGCTTTGTCTTTAAAAATGTACCCTCAGCCTGACCTGTGGTGGCGCAGTGGATAAAGCATCGACCTGGAACGCTGAGGTCGCTGGTTCGAAACCCTGGGCTTGCCCGGTCAAGGCACATATGGGAGTTGATGCTTCCTGCTCCTTCCTTCTCTCTCTATCTCTGTTTCTCTCTCTCTCTCTCCTCTCTAAAATGAATAAAGTCTTAAAAAATGTACCCTCTCTTCTAAACACAGTACAGTATATACTTTATTAAATTATAATTTTCTCCTCTCAAGCACAGTTAGGCTTTGTTCCTAGATTCAACAAATACTTAAATGGGGCCCTGGCCAGTTGGCTCAGCGGTAGAGCGTTGGCCTGGCGTGCAGGGGACCCGGGTTCAATTCCTGGCCAGGGCACATAGGAGAAGCGCCCATTTGCTTTTCCACACCCCCCCTCCTTCCTCTCTGTCTCTCTCTTCCCCTCCCGCAGCCAAGGCTCCATTAGAGCAAAGATGGCCCGGGTGCTGGGGATGGTTCCTTGGCCGCTGCCCCAGGCGCTAGAGTGGCTCTGGTCGCGGCAGAGCGACGCCCCAGAGGGGCAGAGCATGGACCCCTGGTGGGCAGAGCATCGCCCCTGGTGGGCATGCCAGGTGAATCCCGGTCGGGCGCATGCGGGAGTCTGTCTGACTGTCCCTCCCGGTTTCCAGCTTCAGAAAAAATACAAAAAGAAAAAAAAAAAAAAGAAAAAAAAATACTTAAATGGTATTAGACAAAAGAAATATTCTCAAACATTTTTAAGACATTCATAAAGTCTTAAAAAATGTACCCTCTCTTCTAAACACAGTACAGTATATACTTTATTAAATTATAATTTTCTCCTCTCAAGCACAGTTAGGCTTTGTTCCTAGATTCAACAAATACTTAAATGGGGCCCTGGCCGGTTGGCTCAGCGGTAGAGCGTTGGCCTGGCGTGCAGGGGACCCGGGTTCAATTCCTGGCCAGGGCACATAGGAGAAGCGCCACATTATTCGAAGTGAGGTTAATGGGAAAGTCCCAAGGGCCATTTTGGAAGGCAGAAAACACTTTAACAAATAACTTCAAGAAACCAAGGCCGCATATCCTGACTATCAAATCTAACCTATCAGAAATGGAAAGATCATACTTTCCATCGCCTGAGTGCATTTTCAGATCAGGAGGAAATAGGTGAATTTACCATCACCTCAAGTATAACAAAGAAGACAGCTCCTTCCTTCCAAATGAGGATAGTGTGTGCTCATTGATTAACCAGTTAACAGGCAACTATCAGTCCATGTTCTTAATGACAACAGAGAGATTTCTAGTTAAGTTTTTTTATTTCCTTAAACTGATTGATTGATTTTAGAGAGGAGTAAGGAAAAAGAGAGAGAAGCATTCATTTGCTGTTTCACTTATTTATGCATTCATCAGTTGCTTACCATACGTGCCCTGACTGGAGATTGAACCTGCAACCTTGGTGTTTCAGGGATGATACTCTAATGGACTGAGCTAAGCAGCCAGAGCCTCTGGTTAAATTTTATGTTATCCTTTAATTGTCAAGATGCATCAAGGTGGTGTTTCGACTACTCATTATAACTTTGCAATATAAGGAAAACACTCCACAGCCTCCTTTCATCCACTTTCTGCTGCGTTTAAACGTTTATGAGTAAGGCGGAACATTAAGTCTGGTTTCAGATGAGCCTAGCAGGGGCTGACATTTTCTTCATAAGCAGGTTCCTCACAGACCAGCAGACACTATCCCAGTCATCACCTGTCTACACACAGCAGGGCTTCCTGCTGCTGGCAAAGAACTGAGAGATGAGACTAAGGGTCCTAGTCACTAAGGGAGAGAAGTTGCTGACCTAGATATGGGGCATGAGTCTGTGGCCAGTCCAAATTTAATCTTTGAAATTCCAGGCCCAAATGACATGCCATGTCATTTGGGATGCAAGCTAAGTCCAGAAAAAGACTAGTTTTAAGACAGGAAAACAGACAATGATACAGATGCTGGAACTCTGGAAAAATCAATAAAGCCCACCAAAGAATAAGCTCAGGCAAAATCAGTGTGCTTCTTTCCTTTCTTTAAAAGTAGTCCATGATCTCCTGTCTTTTCCTTTGGGCAAGGATGCACACAGTCCTGAGGAAGACAGACACTGGAGCAAACCAAGCAGAGAACAGAGTTCAATGGAACGGTATACAAACACACACACAAGAGAGACAGCAAAGAAGAGAGGGCGGGGCTAAGTCAGTAACTGTCTGACGGAGGAGCTGGCATCTTCATGGGGCTGAACAAAACAAATCTCCTGAGTGGTGAGAACACCCAGGCCACTAGTGAAGTACTCCTCTCATTTGGGTTGCCAATTCTTTGTGAAGTACCTTTACCAGCTACGACAGCCATTAAAGCCAAGTGTCTAAAATGTAAAACCAGACCTTCAATCAAACACTTCAACAAAAAAACATATTCAACATATTAGTATTTTTTTTTTTTTTTTTTTTTTTGTATTTTTCTGAAGCTGGAAATGGGGAGAGACAGTCAGACAGACTCCCGCATGCGCCCGACCGGGATCCACCCGGCACGCCCACCAGGGGCGCCGCTCTGCCCACCAGGGGGCGATGCTCTGCCCCTCCGGGGTGTCGCTGTGCCGCGACCAGAGCCACTCTAGCGCCTGGGGCAGAGGCCAAGGAGCCATCCCCAGTGCCCGGGCCATCTTTGCTCCAATGGAGCCTTGGCTGCGGGAGGGGAAGAGAGAGACAGAGAGGAAGGAGGGGGGGTGGGGGTGGAGAAGCAAATGGGCACTTCTCCTATGTGCTCTGGCCGGGAATCGAACCCGGGTCTCCCGCATGCCAGGCCGATGCTCTACCACTGAGCCAACCGGCCAGGGCCTCAACATATTAGTATTTTAATGAGCATAAAAGGTTTCCATACCATTAAATAATAATATTATTATTATTTTTTACAGAAACAGAGAGAGAGTCAGAGAGAGGGATAAATAGGGACAGATAGACAGGAATGGAGAGAGATGAGAAGCATCAATCATCAGTTTTTCGTTGCGACACCTTAGTTGTTCATTGATTGATTTCTCATACGTGCCTTGACCGCGGGCCTTCAGCAAACTGAGTAACCCCTAGCTCGAGCCAGCGACCTTGGGTCCAAGCTGGTGAGTTTTTTTTTTCTCAAGCTGGCAACCTCGGGGTTTCAAACCTGGGTCCTCCGCATCCCAGTCTGATGCTCTATCCACTGTGCCACTGCCTGGTCAGACTAAATAAAACTATTTTATTATTTATTTATTTATTTATTTATTTATTTTTCCGAAGCTGGAAACGGGAAGAGACAGAGAGACTCCCGCATGCGCCCCGGGATCCACCCGGCACGCCCACCAGGGGCGATGCTCTGCCCACCAGGGGGCGATGCTCTGCCCCTCCAGGGCATCGCTCTGTTGCGACCAGAGCCACTCCAGAGCCTGGGGCAGAGGCCAAGGAGCCATCCCCAGCGCCCGGCTATCTTTGCTCCAATGGAGCCTCGGCTGCGGGAGGGGAAGAGAGAGACAGAGAGGAAGGAGAGGGGGAGGGGCGGAGAAGCAGATGGGCGCTTCTCCTGTGTGCCCTGGCCGGGAATCGAACCCGGGACTTCTGCACACCAGGCCGACGCTCTACCACTGAGCCAACCGGCCAGGGCTAAATAAAATTATTTTAAAGTAAGATTTATTTAAAATTTTCTAGCCTGACCTGTGGTGGCACAGTGGATAAAGCATTAGTCTGAAACGCGGAGATCACTGCTTCAAATCCCCGAGTTTGACAGGTCAAGGCACATACAAGAAGCAACTACTACTACAAGTTGATGCTTCCCACTCCTTCCCTTCCCCCTTTCTCTCTCTCTCTTTCCTCTCTCTAAAAATCAATGAATAAAATCTTTAAAAAATTTCCCTATATTTCTGTATATTTTGCAATGCACGTTACTACAGTAGTATATACACACACTTACAAGTAAACATATATGCACAGCTTTTCGGATACAGTGAGCAAATGCAGCACAGAGCTGTGCATCTACTGCTCTCGACATGGAAAGTCATGACAGGGCAGCACATCGGCCAGGCTCGGCTGGCAATGCTTTGATGGACGGAAGAGGCTGAGACTAGAGGCAGGAAGACAGGCACAGCTGGAAGAGTCTACGAAAGCAGAGAGGGAGAAGTCTAGAGGAACTCTGGGTTTCTAACTGGGGACAGCAGCTGGGCTGGTGGAAACATGAACCTGACTCAGTGATGCAGGAGGAAAGGCCGATCTGAGTGAGGAGGGGAGGACAGGTGAGAACACAAGTCTAATTTTAGACTAGTGTCTCTGCTCATCCTCGGTATTTGCTGAATTTCCATCCTTTGTCAGAGGCTGCATGAGATGTTGGGGATATGGCAATAAGCAAATTATGCTCAGTTTCTACCTCCTTGGAGTTTATGTTCTAGTGAGGAAAACATATTTAACAAACAATATATATATAACTATAACAGATATATAAAACAGGAACATTTTAGAGGAAAAGCATAAGGTGCTGTAAGTATAAAACAGCAGAGTTAAATTAGGGGTCAGAAAAGCCTTTTTGAGGATGTGACCCTGAAGCTAAGCCCTGAAGAGTGACTACGGTCGGCAGGTATGGGATAGGGTGACCTGGGCAGAGAGAAGAGAGGATGCATGCTGGCTCTAGTGAGGAAGAGGGCCTGTCTCATTCCAGGAGAGCAGAGGACACAGGAGTAGATGAAGTCCAAGGGACGGCTGGTGCGGGGGCATTCAGAGTGGACCATAGTCAATCCTGCATGCAGCAACTGAGGCTGGAGGGAGGAATTTGGAAAGCCAGGCCAAGTGGGTAAAGTGAAATGATCTAATTTACATTTTTTAATAAATTTAATGGGGTGACATTGATCAATAAGAATACATAGGTTTCAGGTAAATATTTCTATAACATTTGAACTGTTGTGTTGTGTGCCCATCACCCAAAGTCTAATCATTTTCCATCACTGTATATTTGTCCCTCTTTATTCCCCTCCCTGACTTCCTACAATTAAAAAAAAAATTATCGGTTTTGAGAGAAAAAGTGAGAGAGAGACAGACAGACAGGAACACTGATCTAGTCCTGTATGTGCCCTGACCTGGGATTGAACCGGCAACCTCTGTGCTTTGGGACAATGCTCTAACCAACTGAGCTATCCGACCAGGGCTATCTGATTTCCATTTTCAAAAGATCACTGGCTGCTGCTGGCAGAGGGATGCTAGCTAGTCTGCAGGACCTTGCAGCAGCCCCCTCACTAAACTAGGGCCGAGCAGATAACTGCTAGGGGAACAAGCCCCAGAGTCTGGATTCTATTCTTTTTTTTTTGGATTCTATTCTTGGTCAGACTTCCTCCACAGCTCTCACTAACTCCTACCTGAAACAGGCTGTGCCAACACTGAGCCCGCCGGGCAGGGCTGAGACTGACCTGGGACTGGGGAAACAGCAGCATGCCTAGCTTTTCTTGTTAGGAATAAGAGGACCTCTTTACCTATACGGTTTCATAAAGGGACTGTCTTATTAATTTTTTTAAAATTTATTGATTTTAGAGAGAGAGGAAAAGAGAGAAAAACATCAATTTGTTGTTCCACTTATTTACACCTTCATTGGCTGACTCTCGCATGTGTCTTGACTGGGGATCAGACCCACAACCGTAGTGTATCAGGACCACGCACTAACCAACTGAGCTACCTCCGGCCGGGCCCAGTTCATTATTATTTTAAAGAGATCGTTTTTCAATTTTGGCTCTGGGCACATCTTTAACAAGCACCATGAAACTCTCACATCCCTCCCACTACCCCATGGTACTGGATCCAGGTTCTAAACCCAAACAACTTCTGGTACGGGGTGCTTTACACGCCCATCTCCTTTCAATCTTCACAGCAACCCCACAAGCGAAATACTGGAACATTCGCCCCATTTTGTTTTTTTAAAGTAAATGAGAAAAGGAAGGCTCAGAGAAATATATTAACTTGTTTAGGGTTATAGGGCTATGGACTCAAGTTTACATGATCCCAAATCCACTCGCTCTGTCCCCTGTTTTAAGGCTTGCCAGCAAGAACAGGTCACTGTTTACTGGAGAACCCGAGGGCACGAGGGTATGAGACAAGTCCTGAGGTTACAATGGGCATCTTGTGTTAGGAGCCCGCAGGGGAAAGATCAGCAAGGCCATGCAGTAAAGGCGTGGACAGTTGGCCACAGCTGTGCAGGACACTGGCCTCCCCATGCTTCCTAGATGGCTAGGAATGACCCATTAAGATGCAGGGTGGACTAGGATTTCTTAATGACAGTAAGAGGAACCTTCTAATTACCGAGCAGTCTTAGACTGGGCACTGGAGGAAGGAGCTGTTCCTGCCACCCTCTGCCAGCTGCATGTCTGCGAGGCATAGGAGGAAGCACGTTTTTAGATTCCCACTAGATGTAGAGACAACAACCAGCTCGATGTGAGTGTTCCACATCTGAACCAAGTACAGGGGGTCCTCGGGTTACGACAGTCTTGACATATGACGTTTCGAGTTTACGATGCTCACTCCCATAAAAACTTTAAACAATTGAGACGTGTTTTGGCTTACGCTATTAGCATCATACTTACGGACTGCATGGGTGAACTACTTCGGTTGCGTGCGGCGGGAGAATATGTAGTATTCTTTTTCTGTGGCTTAGTTGTGTTTTTATGTTCTAGATTATGATCTTAAAACTGTGATAGGTAAGTGACTTAGGCTAGGGTGTGTTTCGACTTACACCAAAGTTCGAGTTACGTCACTGTTGTAGGAACAGAGCTGTGTCGTAACCTGAGGACCCCCTGTATCAGTTACTTGGTCCTCCCCTCAACCAGCCCCTGAGCCTTTACTTGTAAATACTTGCCACTCACTTCTCTAAAGGTAGCCAGAACTGTGATATATGAAGACTTGTTAGTGACAAAGCTTGAGATGACTGCCATCACCAACACTTGTCTGGGTCAAAGCTCTGTTCCGAGTGATACTGGTAATGGAGACGTTTCAGCACTTCAAGGAATAACAACCATCCCACCCCTTCAGCTCCTGTGAGCCGTCCTCAGTGACCAGGCTCTATTCTCAGCAGAGGATCAGTGAACAAGTCCAGTCCCTGCCCTCACAGAGTCTACATTCTGGGAGGCGGTAGGTGGGCGGGCCGACAGTCAGGTGAACTGGAACTCTGTAGGAGCGGCAGGGGTGGGAGTGAAGGCAGGGAGGCTGCCGTTTTACACTGATGTGAAGAACACCTTGTGTGGAGGTGGCGCTTAAGCTCAAACCTGAAGGGCATTTGGTGAGGAGTGGAAGCGGGACAGGAAGTAGAAAGAGAGGGAGGGACTCAGAGAGGCAGCACTCCCAGCAGGCCTCATGGCTTGTCCAGGCCCAGCACGGCTGGCCTACTGTCAGTGCCACATGCTCTATACCCTCAACCATGAGTGCTCTGCCTTGATGTCCTTTCTCCTCTGGCAACATGTACGTAGCAGGTCTTATTTAAAATGCCAGGGGCTCCAGGAAACCCAAATGACCTGGGCAAAGTTGGTGCTCTTTTCCTAGACTCCTAGAACATGTGGCTCCACCTTATTACAGCACTTTTAATAGGGTCTGTAATTATCTGATTATATCGCATCTCCAATGAGCCAAGCCCTCCTTGCAGGCAAAGACTATGCTTTGCTGATCACTGCGGACAGGCTTGGAACGGAGGGTTCAATTGATCTAGGTAAAAAAAGAAAAATGTTATCTTTTATGCAGATAGGGTTGCGCTAGAAAATGAGCTGCAAATTCCTGCCTGCAAGGAGCTTACTCAGGACCCAGCACATTATGCCTCAGTTACTTTGAATTTCTAGGGTTTCACACTAGGCCTGACCCACACAAGGGACTAAATATATGAAAAACTGCAGAGATGAAGGTGGCAGGGCAAAGCATACTCCTCTCTATGCAAAGGCCCCACCACCACTCCAGGGACTTTGCACTCAGACAGGGGGGAAAAAGGGCTCAACAGACTTCTTGCTAAACTGACCCCTGCCCCAAAGAACATTATTTCCTCCTTATTAGGTCTTCATATTTATAATTATACAAAGTATAATGACGACTTTATGAGGAAATCAAGTTATGTGTAAGACACTTTCAGGTTAATACACTAGGATTTATGTCTTACGGACACAGATTATGTATGTGTATTTCATCGTGGTTCCTTTCTTTGCTCCCTAATTCCCTTCTCCCAATTGAATGTACAACACTGGAAAGGTCAGTTGTTACCACGACGTTAATGGCCAAATGTCTTGCAGATGGTTCTTGAGAAAGTACTGCATATATTTCAATTAAGGTGTTATTTGTTGATTTTCTCCTATAGCTCCAATATGTGGAAATTATCTCTTCATTTTCGTGAACGGAGCTTCATAAATGGTAGCGTCTGCGAACCTATGCCTGGAACTTCTAATTTAGAGGGGTCAAGACTGAAAAATCAGTCAGCCTGGCTTTCACCTCCCACCCCCTCAGGGACTTTAAGGTCAGTTACCACCTAAGGTCAGACCACAGGTTCCTCCCACCCCCACCAACCAGAACAAAATATCCAATCTGCCTGGGTCTACTTTTCTTACAGAACAAAATTCAAACATTAATTCTTTTAATGCCATCTGGTAATTATCTGAGTACACCATTTCTTTCCAGAAGCCACACTCTCCTTGCAGGGGATTTCTTTCTTTTCCTCAAAGTAAATAATCTCTCAGAGGCAGGAGAACCTAGATTTCTAAATGCAGAAATTCAAATCTGGGCATGGCCAGGTGACAGCTTTGGGCAACATTCCTGAGGAAAAGATTACTTTGGGAAAGATTTCATACTGTTGATTTTAATGGTCATACACTAACTTACAGGGATTTAACAAAATGTGTGCACTGGAAGTGTACTCTACCGTTTCCATGTACAGAAGCAGAGTTTGAAAAAAGAAATCTCTAAGTCTTACTCTTACAGATTAGAAAGACACTAAGCACTATGGATCCACCATAAGTAGGTGACAAATTGGAACAGGTGGCCTCAACTTTGGTTTCTGTGCTAGTTAGTGCTGCCCCCTAATGGACAAAAAGTTATAAAGGCACCAGGACCTACTAAGGTTTACACTGCCTGGGAGAGGGCAATGCTCAAGAAACATGGACTGGGAAGGCCACAGCTGCCTGCTTTTAACTCTCATGGGGACCAGGACATTTTTTTTTTTTTTTTACAGGTACAAAGAGAGGGATAGATAGGGACAGACAGGAACAGAGAGAGATGAGAAGCATCAATCATTAGTTTTTCGTTGCGACACCTTAGTTGTTCATTGATTGCTTTCTCATATGTGCCTTGACTGTGAGCCTTCAGCAGACTGAGTAACCCCCTGCTTGAGCCAGTGACCTTGGGTCCAAGCTGGTGAGCTTTTTTTTTTTTTTTGCTCAAACCAGATGAGCCCGTGCTCAAGCTGGTGACCTCAGGGTCTCGAACCTGGGTCCTCCACATCCCAGTCCGACGCTCTATCCACTGCGCCACCACCTGGTCAGGCGGGACCAGGACTTTTTTTTTTTTTGTATTTTTCTGAAGTTGGAAACGGGGAGGCAGTCAGACAGACTCCCGCATACGCCCGACTGGGATCCACCTGGCATGCCCATCAGGGGGCGATGCTCTGCCCATCTGGGGCGTTGCTCTGTCGCAACCAGAGCCATTCTAGCGCCTGAGGCAGAGGCCACAGAGCCATCCTCAGCGCCCGGGCCAACTATGCTCCAATGGAGCCTTGGCTGTGGGAGGGGAAGAGAGAGACAGAGAGGAAGGAGAGGGGGAGGGGTGGAGAAGCAGATGGGCGCTTCTCCTGTGTGCCCTGGCCGGGAATCGAACTCGGGACTCTTGCACACCAGGCCGATGCTCTACCACTGAGCCAACTGGCCAGGGCTAGGCGGGACCAGGACTTTTAAGATAAAGTGGGAGGTCAGTGCTTCCTGGAATATATACAAGATCTATTTTACCTTAATTGAAATAACACAAAAATACCAATTTCTTTTCTTTTTTTTTCTTCTTTTCCAAATGAGAGGAAGGGAGATAGAGAAACAGACTCCTGCATGCACCCCAACCGGGATCCACCCAGCAACCCCCATCTGGGGCCGATGCTCTGCCCATCTGGAGCCATGCTCACAACTGAGCTATTTTTAGCACCTGAGGTAGAGGCTCCATGGAGCCATCCTCAGCACCTAGGGCTGATGTACTTGAACCAATCAAGCCATGGCTGGGATGGGGAGAGAAAAAGGGGGAAGGTGAGGTGGAGAAGCAGATGGTCGCTTCTATGTGCCCTGACAGGGAATCAAACCTGGAACATCCACACACCAGGCAACCACTGAGCCAACTGTCCAGGGCCAAAAATACCAATTTGTTTATAGCACTTATTCAAATACTGAAGACTGTTTCTTTCAAATGCCTATTTATGTAATAGAATCACTGGGGTGGCCTGACCTGTGGTGGCGCAGTGGATAAAGCGTCAACCTGGAAACGCTGAGGTTGCCGGTTCAAAACCCTGGGCTTGCCTGGTCAAGGCACATATGAGAGTTGATGCTTCCTGCTCCTCCCCCCTTCTCTCTCTCTCCTCTCTATAGTGAATAAATAAAATCTTAAAAAGAGAATCACTGGGGTGATGTTGGCAACAGCCAGGGCAATAATAGGAGATGGACATTTATGTGCTAAAAAGAAAAATACCGGAAGGATGTTAGTGCCGAGGTTCAGAGAAGGGAACTGTTCATAATTATAAAGTTGCGTGGCTGGGGAAGGCCTTTCTGAGAAGGTGTGTTTAAGCAAAGTCTTAATAAAGGCGAAGAAGTGGGCCTTGTGTTGTCAGGGGGGAAAAGGATTCCCAGCTGAGTAAGAAGTAGCAAGGAGGCAGAAGGCCAGCGAGAGCTGAATGGAAGGCAGGTGTCTGGGCTGAGAGGTCATGATAAGGACTTTGTCATGTACCCAGAGCAAGCAGAGGTTAAAGAGGATTTTCTCTACAAGGACCGCAGTGAGGCTGCTCCAAAGGGCTGCTCTTTGCTGGCACCACTTTTCATGGAGGGCTCTAGAACCTTTGTGCTTCATTCATGGCTTCAAAGGGTGGAAGGGAAGAGGCTATGACTGTGACTAAACCCTATCCAGCCTGACCAGGCAGTGGCGCAGTGGATACAGTATCAGACTGGGATGCAGAGGACCCAGGTTCAAGACCCCGAGGTCACCAGCTTGAGCGCGGGCTCATCTGGTTTGGGCAAAGCTCACCAGTTTGGAACCAAGGTCCGTGGCTCGAGCAAGGGGTTACTTGGTCTGCTGTAGCCCTCCCTCCCCCCCGTCAAGGCACATATGAGAAAGCAATCAATGAACAATTATGGTGTCGCAACGAAAGACTGATGAATGATGCTTCTCATCTCTCCATTCCTGTCTGTCTGTCCCTATCTCTGACTCTCTGTCTTGGAAAAACAAAAACAGAAACAAAAACCCTATCCAAAGGGTTTACTGTCTAGTAAATACAACAATACAAGTTTGTGGAAGCAAAGTTATTTACGGCTATGACTTAAAAAAAAAAAAAAATATATATATATATATATATATATATATATATATATATTTGTATTTTTTTCTGAAGCTGGAAACAGGGAGGCAGTCAGACAGACTCCCGCATGCGCCTGACCGGGATCCACCCGGCACGCCCACCAGGGGGCGATGCTCTGCCCATCCGGGGCATTGCTCTGTTGTGACCAGAGCCACTTTAGCGCCCGAGGTAGAGGCCACAGAGCCATCCCCAGCGCCTGGGCCATCTTTGCTCCAATGGAGCCTTGGCTGCAGGAGGGGAAGAGAGAGACAGAGAGTAAGGAGAGGGGGAGGGGTGGAGAAGCAGATGGGCGCTTCTCTTGTGTGCCCTGGCCAGGAATCGATCCCGGGACTTCCACACGCCAGGCCGACGCTCTACCACTGAGCCAACCAGCCAGGGCCTAAAATATCTTTTTAATTGATTTTTGAGAGAGGAAGGCAGAGAGAGAGAGAAAGAGAAACATCGATCTGTTTCTTTATCTTCCCAGACTGGAGATTGAATCAGCAATCTCTGTGTATACTTTAACCAACCAAGCCATCCAGCCAGGGCCTTACAGTTATGAGTTTTAAACTATGAATTGCAACCCTTTAGTGGGTTGTGAAATAATTTTAATAGATAATGACCAGTTTGTTTTTTAAACTATAACACAAGGGAAGATACTAAAGTGCATTCCACATGTCAGATATTTGTTTTGTAAAACTATTGTTGTGATTATACATACATGTATTTATGTACATTTATGTACGCACAAGTTTATGATAAAATATATTCTTACAGTAGGTCACAAAACAGTTTGAAAAGCCATTAACTTAAAATTCATTAGTTCATTCAAAAACCTAGTTTCTTTAAAGGATCAGGGAGGCTCTTTCTCATGACAAGAATTCTCAGGGACCACTATGGGGAACTGAAAAATGACCCCATCTTTGGTTTTCCCTGGAAGAAATGCTCTTAGCAAAAATGCATCCTCAAAAATGAGAATCAGGCAGTAAGCAGCACTGAGAACAGCTCAGTAGCAAAGAAATGTATTAGGAAGTGGTAGCTCTAAAAATAGACTATTTCAAACTATCAGAAATAAACACAGCCAGAACTTGGGCAGAAACAAGCTCACACAGACCTGCAAGTGCTACGCCTGCACTTCCTGGACTCTGGGCCTGGCAGGAGTGGCCAGCAAAGCCAGCTCTTCCCTGCTCGACTCCACTGTTACCACGCCCTGGAAGAGAGGCTCCAGACTTCAGGCAAACCAAAGGCTGCCCCTCTCACTCTGGACAGCATCTATATTCTCATGGTGGTAGCTAACAGGGCAGGGGTGCTGGGGGAGGCAGATGCTAAGGGCATGTCACAGTGGAGAACTTGGTGAGAAGGTTCTTCACTGCAGTGTTAACAGGAGAAACGCCATACATTTCTTGGGAGAGATAGACAAGTAGCAGAAGAGGCAATGCAAACCAAATGGGAAAGCATTACAGCCAATGCACATTTCAAATGCTCTGAGGAACAGAGAGAGGTTACCCCAGTTAGCTGAGGTTAGGACAAGAAGAAACCAATAATCTGTCAGCTCCACTCCACACACGCTAAGGAAGAACTGTACTGGCCAGCTCAGTAGCTGTGGCCTAATCACAGCGACCAATCTGCAGTGCTAACAACTGGCCACGAGATGACTGGACCTCTCTCCCTGCGGTGGGCTCCCTTCTCAGATGTGCATCTGGGGACTGACAGCATGTGCTGAAAGGCTGACCTAAGTAAATATCTATGTGGCAGCTGCTATATCTGTGACTAAAACTAGCAATCTGACTCCTGGCTCAATCTCGTGTAGATCTATCTGGTTTGGGCCAGTGTGAGAACACCCAGGTTCTGGACCAGTACTGTTAAACAGACCCTTGGCCCTGACATTCATTTTCTGTGTGCAGAGAAATCACTGGGGCTGCTACCAGCAGAGGCAGATACTAATACAGTGGCCCTGGGTGGGCCTAGAACCAGCTACTGGGGACACCTTTACAGCTAGTGTACACATCATTTTTGAAAAAACCGAATCAAAGCACTGCCTCCCCGAAAGGAGGCCTTGCCTTGGTGGCTTTCCTCTCGGACAGACATGACTACTCCCTTGGTGATTTGGTTTTCCCTCAAGGGAAGAAAAAACAAATGCTAATTAATGTCTCTCACCCAATAGGCTGCCCAGTGTTCTTCTATGGATTCCTGAGTGTCGAGCACAAACACTTTTGCCACTCCTCTGCCAAACTTAGAAAGAAAGGTCTTCTTTCTGCCCACTTTATCTTAGCCTAGGTCTGATGACACTGAGCCAGTGTCATGTAGGCACAAGAAGCAGGGATACAGGCAATCTCATTGGCACTCCTCCCCACGCCCAGACGGGCAACAAGCTGGGGATTTTCTCAGCTGGGCTTTAAAGTAGGCTGACCAGGTGGGGAGGGAGGCCCTTGAGGTCTGAGGACAGGTGGAAATAGGAAGGAGTCAGGTCATTTGGTGGCAGTGCCGGTTCCAAGGCACAAGTGCAGTTTTGGAGGCACTCTCGACAGCTGGCAGTGGCACCATGCACTCAGACCAGAAGGATGGAGTGTTTATAATACCCCTTGGTGGACATCAGATAGAACAGTGGTTTTCAACCTCTTTACACCTCGGGGACTGGCAAAAATAGAATTATTTTGGCTACTGCTAAGGCAGAAATCACCCTGAGCCTAAGTGAATTTGACTAAGATCACTGGGTCTGTAATCTTCATACAATATCAGGGTGGTTAACTATTTTTAATTTTTTTTAATTTTATTTATTCATTTTACAGAGGAAAGGGGGAGAGAGAGAGAGAGAGAGAGAGAGAGAGAGAGAGAGAGAGAGGAGAGACAGAGAGAGAGAAGGGGGTAGGAGCTGGAAGCATCAACTCCCATATGTGCCTTGACCAGGCAAGCCCAGGGTTTCGAACCGGCGACCTCAGCATTTCCAGGTCGATGCTTTATCCACTGTGCCACCACAGGTCAGGCAGGGTGGTTAACTATTTTGCAGACCGGCATGAACCTCGGCCCTGCAACTGAAAAACACTGAGATAGAGCAGCTGACAAAGGTTTATGGCCCAGGCTTTTTACCTTATAAGAAGTTTCCAAAGAGGCAAATGCCCGCAGGCCAGTCGTAGTGGTCTGTTTCTCAGGAGGCAGACTGGTACTCCCTGTGCCTGCACTGCTACCCCTCCCTCACAGACAGTTCACACCCTAGAGCCCAAGAGGTAGGCAATTATAATAAAATGAGAAACCATTTCAAAAGAGGTTTGGACTAGAAGCTGTGTTACACAGGTGAGTAGTCTCTCCAGGGCAGGGTCAGTATGACTAGTAATCATGCTTCCTCAAGTGTTAACCTAACAGAAAAAATGTGGGCATGTGTCTTTAAGTTCTTTGATTAGAAAAGGATTTCTTAAGTCTCCAAAAGCATACATTACAAAGGCTAAACAACTGAACTAAGTTTTATTCTAAGAAGGGCACCAGAGACAAAGGTAACAGATGTGTGACTGACTAGAAGATACTTGGAATACTTAAAACTAAAACAAGATTGTCTGACCAGGTGGTGGCGCAGTGGATAGAGCGTCGAGACCCCGAGGTCGCCAGCTTGAGCGCGGGCTCATCTGGTTTGAGCAAAAAGCTCACCAGCTTGGACCCAAGGTCGCTGGCTCCAGCAAGGGGTTACTCGGTCTGCTGAAGGCCCGCTGTCAAGGCACATATGAGAAAGCAATCAATGAACAACTAAGAAGTCACAACGAAAAACTAATAATTTTTTTTTCCTAAATTTTTTTAAAATTTTATTTCTTCATTTTAGAGGGGAGAAAGAGAGAGACAGAGAGGGAGAGAGAGAGGAGAGAGAGACAGAGAGAGGAGATGTGGAGGAGCTGGAAGCATCAACTCCCATATGTGCCTTGACCAGGCAAGCCCAGGGTTTCGAACCGGCGACCTCAGCATTTCCAGGTCGACGCTTTATCCACTGTGCCACCACAGGTCAGGCTAAAAACTAATGATTGATGCTTCTCATCTCTCTTTGTCCCTGTCTATCTCTGCCTCTGTAAAAAAAAAAAAAAAAAATTAAATTAAAAAATAAATAAAAATTAAAACTAAAACAAGATTACCATCTTGAATGTACAAAAAAATAAATTAAATTAAAAATAAATAAATAAATAAATAAAAATTAAAACTAAAACAAGATTACCATCTTGAATGTACAAGAAACTGGTAAAAATCAGGAAGTAAAAAAAGTAATAAATCTGATAGAAAAATGGGTTAAAGATATGAACAGGCAAGTCACAAAAGGGAGATGTGCAACCTCCAAAGTGCCCAGAGAAATGCACATGAAAACACTCCGCACTCCGCAGACTGGCAAAAATCAGGAAGTCGGTGAATGTCAAAGCCTGGTGAGGCTGTGTGTCAAAGGGAACATTTGTGCCCAGCCACCCTCCCAGGGTCACTTCCCCGGGAAAACAGAACACAGGCCCGTGGGGAGGTACTGGGAGTGTACGGCAGCAGAGAGGGCACACTGGTACACAGGAACGGACGCTGAGAGGGAGAGCAGGTCAGAACATTCACACAAAGCAATACAGCAGTATTTTTCAACCAGTCCACAGACCGGTGATTGAGAGCCACTGCAACACAGACAGACTTCCAAAAGGGCTCAAGTAAGACGGGTCTTGACTCCCATGGCATGCCCTGAAATGGAGAGCACGACTGACTGATTTGCAGACTTGGGTTCCAGCCTTCACCAAGACTAAACACACTGCCTGTACACCAGGAGCTCCAACTGCTATCACTGCCCCACCCTCCCCAAGATAAATAGGTGTGGGACGACTAGATTAACCTTTATGTTTGCAAATCAAAATACAAAGTACTGGCCCTGGCCCGTTGACTCAGCAGTAGAGCGTCGGCCTGGCGTGCGGGGGACCCGGGTTCGATTCCCGGCCAGGGCACATAGGAGAAGCGCCCATTTGCTTCTCCACCCCCCCCCTCCTTCCTCTCTGTCTCTCTCTTTCCCTCCCGCAGCCAAGGCTCCATTGGAGCAAAGATGGCCCGGGCGCTGGGGATGGCTCGGGCGCTGGGGATGGCTCTTGGCCTCTGCCCCAGGTGCTAGAGTGGCTCTGGTTGCGGCAGAGCGATGCCCCGGAGGGGCAGAGCATCGCCCCCTGGTGGGCAGAGCATCGCCCCTGGTGGGCGTGCCGGGTGGATCCTGGTCGGGCGCATGCGGGAGTCTGTCTGTCTCTCCCCGTTTCCAGCTTCAGAAAAATACAAAAAAAACCACAAAGAATAAACAAAAAAAAACCCAAAAACAAAGTACTGCCACCAGGGCAGAAGCGGGTGTATTCGGGGGAGTCTTTTTCATCAATGTTTCTATTTTGGTTAGGGTGCCGACAGAACGGGGCTGCACGTGATTCATTTCACAAGGAAATGTGCGTTGGGGATTCATTTCATTGACTTGGTCTAAAAATGACTCAAGTATTAGACTACTTCAAAGAAACTTTGGATAGTTAAAAATCAAGATAGTAAGGATTAGCACATACTCAGAGCAATGGGTTCTGATGACTGTAAGAGGACCTGTGGAATCTGTGATAGTGGGGTACATTTGGCTCCGTAATTTCTTGGACAGCTTTACAGATATTAGGACTTCTAATTTCTTAACTGTCTGGGATGAAATTCTTAGAGTGGAGGGAACATAATTCATTCTTTTCCTGATGTCTCAGTTCTGGTCTTATTCAGCACCCTGAGCTATAACCAGAAAAGCCACTGGAGACTTACCAAGATATGTGGCCAATCAGTCCCTACCCCAAATGTCTCCAGGCCACTGGGCCCCAGGAGTCCTCATGTTTGTTTTGGACAGGCTGCTTCTTCCCTGCTTCTAGGTGACTCCTTTTTGCTGCTGTTTCTGTGCTTGCCCAATGTACTCCCTCTTTTTTCCCCACCTATCTTTGAAGAAGGTGAAGAACAAACTGATCTGAAGGCAAATTGCTAGGGGTCACTATTGCAGCGGGGGACCAGCTACATTACGAGTCTGGTCTGAAGCTCAGGTGTTGTTAGACTCACCATAATTTTTTAGCGAACATGGTATATAAGAAGTTGTCAGTGTGTTTTTACGGAGCCCCTTGTCAAGAAAGCAAAGCTGAAAAAGAAGACATCATAGAGTAGTATCTGGACTGTAACAGCAGCGCACATTTCCTTATGAAATGAATCACGTGCAGCCCGTTCTGTCGGCACCCTCTCACGTGAGGAGGAGGGCCTTGCCCACCCACAAGAAAGCTGAAACGGTCCACAAACGACCCCAGATCATTAGAAACTGCAGTTTAACATGATTCTACTCAAATAATCTCATTATCTCACCTCTTCAAAACAGGGACATTTTTGTAGTCACGTTTGTTTTCTCCTCAGGACTCAAGAAGAATGAAGTTTCCTGAAGCAAACAAGGTAGGTTTAGATTTCATGTGGTAGGTTTGGGAGATGTGGCGTGAGCCTGGCAGAAAGGCAAGGAGCACAGCGAGAGGTGAGCTAGACACCAGATGCGGAAAGCTGTGGCATGTAGCTGGCATTTAAAGACAAGGCCCGGATGAGATCACTTGAAGTGAGTGGGGACAGATGTGCAGGGGCATAGGTCAGAGCCCAAGGGCGCTCCAGGAGTGGTGTGCAGGGCAGACAGGAGGAGGAAACATCTGAGTGGTCAGGTTCTTTAAGGTACTAGGGTGGGTTTCTAAAACGGAAAGATGACAAATGAAAGAGAGTGCAGGGAAAACTGATATGCAACTTCTGTGTTTTGGGCTAGTTAATAACATAATACCTATCTCTCTGCCTGGAGATTGAGACACATTCTACTTGCACTTCTCTCTGGTCAAGTCTTGTAAAATTTGAGATAGAATTTCTGCCATTTTGAGTTCCCAGAGTGATAGGAACCCAAAGTCCTGCTAGTGCAGGGCTTCCTGGAACCAAGAGAGATATAAGTTACTGGCTTAACTTTGAGCCCCATTCAACCACTAGGTAACACTCAGGTAATTCTTGGCTCAAATTTTGTTAATTACTGATGGGTCAGAACTGCAACATTTATATAATGTAAGATCACAAGTTAACAGCAGCTTCCTGGAGCCACAAACTTTGGCTAACCTTACAAAATGGAACCTGTAGGTGGGTGTCCAGTTGCAGTGCAATACTACCTGTCCAGTATTGCTGGTTTTACACAGGTTATCTACATAGTGTGTGTGTGGAAAGAACACAGCCTCCATATAATCATTAAAATTAGTTGTTACAGTTCATTTGACATTGAGACTATTTTTGATATTGAGATTAGATAACTTCTAGAAAACTTGGGAGCAGGGGAACAGGTTCTTGAAGGAGGGGTGGGAGTGGAAAACAGCCTAGCAGAGCATTCAAGTAGGCCAGGGAGAAAAACAATTCTTCACATCATTTTTCTACAGGGGCTGTTTTTCAACAGGCCCTGTATGGTGGCATTTTTTATCATCTTGATAGCCTCCCTGCCAACCCCGCTTGGCCTGCTCTTTCTCCAATGACATTTCCCCCCCCTTCCAGAACTGCACTTTCTGGAGAGGTAGAGGCCACATGGAGGGCTTTCCCTTGCTGGGTCTGCTGTCCTTTCCCTTGAATGTGGCTCCCACTCACTATATGTTGGACCTCTGGGACAATGCAATCTAATTTCCTTCTGCTTCCTGTTCTTGAGACAGACACACACACACACACTCTATTGGGAGGCTTTTATGGCTCATCACACAGGTTACACACATTGAAGAAAAAAATGACATATAGGAAGTTAAGTTTTCAGAAACTCACTTTCTTTTTATAGTAATGGTTTCAGGGCTGGTGAGTGGAAAATCCCACTGGATTTCCTTCTACTTTTATTATTTTTAATGTTTATTTATTGATTTTAGTGAGAGGAAGAGAGAAAGACAGAGAGACAGGAACATCGATCTGTTTCTGTATGTGCCCTGATCGGGGATCAAACTGGCAACCTCTGTTTTGGGAAGATGCTCTAACCCAGGGGTCCCCAAACTACGGCCCGCGAGCCGCATGCGGCCCCCTGAGGCCATTTATCCGGCCCCCGCCGCACTTCTGGAAGGGGCACCTCTTTCATTGGTGGTCAGTGAGAGGAGCATAGTTCCCATTGAAATTCTGGTCAGTTTGTTGATTTAAATTTACTTGTTCTTTATTTTAAATATTGTATTTATTTCAGTTTTGTCTTTTTACTTTAAAATAAGATATATGTAGTGTGCATAGGGATTTGTTCATAGTTTTTTTTTATAGTCCGGCCCTCCAACGGTCTGAGGCACAGTGAACTGGCCCCCTGTGAAAAAAGTTTGGGGACCCCTGCTCTAACCAGTCAATCTATCTGGTCAGGGCTATCAAAAACATCTGATTACAGAGAAATTAACCAATGTAGTATATACTACTATATAGTACCTGCCACTCTGACCCGAAAACATGTGTAATCCCCATCCCAAACTTTTCATTAGTACCTTCATGTTCAAAAACTCAAAGGTAATTTTGGAAGCAGAAGTCAACTAAGGTGTTGTAAATGGGTCCGTAACACAGAATGTTGCAAATGTGACTTTCCTCTCACATTTTTCAAGCTGTCTCTCAGCTTTAATCTGCAGGTCCAATTCTCAGTTTCAGTTACGTGGCCTACTGGGGAAATGGTGTATGCTGGCCATATAAAGAACCCAGCTATAGCCTTTCCTGAGGGCAAGAGTCCAGCCCAGAAAGGGAGAGCTGAATGTCTACCCAACAGGAGCCACTTGTGCCTCCTTTCCATGCCTACATGACTATAAGGCTTACAGTGATTTCTGTGAATACCTGGCACTTGGAGAACTGCCAGAGGGTGTCCTGCTCTGGTGTGTTGCTGGTATCTTTGTTTTCATTTTTAATTATTTCTTTAGAGCAATGGCTCAAAATGATAGCAGACGGACAACAGGCTAAAGCTTCACAAGAAGCCATTTGCCTCTGCCAGCCTCCCCAAGCTCCGCTCTGCTCCCCTCAGGCTGAGCAGGGTGCTGTCTGCTCCCCGGTGAAGGCTGGATAACCTGGAAACACACAGAGGACACAGGTGCTGATACGCAAACAGACTTGGTTTTGGCTCCGCTGTAAGCCCAATTACAACCATTCTTGCTTTATACTATTTTCCAACTGAATCAGACATGCTAAAAAAGACATATTACTTGGCACAGTCTTCACACAACAAAAGATTTCTGGACCAACTGACTACAGGCACTGTGCCTCCACAAGGAAAAGGGAGATATCAGGGAATCAGCTCTTCACCAGCATCACGTATCCGTAACTATTATTACTCTTTGTATTATCTGTACTGCTTTGAGTTGCTGGTTTGATTTTTTTTAAAAAAAAGTGAAAAAAAAAGTGCCTCGCTATAAGAAAAAGAGTCTTTTAAGTTAGGTGACTAAAATTATTATGTAAAATGTATACTAATAGAAAAGGGCTTGGGCAGAGGCTATCAGTTTCTGCACTAGATGGCATTTTAGTCATCTAATATCATGTTTGCTTTAATATATCCTGCTTCTCTTACTATATGCCAGAAACAGGTCCCAGCAAGGTACACATTATATCATATTTAATACTTAGTAAAGTAGGTGATATTTATCATTGGCTCCATTTTATACAGAGGGATAAAGAAGCTGAGTAACCTGCCCAAGGTTCCAGTCTAAATCGGTGAGGTGTTATTTGAAAGCAGGTCATATGACTCCAGAGTCCCAACCTTAGACATTTATTGTATTATTTTCTCAACTCTAAGATTCCATGAATCTTTGATTTAAAAAAAACTTCACTTGTTATTGTTTGGAGATTACAACAGGATGTAGTTTAGATATATATGGATAATTAAAACAATTTTTTGAAATGCATAATCTGGAAAAAAAATAAAGCCAAATACTCCATATGAATGAAGAGCCTATGGAACGGCAGAAGATACAAATGACGTCTAAAAACACTTAAAAATAAATATTTATCCTAACACCCTCCATCACCCACATTAGAAGAGACCTGAACAACAGAGAGACACATGGACGGGCGCTCTCAGAGGAAAGACTGTGAGGTGCCATGAGAAAGCAGCCATCGGCTCCTTTGACGTGTTGTAGAACTATATACCTGAAACCTGTACAATTTTGTTAACCAGTGTTATCCTAATAAATTAAAAACAAAAAAAACACCCAAGCATGGTGACTGACAGTTGCTAAGCAAAAGTGAGAATTCAGTTTGCCCAAGGTTTTAAATAGAAGAAACCAGAAATCTGGAATTTTACATAAAAATCTAGTTTTATATACTGGTAACTAAAATCTTTTTTTTTTAAATATTTATTTATTTATTTACAGAGACAGAGAGAGAGTCAGAGGGATAGACAGGGACAGACAGACAGGAATGGAGAGATGAGAAGCATCAATCATTAGTTTTTCGTTGCGCATTGCGACTGCTTACTTGTTCATTGATTGCTTTCTCATATGTGCCTTGACCGCGGGCCTTAAGCAGACTGAGTAACCCCTTGCTGGAGTTACTCAGGGCTCAAACTGGTGAGCTTTTGCTTCAACCAGATGAGCCCACGCTCAAGCTGGCGACCTTGGGGACTCGAACCTGGGTCTTTCCGCATCCCAGTCCAACGCTCTACCCACTGCACCACCGCCTGGTCAGGCCTAAAATAGTTTTTAATGTTGGTGAGGACTAAACACACATGGCTCTGAGCTGGAGATGGTGTGTGTGTGACCACTGTAGAGCTTCTGGACTCGCACTTTATGGACCGGGTCCAGGACTGGATACAGCTAGGGGTTGTTCACTGGAACCAAGGAAACATCCAGAACCTTGGCTCTTTAGTGTAGGTCTGTTTGCACATACATCCACTGAACTGCTACACTCACCGGATGGTCCTCTTTGTCCTCCCCCGCCCCCCTTTGAAGAGGTATCTAGGTAGTTTTGCTTAGCCACCAAGAGAATATTCCTCTTTTACTTTCCTCCCCCTTCACACCCCTACCCTACCCCCACCCAAAGACAAGTACAAGAGTCCTGGTTACTATGGCTCGGAAAAGACCCCTTTGAAAAGGGCTGTCTTCTTATGAGCAGACGTCGTTGGGGAGTAGTGGCATCTACTCCTCATGACTAACTCACTTGTTCATTCAAAGAAATGCTATGCCAGGTCCTGAGCAAGTGCCAGTTAAAAAGAGACGGACACTACAGTGGGGGACAAGGAAGAAGGTGGTTCAGGTGTTCTAGGTGCTCAGGGGAGGGTTAGGGTGGGGCCTGGGAAGGCTGCACAGAAGAGAGAGGCGGTCTGGCTGAGGCTCTAAGGTTGAGGAAGTGTTGCCCAGAAGAGCGTGGAGGGTGTAGCAAATACAAATGTGGAGATGGGATAGAGCCTGGCTAGCACAGAAACTCAAGGAGTGTGTGGCTGGAACAGGATGCTGGGAGAAGGAACGCATGGCAGGGAGGAGCCTGAAAAGGCCAACCAGAGCCCGAGCCACACATGTAGGGCCTCCTACGAGCACCCTGAGAGCCAGAGGCAGCTACTGGAGGGCTTTACACGGAAGATAATACAGCAGAGTTTGTTCTTTAGGAAGATCGCTTCAGAAGCAGGAATCCAATTAGGAAGCTGTTGTGAAAATCCAGGCAAGAGTGCAGGATGGAAGATGGGATGTGAGAGAGGAGAGGCGGAAGAATGGAGAAGAGGCTGTGGGGAGAAGGGAGGGTGGGGGTCTAGGATGGCAGGTGAGAAGCCAAGGCCCTTCAGGACATGTGGAGCATGTGTCTTTGCTTGGGCACGCTAAGGTGCTGCCCTGGCCAGAGGTGCTTGAGTTTATCTCTCTGTTATTCTATCGCTTGACCTTTGGTCAGAAAATCTACAGAAGTGTTGAAATACCCTGGGCCTTAGCCTAAGAAGCTACAGTTGCCTGACCTGTGGTGGTGCAGTGGGCAGATCATTCAACCTGGAATGCTGAGGTCACCAGTTTGAAATCCTGGGCTTGCCTAGTCAAGGCTCATATGGGAAGCCATATGAACTGGATATGGTGTATCTGTGTGTGTGAACACAAAACAAAGCCAACAGTACAAGTGTTGACAGCAGGTGCAAGAGGTACTGCTCTGAAACAAGGTAAGCCCCACTTGCAGCAGAGCCAGTGAGCCCACTCCCTGTAGCCCTGTCCACACTGCACACATGGCGCAGTCAGCTCCAGACACACTGCCTCAGTCCTGTCTGCCCGGCTCTGTGGCTACCTTAGCTTCAGTGGCACTCTTGGAACACAAATGGCACCCTGGACACCCTGAGAGGCACAGGAGGTAGACAGGCGTACAACTGGGAAGAGTAGCTTTGAACCAGAAAAAGCCAGTCCAATATAAGCCCTGATTCTCTTGGAAGAATGGCACTTCAGGCCTAACAACTGGGAAAGAAATACGGGACTCAAACAGTATGGGATGAGAACTGTGACATACAGAAGACTACCGGCCTTCTTTGGGTCTCAGGTTCATAGTGCTTCCCCTCCAGCCATTGTCCCATGCTACTATTTCAAGCTGACCTTGGGCCTATGACCAGGTGTGTGTTCAGCTGGGGTGCTCCAAAAGAGGACCAGTCAATGCCGGATAGAATCTCATCCCAGGCCCATATTTCTGGTGGTTAGGGGTTATTGTTTCTTTTTTTTTCTTTTTTCTTTTACAGAGACAGAGAGTGAGTCAGAGAGAGGAATAGACAGGGATAGACAGGAACGGAGAGAGATGAGAAGCATCAATCATTAGTTTTTCATTGTGCGTTGCAACACCTTAGTTGTTCATTGCTTGCTTTCTCATATGTGCCTTGACCGTGGGCCTTCAGCAGACCGAGTAACCCCTTGCTGGAGCAAGCGACCTTGGGTTCAAGCTGGTGGGCTTTTTTGCTCAAACTAGATGAGCCGCGCTCAAGCTGGTGACCTCGGGGTCTCGAACCTGGGTCTTCCACATCCCAGTCCGACACTCTATCCACTGCGCCACCGCCTAGTCAGGCGGGTTATTGTTTCTTTCTTTTTTTTTTTTTTGTATTTTTCTGAAGCTGGAAACGGGTAGAGACAGACAGACTCCCGCATGCGCCCGACCGGGATCCACCCGGCACGCCCACCAGGGAGCGATGCTCTGCCCACCAGGGGGCGATGCTCTGCCCCTCCGGGGCGTTGTTCTGTCGTGACCAGAGTCACTCTAGTGCCCGGGGCAGAGGCCAAGGAGCCATCCCCAGCGCCCGGGCCATCCTTGCTCCAATGGAGCCTCGCTGCGGGAGGGGAAGGAGAGGGGGAGGGCTGGAGAAGCAGATGGGCGCTTCTCCTGTGTGCCCTGGCCGGGAATCGAACCCGGGACCCCTGCACACCAGGCCGACGCTCTACCACTGAGCCAACCAGCCAGGGCCGGGTTATTGTTTCTTAAAAACAAAAACAAAACGAACCAAACCGTATTAAATGACTGTCTTAAATCTAATTAGTGGCCTAATTTAAATAAAACACCACTGCAGAAAACACATGTGCATGCATACATGGACTTCCCACCCATTTTTAGGGCACACCAACATAGTTTATATAGTGTGGAAATTATTTTATTTTGTACTGCATTATTTCTAAACTGTCAAGGTGTTCATTTCAGAGCAAAGATGTGTTACTTAGAGACTGCTGAAAACACACTGCCACGCGTCAATCAAGGGGTCACTAATTATCCTGTTTCCCCTTGCCTCTGAACTCTAAGGCAAGGCAGAGCCTCCTACATTCACTAAAGGTGAGCTAAGTTCTACCCACTGCAGGATGTGATTGCTAATGACATATTTGCATTCTTTTACATTCTTGAGATTCCTCTAAGCTTTCTACTATAAAGGAGGGGGGAAAAAAAGGGAAATCTCTTTATAAATATAACAAAAGAGAATGAAATATAAGGTCCAGCCCATGATTCAAAGGCCCATTATAGGTTTTGGTAGATTGTAGTAATAGCAAGCACTCATAAAGACATTGTTCTAAGCTAGCAATCAATCAATCATAGCTATACTTAGGATCCTCAATTTAGAAAGAAATTACTAAGAATCAAGTCTGCTGACCTGTGGTGGCGCAGTGGATAAAGCGTTGACCTGGAAATGCTGAGGTCGCCGGTTCGAAACCCTGGGCTTGCCTGGTCAAGGCACATATGGGAGTTGATGCTTCCAGCTCCTCCCCCTTCTCTCTCTCCTCTCTCTCCTCTCTCTCTCTCTCTCTCTCTCTCTCTCTCTCTCTCTCTCGCCCTCTCTCTCTCTCCTCTCTAAAAATGAATTAAAAAAAAAAAAGAATCAAGTCTTGAATCTGGCCATTCAATTGCTAATACTAGGGGTTCTGAGCCAAACAGCTTAATACTGTTCCGGCATTTGCCCCCAGTCCTGGGAGTGCTGCTCAGGATCTCCCAGGACTCTGCCCAGGGGGTAGGCCCGGTCATACATGCAGAGATCATTAAGGTTACTGAATCAGGACCTAGTAAAAACCAGGGCAAGAGGATATGGAATGTGAAAGAGTTGGGTAAACGATTTCTTGTTCTTTTCACAGTTCCTATAGGGGCCAGTGGGTTCCTCTTTTTCATACAAAGGCACACAGCCCCATGCTCACCCTTAATGCAAGATCACTTATGACTATCAGGTCATCAGATTCTGCAACTGTTTTTCTATACACAACTGTGATTTCCACCTTCCACACAACTCCTGTCCTGATCTCGGGGTTGCTGGAGTTTCCTCTCAGTTCAGAGATGAGCACTCCAGGGTGGGCTTGCTTGGGAACTGGCAAGTACGCTAGTAAAAGCAGAATTCTACTCTTATTTGTGAGGCTCTGGGGCCCTCTGCTGGCTGCTTGCTGCAACTGTTACCTTCTCACTCTAGACCAGTGGTAGTCAACCTGGTCCTTACCGCCCACTAGTGGGCGTTCCAGCTTTCATGGTGGGCAGTAGCAGAGCAACCAAAGTATAAATAAAAAGAGAGATTTAACTATAGGAAGTTGTTTTATAAAGATTTATTCTGCCAAACTTAGCAAAAATCCGACATAAAGTACTTGGTAAGTAATTATTATATGCTTTAACTTGCTGTAACTCTGCTTTATAAATTTGTCACCTTTAGTCACTTTTGTAGCATTCTTTAGAAGATTCTTGGGTCCACCACCCTTTGAAGCTACACAAATCCTAGCTCAGGTCTGAACTTGCTTTTGAGCTTGGTCTTTTCTTTTCCTGTTCTGTATCTGTTTTCCACTGGTAGAATCAGGATTGAGGAGTGGTGTTTGAGATACAAAAGTGGGCGGTAGGTATAAAAAGGTTGACTACCCCTGCTCTAGACCCACGAGAAAACTGCACTTTCCTTGTTGTAAAATCTGTATTGTACCTGAGTTGTGTGCTGTTATTCAGATGCACTGATGAGCCAGCTCTGCCATTACCTGCACTCAAATGTTTCTTGTTACCACACCTAATGTAAAAACATATCTTTCTTGTCAGGAAATCTATTATTATTTGGGGCCAGAATCTAAATTCTAATCTTGTTTTATTTTCCATCATTTATGGAAGTGCCCATCTGCTTCTCCACCCTTCCCCCTCTCCTTCCTCTCTGTCTCTCTCTTCCCCTCCCGCAGCAGGGGTAGTCACCTTTTTATACCTACCACCCACTTTTGTATCTCTGTTAGTAGTAAAATTTTCTAACCGCCCACCAGTTCCACAGTCATGGTGATTTATAAAGTAGGGAAGTAACTTTACTTTATAAAATTTATAAAGCAGAGTTACAGCAAGTTAAAGCATATAATAATAATTGCTTACCAAGTATTTTATGTCAGATTTTCACTAAGTTTGGCAGAATAAATCTTTATAAAACAACTTACTCTAGTTCAATCTATCTTTTTATTTATACTTTGGTTGCTCTGCTACCACCCACCATGAAAGCTGGAACGCCCACTAGTGGGCAGTAGGTCCAGGTTGACTACCACTGATGTAGAGTATTTTTTTTTGTATATTTCTGAAGTTAGAAACGGGGAGGCAGTCAGACAGACTCCTGCATGCGCCCGACCGGGATCCACCCGGCATGCCCACCAGGGAGTGATGCTCTGCCCATCTGGGGCGTTGCTCTATTGCAACCAGAGCCATTCTAGCGCCTGAGGCAGAGGCCATAGAGCCATCCCCAGCGCCCGGGCCAACTTTGCTCCAATGGAGCCTTGGCTGCGGGAGGGGAAGAGAGAGACAGAGAGGAAGGAGAGGGGGAAGGGTGGAGAAGCAGATGGGCGCTTCTGTGTGCCCTGGCCGGGAATCGAACCCGGGAATCCTGCACGCCAGGCTGACACTCTACCACTGAGCCAATCGGCCAGGGCCGATGTAGAGTATTTTTAAGGGGGGTGTGTATGCGAATAAACACCTACCATTAGTTTTTTTACTGGGGGAAAAAACCCATCCTTGGCTTCAAACAAGTGTCACATTGTATAGCTATAGAGAAATGACTGGATTACCATGTCTCCAATAGCTTCTTAACTTCTGGGAAGAAAATCACTAGCCCTGTTCTGGCACACATCACTCTCTAGCTAATTCCAAGGGTTGTCTCAAAGCTCGAGGGTCAGGCAGGACTCTAAGCACCAAGGACAGGTGTCCTCCTCCCTCCTTTAGCTACTGATTGACCACGTCAGAACATTTCTCTGTCCTTCTCACTTAGAAGTCACTTGAGTGTCAATGACAAATCCTGCACCTCAACTTGGGACAATTTTCTGTCTGGCACACTGGCCCATGCCTCACTGGTCATAGCTTACCTATGACACAGACAGCACTGGTCAACTCTGACACTTAGGTCACAGAGTCCAATCAAACGCCACTCCTCAATCCTGATTCTACCAGTGGAAAACAGATACAGAACAGGAACAGAAAAGACCAAGCTCAAAAGCAAGTTCAGACCTGAGATAGGATTTGTGTAACCTCAAAGGGTGGTGGACCCAAGAATCTTCTAAAGAATGCTACAAGTCTGCCCTGGCCGGTTGGCTCAGCGGTAGAGCATCGGCCTAGCGTGCGGAGGACCCGGGTTCGATTCCCGGCCAGGGCACACAGGAGAAGCGCCCATTTGCTTCTCCACCCCTCCGCCGTGCTTTCCTCTCTGTCTCTCCTCCCCTCCCGCAGCCAAGGCTCCATTGGAGCAAAGATGGCCCGGGCGCTGGGGATGGCTCTGTGGCCTCTGCCTCAGGTGCTAGAGTGGCTCTGGTCGCAACATGGCGACGCCCAGGATGGGCAGAGCATTGCCCCCTGGTGGGCAGAGCGTCGCCCCATGGTGGGCGTGCGGGGTGGATCCCGGTTAAGCGCATGCGGGAGTCTGTCTGACTGTCTCTCCCTGTTTCCAGCTTCAGAAAAATGAAAAAAAAAAAAAAAAAAAAAAAAAAGAATGCTACAAGTGACCAAAGGTGACAAACTCTGAGGCAACAGCAACCTAAGTGCCTTGATGGAACATATACTTGCACACTCATGATGATGATGGCTTCACAGGCACATCTGTTAGCTCTGGTTCTTCTCATGCTGTTTCTTCACCTCAGCAGCTGCTCTCCTCATGGCAGAGCTAGTCAAGAAATGCCTGCACTTGAAATACCAGCAAATGTCCATGTGGAGAAGGCCAACTGAGACCACAGTGGGTGCCATGCTGCCAGGACAAACTGTGTTTGTGTATTTTTCCCCTTTCTTAAATTGCAAAGCAGTCAGATTCTGTACCTATGTGCTGATCCACATTTGATTCTGCTCAAATCTGAACTGTAAAAACTCCTATTTTGTTTGATTCCTTTGGAATCATCACAAATGAGCCCTTCACAGGAGCCAGTGTCCCTCTAGAAGGGCAGCTGGCCATGCAGCATGTGTTACTGTTCAACCTGGGGCTAAAGAACAGGCAGCATTTTTCCTTTTAAAGTAATCAGCATGTACTGGAGGAAAAATAACCATGTGAAACCCTTTGGAAGGGAATTTGGAATTGTTTGGAGATTCTTTGAAAAATGTGATTATCTTGGACCCTGGAGTCCTACTCTAGGGATCTATCCTCAGGAATAACTCTACAAAAGAAAAGGCTTTATGTAGAAAAGCTGTGCACTATATTATTTGCAGCAGCAAAAAAGGAAAACACCCTACATTTACAACTCAGGGGTGTATGTCATTTTATCTGTTTGATAAAATGACAGTCATGTATGATAGAGGTTTACAAACTGTTTAAGAATGCAGAAGGGGCCCTGGCCGGTTGGCTCAGCAGTAGAGTGTTGGCCTGGCGTGCGGGGGACCCGGGTTTGATTCCTGGCCAGGGCACATAGGAGAAGCGCCCATTTGCTTCTCCAACCCCCCCCCCCCTTCCTCTCTGTCTCTCTCTTCCCCTCCCGCAACCAAGGCTCCATTGGAGCAAAGATGGCCCGGGCGCTGGGGATGGCTCCTTGGCCTCTGCCCCAGGCACTAGAGTGGCTCTGGTCGCAGCAGAGCGACGCCCCGGAGGGGCAGAGCATCGCCCCCTGGTGGGCAGAGCGTCGCCCCTGGTGGGCGTGCTGGGTGGATCCCGGTCGGGCGCATGCGGGAGTCTGTCTGACTATCTCTCCCCGTTTCCAGCTTCAGAAAAATACAAAAAAAAAAAAAAAAAAAATGCAGAAGGCACTTGCATCATGCTGAGAAAACTAACCAACCAACCACCCAACCCACCCACCCATCAACCAACCAACCAACCAACCAACCAAAAACAGGGCACAACATTGTCCACATGGAATTACAATCATATGGCAAAAACCAAATGCCAGACCACAAGCTAAAGCTGCAGCATCACATGGAGGTAGAAGGAGCAGGGGACAGGGGACCAGAGGAATCTGTGTGACCCTAGGTAAATCATGCCCTCTGCTCCCTCATCAATAAAAATGGGGAAAACAAGAACCTGATAGGATTTCTGTAACAATAAATGGGAAATGTATGTGCTAAATAAATGACAGCAGTGACTGAGAGATGGGCAGTGCTGCCACAGTCCGCACTATACCTAAGGTAGGTGCCAGAGGCACATGGGCATCGTGATCTTAACCATTTCACTAGAACTTTCCAGACACGCTGGCCTCAATTCTGGCCCTGCAATTCTTAGGTGTGTAAACAAGTACATAAACCTGACTCCCAGTGCTTCCGTCTGGTAAAATGGGGATAATGCCACTGCCTCTTTTAGGATCACTGTACTCTAGGACAGGGAATAGTTTTTAAAGGGCTTGGCACAGTAGCAGATAATCAACGAGTCATGCAACTACTATGGGGGGTGAGGCAGCAGTTAGATCAATGTCTTGGGATAAAATTGGAAAAAGCTCATGATGAACTGAGCAGACTTTACAGCCTGGTTACTCTGTCCATTGTCAGGGATAAAAGACAAGATTTTTCAGCTTCATTCTAGATGACAATGGGGGTAGCATTTGTTTAAAGAAATACCGTTAACATTATGTACGATGATAGGATAAGGTATATATTGTAAGGAGGCTGGCCATGGCTGACTTATAAGGCCTAGATCAAGTAGATGGTGATGTGTAAAGAACAAAGGGCAGAAAAGCAATTCCATCTTGTCAGTAGCTGGCACTGATCCGTGATGGCTGAACATGAGTTGACATTAGCTGGGCTTTCTAAGCTGAGCCCCTGCATTAAAAAAGAAAAAAAGAAGAAAAAAAAAGAAAGAAAAAAAAAATCCTGAGGTTCAAATTACTGCCAGATTTTGTTATCTCTGACCTTCTCCACAGAGCACCAGCCACCACTCCCACTGTTTGATGCCTGGGGCTTCTGGGAATGCAAGTCCAGAAGCCTGACTATGTCCATGGCACTGAAAATTACCCCGAGTGGTCCTGTGAGTTCCTAGTTCCACTCAGGGCCAAGTGCCTGTGCCCTAGCTGCTGAGCAGCAGGGGACAAAGAGGACTCATACAGTAACAGCGCTTTCAGTGGGCACCTCACAAACAGGAAGTAAAAGAAAATCTTTACTTCTATAGGGTACCATCCTCCAGCAAATAAAGTAACATGCCTCCATTTTTATTATTTATTTATTTAATAGAGGGGAGAGAGAGAGTGTGTGAGACAGAGAGAGAGAGAAAGAGAGAGAGAAGGTGGGGAGAAACAGGAAGCATCAACTCCCATATGTGCCTTGACGAGGCAAGCCCTGGGTTTTGAACTGGTGACCTCAGCATTCCAGGTCCACACTTTATCCACTGTGCCACCATGGGCCAGGCCTCCCTTTTTTTTTTTTGAGGTGGCTAAAGGAGGGGTCAAGAAAACACCAGATTTATTTCCCCACAAGGCCTGGGGACTGCTGGTGATGAGCTGTATACTGTGGGAAGCCAGCCTCTGCTGGCCAGGCCTCTGCTTCCCCTCGATCCTGCCACCTTTGCCACTGGCTGTGCATTCCACTCTTACAAGGAGCCAGATCCCTGCAGAAAGAGGGGTGAGCAACTAGCTGCCAGGCTCTGGCTGTAGGAACCTGGTGAGTTTCGCATGATCACCCACAGCAGATGTGTGGGCACAGCGGTGGCTTTGCTGGTGGTGGTAGCCCAGATGGAAAGGAACACAGAAAACTTGAAGTCACTTCCTACTATTTGCCCCACAGGCTTCCTGACCTCCACCTGCAGAACTAAGTGGATAAACGTGATTAATGTTAGGACTGATGGACTCCCACATGCCCCTGTCTGAACTCCGAGCTCTTTTGAGGGCCTGTGCCTCTTCCTCTGCTCCACACAGGACACCAGAGTTGAAGGACTCAGGATGCAAGAGAGGATTTTCAGGTCTCTGGAGAGCCGGGCTGTAGAAATTGTTCCGTCACCTTATTTTCTCAGGTGCTAAGGGATGCACACTAACTGCTACGACTTTGAAAACACAGCAAGCTACAAGATGAACTCCACAGGACAAATTCGATTACCTTTCCGCTTTCCTCCCCAAATGGAAAGGACAAAGTGATGAGCTGAAAATAGGAAGGGAGGGGGTATGGCAGGGAGGGAAGTAGAACCAAAAGCTGAACCTGACAGAAGTCATGGTTTAACCCCTCTCCTTTCACAGTCACATCCAAATGGCAAGTCACCAAGGCTGCAAACATCTACCTCAGGAGTAATTAAATCAGATTAATCTCAGGAAAAGAGCTTTAATATTCAAAGCCCCATTAATCCTCATGCTTCGTAATTAAATATGTATGTTAAGAAGGCTTAGACAAAAGCAAAACATTTTCAAAATGTGAATTCTTTACATTTATAGCAGTATAATATATTCTAGGTACTAATCTTATAGAAAACTATGCAAAAAATTCAGTGAAGCACACACTGTAAAAACAGAGCAGGAAGAATGTAGATACAATCTCAGTCCACACTGAGCTTCAGAAAAATGTGCCTCGATAAACATCTTCCCTTTCAGGCTCCTCGTTATTTACCCATGATAGTCTCCGCTTAGTCTGACTCTCCCCCATCTTCACCCTTGCGGGTCCTCCCATGGCCTCTTGGAAAGTCCTTTGTTCCTACTGTCCTGGGTTAGTTTTGTGTCACCTTCTGGGGATAATCTCTTTAATAATCAACCATTACAGACTAGTCACCTCAACATACTGTGCATCTCAGAGGCCCCACCTCACAAAACCCCGAAAGGGAGCTGGAACAGGAATCAGCATGTCCATTTTTCTGACAAGGAAGTCTGGTGAAGGTCACACAAAGCAAGCAGATTAGAGTCTATTGTTATCAACTCTCTGATTAAGTGCTATTGGTTCCAACTATCAGTACATTCAAGATAGGCTGTCAGAACGCAGGCCAGATCACCTACAAAATGGGCTCTCATGATTTGTCTAAATTGCTTGGCACTGTTAGAACTACTTTTTAAAGAACTATTTCTTTAAAAATAATGGTTGGTGTTATGAATCAAATGTTTGTGTCTCCCCCAAATTTCTATGTTGAAATGCACTAATGTGATGGCACTAGGAGGTAAGGAATTCATGAATGGGACTCATTGTAAGAAGTTCTCTCTGCTCACAGCCATGTGAGGAGACAGAGGGAAGGTGGCTACCTGCAAACCAGTAGAGTGGCCCTCAACAGAAATGAATCTGCTCACACCTTGATTTTGGACTTCTCAGCCTCCAGACTGTCAGAAATAAATGTTTGTTGTTCAGGCCAGCCAGTCTATGGTAATTTGTTATAGAAGCCTGAGCTAAGAAAGACTACAGGGTTTGGGAAATTTGTCAACAAAGCTTTCTAAGGTAAGTGATGGAATTTTACCTATAGAAGATCTTAAAAGATAAAAGCAGAAGCCCTGATTATTCCAACTGGATTCATTACCATGTGAGGAATACCAGATTCAAAAACAAAACCTAGAAAGTAAGGGACAGGTGGAGTTTTTAGAAACTAGAGTCTACTCATATCTAATTTCTGGACAAAGGATTCTCATATTGATACCTGTGGATCTAAACAGCATCTTGTTTCTTTTAGGTCCAAAAGTCTGTGATGTTCCTCTTCCCCTTGAAAGATCTGAGGTAAGTAGATCTCATTCCAGAGGAGAAAACCAAAGTAGAGAAATTAAAAGCCCCCAAATGAGGAGAAATCAAGAATAATAAAAACATTCAACTTTTGTTTACTCCCCAAGTCCTAGGGGAGAGAGAATATAAATGAACCCATCCACATTTTCAAGGGCCTTTTGTTTCCTTCAATCTTCAGATAACTCAGGTATGGAGGTATCTTTATACCCATTTCACAGATGATGAAACCAAGTTATTAAGAAACTGAATGACTTGATTAGATCACACAGGTTTTGCCCCAAATTCTTATCGTACCTCAGTGAAGATCCTATCACAGTGTTTTGCAACCACAAGTCCATAACCAACCGGTGATGGCCCACCAGAAATTTCTTGCTGGTCTCTGAAAGAGTTAACCACCCCGCCTGACCTGTGGTGGAGCACTGGAATGCTGAGGTCTCCGGTTCGAAACGCTGGGCTTGCCTGGTCAAGGCACATACAGGAAGCAACTACTATGAGTTGATACTTCCCACTTCTCCCCATCCCACCCTGTAAAAATCAATAAATAATATCTAAAAAAAAAGTTAACCACCCTGATGCTGGATAAAGGTTATAGACTCAAATGATCTTAGTCAAATTTGCTTATGCTCAGGGTGACTGCCACTTATCAGCCTGTGTCATCCATGAAAATACTACTGAGGTTGTCTCAGATATCTGGAAATTGTAGGCTTGTGCAAACAACCTTTCGCACTGTGCAGAGCATTTACAAATCACGCACAATCGACAGAAAGTATTCAGACAAACTTATGTCATATTCAATGCATCCTACATGTAGAGTTCGGAAATCAAGCACCAGCTTGTACCGTGTTGCACTGTTATGAGCAGTAAGATAACACTTTATTTGTTGCATGTTACTGTTTCTGGCCAGCTAGGTCACTGGTCCCCAAGTGTAAAAAGGCTGAAAACCACTGTCTTATCATACTTTTTCCTCTGTATTCTATCAGGAAAAAATCCCCAGCTGTTCTGACAATTTTACTTATATCTGATGTTAAATTCTGGGGCTTTTGGAAATGAAACTAAAGATGTGATTAAACCAATAAAAAAATCACAAGAATTAGTTCAATGAACAAAATCTTTGAGTTCTGTGTACTGACTATTTCCTAATTGAGAAAAACACTTATTTTAATATGAAAGTTTCTTCCTAATGACTTTCACTTACTTCTACACAATTATAAATAGATGCTAACACAATGAGGTTTTTTGTTTCTTTGTTTTTAACACTACTCTAGGTTTTACAGATGGAGGGTACACTTCAGTTCAAATGAATAAAATGGAATTTTACTATCTAAAAAACTGTGAAACTCTATCAACCTTTCTGGAACAGTCAAAAGAATATTATATGCTTCAAGCCTGAACTCCTATCACTGGTCAACAAGGACACCAGGCTTCACTTTGCTGTTAATAGCACAGAATTGTGGCCTGACCAGGTGGTGGCGCAGTGGATAGAGCGTCAGACTGGGATGCGGAGGACCCAGGTTAGAGACCCTGAGGTTGCCAGCTTGAGTGCGGGCTCATCTGGTTTGAGCAAAAGCTCACCAGCTTGGACCCAAGGTTGCTGGCTCGAGCAAGAGGTTACTAGGTCTATTGTGTCGTCCCCCCCCCCCCCCCCGGTCAAGGCACATATGAGAAAGCAATCAATGAACAACTAAGGTGCCTCAACGAAAAATTGATGTTCCTCATCTCTCTCCGTTCCTGTCTGTCTATCCCTCTCTCTGTCTCTGTCAAAAAAAAGCACAGAATTGTGTAAAATTAAAAAGTATTTCTAGCAATGGCTAGTCTTTTTCCAATTAATTTTGACGTACTTCGACCTGGGCGATTCACCCTTCCTTATGTAACCTGGTGGTTCCCTGCCACCAGGAGGCCACCATGTTGATGCCAAACTTAGTGCAGACACTCAATCAGCATAGCATACTACAGCCTAGAACTCCTGGGCTCACCTGAGACTACTGGTGTAAACCTCCATGCCTGCCTTCTTTCAATTATTTTTAAATTAAGAGAGAAAGTAGAGTAAAAAGCTATAAAAAATATATAAGCAGACAGTAAATGAAGTAGAATGCTAAAACCTGGATTCCCATCCTGGAGTTGTTAGTTTTTTGCTGTTTTTTCTCATCTCTGTAGATATTAGTGAAAGAAAAAAGATATATGTACATACTAAGAAAGGCAAACAGGTATAAAGAAAGCTCCCTTCGCCTGACCTGTGGTGGCGCAGTGGATAAAGCGTCGACCTGAAATTCTGAGGTCGCCGGTTCAAAACCCTGGTTTCCCTAGTCAAGGCACATATGGGAGTTAATGCTTCCTGCTCCTCCCCCCTTTCTCTCTCTCTCTCTCTCTCTCTCTCTCTTTCTCTCTCCTCTCTAAAATGAATAATAAAAAAAAGTCTAAAAAAAAAAAAAGAAAAAAAGAAAGCTCCCTTCTCCTTTCGAGACTTCCTTTTGCAGTTTGTTTCATTCCAGAAAACTATACATATTTAACAGAGAAATCTTTTACATTTATATTCAAGGAGCCAAAAGCTCACACTGTACCCACTATACCTCACTTTTACTCGACAGTGCATTTCTGACAGAGTTCTTGATCAGTAACTACAGGTCTGTCTTCCTTTTTTGGAATGGGTTATGTGAAATTTTCTAGGTGACTTTCTGGCACTGGGCAATTCTCAATTTATATATTTTGCTTTTTTATTAATAAAAGCATTGCTTTCAATAAAATATGACACAAGCTCTTAATAACAGTTAACATTATACAGATCACTGTGCTTTTATTTATTTATTTGGGGGGGGGGACAGAGAGACAGAAAGGGAGAGAGATGAGAAGCATCAACACATTGTTGCAGGACCTTAGTTGTTCATCGACTGCTCTCTCATATGTGCCTTGACTGGGGGCGGCGGGGGGGGGGGGGGGGCTCCAGCTGAGCCAGTGACCCCTTGCTCAAGCCAGCAACCCTGGGCTCAGGCCAGCAACCTTGAGCTTCAAGCCAGTGACACACACTCAAGCCTGTGAACCAGTGCTCAAACTGGCGACTTTGGGATTTTTAATCTGGGTCCTCAGTGTCCCAAGCTGATGCTCTATCCACTGAGACACTGTCTTTTTTAAAGTAAAATTCAAGAGATCCTGAACTCAAATATTAAGAGCGAAAAGGAAAAAAAAAAAAAAAGCACCTGCCCTTCCCACACAGCAGCCTTCAGCATCACGCTGGTGTCTGAGACACAGGGAAAGTGACAGATTTACTTTCAGTTTTGAAAACCATGACTCACCCTGAAACCCTCTCTTCTCTCTACTATGGCTACATTAATAGTATGAAAAAAGAAAAAAGAAAGCAAAAGAAAAGTAGAACATCTCAAGACCAGGAGGCAGGGCACCTAGAAACGCATAACCTCTGGGTTCTGTTGTCAAGTGATCAATAATCTGTCACTTTCACAAAGCTGTTTTCTTTATAAATTTTATTTGACTGATTTTAGAGAGAGAGGAAGGTGGAGGGGGGGAGAGAAAGAAAGAAATATCGATTTGTTGTTCCACTCATTTATGCATTCACTGGTTCTCATGTCTTACTGGGATTAAACCTGTAGCCTTGGCATATCAGGACGCTAACCAACTGAGCTTCTGGGCCAGGGCACAAAGAAAATGCTAAGCTTTCTGTGCACTTAAACAGTCTTTCTTGCTTTTCAACAATTAAAAAAATATTATTTTAAAGTAGTTTTCCTTTTCTCCCAGACTTTCCGCAAGTAAAGTCCTAAAGCAAAAGAAATCTAGTTTCAGGGTTGTAATTCCAAGATAGTAGACATAAATAAAATAATTTAGATATTCAGAGTTCAAGAAAAGGGTACAGAGTTCAGCTATGTTTTTTTTTTTTACTCAATTCTTGCTGTGGGAAGAAGTGCCCTAACCTCTCACAGGAACCATCATACCACCAGCTCACACTGGCATGTCAACCTGTGTCTTTCACATACGTACATGGTTGACATGGAGTTGGGACTTGGGGGTGTGAGAAGACTTAGCTAACAGATGAGCAGATTCAGACCTGGAGGTGAAGGGCCAATCCAAGCCCACAGCTGAGTGCAGACCCCTGCCCTTTCCCTGCAGTTTCCTTTCGGCTCACACGGCCAGTACAAAGAACCTGTTTCAAAGGGCTTGTTTTTCCAGAACAGGAATTCCGGATGTCCGTAAGTTCTGATAGAAACAAATCCCCTTCTCTGACCTGTGCACAGACTTGAGCCTGAGGTGACCAATGGGAAACAGAACCCCCCTCACACTAGCGGGGGCTCTACTGGGTGTCTCTCTGGTGAAGGCCCACCACCACCCTGAACAAAAAAAGCACAGACACCAAGCAATTTGCCCAACAGCAGTATTTTATTGTTATGACACTGTCTCGTGACCCACTTTACTCCCCTCTCCTCACTTTTCAGTTATAAGCAGTAATTAGGAATGTCAGTGTTCTGGCTAGATTGCTCCAGGCCCATTAATGATTCAAGAGCAGGAACAGGATGAATGCATAAGTGTACAACAGAGGTTTCAAGGTTAAAAGCAGTAGTGGAGAGAGCTAGTGTGTGTGTGTGTGTGTGTGTGTGTGAGAGAGAGAGAGAGAGAGAGAGAGAGAGAGAGAGAGAGAGGAAAGAGAGTTTTAAATCTGCTTTTTAAACTGGCCAGTTTTCCTTAGGGGCAATATGTATGGCAAAACACAACTTCTTAGTGTCCTTGATCAAGCTAAGGGCAGTTTCTTCTCTCTTCTGGACACGTGTCTCTGGCCACCTGGCAGGGAATGTGTCAGCGCTAAGTCTCCTGGAGAGTTCCTAGTGTATGAAATTGAGGTCAGAGGAAATTATACCGGTATCTTTCAAACATATTTTCGATGTTTTAAATGACTTCTCTTATAAAAGGCAATGCCTGCTTGTTCAGCAGAACTGGTACCTTCCCACACTTACTGCTTTTACAGGAAGGTCAAGACAAGTGATGCAGAACAGGCCCTGGGTTTGGCAACCAGGCACTCCTTTAGTGGAGGAGCAGAACACTATGTTGTTTTAATTGCTTCCACATCTCTGCAAATTCCCACACCAGCGTATTTCCAAGAGGGGATTCCAAAAGATACACTATCTGACATTTGTGCACAGAACTCTGTAAATGACAGCAGATAAACCTACAAAGCATGCCTAGAAAAGGATCAGTATGGCTAACAGAAACATGGTTTGGGAGATGGGGAAGGAGGCTATAAAGCACAGCCGACGGCCATCCATGACTCAAGCTGGTCATATCCACGCCACCTTCTAAACAGAGAGAAGAGTTTGCTACTAAACCTTTCACTTGTCCCTCACCTAACAAACATAGACTGTTTTACATACTAGGAAAGTAATAACTTTATCTGCTGGTTTCACAACCCAAAGCAGACATTTTTAAAACCGGTCATTGCAATGCTTGGGTGAGCCAAAACCCATCCTTACTTGTCAGAAATAGTCTCTATGGAAAAAGGAAGCAGTTGGAAGCAGTCCTGAATCACAATTACTGAAAGCTGTGTTTATTCCCATGGGGCTCTGACTTCTGAGCCAAGATTTTCTCACTGGCTGCATAGCCTCCAGCAGCTCCAGAGCATGTGCCATGGGCGGGGCCCCTGCAAAAAGGCCAATGGGAAGAAAGGAGGGCTGCTGAGTTCCACTCTTTCTTTTTTTTTTTTTTTTTACAGAGACAGAGAGAGAGTCAGAGGGAGGGATAGACAGGGACAGACAGACAGGAACGGAGAAAGATGAGAAGCATCAATCGTTACTTTTTCATTGCACATTGCAACACCTTAGTTGTTCATTGATTGCTTTCTCATATGTGCCTTGACCGCGGGCCTTCAGCAGACCGAGTAACCCCTTGCTGGAGCCAGCGACCTTGGGTTCAAGCTGGTGGGCTTTTGCTCAAACCAGATGAGCCCTCGCTCAAGCTGGCGACCTCGGGGTCTTGAAGCTGGGTCCTCTGCATCCCAGTCCAACGCTCTATCCACTGCGCCACCGCCTGGTCAGGCTGAGTTCCACTCTTTCTAACTGCCACAAAATACCATCACCTTACCTACCACCTGAGGCAAGGCATTCCCTTCGGAGGGCGGTAAAGTCAGCCCCCACAGAGATCCGGGAGAAATGGCTACTGGCTTGAAAACACACAAGCATATTTTAAAATCCACATTTTATATTTTCTTAAATACAAAATAAAATCCTTTTGCTCTAAAAGTAGATGACTGAGCTGATGAAAATGGGTGCAATTTTTTTAATTGAAAAAGCACCCCCCCCCAAGTGGGCCACCCTCACAGCTTCCCTGTGGCCAATTGCCTCACAGATTTTATGTATAAGTCAGCACACATCTTTTCCTTACTACTCCTCTCATTTGAGACCCAAATAGAAACACACTTTACCCACCATTCTGCCCGTTGATTTTTTCACTTAATACATCTTAGAAACAGCTCCTTTCTAGCACAATCAGACCCATGTCATTTTTTTTTTAATTGAGAGGAGGGGAGGCAGAGAGACAGACTCCCACATGTGCCCAGACTGGGATTCACCTGGCAAGCACCCCATTGGGGCAATGCTCTATCCATCTGGGGCCCACTGCTTTGCTGCTCTGCAATCGAGCTATTTTTAGCACCTGAGGTGGAGGCCACCCAGCTATCCTCAGTGCCTGGGGCCAACTCACTCAAAACAATTGAGCCATGAAAGGGGGGGGGGGGATAGACAGCGATAGAGGGGAGGGGGAGGGGTGGAGAAGCAGATGGGCACTTCTCCTGTGTGCCCTGGCTGGGAATCAAACCCGGGACTTCTGCATGCCAGGCCGACGCTCTACCACTGAGCCAACCGGCCAGGGCCCATGTCATTCTTCTTAATGCCATGATTTATGCCAAGGGTTGGCAAACTAGAGCTCATAGATTAAATCTAGCCAGCTGCCTATTTTTGCTTCATATTCATTTTGAAATATCCCCTAATTTTTGTGAGCAGTATATCTTAATGGGTCATAGCATGTTCACTTGTTCATTCATGTATTATCTACAGTTATTAGTGAGCCACAAAGGTTCCTCCTGAGTAGCTGTAGCAGAGACTATTATATGGTCTGAAAAGCCTAAAATATGTATTTACTATCTTACCCTTTATAGGAACTGTTTGCTGACCCTGGTGCATGCCAGTGTATGAATGTACCAAAATAAAATGTATTTAATTTACCGGTTCCCTGTTGATGAACATTTATTTCTTAAAATTCCTTAAGAGTAAATTCTAAATATTGAGAGTCATTAAGAAGGATGAGGAAAGAAAGAGCAGGGAGTAAGCCAGGAAGGGGCTGGCAGGAAGAAGCAGGCTAAAAGAGGGAACTCAGGGTGATTGAGCTCTAACCTCCCAAAGTGTTACTTCCTCTGAAAAGGGGAAGTAAAACGGGAACTGTAGGTCCTTTGATAAGAGGAAATTCCCCTTTGCTATATCAAAGTTACTCCCTGTATTTGTGTTTTTCTAAGTTAGGCAAGGCTGCCTGAAGCATACTCTGACCAAATTAGGAAGCAAGCAAACTGATGTCTCAGCTGGTCACCACATGGCCACAACGCCCAAGCATGCGTAGACAGTGACAGATGAGGAAGGAGAGACTCAGTCCAAGAAGGAAATGCTATTTGCTCGAAAAATTAGTCTCATAAAAATTACACTGAACAAGAATTAATGATTGTTCTATAAGACAAAATTCATTTGCTGCTGATGATAAAAAAAAAACAGTTTCCAAGGTTTTCACAAGGAAAGAATGTGTGAGGTACACAGTGGAGACAAAGTCTTTGGGCACTGTTCTGTTTATTCCAAGGGCAGTGAAGGTCTTGAAAAGTACCAGAGAAAAATACATCAATTAGCTCTTTGATAGATAAATAAGCTATTCAGTTTTACACTATTGAGAAAAAATTTAAGTTATGCTGAAAAGGAACTGTGTATACCTTCCATCTGACAAGTGCCTACTCAATTGTTTTATTTGTTGGAACGGTAAGGTTTTAAACTAGTCTTACAGTTTCCAACAAGGTCTAGGAATGTAATACTGAATCATTCATTCTGAGGGGGTTTCTGCACATTGCTACTCAAGTGATATCCTCTTTCAGGAATGATTTCTGAGTTAACTTTTGATTCTGAGCCAATGAGCTCAGAATCTATTCTGACCACCAGCACTATCTGGGTAATAAAATTTAACCTTGAAAAATCCGTGCTTTCCTACCAAATTTCCAGACCAGCAAGATTCTTTTTTTTTTTTTTTTTTTTTTTAATTTTTTTATTTATTCATTTTAGAGAGGAGAGGGAGAGACAGAGAGAGAGAGAGAGAGAGAGAGAGAGAGAGAGAGAAAGGAGAGGCAGAGAGAGAGAAAGGGGGAGGAACTGGAAGCATCAACTCCCATATGTGCCATGACCAGGCAAGCCCAAGGTTTTGAACCGATGACCTCAGCATTTCCAGGTTGACGCTTTATCCACTGCGCCACCACAGGTCAGGCACCAGCAAGATTCTTGGACACGGTTTTTATTCCCCTAGGAATGTGCTTGGTTGAGTTCTAGCATCCACTATCAGATCAGACATGCAGTTACAATCAAGGTGATTTTTTTTTTTTGGAATAGTAAAAGGCTTTATTGCAATCAAGGTGATTTTAAACAACAAATCTCCATTCTTTATAGGAAAAGCTTTAAGAGAGCCAGGCGAAGAGAGGTGGGCACTCTTCTTGGCTGAATAGTAGTAGGTCCTGGAAGGCAAAGGCAGAGGTCCAGAGCAGAAATTTACATAGGTGGCCACAGGGCTCCTGTTGAAATGACATTCTCTGTGCTGCCACTCAGTCTGTGTTGTGCTGGGATTCCGGTTTCTTCACCAGGTTGCATGGGTCAAGAGTTTTGCAGCCACTGTCTCCAAAGTGCTCTAAGTGTTGTCAAAATAGCTAAATGTTTGCTTTCTACTTGCTTCTGTATTGACTTTGTGTTTATTTACAATCACCTAAAGGAATCATGAATTTTATATGTAACACTACAAAGAATTCTAGGGTGGGCAAAAGTAGGTTTATAGTTGTGAGTATGCAAAAGTTTATTCTTGTATTATTTATTATTGTATTGTTTATTATTATTACCTACTTTTGCCCACCACTATAGATACATTCTGAAAGACCCTGATAGACTGACACACAAATCCACCAATTAAAAACTGTATTTCTATTGTAAAGGTTTCTATGACTCACCATTAACTGAGTCAAACTATACTACTGGACCACCAAGGAAACAGGTTAGAGAGCTAGCTACACCTGAACCCAAAGTCCACATATAACCGGAAGACGAAGTTTGAGGTTTCTTCAAGCTGTCTGACCCTGGCACTGAACCTCTTTCTTCATCTGCCCAGTGGTGGTATGTGGGCTATGTGATCTCTAGGACTGCTTATAAACCCAGCACCTGCAATTACAAGTGGAGAGAACCAAATGCCCACAATCTAGAATGACTGGCAGATTTCATGCAGTTCCTTACAACAGGGTTTGAACAACACACTCATGTGCCGCAGGTAGGTGTGAGGTGTCAATGCCTCCGCAGCCTGCTGTGCCCACTCTCTGCCGCCCGCCCACAGCCGGGCCTACACAGCGCCATGGGCCCAGTGAGAGAGCGCGCTGCTGTTCTCGCTGCACTGTCCTCGGCCCTCTCTTCTGCTTTCTCCCTGCAGTGGAGGCACCGCAGCTCTGCATGAGCTCCATTGCCCTTTTATGGTAGAAAAATGAATTGCATGCCCAGCAGTGGAGCCGAGAGATGACAGAATGGAAAGCTGTCATTTGTTGTGGTTTTGGCGGTGAGAGAACAGTGTTCTCCCTCATCCACTCCTGGATGGACAGTGCACGCCAGGCCTCAGCGAGGGAAAGCAAAACCCCGCCAAACTGCTCCCAGATGCAGTCCTCTCCTGTCTTGCCTGCAAAGGGATGTGTTTAGTTATGAGCATCAAGCCCTATTTTTGTGGAAGTGTATGTTTTACAAAACAAGGTATAAAACGGCCGTTCGTGTTCTGCTGATCTAAGCCAGAGCTGCTCCAGAAAACGGTTCCAGTCAGATTGCATCCAAAAAACAGACTTCACTTCCTTATACAAGGAGGTCACAGGACTGCAGCTGTGTAGGGAGGAGAGCTCACTCTGAGGGGCAGTGTCCTCTGCTGTGGCCCAGCCCAGCCTTGATCCCTATCTCCCGGTCCAGTTCACAGGGACAGGAGAGTGGCCCTGAACTCCAGCAAACTGCACTCCCGAGGAAAGCACACTAACATCCAAGCCCTTTTGGTAACAAACAGCAGTTGATATCACAGTGCCTTACACTGTTTGCATTTTTGTCAGGAGGCCCACAGGAAAAAAAAAGCAGGCCTCTCAGCAGCTGGAAAAACATGTTGCAAAAGGAGAATTAGGCAATTATCTGTAGGCACGTCAGAGTTAGTGAAATTAAGTTTATCTGAGAGAGAAATTAAGCTTATCTGAGAGAGAAATTAAGCTTATCCAACATGCTTTCGGCTGGAAAGCAAGTCTTTTTAAATGGGTGGGGTAAAGAACTTGTAATGGTTGCATGATTTCTCCCATATTTAAGGCACTCAAGGACTAAAACCCCGGCCAGCCATGGAACTGTGGCGAAGCAGCAGCTGTGAGAGGCCAGGCCAGGTCTCCTGTTCCTCCACAGCAGCAACGTGGCTCCCTCCAACACCCCACGCACTCTGCCCGCAGGCTGCGCTCCAGGGACAGCCACCACAGGAGGGAGGCAGCAATGCGAGGCAGCCTCTTGGACGCACGCCCACTCTGTGCCCACTGTCAGCCGTGGGCGGGTCGCCCCGCCCCACCACCACTCCTGACTGTTGCTGCGTCTCCCCTGGTGCCCTAGCCAGACCAGAGTCTGCAGGCCAAAGCAGTCCCGCCGGGGCCCTCTGGAGAAGGGAGAAGAACCCCAGCAAACACCTGCGCCACCGCACGAATGAGCTCTGGCACTGCGGTCTGGTAACCGAGGACCATGGGAGCATGCGTGTTCCCAGGTCTTAGATCACTAGGTTACAAGAAATGACCCATTATAACCAACCTTACAAGAGATGCTTGTTCCCCTAACATTCTGAATCTAATCTCTCCCCAACTCCCACTCCTTCCTTCGTGGCCCTACAAGGTCCACCCTCCCCAGATAGCACTCTGATCAAACTGTCCCTACGTTAGGCCTGCAACAGCTCCCTAGAGTGTCCGGGATCAGATTCACTATTCTTGCTCTGCTCTGCAAAGCCTTCTTCTCTCTGGGGTCCATTTATCTCCTAGTTCCATTTCCGCCTGCTCTGTCACACTTGTCTACTGGCTGACCCTTCACACATCTTTGCTTGAGTCACTCTCTGGCCCTGGAGTACTTTCTCTATATCTCCACCCATTAGGTCCCATCAGGCCCCAGTCAAGCCAAGACCCAGTTCAGTTCTTTCATGAAGTATTTCTCAATTGTGCCAAATCACAGTGACTGTCTCCTCCTCGGACTGCCTATAGCTGTCACCACCCCTATCTCACCACTTAACTGTCTGCATCTAAGCTGGCCTCCCTGCCCAGATCTTAGGTTAGGGCTGTGGCCACCCCTTTCATAGTTCTTCAGGCACAGTACTTAATAAATACCTCTGAGCAAATGACCAAATTCCAACCAAAGCAGTGATATCCCCTCTGTCTCAGTACAAGCCTGTGCTGAGGGGGTGTCTACTGAATGTGTTCAAAGAGGTAAGAAATGTGAGGGAGGCCGAGGGGCACACCATCATCAGTTTCTTCTGTACGATGGTCGGGCAAAGGTTTTTAGGGAAAAGTGAGTCCAGAGAAAAGAAAAGAGGGGATGAGAGGGAAGGACCTGCACAGCAGGCAGGGCATGTGGTAAGGGGACGCCTACCTAGAGAAAAGGTCCAAGCTGAGAGAGGTGGAGTTAGGTCAGAGTGGGTGCTGGCCGGGGGTGGGGTGGGGGTGGGGTTAGGGGAAGCAAGAGGGCCTTGAGCTAAGACAACTTTGATAACACAAGAAACAGCCACAGGAGATGCTTTTAGCTGCAAAATCTGACAGAAGAGAGGAGAGAAAGGCAAAAGGACAAGCTGTAGTAAAAGACAAGAGAAGAAAAAAATTGTAATCTATCTCACTCTCTTTGGACTAGAATCTGGATCAGCTTCTCAGACACAGGGAGCTTTTGAAACTTAAATGCTTTTCATATGAACTTCTAATGGGAAATAAAACTGAAAAGTGCTTTTATGAGGCTATAGGGATTTGATCTGAGAAATTCCCTTAGCTTATTTCTCTTTGAAAACCAAATGCCAATGCCAGTTTGAAAACCCTCAGTATCCTCAAGTCATAGGCTCAGGACTAGAAAGACTAGAAAGGTCACCTGGTCTCTCCACCTGGCCTTGAGGCAGGACCGCATTCTGGAAGTCATGCTAGAGCAAGGGGCCTGTGGCAGGCTGTCTGGGAGCCTGCAGACAGTGCTCTGTGCTGGGACCCACGACCCTGGAGCCTGCTTCACTGCTTATATCTTGGATTCCTTATGAGGAGGTGAAGTCTGTTTTCTCAGAGAAGTTGGAAAACACCAACCAGGTCACCACCACATCTTTGGAAGAACCTTGTACAAGTAGAGAAACTACCCATGAAGCCTCCAAGCCCTTTAATCTTCTCACAAATAGCTGTTGACATTTTTCTGTTGTTACACATTTTCCTCATATCTTAAAAATGTAACATGTCACAAAATATGTAAAACACTTGAGTAAGGGTCTTTCCAGTTCCTAAGAGTGAGGTACCTTGAAACGGCAAAGCAACATAGGTAAGAGCACATATATAGAATGTCAAACAAACTGAGATTTCTTTAGTTGGTGTGCTTTATAATTAACATTTTATGTCAAGGCACATATGAGAAAGCAATCAATGAATAAGCTGCCACAACTATGAGTTCCCTGTCTGTCTGTACCTGTCTGTTGTCCCTCCCTTTTTCTTTAAAACATACAAATAAATAAAAATTAACTTTTTATTATGAAATAATTTAAACATATTTAAAAGTAGGTAATATAATGAACCCCACGTACCTATCACTTACATTCTTTTAAAAAAGATTTTATTTACTGATTTTTGGAGAGAAGAGAGAGAGAGAAAGGGAGGAGCAGGAAGCATCAACTCGTAGTAGTTGGTTGTCACATGTGCCTTGACCAGGCAAGCCCAGGGCTTTAAACCGGCGACCTCAGTGTTTCAGGTTGATGTTTTATCTACTGCACCACCACAGGTCAGGCCACTTTGTAAAGCCAGTAGCCAGGGCTGCCAACACAGCAGCCCGGCCCATGTAGGTTCGCATTGGATTCGGACAGTCGGTAAAGAAACAACGGAGCCACAAACTGGTGGGCCATAGTCTTTAATTCTAGCTTGCACCCGGCGGGCAAGTAAAAACACACACTGGGCTCCAAAAGCCACTCACATTCAGTGCTCACAAAGCCACTGACTTATCCGAGTTTCCTAGAATCAAAGGTTTCTAGCTCACCAGCCTTATTCTCCTCAGTTCCCCATCTCCCATCTCCTTCCTCATCCCAAATACAAACTCTACACAAACTGGCATCTCACTCAGCACTCCACCATCTTGGCTGCTTCTCCTGGCCTCCTCCACGTGGCCTTTCTCTGCTCTCCTCTGCTCTCTCTTCTAATGATAATCCCAGGAACCAAGAGCCCAAGCTCCCGCTCGACCCCATTTTATAGTGTAGAAATCCAAACCCTTAATCCAATATACATAATAGGGAAGTCTCTAATACAAAGTCACTTCTCTGAGGCATGATTGGATTGTACCACCCCACATCAAAAAAGGGTGGGAAAGGCTTAATCCCAAAACCAAGCCCCAGGCTACAATGATCCCCAACACACATTAATATCACCTGGGCAACGGCCTCCTCCTGTTATCTTTAACAAAGTGAGCATAATACATTTTATCTGCCCAACACACTTATATACAGTGTGTCCATAAAGTCATGCTGCACTTTTGACTGGTCACAGGAAAGCAACAAAAGATGACAGAAATGTGAAATCTGCACCAAATAAAAGGAAAACCCTCCCAGTTTCCTTTTTTTTAATTTTTAATTTATTCATTTTAGAGAGGGGGGGGAGAGAGAGAGAGAGAGGGAGAGAGAGAGAGAGAGAGAGAGAGAGAGAGAGAGAGAGAAAGGGGAGTAGCAGGAAGCATCAACTCCCATATGTGCCTTGACCAGGCAAGCTAGGGTTTTGAACCGGCAACCTGTTTCCAGGTTGACGCTTTATCCACTGCACCATCACAGGTCAGGCCAAGCCTCCCGGTTTCTGTAGGATGATGTGGCATGTGAGCATGCGCAGATGATGACATAACACCGTGTATACAGCGGAGCAGCCCACGGCCATGCCAGTCGAGATGTGGACGGTACAGAGGAAAGTTCAGTGTGTTCTGTGGCTTGCTAAATTTGAATCCGTGACCAAAGTGCAACATGAATATCGGCACGTTTATAACGAAGCGCCACCACATAGGAATAACATTACTCGGTGGGATAAGCAGTTGAAGGAAACCGGCAGTTTAGTGGAGAAACCCCGTACTGGTAGGCCATCAATCAGTGACAAGTCTGTAGAGGCTATACGGGATAGCTACCTAAGGAGCCCTAAAAAATCTGTGTGTGAGCCCACATCGAACTGCACTGAATAGGTATGAAACTGGGAGAGTTTTCCTTTTATTTGGTGCAGATTTCACATTTCTATCGTCTTTTGTTGCTTTCCTGTGACTGGTCAAAAATGCACCATGACTTTACGAACACACTGTATATATTTTTTAAAGTATTGCTTAAAGCCAGACATTTTTATTTATTTATTTATTAGATTTTTAAAGTTTTACTTATTCATTTTAGAGAGGAGAGAGAGAGAGAGAGAGAGAGAGAGAGAGAGAGAAGGGGGGAGGAGCAGGAAGCATCAATTCTCATTATGTCCCTTCATAGGGCAACCCTGGGTTTCAAACCAGCGACCTCAGCATTCTAGGTCAACGCTTTATCTACTCATGCCACCACAGGTCAGGCTCATTTAGATTTAGTAATTATCAACCCATGGCCTATCTTAGCTTATCTAGACCCTATCCACCCTTCTATCTTCTTTCCTGCTAGTATAATTTTGAAGCAAATCCCAGATCATACTTTATTTCATTTGTAAATATTGCAGGTTATATCTCCACAAAATAAGGACTCTTAGAATCGACCCATCATACCAAAGTCACGCCTGAAAACACACAAATAACAGTAAGTAAGAAAGCCCTGGATTTGACTCCTGATATCACCTGCTAGCTGTGTGACTTAAATTGATAAAAAAAGAAAGTCTTAAACCTGCTGAATTCTATTGGCAGGTACCCTGACTTCCATTTGTGGTTTTTATGTTTTGTTTTTTTGGAGGTTTTTTTTGTGACAGAGACAGAGAGACAGAGAGAGGGACAGATAGAACAGACAGGAAGGGAGAGAGATGAGACACATCAATTCTTCAATGAGGTTCCTTAGTTGCCCATTGATTGATTTCTCTTATGTGCCTTGACCGAGAAGCTACAGCAGACCGAGTGACCCCTTGCTCAAGCCAGCGACCTTGGGCTCAAGCTGGAGACCTTGGGGTCTTGAACCTGTGTCCTCCACGTCTCAGTCCAATGCTCTATCCACTGCGCTACCGCCTGGTCAGGCACAGCTCCTTAGTTTTTCCTTGATTGCTTTCTCATATGTGCCTGACTGGGTGGCTACAGCACAGCGAGTGACCCCTTGCTCAAGCCAGCGACCTTGGGCTTCAAGCCAGCGACCATGGAGTCATATCTATGATCCCACTCTCAAGCCAGCGACCTTGGGCTTCAAGCCAGCGACCTTTGGGCTCAAGCCAGCGACCATGGAGTCACATCTATGATCCCACTCTCAAGCCAGTGACCTTGGGGTTTCAAACCTGGGTCCTCTGCATTCTAGTCCGATGCTCTATCCACTGAGCAACCCCCTGGTCAGGCTCCATTTGTTTTAACTACAATGTGAAACACTCACTTCAAGGAATCCTGACTGCATTTGCTCTTTTTGGTAGAATGGCACACTAGCTTTGGGTTGTGTTCTTCATCCCAACCTCAGAGGACTGGACTTAGTTCCTCAGCATGGCTCTTCTGAACTACGAAGGTGATTCCGAGTCTATCTTCTCCAGGGACATTAACACATAATGCAGACAGAGAGCACACAGATGTCATTTAGTTTCAAAAGAGAATGCAGGGTCTGACCAGGCAGTGGCGCAGTGGATAGAACGTTGGACTGGGGTGCGGAGGACCTAGGTTTGAGACCTCGAGGTCACCAGCTTGAGCGCGGGCTCATCTGGTTTGAGCAAAGCTCACCAGCTTGAGCCCAAGGTTGCTGGCTCGAGCAACGGGTTACTCGGTCTTGCTGTACTAAAATGCCACAACGAAAAATTGATGATCCTCCCCGTTTCCAGCTTCAGAAAAATGAAAAAAAAAAAAAAGAAAAATTGATGATCGATGTGTCATTTTTCTCCGTTCCTGTCCCTATCTATCCCTCTCTCTGACTCTCTCTCTCTCTCTCTGGAAAAAAAAAAAAAAGAAAGAAAAGAAAAAAGAATGCAGGGCTGGTTCCTGAACTGGTTACAGAAAGAATAGTGGGTTTGGGTGGTCAATCCCACTTGGAACAGTAGTACACTGACCACAGATACACGCTTTTTTATCTGTGGTCTGGGAGAAGGTTATGTGACTTCTGGGGACTAGACAGGTGACAGGCCCTTCTCATTCTCTGTCCGCTTGTGGGGAAGACACAGAGGAATAAAAGCTATTTACATTTCTCAGCCACCACAGAACAATCAGAAAATGACCTTGAATTCAACAGTAAACATAAGAAATTCCCCCCAGGGGCAGCATTAGCCTAGGCTTCACTCTGATTCTGCTGACTGTTCTCTGAACACTCCTCTTCACTATAGCTTCCTTCACACACATTCCTTCTCCCTGACACAGGCACCCATGGGGATACAGGGTGTTTTCATGCTTGTGTTATCACCATAGCAACAATTTCTCTTCCACCTGGAAGGCGGGAAGCCCTGCAGTGCTCTGTGCTGAGAATGCAAAGAGGGGATACTATTGCTCTGCAGTCCACACACTTGTGTGCGCACACTCCTTTCTCAAGGACGCCACAATGAGAATCACTAAAACAAATTAAGATGCTGACACCTGGTAATACATAATTAGAATAAAGACAAAAAGAAGGCAAATGACTCTATAAAAAGATATTTTGTAGATATCAATTCTTGAGGGATTTTTGATGTGAGATTTCTAAAGAGTTTGAATCAAAATGTACCTCTCCTTTGATGAGGCCACAGGCACAGAAAATGCCATTAAGTTATTTTAGCAAAAACATATAAAGGCACTAACAAGTAATTTGTGGTTTCCAGAAGCAGAGGCATTCAAAGCTTATGACCCTGTATGGTTTGTAATCGGGGACAGGCTGTGATGAGACTGATAAATGGTGGCCACAAAAACCATGGAACAGGGTCAGACTTCTACTTTAATAAAGTGCCCATACAAACCTATTTTCTTTAAGTACTACAGACAGCACATTTCAGTAGAGACCAAAACAAGAGAGAGACAAGGATGTATGTCCTTTCCCTATAAGGACAGTAAAAGGTGACAGCCCCTACCTCCAGGCTTGCCTGCTGCACTGGAGGTGGGTGGGGTGGTGAGGACTCAAAAGGTCGGTCAGTGCCCACCCAGGAAGACAAAAAACATTACCAGTGAGTTACTGAAACAAATCACGGGTTTTTATCTTCATTTTGCAACTAATTCTGGGTTCTCCTGCAAAATGTACTATCATTTTTGTTTCTAGGCCCTTCCTACATTCACCTCTTTGAACATCATTCTTGAGATACTAATCTTTTTGAATAGGGATAAAGAAAAAAATCAATGAGAACCCTAAGAGGAGGGGACACAGAGGTGCTATAAACTGGGCAACTGAGACTCTGGAGGGCAAACCCATAGGCAGCCTTCTTCAGGACACAGCTCTCCACAGGGTAGCACAGGGTCCTTCTCTGACTGCAGTATGCGCTAAAGTGAGAGTGATTCTTTCTTTCTTTTTTTTTGTGTGTGGCAGAGACAGAGAGAGTCAGAGAGAGGGACAGATAGGGACAGACAGACAGGAGGGGAGAGAGATGAGAAACATCAATTCTTCGTTGTGGCTCCTTAGTTGTTCATTGATTGATTTCTCACATGTGCCTTGACCGTGGGGCTACAGCAGGCCGAGTAACCCCTTGCTTGAGCCAGTGACCTTGGGTCCAAGCTGGTGAGCCTTGCTCAAACCAGATGAGCTCACGCTCAAGCTGGCGACCTCAGAGTCTCAAACCTGGGTCCTCCACATCCCAGTCCAACGCTCTATCCACTGCACTACCGCCTGGTCAGGCGAAAGCGATTATTTCTTAAAGAACAAATTGGTTAGAAAGAAAATTTAGTTTCAAAAGTCTATCCACTTTACATTTTAGCATGCTAGTAAGAAAAGAGTTTTTTGAGTATAGTCACACACTACATAACAATCTGGTCACCAACCAAATATATGGTGGTGGTCCCCTAAAACTGTAATGGAGCTGAAAAATTCCTATCATCTAGTGATGTTACAGGCATCAGGCACAGGGCAATGCATTACTGACATGTTTCTGGCGATGCTGGTATAAACAGACCTGATGTACTGCCAGTTGTATGAAAGTGTGGCACATACAGTCACGTGCAGTACATACTTGATAATAAACAACTGTGTTACTGGTTTATGTGTTTACTATACTATACTTCTAATCATTATTTTAGAGTGCACTTTCTAGTTATATGTATTAAAAGTTTGCTGTAAAACAGTATGCCATGGTATAAGAGCAGTAGTCTCCTCACATATCCTGTGCTTACCGTGTCTCTTGATCGCATCATTTTCTTGCCCTTGATTTAATCTCATGACGTTTTGTACAGTAACCTGCACAAGTTTGTAGCCTGGGAGCAGTAGGTCCAGCACAGAGACGAGGTGTGAGGTGGGCTGTGCCATTCAGGTGTGTGTAAGTACATGCTATGATGCTTGCATGACAAAATCACCTGGAGACACATTCCACAGAACGTGTCCCTGTCCTTAAGCAGCCCACGACTGTACCTGGTTTGAAAAACTGTAAGGTAATTGAGGAGTCATCTTCTGGTCCCCCATCTGCCCACTTCAGGGCAGCTCCATGCTCTTATGTTAGCAGACTGGACAAACCTGGGACAAGTTCCTCCTCTCTAGGACTTCCTTTCCCCACCTGGGCCGGCACTGCACCTGCAGCACATATGTCAGGACCGGTCTCTGCCTTCCTTGTCTCCTGACTGAGGAAGTACTGGGTAGTGGAGTAAGCACTTTACCTACCTCATGCCTTCAACCCCCCCCCCCCCCAACACACACACCCAGCTTCACTGAGATACAACTGACATTCCATTTACTTTGCCCCAAAGCCCTATGATGGAGGTACAACGTTCTCATTTTACAGACAGAAAATGTATTTACCCTAAGCCACAAAGCCAAGAAGTGGAAAAGCTAGAATTAAAGCATGAACAGGGTGGAGGGTATGCGTGTGAACATACAAAGTGGTGCACAGAGATGGGTTATAGAAATGGGCACTTGAAACATGAATCATTATGTTAACCAGTGTCACCCCAACAAAATTAAAAAAAAAAAAAAGCACGAGCAGGTTCAGTGTCAAAATCCCTGACTTAACCACTGGGAAAGACTATCTCTTTAGCTGCAGTGTAAGTGAGAGCCATGATTTCTCTAATATTCCAGCACACTGCTGGACCCAGAGCAGCGCATCAATAAATACTTCAAACACACTGTCTTCAAAAGAGCTCACAAAACAGAGAACTCGCTAATCAAGACAAACAAAAGGATTTTTCCCAAGCAATGCCGACAGAGAAGAAACTCGAAGCCTCTTCATTCTGAACTGAATAGGAAATTCTGTGATTTGTCTCTGGGGAAGGTGGCAACATTCTTTTATTTATTTATAAAATGTTTATTGTATTGACTTTAGAAAAAGAAAGGTAGAGAAGGAGAGGAAGAAAGGACTAGCGATCTGCTCCTACATGTGCCCTAACTGGGGATGGATGGAACTGGCAACCTCTGTGCCTCGGGAAGATGCTCTAACCAACTGAGCTATTCAGCCAGGGCAAGGTGGCAACATTTTAACCAACTTCTCCTCACTGGGTGAAAAAAGCAGCATCGGAATGTTCTTTGGGGCAAAGCATCAGAAAGAGGAGCCCACACTGACAGCTCAGACTGCCAGACCGCTTGGCTTAGAGGTGCACTCCACCACCTGCAGAGGTCATCAGTCAATCTCTGGAAGTTTCAAGGGGAAGAATCTGAGGGCTGCACCACCTCTTGGGGGGGGGCACCATAGCAGTGCCACCCGTGCCAAGGCACCAGTCCGCTAGCCTCTTCTAAGGCAGGTCATGAAGGAGAGGCAGTTATTTTCACCATTCAATGCCCAAATCAAGGGATAAAGAAAATTAAATATAGAAATAAAAAGTATAGCCCTGGCCAGTTGGCTTAGCAGTAGAGCGTCAGCCCGGGCGTGTGGAAGTCCTAGGGTCGATTCCCCGGCCAGAGCTCACAGGAGAAGCACCCATCTGTTTCCCCCTCTCCTTCTTCTCTGTCTCTCTCTTCCCCTCCTGCAGCCAAGGCTCCACTGGAGCAAAGTTAGCCCTGGGTGCTGAGGACGGCTTCATGGCCTCCACCTCAGGCGCCAGAATGGCTTTGATTGCAGCAAAGTAATGGCCCAGATGGGCAGAGCATCACCCCCTGGTGGGCGTGCCGGGTGGATCTGGGTAGGGAGCATGTGGGAGCCTGTGTTTTGGGTAGATATTTATCTCCTTTTTAAATAAGCACTGCAAATAATAGTAGATAGGGTATTTATTTGACTTTTATTGGGAAGGTAGAGTAGGAATAGAGGAAGCAGTATTTGTCTTTGTTGTTATTATTCTTCATGGAAACACACACACTATCTCTCTGAAAGATTCAGGTTCTCTAATCACAGTGCTTGATATGTGAACATGTCAAGTAAGGAAGTGTGTATAATTATCAGCCCAGATCTCTCAAGGACCTAGACGGCATATGATGGAACAGATTCATTATGCTGTTTCTTATGGGGAATTTTAAATAGTGGAAACTGACAAAAAATTAAGACAAAATAAGAGTTAAATCCTGAAACCTCATTGCTACAACACCAGCTCCACTCAGTGCTTGATGAAAGGGTGGCTCATGGGGACAGCATTTGGGGGTAGGGAGGCCTCCCTTTGGGTTCTTAGCTCCATAATTTACCATCATCTGACTTCACCCTCCTATGTCCACTTCACAGGGTGGCTGTGGGGACCAATGGGAGTGAGGGCTCTGGCATATCATCACTGCAGCCTGAGGTCCTCAATTTGAGACAGGGTCAGGCCCAATCTCAGAAAAGGAACCACCCCCCTTCTTTTGTGGACTTGCACTTTGCAGCATGGACTTCCACACCAGTAAATGAGCCTTTGTTTGGGGGCTTTAAAACTCCTTCTGTTACCTAGACATTTAGTTCTCATCAATGTTACCTCCTGAATAAAGGTCCTCCCTGCTAGTGGAAACAAGAGGATCAAGCTTCATTCATATTTAGATAAATGTAAAGGCCTGTGCTCAGCACAGGACTCAGCTGACTGGCTGGGGCTCAAACTATAGTACTGCTAATAAGTGCCAACCATCTACTGTCACAGCTGGAGGCGCCCTGGCACTGACAGCTGGTTCAGACTCATTTACATTCTCTTCACACAGCCATTCAGCTACTGTAGGCGCTGCAGATGCCTGTTTTTTTAAAGCAACAAATTGGTTCATTGCAGATGTTAATAATTATCTGGTTATATTTCACTTTTGTAGAGTCAATAACACTGAATGCTAGAAGGATAGGAAGGAGCCTGAGCCTGGAAAGGGTGGAAAAGATGAGTAGGGAAGAGAATTAGTGGGTGAGAAAGATACATTAAAAACAAATACAGCCTGACCAGGTGGTGGCGCAGTGGATGGAGCGTCGGACTGGGATGCAGAGGACCCAGGTTTGAGACCCCGAGGTCGCTAGCTTGAGCGCGGGCTCATCTGGTTTGAGCAAAAATCCCACCAGCTTGGACCCAAGGTCGCTGGCTCCAGCAAGGGGTTACTCGGTCTGCTGAAGGCCCACAGTCAAGGCACATATGAGAAAGCAATCAATGAACAACTAAGGTGTTCCAACGCGCAATGAAAAACGAATGATTGATGCTTCTCATCTCTCTCCGTTCCTGTCTGTCTGTCCCTGTCTATCCCTCTCTCTGTCTCTGTAAAAAAATAAAAAATTTTTAAAAAATTAAAAAAAACAAAAAAATAAATACAAGTGAAATCCAGAAAGAGGTGAGTAATTACACACTCACATTCTCAGGCTCCCGAAAAAGACAACAAGCACGGTGCTCTTCAGTTACTCTCACTACAGTCTCAGCACTTGGTGGCCCCTCTTCTTTAGGACGTGCTTTGTGAATACTCAGACTTCCACCTGTTAGGTCCTGGCTACCTTTCCGGAAAGCTCTACTTTATGGAGCAAAGTAATGATTCTGGAAGAGAAAAGGCTCAACAGGGAATCTTTTTACCCTAAGAATAAATATTCCAGAAACACTGCTTTCAAATTTCCTTTTCTCCAACACTAAAGTCTCCCAAACCTATCACATCCAATTAATTCCTAAGAGCAACACGTGAAAACAAACTGAAGAATCCTTTATCTGAGAATACAAGAGTGGGGTGAACACTGATTGCTTTGACAAAGCATTTTAAAGCATCAACGAAACAAAGACTCTTTCCTCATTTCATCAGAGATATAGTATCTTATTCTTCAGGGTTTCAGGGAAATGATTGTAGGCATTCAAGCCCTAACATAAATGCCTTGTCTCAGAGTGACAAGTTCCTGGAAATCTAACTAGAGTTCAGATTACTGGCAAAGCCACTACATTGAGGAAGCTGATGCCCTTAGTCTCACACAGGCCAAAATTAGCTTGTGGTTCATTTCTTAAACCTTATGAATCCTTCAGGATTAATGGATGGTTCAGCCACCTTGCTGAAGAGAAAGGATGTCATAAGGAGAATTTATACAAGTAAAAAAGGCAAAAGCATATGCTGAAACTTGCCTGACCTGTGGTGGTGCAGTTGTAAAGCGTCAACCTGGAGTTAGGTCCCCGGTTCAAATCCCTGGGCTTGCTAGATCAAAGCACATACGAGAAGAAAGTATAAACTAATGCTTCCCACTCTCCACCCCTCCACCCCTGCCTTTCTCTCTTTCTTCTCTTTAAAATCAATAAATAAAATCATTAAAAAAAAGCATATGCCCAGACACTGACATCTTTGACATTACATTCTGAATGCTCATAGTGGTTTGCTTTGGTACTAAGCCTAAAAGAATTCTGTCAATTCTGCTTACAAGACAATGTTTTGTTGACACATACTTTAAAAATGCTCAAGAGAAAAACCTTTCTCATGGAGCATCAGTGCCACCTAGTGGCAACTTTTTCCATAGCTCGTAATAAAGATGAACCTTGGCTGTAATTTTATTAAGCTCTTCCCATTCAAAAGATACAGTGGACCTCCACACTCAAATACTCCATACCAGGAGGTGGCACAGTGGACACGGCGTCGGACTGGAATGCGGAGGACCCAGGTTCGAGACCCCGAGGTCGCCAGCTTGAGCACGGGCTCATCTGGTTTGAGCAAGGCTTGACAGTTTGAGACCAAGGTCTCTGGCTTGAGCAAGGGCTCACTCAGTCTGCTGTAGCCCCACCCTTGTCAGGGCACATATGAGAAAGCAATCAATGAATAACTAAGGTGCCACAATGAAGAACTGATGGCTTCTCATCTCTCTCCCTTCCTGTCTGTCTGTTTCTCTCTCTGACTCTCTCTGTCTCTGTCACAAAAAAGATTCTCTGAAATTTGCTGTCACTGACTCAGGTTCCCATGAGACACAGTTTTCACTTTATTTCTCATGATGGGCCAAACACCAGAAGACCTTTCCCTAACAGTAGAAAGCAAGACTAGAATGGTATTTTATCCACCGGTGGTGTCAAATTCTGAAGCATACTATAATGGACGACACCTTATGATGTAAACATTATTGAGGATCATAGAAATCTTTGCATAAACAGAAAGATATACTTTGAACTTAGCAGGATTCAACATTTCTTAAGGTAATAATTTCCCTAAACTCATCTATTTAATTTGATTAGATTCTAACTGAAATGCTAGCAGCTTTTCTCTAACTCCTCGCTGGCCCCCGCTCCAGCCCCACTGTCTTCCCCACAACCTGTTGCTTCCGTCCTCTACCTGTTCCCAGGGCTCTTCAATGCTTCTTAGTCCGGACTGCAAAATCTACCCCCAGCCTTTATCCTTCCTTCCGTGTTCCTGATCCTAGTCACTTACCAAATGATTATTAAACACCTACTATGTGCCAGCCACTAGAAAGTAGTTGCATTTTCTAATGCAACTCCACACTCAAAACTCAGTACAAGGGGTCCTAGGGTTCCTACAACAGACACATGACATAACCCGTTTTTTTCTTGTTTTTTCTTCTTTTTTTACAGAGGCAGAGATAGACAGGGACAGACAGACAGGAACAGAGAGAGATGAGAAGCATCAATCATTAGTTTTTCGTTGCGCATTGCGACTTATTTGTTCATTGATTGCTTTCTCATATGTGCCTTAACCGTGGGCCTTCAGCAGACCGAGTAACCCCTTGCTGGAGCCAGCGACCTTGGGTCCAAGCTGGTGAGCTTTTTGCTCAAACCAGATGAGCCCACGCTCAAGCTGGCGACCTTGGGGTCTCGAACCTGGATCCTTCCTCATCCCAGTTCAACGCTCTATCTACTGTGCCACCGCCTGGTCAGGCATAACCCGATTTTTGATGTAAGTCGAAACACACCCTTATCCTAACATAAGTGGAACACTTGTGTTTTTAACAGTCCAAAATGACGTAGGTAAGCGTACTGGGGGATGCCAACTCCCTCACTCATACACCATGTTACTGTGTATTCTTCTGCTGCACACAACCCATGTAGTCAGTAAGTACGATACTAACAGTGTAAGCTGAAACACTCACATCTCAATATTTTTAAGTTTTTATGGGAGCAAGCGCCATAAACTTGAAATGTCATATGTTGAGACTGTTGTAACCTGAGGATCCCCTGTATGTCCAAAACAGAACTAATCTTCTCCTCAAGAATCTTTATTTCTACTGTATTTCCAATTTTGAGTGAATAGCACTATCACCGACTTAGTGGTCCAAATCAGAGCAGGAAATCATCTGGACTTCTCCCTACCCCCAGTCAGAGTATTTCCTTCTAACCCTGTCTCCCTCTTATTTTTCAAATCTGCTCCTTTTCTCTACCCCCACAGTCAGTGTTGTTTCTCATAATCTCCATCACTCAGGATGTGCCAGGTTATGCTTTTGGAAACACATTCAAACTTCAGTATCTCAAAACAAAGACATTACTACAAGTCCATCCTGGCAGAAGGAAAAGAGACAGTGAACCATATGCTCTTTGTTATTTTTAATTATGGTAAAAAAGACATAACATGAAATCCATCCTATTTACATATTCTTAAGTGCACAGCTGAGTATTGTTAACTAACTATATGTGCATTGTTACAGAGCAGATCTTTACAACTTGTGCATCTTGCGTGAAATTTCATACCCACCGCATGACAATTCCCTATTTCCCCTCCCCCAGTCCCTGGCAACCACTAGCTACTTTCTGCTTCTGTGAGTGACTTCTTTAGATATATCCTGTAAGTGGAATCATACAGAATTTATCTTTTTCTGACTAGCTTATCTCAGCATAATGTATTTAAGGTTCATCTATCTTGCTGCTTATCTCAGAATTTCTTTCCTTTTTAAAATGCTGAATAATAATACACTAGTATAGGGATAGACTATGTTATTTTAAAAAAATATTTTATTTATTGATTTTACAGAGAGAGGAGTTGAGGGGGGGAGAGAGAAGTATCAACTCATAGTTGCTTCACTTTAGTTTTTCATTGGTTGCTTGTCATATGTGCCTTGACCAGGCAAGCCCAGGGTTTTGAACTGGTGCCCTCAGCATTTCAGGTTGATGCTTTATCCACTGTGCCACCACAGGCCAGGCTAGATTTTATTCATTCATCCATTGATGGGCATTTAGACTGTTTCCATGCCTTGGTTATTGTGAATATAAATGCAATTAACGTGAGAGTCCAAATATCTCTTCAGGATCAGGATCTGTTTTTAATTCTTTTAGATAAATATCCAGAAGTGGTGCATCATGTGGTAGATTTATTTTTGAGAACACTCCATACTATTTTCCATAGCACCCGTACCATTTTGCATTCCCACCAAAAATGCACAAGGGTTTCAATTTCTCCACATCCTTGCTGACACTTACTTTGTTTTGTTTGTTCATTTTATTTTTTACAGTGGCTATCCTAATAGATATGAGGTAATACCTTACTGTGGTTTTATTTTATTTTATTTCTTTTTTACAGAGACAGAGTGAGAGTCAGAGAGAGAGATAGACAGGGACAGACAGACAGGAATGGAGAGAGATGAGAAGCATCAATCATCAGTTTTTCGTTGGGACACCTTAGTTGTTCATTGATTGCTTTTTCATATGTGCCTTGACCGTGGGCCTTCAGCAGACTGAGTGACCCCTTGCTCAAGCCAGCAACCTTGGGTCCAAGCTGGTGAGCTCTGCTCAAACCAGATGAGCCCGTGTCTTGAACCTGGGTCCTTCCGCATCCCAGTCCGACGCTCTATCCATTGCACCTCCGCCTGGTCAGGCTTACTGTGGTTTTAATTTGTGTTTCCTGATGATTAGTGGTGATGAACACCTTTATATATACACCAGTTGTCTATTTGCATGTCTTCTTTTTTTAAAAAAAAGATTTTATTTATTGATTTTACAGAGAGAGGAGAGAGAGAGGCAGGGGAATGAGAAGTATCAACTCATAGCTGCTTCACTTTCTCATAGCTGTTTCATTTTCGTTGTTCAGATTGTTTGTTGTATGTGCTTTGACCAGGCAAAGCCCAGGGCTTCAAACCAGTGACCTCCACATTCCAAGTTGATACTCTATCCACTGCATCACCACAGGCCAGGCACAAATCACATCTTTTAATATTGTTTATTCATTAATATATTTTTATAGTTACATACTTTTTTTTTTTGCATTTTTTTTTTTCTGAAGCTGGAAACAGGGAGAGACAGTCAGACAGACTCCCGCATGCGCCCGACCGGGATCCACCTGGCACGCCCACCATGGGGCGACGCTCTGCCCACCAGGGGGCGATGCTCTGCCCATCCTGGGCGGTGCCATGTTGCGACCAGAGCCACTCTAGCGCCTGGGGCAGAGGCCACAGAGCCATCCCCAGTGCCCGGGCCATCCTTGCTCCAATGGAGCCTTGGCTATGGGAGGGGAAGAGAGAGACAGAGAGGAAAGCGCGGCGGAGGGGTGGAGAAGCAAATGGGCGCTTCTCCTGTGTGCCCTGGCCGGGAATCGAACCCGGGTCCTCCGCACGCTAGGCCGACGCTCTACCGCTGAGCCAACCGGCCAGGGCCTATATAGTTACATACTTTTGTCTTTTAAATCCTATACCAGAATTGGCCTGACCAGGCGGTAGCGCAGTGGATAGAGCGTTGGACTGGGATGCCAAGGACCCAGGTTCAAGACCCCGAGGTCACCTGCTTGAGCACGGGCTCATCTGGTTTGAGCAAAAAGCTCACCAGCTTGAACCCAAGGTCGCTGGCTCAAGCAAGGGGTTACTCGGTTTGCTGAAGGCCCGCAGTCAAGGCACATATGAGAAAGCAATCAATGAACAACTAAGGTGTCACAATGCGCAACGAAAAACTAATGATTGATGCTTCTCATCTCTCCGTTCCTGTCTATCCCTCTCTCTGACTTTCTTGCTGTCTCTGTAAAAAAAAAAAAAAAAATTAAATCCTATACCAGAATTGAAAGTGATTACATCCACATATATTACTGTACTGTTTGTCTATATATAGTATTTATCTGTGAGCTTTTTTATACCTTTATGTGTTTTTCTGTTGGCTATCTGTCATCCTTTCATTTTAACTTGAAGAAGTCCCTTTATAGCAATTCTTGTAAGGCAGGTCTAGTGGTGATAAACTATCTCAGCTTTGGGAATGAGGAAAAGTTATGCTGGATACTGTATTCCTGACTGGCAGAATTTTTTTTTAATTCTTTCAGCACTCTCAATATGTCATTACTTTCTTCTGTCCTGCAAGGTTTCTGCTGAAAAATTCATTGAAAATTTTATGGGAGCTCCATTGTATATGACAAGTTGCTTTTCTCTTGTAGTTTTAAACTCTTTGTCTTTGACTTTTGACAATTTGATAGTAAAGTATCTCAGTCCATCCTAATTGGAAAGCATTTGGCTTTTTGAATTTGGATGTCTACTTCCTTCCCCAGACTTTGAAAGTTTTGGCCATTATTTTTTCAAGTAAGATTTCTGACTCTTTCTATCCTCCGGGGAGTCTAAAAATGCATATATTGGTCTGCTTGACGGTGTCCCATACATTCCATCTCTAAGCTTCCCTTAGGCTTCTTTATTTTTCTTTTTGCTTCTCTGCTTAATTTCAAATGATTGGTCTTTGAGTTTGTGGATTCTTTCTTCTCCTTGATCAAGTCTGCTATTAAACACTTCTAGATAAACGTTCAATAATTTATTGCACCAATTTTCAACTGGTGTGCCACAAGAGGCACACTGATGTGTCGCAAAAAATTTTTAAACATGCAATACCTGATTATTTAGTCAGGGACACTACTGACCTCTTTTCCCTTTAACTGCCAAATAAAAAAATGACAACAGCCAACACAACAATAGCTCTCTGTTGTGTATGAATCAAAATTATACTTATCTGCTTTGTCATGTTGGCACAAAATACATATTTTTATGTGTCAAAGCATTTTAGTAATTAGTAGTTCATGTGTATCATAAGATGAAGGTTAGAAATCCCTGATTTACTGCACTCTTCAGCTCCAAATTTGTTTGGTTCTTTTGAAGTATCTCTTCTTTGTTGATATTTTCTTTTCTTTTTTTTTGTATTTTTCTGAAGCTGGAAACGGGAGAGACAGTCAGACAGACTCCCGCATGCGCCCGACCGGGATCCACCTGGCACGCCCACCAGGGGTGATGCTCTGCCCACCAGGGGGCGATGCTCTGCCCCTCCGGGGCGTCGCTCTGTCGCAACCAGAGCCACACTAGCGCCTGGGGCAGAGGCCAAGGAGCCATCCCCAGCGCCTGGGCCATCTTTGCTCCAGTGGAGCCTCGGCTGCGGGAGGGGAAGAGAGAGACAGAGAGGAAGGGGGGGGTGGAGAAGCAGATGGGCGCTTCTCCTGTGTGCCCTGGCCGGGAATCGAACCCAGGACCTCTGCATGCCAGGCCGACGCTCTATCACTGAGCCAACCGGCCAGGGCCGATATTTTCATTCTTATCATTTCATGACGTTTCTGAGCTCATAGAGTCTCTTCATGATAATTATTTTGAATTCTTCATCAGGTAATTAATACAACTCAATTTCTTCAAGGTCAGTTTCTAAAGATTTATTTTGTTCTTTTGTTGGACCATGTTTCTTCTTGTGCCTGGTAACTTTGTGTTGGAATCCACACATTTGAGAAAAGTCACCTCTCCTAGTCTTTACAGATGAGCTTTGTTCAGGGAAAGATCTTCACTAATCAGCCTGGCTATAGATTCTGTGACCCTCTAAAACCTTTTCTGTGGATGTCTTATTTGGATTTATGTGTATAAATTCCCAGTTGGAGAAGTTTTGCTGGTTTCTTTTTCAGAAGCTTGTAATCTGTTGCTCCCTCTGGTGTCAGTCTACAAAGCTGCAGGCTTTCTTCCTCTAAGATGCTTAGTTCTTTTTTGTTCTCAGAGGCCTGTCAGTGCTCTGAGTCAGGCAAGATAGAAACCAGCCCCTTGCATAGTCTTCCAACAGCCGGAATGTTGGACATATGCTCCAATGCTTTCCCTCCTTAGGGAGAAGCCAGGAGTTAGGAGATTTCTCTAACATTAAGCAGAGAGGAATGGCAATGACAAGTTAAATGTATGCTAGCTCAAACCACTGCCTTTGTTCTCAATTGTCACTACCTGGTGCCCTTTCCTGTTTAGATTCAGGACAGATAGAGAAGCCAGCGCCTTGGGCAGTCCTCTGAGAAGTCTGGAAGTTAGATGTATATTCTCTGTCTTCTCATTCCCTCCCCAGGGAGAAGTTAGGAGTTTCCTCCCAACTGATCTGGTTGGAGGGCTCTGGTGAGTGAGTTCCATCAGTTTTCCTACAGGCTTCACTGCAGCTGGTCTTGCACTGTTTGGAGCACAAGAGCCTCTTTACTAATTTCCAGATTTCTCATGAAGAGAACTGTTCTGTGTATTGATGAATCAGTATTACTGTGGGAAAAGAAGGGTCTGAGGCTGCCCATTCTGCCATCTTGTGACTATACACTATATGTTTTTACCACTCTTTAAGTAAGTAACCTATTTCACGTACATTCACATTTCACTGGCCAAAGAAGCTACATTATTATCTCCAAGTTCAACAGGACATGTACATTTCTCCCACAGAGAGAAAACAGAGTGTTTGGTGTGTTTGCCTAGGGTCTTACGAGCCTCCCGAGGCTTTCATGACATCCCAGGTCGGATGTTCCTGACACTCATGGGATGCCATTTCAGATCCGTGTGCATATTCATGCCTGCTTGTAATGGGCCTTGAAAATAATGGCCTTCCTTTCTCTTTGGCCCTCCAAACTGTATCAGCACTCTTATTATAGAGTCTAATTTGGCATCATACCAGAAAATGTAGTTTCTAGTTCCATCTGGGTGATCCATGGAGACTCCAGATGAGGTGGTGCTGATAGGCATCTCTCAAGGGCCAAACAAATTTCCCTGGTATTTTATTCCCCTCACCCCTCTGCATCAGAACGGTGTCAAGACTGCACGGCTCTAGCCCCACCTAGCTCATAAACCTTCACACTCCCAGGACCAGTCAGTTGTCCAGGATGCTCCTGCTCCTTGGGCCCAGAATATCTCAACATCTTTATTTTCATTTCACTCCCACCTTTTCCCTGCCTTGGCTACTGCCTCCTTGCTCTCTGTATCTTAGGGCAGTCAGTTACTCCCCTTTTCTATTTGCAAGATGCCAGAGACTCTTGGAACAGACTGAGGTGGTGACAAATTAAACACAGTTTTAGTCCATTTATTTGATTTCTTCCTTCCTTTTCCAATATATTCTTTCATTTCAAGGCAGACATATATTATTCAATTCTGATCATGCTATTTTAGAAAAATGACTTAAAAGATTACTTGTCTAGCCTGACCAGGTGGTGGCGCAGTGGATAGAACGTCAGACCAGGATGCAGAAGGACTCAGGTTCGAGACCCTGAGGTCGCCAGCTTGAGCGCGGGCTCATCTGGCTTGAGCAAAAAACTCGCCAGCTGGGACCCAAGGTCACTGGCTCAAGCAAGGGGTTACTCGGTCTGCTGAAGGCCTGTGGTCAAGGCACATATGAGAAAGCAATCAATGAACAACTAAGGTGTCATAACAAAAAACTGATGATTGATGCTTCTCATCTGTCTCCATTCCTGTCTGTCTGTCCCTATCTATCCCTCTCTCTGTCCTTGTAAAAATAAATAATTAAAAAAAAAAAGATTACTTGTCTAAGTGCAGTGGTTTCCAACTGACACTATTAGCTTTTTTTTTTTTAAATTTACTGATTTTAGCTAAAGAGGAAGGGAGGAGGAAAAAGAGAGAGAGAGATGGGAACATCAATCTGTTCTCATATGTACCCTGGCCAGGGATTGAACTGGAAACCTCTGCATTTCGGGATGATGCTCTACCAACCGAGCTATCTGCCCAGGGTCCACTATTATCTTCACACAACATCAGGGTGGCTAACTCTTTCGTGAATCAGCACTAAATTTCTGGCGGACTAGCCTGACCAGACGGTGGCGCAGTGGATAGTGTCAAACTGGGACGCGGAGGACCCAGGTTCGAGACCTTGAGGTCGCCAGTTTGAGCGTGGGCTCATCGGGTTTGAGCAAGGCTCACCAGCTTGAGCCCAAGGTCACTGGTTCGAGCAAGGGGTCACTCAGTCTGCTGTAGCCTCCCCCCCCAGTCAAGGCACATATGAGAAATCAATCAATGAACAACTAAGGAACCTCAACAAAGAACTGATGTTTCTCATCTCTCTCCCTTCCTGTCTGTCTGTTTCTATCTGCCCCTCTCTCTGACTCTCTCTGCCTCTGCCACAAAAAAAAAAAAAAAATTCTGTCCGACTAGCAACAGTCTGTAGACTGATGGTTGAAAACACTAAGTGGATGCTAATGTTCATTAAAAACTCTAAGTGGCTGCCCTACCCAGTTAGCTCAATTAGAGCGTCATCCCAAAAAGCCAAGGTTGTGGGTTTGATCAATGGTCAGGGCACATACAAAAATTAATCAATGAATGTATAAATAAGTGGAACAACAAATCAATGTTTCTCTTTCTCTCCTCCCCCTTCCTCTGTCTCAAATCAATTAAAAAAAACACCTCTCAGTGGCATGTAAATGGTTGACAAAGTTTAAGACATTCTTAATTCAAAGAACAGGAGTCTAGTTAAAGAGAAGAAATATTTTCAACAGTGAGGTTACTGGATAGCTTTGATCTCACCTGACACAGTCAGTTCTTATGGGAATAGCTGAGTGAATATTCTACCAGACATGACAGAGATACCAACATGATGCCCAGTTCTTTAATCAAAGAAGTGAGGCTAGGCCCTGGCCAGTTGGCTCAGTGGTAGAGCATTGGCCTGGCATGCAGGAGTCCCGGGTTCGATCCCGGCCAGGGCACACAGGAGAAGCGCCCATCTGCTTCTCCATCCCCCCTCCTTCCTCTCTGTCTCTCTCTTCCCCTCCCGTAGCCGAGGCTCCATTAGAGCAAAAAGATGGCCTGGGCGCTGAGGATGGCTCCTTGGCCTCTGCCCCAGGCGCTGGAGTGGCTCTAGTTGCGACAGAGCGATACCCCGGATGGGCAGAGCATCGCCCCCTGGTGGGTGTGCCGGGTGGATCCCGGTCGGGCGCATGCGGGAGTCTGACCGCCTCCCTGTTTCCAGCTTCAGAAAAAGGAAAAAAAAAAAAAAAGAAGTGAGGCTAAAACTTAGAAAATGGCAGGGTGTGAAATTATTTGAGCACAACAGGGTGGTAAAAAGAGAAACCAAGAATAATGTTGACAGTGTGGAAGAAACAGAACTCTTCACACTTCACATTTCAATATCGGCCTTTATAGGAAGATGGTACAAAACAGAGATGCTGAGCTTTGTGACTACAATTCCACCAGTGGCCCTGTCAGTAACCATGTCAACCACCATTCACAAAGTACTGATCTTCATCTGCTTTCACGAAAAGTAGAGCACTCAAACCCTTCTCATGGGTCAGCACACAGAGAACCAGTAGATATTTGTGTCATTAAGGCAACTCATAATACCATCATTCAAATGTAAACATAGAAAAGAGCCTGCCTCCCTACCTTTCGGCAGCGAGGGTTGGGACAACTGAACCTCTTCACATCACTGTCCAGCAGGGCAGGAAAGCTGCAGGAGGGGCACCTACAGCCAGAACAGAAGGCATGTTACTTCAAATATAAAGCCTGTTGTAGTTCCATGGGACTGTTCATACTATGATAAAGTTTTCAGCTGGACGGCCACACCTCTGTTTACTCCTTACTCTTTATTAAAACACAGACTGAGGCTCTCCTTTATTCTGGCTCCATCAGGAAATGTAGGTGCCATTCTGGGTCCTGCCTCAGTACAAACCATTCAACAAATAATGCCTTTTTGAGAACTCCTCGTACATGTTACCCTGACTCCAACCCAATGTACAACATTTGTACCTACAAGCTTGGTCATTAAGAGATGCCTAGGAATGTAGGCAAAAATTGGAACTTCAGATTTTTCCATTAATAAAATTATTCTTTTAGCCTGACTGGTGGTGGTATAATGGATAGAGCATCGACCTGGGATGCTGAGGTCTTAGGTTCAAAACCCCAAGGTCGCTTGGCTTGAGCAGGAGCTCATCTGGCTTGAGTGCGGGGTCGCCAGCTTGTGAGATATCAACATGATCTCATGGTCACTGGCTTGAAGCCCAAGGTCACACTGGCTTGAGTATGGGGCTACTGGCTCAGTGGGAGCCCCCACCCAGGGGCCAAGGCACATATAAGAAATAATAAATTAACTAAAATACCACAGTTACAAGTTGATGCTTCTCATCTTTCTCGCTTCCTGTATCTCTCTCCAAAAAAAAAAAAAAAAAAAAATTCTTTTATTGCTCAGCAAGAAATGCCAGAAGACCTGGGAGATACAGCTCTGTTACAGAATTTTTATCACCTGATGCAAGTACTCAGGTAGTGTGCCTAATGGGGAATGAGTTGACAGATGACACTCTCCGACTCTGAAAACTCACCTGACAAGTTCATCAGCGTAGGCTGCAGCGACTTCTTCTTCAGCTTTCCGCTCGTAGTATTTATACAGGATGGTTTGGGGTAGCACCTTTTCCAGTTCGCTGGTTGGGAACGAACATGTGCAGCTGCCTTCCATGCAGCTGAGCTCTGACTAGAATGATGCAGGCAAAGAGAAAAGAAAGAAAATTCAATCATGGTTTCAGAAAAATGAAAAGCCTCAGTGGTTAATGCATTTTTTTTTAAACAGAAGAAGTATCTGTTTTCTCTCTCTTTTTGTTTTTTTTACAGACAGAGAGAGAGTCAAAGAGAGGGATAGATAGGGACAGACAGACAGGAACAGAGATGAGAAGCATCAATCATCAGTTTTTCATTGCGACACCTTAGTTGTTCATTGATTGCTTTCTCATATGTGCCTTGACCATGGGCCTTCAGCAGACTGAGTAACCCCTTGCTCGAGCCAGTGACCTTGGGTCCAAGCTGGTGAGCTTTGCTCAAACCAGATGAGCCCACGCTCAAACTGGCAACCTCAGGGTCCCAAACCTGGGTCCTCAGCATCCCAGTCCGATGCTCTATCCACTGCGTCACTGCCTGGTCAGGCAGTAGTTAATGCATTTAAAGCAAATAAATCGTGGTTAAGAACACAAGTTCTGAGATGATAAAAATCTCTGACCTCTCTTCTCTAAGAAAACCACTCAGAACAAGGAAAGCATGAAACAAAAACACAAAGTTCATCTTTGATACCCCCAAAGAACCTCTACCAGGCCAAACCACAGTACATGATGACAGAAAGTGGGCGAGGAAGGGTAAAAGCCTTGGCAGACTGGAGGGGAGGATCACAGCTCAGTGTCTGAAAAGAAAATATTTATGAGTGGCAAGCTGCTTTCCTCTACAGCCCATGGAAAGGCTGGAGGTCTAAACATCTTGGAAGGCAGAGGTGAGTGATAGGGTGGGAATTGATAGAAAAATAAACTAAAAACCAAAGGATTATTTGAAAAGCCTCCAGTTCCTAATCCCTTCACCTGGAATCAGGTGACTAAAACTCTTCCAAGAGAAAGGAGGACAGTCTCTGGAACAGCTGGATCAGAGGGCTCTGGACTTCATCTTCAAAGTCACTTATAGCAGGCTGAGTCCTCACACCACAGCACTCTGACCCCTGCTGCTTTTGGCCATTTTAAAAGACCCTTGTAATGATAGCTGGCCCACCTGGATAATCCAGAACAATCTCCCTATGTTAAGGTGATCTGATTAGCAAGCTTCATTCCCCTTTGCCATGTAAGGTAGCATATTCACAGGTTCTGAGAATAAGAAAGTGGACATCTTTAGGGGTGGGGCATTATTCTGCCAATCATAACCACTCTGGCTCATAATCGTTACTCAGTCCTGGACTAAACAACAACTGACTTTAGAATAACTGATGTAGCCTGACCTGTGGTGGCGCAGTGGATAAGATCACTGATCTGGAATGCTGAGGTTGCCAGTTCAAAACCCTGGACTTGGCCAGTCAAGGCACATACAAGCAAGCAATGAAAAACTAAACTGAAGCAACTATGAGTTGATACCTCTCATTCCCCCACTCTGTAAAATCAATAAATAAAATCTTAAAAAAAAGAATAATTGATGTAGAGTGATTTGATTACTGGTTGAGTGTTTACAAAAGCAATTTTGGATTTTAATTGTTCATTAAAAACAGAATAAAACTTTCAATATTATGTTATACAAGTGTCAAGAGAAACTGACTTTGAAAAGAGAAACAATAATCTTGTATAAAAGTTATTGATTTTAATATAACTATAAAATCTTTAAAAAGTCTGTTCTTGTTTTTTTTTATTTTTCTGAAGTTGGAAATGGGGAGGCAGTCAGACAGACTCCCGCATGCACCCGACCGGGATCCACCCGGCACGCCCTCCGGGGGTGATGCTCTGCCTATCTGGGGCGTCGCTCTGTTGTAACCAGAGCCATTCTAGCGCCTGAGGCAGAGGCCACAGAGCCATCCTCAGCACCCGGGCCATCTTTGCTCCAGTGGAGCCTTGGCTGCGGGAGGGGAAGAGAGAGACAGAGAGGAAGGAGAGGGGGAGGGGTGGAGAAGCAGTTGGGTGCTTCTCCTGTGTGCCCTGGCTGGGAATCGAACCCAGGACTCCTGCACGCCAGGCCGACGCTCTACCACTGAGCCAACCAGCCAGGGCTTAAAGTCTGTTAAAAATACTAATTTGCACCCCAATTAAAACAGGCTATAAGAGTCTCTCTTTTGGAGTTTGCCCTTCATTTTTCTTACAAATAGGAAAATGAGAGAAGCAGCAGGTGGTCCTGCAGCAGGGAAGGACGGGAGTGTGGAAGAATACAGCTCTCGACAAGAAACCTGCTGTGTTAGGAACCAGCACAATCACACAAATCACAGACTGTCTAGGAATCACACACATTAATATGTCTTAGCAGAGTTCTACCTAGCTCCAAAAAAGGCACTCCCAGGAGGCATTCATGCTTGTCTATAAATGTGGTCGCCTCAGACTCTGTGAACGCTTCCTACCTGTGGGTGTATTCCCCAGTTCTTACCTTTCCAGATCCAAAGACTGCCTCCTGGGCATATCTGATGAGACACTCTTTGCAGAACAAGTGAGCGTCTGCACACTGTGTCAGCTCCTCGAATGGAAACTCCCCGTAGCAGCAGCGGCACTCAATCAGCTGGCCATCCTGTAGGCGGCCACAAACACAGGTGAACTCCCCCCCACACTCGAGGAGACAGCTAGCAGGTTTCATGTCCCCCTCCCCCAACAGCAACCTGAGGTAAAGAGCAACCCCTGGAAGCCATAAAACAATGCTGAGCTGTTTTCTGCTATGTAAAATGTAGCTTGAAATCCAGTACAAATATTAATACATAAGGAAAACGAGACTTTCACTTTCTCTGGGGTATTTTTTTGGTGTCATCCTTTGTTTAACGTTACCATATGCATGGATTCCACAGTGCCAGCAGAACTATATACCATCTGCAATCAGACTATATTGCTAACATGACTATAAGAGTAAGAAACAAGTGGCATGATGGATGTTATCTGAAAAGCTTCAAAGTTGGATTTTTCTCTTCTTGTTATAAGACAGTAGTATAAAATCATGTTGCAACCCAAGCTTTACCTTCAGGGACCACTGAAGCTAACTAACTACAGCAGCAACCACACTAATATTCCACCCATGGAAGAAAAGGCAGCTATGTGAGGAGCAGAGAGACAACAGAACCCAGCTGGCCCTGAGGCTATAGAGATTGCTTTCTCTCTCTCAATGATATCTGGGTTCTAAATTTTCCCCTAAGAGTTATGCAATGGATTCTAGGCAGTGTTAACAGGAACACAACTCTCATCATCTCCCCTTCAATTCTCATCCAGTCTGGTATTAAGAATGGCAATAATGTTCCAAGTATCTGACTGTAATGTGGTTACAAGCTCAGCAGATCAACAGGAGTTTACCCAGAAACCAAAGTGCTAACAAAATGCTGAGAAAATGTGATAAGAAAAACAGCTCACGAAAAATACTAGAATAAATGATTTAGGTGAATTTGCAAAATACCTTTTGATATTGTTCTTCATTCATCTGCAGAGCAAGCAAAAAGTCTTCATGCTGAGGAACAAAAAAATCAGACATGCAGATACAAATTTAGTAAAGATGCTACAAACCATTTAGAATTTATTTCCACAGACATAAAAGAACAATTAATAGTCATCTCTTCAGTTACATGGTTTAGTAGTTTAAAATTTACTTTATCAAATTTTGACCCTCAAAAACATCTTTTCGATACTCTGAAAAAAATGGGGGAAATGTGCAAAGTGCTTTTGCTACACCCTGGGCATGACGATCATCTGAAGGAGAAGCCCTTGAGCCACTGGTTTGCAAGCTGCTGAATTAGGCACTATTTTTTTTTTTAACAGAATACCATTTTTACATGAAAAAATGACAGGAAAACTGTGATTATTCAATATTAGGTATTTGGCAGACATTTTCTCAAAACTGAGTAACGTGATTATTTGTGGCCAATGATAAAATTCTAGCTCTCAAGCAGAAACTAGAATTCTGGAGAAGTTACCTTGATTCATCTGTCACAGACTTACCTGACCACCTGTTATTTACCACATTAAGGTCACACTGCCCTTTTTTTTTTTTTTTTAACTTTTTCCATTAACTTGAGGGACAGGAAGAAGTGACAGGGAGAAGCATCAACTCATTATTACAATTAATTATTCCATTTAGTTGTGCACTTATTGGTTGCTCCTTGTATGTGTCTTGACTGGGGATCAACCCCGCAACCTTGGAGTGCTGGGACAACGCTCTATCCACTGAGCCACCTAGCTAGGGCCAGACATTACCGTTTTGAATGCATGGTGATAAAGAAAATGATTACTGGTACAATTTGGTACCACTGGCTCGACTCATGCTAAAGCACTGTTGCTTTTGTTCTGTCAGTACAAATTCAACACAGTGAAAGGTAAATCACATTTATCATTATTACAAGAGATCTGAGCCTGACCAGGCAGTAGCCCAGTGGATAGAGCATTGACCTGGAACGCCAAGGACACAGGTTCAAAAGCCAGAGGTCGTTGGCTTTAGTGCAGGCTTACCTGCTTGAGTGTGGGATCGTAGAGCCCATGGTCACTGGTGTGAGCAAAAGGCCACTGGCTCAGCTGAAGCCATTCAGTCATGGCACATACAAGAAAGCAATCAACGAATTAAGGTGATGCAACTATGAGTTGATGCTTCTCATCTCGCTCCCTTCTCTCTTGCTCTCTCATTTGTTTTAAAAAAAAAAATCTGACCTTACAGAATGCCTAAAGAATCTTGGGGAAGTCAGGAGTCTATGGGTCATACTTTCAGAGCTGCTGGTCAGAAAATATATATTAAACCACAAACATACATATTCTGGTTGACTGGCATCTGATGGTATATTTGGAAGAATTAAAGAGCTCAGTGGAATCTTTCTCTAGTTTTTCTCCATTAAAGGCTGAGGAAGGTCAAATAGTAATGTGTGCTAAGCTCCAACTAAAATTCTCTACCAACACTCTGATTTATAAAACTGTGAACTTTAGTCAGTATCATTAAAAATCCAGCTTTTAGTTTCTTTTCCTTTTAAAAACTGTATGATTTATTCAAATTAATCACACAAAAGAAAGGGCAAATCTTAAAAGATAGTTTTATCCTAAGCCCTAAAAGCAAAAAGTAAACCATAATCCCAGAAATTCACTGCACGCACATCTTCCTACCTCTGCCATCTCTTTGATTTTCTGTTCATAGAACTCCTGCTCTTGCTGCACAGCGGGAAGGAGGGCACGCTGGTCATAAGACCTACAGTGTCGCCGCTTATTTTCCAGAAAGAACATCCTCTTTTCTATTTTTATGTCACCTAGAAAATATGACAATGCAAAATCATGCAGACAAATGTTTGTTAAGAAGGCAGGCCAGCCGTTCCAGTCTTCAGTGGCTTGAGCACCCATGTTTCTAGCAGCACATTTCATTCCTCTCCTATAGGATTTACCCTTTGGGAAAATTGGGCTCTATCCTATTCCTTAACCTACATGCACATTTTGACTTTCAGGTCTTTCCCCGCCTTGTTACACTCCAATTGGAACATCTCTCCTATCGTGACAGTATTGTGCATGTGAATATACCAGTTTATTAGCCAGTCTCCTACTGAGGACAGACAGGTGGGTTTACAGCTTGGAGCTAGCACACACTGGGCTACTGAACATACAGCTACAATTCAGTTGTGCACACAGGAAGGAATGGAATTGCTGCTCAATCAGCATTAGAAAACAATGCCAATTTTCCAACGTGGTTCTTCTGATTTACTTTCCTTCCGACAGTGTATGTGAGCCCCAGTCATTCCACATCTGTGTCAACACGTGGTATCGTCAGTTTTCAATCTTAGCCATTCTGGTGGGTGTACTTGTGTCTTATGTATGTTTTTAAACTCTTTATTTTGAGGATTTCAAATAGAAAAGCTGAAAGAATAATACCTAGATTCACAATAAATTAACACTTTTAATAAGATACTAGAAAGATAAATATTACATCATGTAAAACTGATCAGGTTTTCGATTTCTTGTTAATTTGGTAATTTACATTTTCTAGAAAATTGTCTACTCCATCCAGATTTTCTATTTACTCACAAAAGCCTGTTCTTTGTATATCTTTTGATTTTTACCAATATTTACTATATCAGGCTCCTGACACACTTTCTTTTCTTATTCATTCTCACTAGATTTAAAAAATAAAAAAAATTCTTTTATTGTTTAGAAACCAGTTTTTTTGTTCTCTACTCTTTTTCATAGTACTATGTGTACACCGTTCTGCCAACATTGTCTGGTCTTTTTTTTTTTAATTTATTGATTTGAGTGAGACAGAGACACAGAGAAAGAGGCAGGGAGTTTGAACTGTTGCTCCACCATTTATGAATTTATTGGTTGATGCTGGCATGTGCCCTGACCAAGGATCAAACCTGGCGGCTCGGCATATTGGGACAACACTCTAACCAGGTGCTACCTGGCCAGGGCCAATACCACCTGGTCTTAATCACTATAGCTATGTAATAAGTCTTGAAATCAGGTAGACCGATTTCTCCTACTTTAAAAAATATATAAGGTCTACCGGACAGTTGTCTGTTTTTGGAATAAAACAAAATACAAATTTTTCTTACTGTCAATAAACTTTATTAAATAATATAATTGCCATTATTATTAATGATTTCTTGCCAGCGTGAGGGCAATTTGTATATCCCATTTTTTTTAAATGTTTTATCTTTTGATGTGAAAAATTGAACCAGTACTTGTTTGATATCTTCTTCATTTTTGAATTTTTTGCCCTTCAAAAAATTTTGTAAGAACAAAAAAGTGATAGTCGGAGGGTGCTAAGTCCCGGGAATATGGTAGATGCGACAGACATGCTTCTGTAGCACTTCTTCCTTGTTGAAATTCGTAAAAATTACAGTGGCGTAAATGAACTTTATCAGTAGCCATGGATACAATATCGCTTCACACATAAGACTAATGTGAATCAACTTTTAGTTAATTTGCTATGTCAGTATGTATACATTAAGTGATAAAAATAGAGAGGCACACATGCGCCAAATAAACATGTGCTTACGTGTCGAAACTTGTTGTGATAGAAATGGACAGAGCTTTCCGGTAGACCTTATATATTTTAGCTGTTCTAGTATCTTGGCTTTCCATATCAGGATAAGCTTACCTATATCGACCAAAAGAATCTTACTGGGATTTTGACAGGAACTGTATTAAACCTGAACATGTTTACCTCAAAGATACTGCTGGTTTAATTCCAGATCACCGCAATAAAGTGAATACCATAATAAAGTCACAGAAACCTTTCGGTTTCCCAGTGCATATAAAAATTATATCTATGCCATACTATGTTGGGGACTGAAAGCCAACAGGGTCTTCGCAGTTTAGATTTTTTGGGTGACAGAAGTGTGGGGAAGTGGCAGTAAACTGGCAGTCTGCTCAATCCCCCACCTCACTTATTCTGTGAAGTTGCTAGAGGCTATTTTTTTCCATACCTTCAGGTTAGCTGTGGTGCTGGATTGTTTATACTCATCCTATCCCCCATGTCCCTCAGAAAGACTTGAGGCAATTTTCTTCTTATCCTTTGTTTTGTGAAGTTAAGAGGTTATGTCTGGTGGGGGTTTTCTGCACTTGGTAAAATTCTTGAAATGCCTTGGAAATGTGACTTTGTTTTAATAATCTCTGATTTACTAATGATCTCACTTTGCCCTATAAATAGAGCAGGGTGAGGGGTGGAGAGCGTACTCTGTTCTCACTATCAGCTTGCAGAGGCCTCCCGATCCCATCTTATTTATCTTTAAGTCTATTTTCTTTTCTTTTTTTTTAAAGATTTTATTTATTCATTTTAAAGAGAAGAGTGAGAGAGAGAGAGAGAAGGGGGGAGGATCAGGAAGCATCAACTCCCACATATGCCTTGACCAGGCAAGCTCAGGGCTTCGAACCGGTAACCTCAGTGTTCCAGGCTGATGCTTTATCCCCTGCACCACCACAGGTTAGGCTAAGTCTATTTTCTTAATTCCGCGCCATTCCCACTTAGGACCTAGAATTACTAGCCGTGCTGGTTCACAGCAATACTATAGTTAAGTTTAGTAGCATTATATCTGTTGTAGTAATATAATGTTATAGTAGTTATAGATATAGAAATGTAAAAAACAAAAATATGGAAGATATATAAAAGTAATTAAAATAATATTAAAAATTATTAAAATTAGATAAAGTTATGCCATTTGGATAGGAATTAATATAGTGGGTGCAGATGTGATAAACGGACTCTGACTTTTAAGCAGGGCCGCCCAGTTGGTATGTGTGTGAAGTTATACCTAGATAAGAAGTGGCTTGGATAAGAACATCTTAAAAAGTGGTTTGATGTTAACATTGCAGTAGATTAACATAAAAGAGGATTCCCTGCAAGGAACTCCCAAAAAGGTGGTTTGAGGTGATAATCCTGTAGATTGACACCTGTTAGAAGGTGCTGGCCAGAAAAGGTACTAAAGCTGAGGGCCCCCTGCTGCAGTAGTCACCCAGACTCCAACGTGAAAGTGAACTGTCTCCACACCACTCTGAGCTCTGACCAAAGACAGCCGAGAGGAGCACGCCGACGGGGCCCCCTTAAGCTGTACCCAGGCATGCCAAAAGGATTTGTGAGTAATAAATTGCTTGTGTGATTATTGCAACTAACTCTATGTGTCGGCTGTGCTTTTCCTCTGGTGGCAGTTAGTGTCGGCACTGATAAGTAGAATCCTCATAGCCGCCTCAAGAGTAGTCTTGAAGACGCTGCCAGCCCTGCTGATAAGCAGGAGTGTACCACTGCACAGGGAAGTCGAATCAGGGACACCTGATTGACAGAGAGCTTGGGCTCTATTGGGACAATATCTAAAAAAATGTACATACGTTATTTAAAAAATACTTTATTGCTAAAAAAAAAAATGGTAGCTATTACCTGAGAATTCAGTAAGTTATCTTTCTGCTGGTGGAGGGTCTGGCCTCGATGTTGAAAATGCAGAATGCAATAAAATGAAGTGCAATAAAAAAAGGTCGCCCTGGCTGGTTGGCTCAGTGGTAGAGAGTCGGCCTGGCGTGCGGGAGTCCCGGGTTCAATTCCCGGCCAGGGCACACAGGAGAAGCGCCCATCTGCTTCCTCACCCCTCCCCCTCTCCTTCCTCTCTGTCTCTCTCTTCCCCTCCCGCAGCCAAGGCTCCATTGGAGCAAAGTTGGCCCGGGTGCTGAGGATGGCTCTGTGGCCTCTGCCTCAGACGCTAGAACGGCTCTGGTTGCAACAGAGCGACGCCCCAGATGGGCAGAGCATCGCCCCCTGGTGGGCATGCTGGGTGGATCCCAGTCTGGTGCATGCGGGAGTCTGACTGCCTCCCCATTTCCAACTTCAGAAAAATACAAAAAAAAAAGGTCTGCCTTTATAGAATTTAGGAAGAGTTCGTATCTTGACTATGTTGAACCTTCCAATCTATGAACACAGTATGTGTCTCCATTTTTTTTTATTAAGTGAGAAGCGGGGAGGAAAAGACAGACTCTTACATGTGTTCTGATGGGGATCTACCAGCAAGCCCCCTACTGTGTGATGCTCTGCCCATCTGGGGCTGCTGCTCCACTGCTTGGCAACTGAGTTATTTTAGCACCTGAGGTGAGGTCAGGGAGTGATCCTCAGCACCTGGGGCCAACTTGCTCAAACCATTTGAGCCATGGTTGTGGGAGAAGAGGAAGAGAAAAAGAGAGAGAGGGAGAGGGAGAGGGAGAGAGGGAGAGAGAGAGAAGGGAAGAGAAAGAGAGAGAGAAGGGGGAGGGGTGGAAAAACAGATGGTTGCTTCTCCTGTGTGCCCCAACCAGGAATCAAACCCAGAATTTCCACATGCCGGGCCGATGCTCTACCACTGAGCCAGCCGGCCAGGGCCAGTTTTGTAGTCTTCATCATGTAAGTCCTGTACATGTTTTGTTAGAATTACACCTAAGTATTTAATTTTGAGAGAAGTAATTATAAATGGTATTATGGTATTTTAACTTTGGTCCCACATGCTCATTGATAGTATATAGAACTACAATTGGGGTTGTTTTTTTTTTTTTCCCAAAGTGAGAAAGGGGGTTGGGGGGCAGGTAGGCAGACTCCTGCATGCACCCAACTGGGATCTACCCGGCATGCCCACCAGGAGGTAATGCTCTGATCATGTGGGGTGTTGTCTGTTGCGGCCGGAGCCATTCTAGTGCCTGAGGTGGAGGCCATAGAGCCATCCTCAGCGCTTGGGCCAACTTTTGCTCCAACAGAGCCTTGGCTGCAGGAGGGGAAGAGAGAGAGAGAGAGAAAGGAGAGGGGGAAGGGTGGAAAAACAGATGGGTGCTTCTGTGTGTCCTGGCCGGAAATCAAACCCAGGACTTCCACACGCCGCGCCAACAACTGGTTTTTGTAGGTTGATCTTATATCCTGCAACCTCCTGAACTCATGAATAGTTCTAAGAGTCTGTGGTAGATTCTCTAGTTTTCTATGCAGACTATCCAGTCATTTACTTATAGAGATGGTTTCATTTCTTCCTTTCTAGTCTGTACCTTTTATTTTCTTTATTGCCTATGCTAGAACTTCCAGGACTATGCTCAATAGCAGTGAACAGAGGACATCCTTTCCTTGCTCCTGATCTTGGGAATTGGGGGTAGGGGTGGGAAAGGAGTCACCATTATGACATTAGAAATATGTATTTTTTTTTTTTTTACTGACTTTTAGAGTGGGGTGGGGAGAAGCTGGAAGCATCGATTTGTAGTAGTTGCTTCCTGTATGTGCCTTGACTGGGCAAGCTCAGGGTTTTGAACTGATGACTTTTGTGTTCCAGGTTGATGCTTTATCTACTGTGCCACCGCAAGTCAGGCTAGAAATATGTAGACTTTTATTGTATTCATTACCAACTAAGAGAACTGCTCTCAATTCCTAACTTTCTGAGAGTTTTAAACACGGATAGGTGTTAAATATTGTTAAATACCTTTTCTGCATCAATTGACATAGCCAGGTGATTTTTCTTCTTCAGTCTATTAATATGGTGGTTGTACTGGTTGATTTTTGAATACTGAACCAGCCTTGCATCCCTGGAATATACCTCATTTGGCCCTGGTACATATTTTTTTTAAAATATTTTTATTTATATAAATATACCACATATATTTAAATATATATATGTGTAAGTTCCACTTCTTAATATTTTACTACAAGACTTTTGCACTTATATTTATGAGGAATAATTGGCCTGCAGTTTTATTTTTTTATATTGTCTTTCTCTGGTTTAATATCAGAGTAATACTAGCTCCATAAAATAAATTAGGAAGTTTTCCTACTCTTCTATTTTCCAAAAGGGATTATGTAGAATTGGTGTTGATTCTTTTAAAAATGGTAGTGTCTGGCCCTGGCCGGTTGGCTCAGCGGTAGAGCGTCGGCCTGGCGTGCGGGGGACCCGGGTTCGATTCCCGGCCAGGAATCTCCACCCCCCCTTCCTCTCTGTCTCTCTCTTCCCCTCCCGCAGCCAAGGCTCCATTGGAGCAAACATGGCCCGGGCGCTGGGTATGGCTCCTTGGCCTCTGCCTCAGGCACTAGAGTGGCTCTGGTCGCAGCGGAGCATCGCCCCCTGGTGGTCAGAGCGCTGCCCCTGGTGGGCATGCCAGGTGGATCCAGGTCGGGCACATGCGGGAGTCTGTCTGTCTCTCCCCGTTTCCAGCTTCAGAAAAAAAAAAAAAAAAAAAAAAAAGGTAGTGCCTGGCCAGGCGGTGGTGCAGTGGATAGAGCGTCGGACTGGGATGCCAAGGACCCAGGTTTGAGACCCCAAGGTCACCAGCTTGAGCGCAGGCCCATCTGGTTTGAGCAAAAGCTCACCAGCTTGGACCCAAGGTCGCGGGCTCAAGCAAGGGGTTACTCAGTCTGCTGAAGGCCCACGGTCAAGGCACATATGAGAAAGCAATCAATGAGCAACTAAGGCAGTGGTTCTCAACCTGTGGGTCACGACCCCTGTGTTTTGGTCGTTCAACCCCCACCAGGGTCGCGACCCACAGATTGAGAACCGCTGAACTAAGGTGTCGCAATGCGCAACGAAAAACTAATGATTGATACTTCTCATTTCTCCATTTCTGTCTGTCTCTCTCTCTGCCTCTGTAAAAAAAAAAAAAATGTCTGGGAGTATTTTCCAATGAAACCAACTGGGGCTGGATATTTCTTTTTTGGGATATTTAAAATTACAAATTCATTTTTCTTAATAGCTAAAGGGCTATGCAAATTATTTTATATGGGTAAGTTTTGGTAGTTTGTATTTTTTGATTAATCAGTTCATTTCGTCTCAGTTATCAAATTTACGTGTGAAAGTTCTTTACAGTATTTCTCTTTGGATATCTATAGGGTCTGGATTGATACCCCTTAAAAGAATGATCCTGATACTGGTAATTTGTGTATCCTTTCTTTTCTTGGCTTGCCTTGGTAGAGGTAATATGTTGTAATTTTTTTTTTTGTATTTTTCTGAAGCTGGAAATGGGGAGAGACAGTCAGACAGACTCCCACACGCGCCCGACCGGGATCCACCCGGCACACCCACCAGGGACGATGCTCTGCCCACCAGGGGGCGATGCTCTGCCCCTCCGGGGCGTCGCTCTGTCGCGACCAGAGCCACTCTAGCGCCTGGGGCAGAGGCCAAGGAGCCATCCCCAGCGCCCGGGCCATCTTTGCTCCAATGGAGCCTCGCTGCGGGAGGGAAAGAGAGAGACAGAGAGGAAGGAGGGGGGGGTGGAGAAGCAAATGGGCGCTTCTCCTATGTGCCCTGGCCGGGAATCGAACCCGGGTCCCCCGCACACCAGGCCGACGCTCTACCGCTAAGCCAACTGGCCAGGGCCATATGTTGTATTTTTATTGATACTCATCCAATATCTAATCAGACTCTTCATGGGAGGCTATGTAGTGTGGTCAGCTCATTAGGACCATAAAGAGTGCAGTTGAGGGAAAATCCCGTCTCTCTCTTTGAGCTAAGCAATGTATAGCACAAATAGCAGTGACAGAAGGTAAAGAATGGGATTCCTAGATCAGACGAAGGATTCTCAGTCTATGTGCATATTAACTGTTGTCAAGAAAAGTTAAGTGTATTCGTAAGTCATAAATATCAGACAACTAATATAAATCAAGTGTATTTTCTTATTTTTGAGAAAGAGAGGGAGGAATGGAGATGAGGAGCATCAACTTGTAGTAGCTTCACTTTAGTTGTTTATTGATTACTTTTCACACATGCCTTGACGGGGGTGGAGGTGGCTCAGGCTGAGCAAGTGACCCCTTGCTCCAACCAGTGACCTTCACCATCAAGCCAGCAATCTGGGCATCAAGGCAGAGACCTGGGCATCATGATCCTGCGCTCAAACTGGCAACCTGGGAGTTTGAACCTGGGACCTCAGCATCCCGGGTCAATGCTCTATCCACTGTACCACCTCCCGTCAGGCTCAAGTGTATTTCCTATTTCTAACTTCCAGTGTCCTTAAAGATGTTCTAACAAGTGCAATATAAGAACTAGAATCTAAAATTAAAAGGGATCTACCTGAAAATAATAAGATGAAGTTAAGAGAGAAAAATGTCAGATGCATCAAAACTGAGAGAGGTCAGTGACTTAAAAAGCAAGGTGGGTGAACAGACCAGAGCTTAAAGTGGGATGTGTTTTGATTTTACAACATTCTCAGGCTGTAGAGACTTAAGTACAGAATCTAAATCACAGCTGTTGTCTTTATGCAGCAGATCTTTGGAGTACTTTGTCTGTCTTGGTACACCAAAATAGACACCTACTGACATGCTAGCAAAGGGCACACAAGGAAGGAGAATGAGATGGCAACAGATAGACTCTAAGTCTTTTCAGAACATGGCAGGAACTTTCAGGAAGGTGCCCTTTGTCTTGATAAAAAAAAAAAAAGTAAGTTTTCTAAAAGACAAAGCTGACCAACAAGGGAGTATATCATCTTACAACATGGTACATTCCTTTCTTTACCACTGGGAGTCAGAGCAAATATGCAATGACTATGCATTAGGGATGCCTCAAGTGTGAACACATTTAGCTGAATGAAAAATCATTTACACACTGTTTTTACTTTCTCATTCTGCCACCACTTACCTGTGAGAATGTCATGTCAGGAGAGCACTGCTCCACACACTAGCTTGGGGACCTGACCTTAGAAGTCAGTGTCTAGAAGATTTTCTTTCAGGTCCCGAAGAGTGCAGAAATACAAATACTTTCCAGTTCTACAGCTATCTCAGAGATTTTCCATTTAGTGACACATGAAATTAGGTTATGTAATTAAGCACAAATACAACAGAAAGGGAAATGTTCCCTTTTTTTATGATACAACAATCTACAGGAAAAGTTATAGTGGATTCTTTTACTGAACACAAGCAGCTCAGATAAATTTGTTATAAAATTCAAAAAGTTAACCTTTGAGGGGGGGATCAGACCTGATGTAACCTCTTTGGAAGAGCTTTCAGCAGTTATTTTATCAGTAACAGAAATTTAAATAAAGTGGCTACTTCAGAGGTGTTTGTTTTAATTCTGTGAGAAGCCCCTCTCAAGTGTGTAAATGACCCCTCTACTGTAAGCAATCCATCTCTGGTCTAGATTAGTGTTTTTCAAATGCTGGTCCACCAAAAATTTCGTATAAAATCTATAATCATTTGGTCTATAATCTTCACATAACATCAGGGTGGTTAACTCTTTCTCAGACTGCCAGGAAATTTCTGGTGGACTCACACTGGTTCATAGACTGGTGGTTGAAAACCACTGGTCTAGATAGTCTTTACTAGTGATACAGCTAATTCTTGTCAAACATCCAGGACCTGTTTCTCCCCCAGCTTAAGAGTGCCCCATGCCGTGGATAAAGCGTCGACCTGGAATGCTGAGGTTGCCAGTTCAAAACCCTGGCCTTGCCCGGTCAAGGCACATATGGGAGTTGAAGCTTCCTGCTCTTACCCCCCTCTTCTCTCACTCTCTCTCTCCCCCCCTCTAAAATGAATAAATAAAAATAATTAAAAAAAAAAAGAGTGCCCCACTTTCCCATGCGTGAATTCTCTACCACTGCACTACATTTTCCTGTCATAGTGTCTCCTAAGCAGAAAGAAGGAAGACGACACCTGTGGCCACTGTTAAAAATGCTAATGTGCTGTCTAAGCAGTCCACGTCAGGGTCACTACTTGGACTGGTTTGGAGGACAGTCCGTAAGCAGCTGTACCACGGTGTCCCTTCCAAGTGCGTGGGAAGGGGATGGTTCTGCACACAGCTTCACACACAGTTTGCCATTACCTTGTTCAAACTTGAAATCTATGTAAGAATACTGATTCATTTCTTTTCTCTTTTTTCTTTTTCCACTGGTTTCTGGCGATAACTCCTGCCATTTTTTAATGGCATCAGAAAAGGCCTAAAATTGAAAAAGGGAAAGGTTACCTACCACTGTAGATGGGACACAGGAATACGTGAAAATACAGGTACTCCCTAAATCTCATTTTGACTCAGTTTCAGCTATTTCCCCTCCATGGCTTACAGAAATAGGTAGTGGCAAAATAAATAGGTAGCATTTCATTATTTTGTTTTCTCTGACTTTCATAAACTGCTATAATGCAGAACCAAAATGCCTGCTGACAAATTCAAGGGCAACATAAGAAAACAGAAACTGCCCCAATGGTCCTTGAATAAGTGCAGGTTAAGTTACATAACACGTGACTAGTGAGCTGTACCTCACAGGCATACCTTTACATGCTATTTCTCCAGTCAACACTCTCTGTTCTACTTCCTCCACATTCCTCGTTGCTCTCACTTTTGTCCTGGAGCACAAAGTTCTTATGGCTGTGATAGTCCCTTTTTTCCATACCTTTTGCTTCTCCCTTTTTTAGATCTTTCCAATAAGCATTTAAATGTGCTCAAGTCGTTGCCATCTTAAAAAAGAAAACTGTCCTTCCCCTGGCCTCCCTCCCCTTTTAGCTACCAGTCCCTCTTTTCTTTTCTTCCTCTTTGTAGCCAAACTTATCAAAGAAGCCGTCTGTACACTGTTTTATCACCTCACCTCCCATGAGCTTTCCAACTTCTAAACCAGCATCGAACCCCACCTTTCTACTTAATACTCATAACATGAGGCTAACGTGAACACCTGGTGTTTAGTCGTCTTGACTATTCAGAGCTATTCATAATGTTGACTGCTCTCCTCTCCTGACTTCCTCCCTGCCTGCTCCTCCTCCACCAGCCTCCTCTCCTTGGGCTTTACAGGAAGTCCTCAAGGCAGTTTTGTCTCTTCTCACCTGACAGTCTCTCTAGCTATCTCATCCAGGCTGGGGAGGTTATATTCCATATGCTCTTAACTATCAAAATTCCATCTCTAGTCCTTTCTTCCCATCTTTTGTGTTCATTCAAAACACCCAATGAATTATTGTTACTTGCTGGTCATTCAGTGTTTTCCAGGTTGAATTCATGATCTTTCCCCTCCAAATGAGCTCTCCTACAGTTTGCCTCATCCTACACCCTCTTTACTGAACTCCTACTTATAACACTTAGGTTTGTGATTAAATGTCACTTGCTCAGAGTGGCCCACCTGGAGCCTCTTACTCTGGTTACACTCTTTCTAGGCACCTTGTATTTTTTTTTTTCAAAATACTTAGCCAGTTGTAATTATACACTCATTTGCTTCTTGTTTCATGTTTTCTCCTCCACTGGACTGTGAGCCTCTAGAGCTCAGGGTATATCCTTAGCTGCTTGCATAGTCTGTATTTAATACTTATTTGCAGAATAAAAGGTAGTAGGGATGTGTAGGTGTTACAGGGATATTGCTAATAAATAATATTTTAGAGACAGCTGTGTATTCCGTGGTAGAAGGACAAGAGAAAAAGTATTTCCAGAAGAGGGAAGGATCACCTTTCATCTTAATCCACCTCCTACCACTTCCTTTCCAAGCTCCTAGGTTTGGGAATCAGAATTAAATTACCATTTGCTACATACACCTCTTGGGAACTTAGCACTACCCGTGGACCTCTCTACTCCCTATCTCACTGGATTCTCACAATGACCCCCTGAGGGAGGGGTTCTTCATTTCACAGCAGAGGGAAGCAAGGCTGAGAGCGCAAACTCGCCCCCAGTCAAACCTTCAGTGAAGCTAGCACCTGAACTCAGCCAGCTCAGACCTAAAGCTCTTCCTTTGACATCCTCCTCTGTTCACAGAGTCAGTGAAACCCCACCAAGAGCTGGCCAACAGCAACATGCACCTTGCTGCCTCTCTACCTCCATCAACATTCTCTAGGGCTGCACTACCTCCTTTCTTGCTTCATTTCTTCTTCCTAGTACCCCAGAGGTTCCCTACAAACACTTAGGCCAGCAGCTCTCAACCTGTGGGTCGCGACCCACAGATTGAGAACCGCTGCCTTAGGCACTAATCTCAAAGCCACCTGTTTGTACTCAGCTGTAAGACTACTATTTTCTAACAGGTTTTGCTTAAAGGGCTATTTGTGAAGAAAACTCAGGAAAGGAGGCAGGAGAGGTATTATAATTTGCATGTTATAAATGAGGCAGATGTCATTTATCAGCAACTAATCAAACGAATCTACCAGTTTTCAACCACACCACAAACCTCAAGGCTCCTGAATGGAAGTGAACTGTGGTCATTACCTTTGTCCCATTTAAATGTTTCTAATTAGAAGGAAAAAATCCATATACATGAACATAGTTACTTGTCAGCAAACTGTATCTTAAAATAAAATTTATACAAACTAAAGGAGCCTCCAATATCTCACCTTAATAGTTAAATTAACAATCACCATTTATCTTAACAGTGAATGAAGATCTAGTTAGACCAGATAGAGTTAGATTATCAGAATTCCTTCCTTTTGAGACTTGCTAGTTATAACCCACACCTGTGCACCCTAAAGGCACCACGGTTCCTTTTTCTTGCCTCGTAACCTTTGCTACATTCCTATAGTGAAAACATCGAGCCTTCCAGAGTCTGTTCAAACGCCACCTTCTTCATTTCTTTCCTAGTACTATCATGTTCCTATCTCTTTATAACACCAGCACACTGTTTTAATCTTTTTTTCATCTCCTCAGACTGAAAGCTCTTTGGAAGGCAGCTAATTTGTGTGCTAGAATGCCAGTGTCCTCAGGGGATAGTTGGTAACCACCACAAACTAAGTGCTCAAAAAACCTATCAGGAGGAACAAGGGAACAACAGATGTTGAAATATAACTTCCTTTTACTATTATCTGGCATTTCTCCCTCTAGTTTGCTCATGTTCACAAATCAAATACTCACTTGCGGTATTAGTTCTAAAAATCAAGGACACAGTCTAGTAATATTTGTAGGATATCTGTGAAAATGGCTGAAGTTCCTTTAAGGGATGACCTGAAAACACTATAATGGGCAGTTGGTGACATAAAAGCTGAGGAATGGACAAAGATTTGAGCCTAGGGGAGGGGAGAGTGAGACAGATTAAAAGAGATTTAAGTTACGTATCAATGAACTAAAAGAAACAGATTTCACTTGGAATCCAGTAGGACCAAATAAGCAGTCTTGACACATTCTGAGAAATGTGAAAACTGATTGAATGTCTAATGATGTTAATTTTTAAGGTATAATAATGGTATTTTGATTATGGTTTTCAAAAGAGATTCTTTTATCTTTTAAAGGTCAACACTGAGAAACATGAATTTAAAGTCAATGAAATGATTCTTGGAATTTGCTTTGAAAGTGTGGGAAGAAGGAAGAGGGTGGAAATGAAACAAGACTGGGCAGTAGCTGATAATTATCAAGCTGAGTGATGGGTAAGCGTGGGCTTATTACTACACCATCTTTTTAAAAAGTGTTTGATGTTTATAATAAAAAGCGGGAAAGAACTCCAGAAAAATGTGCATGTCTGCAAAGTGAACACACTTGCCCTGAGCGGTCATGGCTAAGGAGAATGTGCTCCTGCGGTGACTACAGACTGTCTCTGGGCGTGCTTCCTACATCCCTGTTCTTGTGAACTGTGCAATTTGTACAGGGAAGAACTCTTGTGCACCATCTGCACACTGCAGGGGAAAGTCTCAGTTGTAATTGAGCGCACTAGATTTTAGCTTCTGCTCATCAATACTGACCCTTATACACACTGCTTTCATTCAAATAGCCTGTAAAATTTCAAACTACCCACCAAACCAAGCAGATACCATAAAAAACATAAAGAGCCAGAAAGATGGAAAGAGATAAGGAAGGTAAAAAATGAGGGAAACTGAGTCACAGAATTCTGCAACCTCCCGCCCACATAACAAGTGGGATAATTAAACCTTTATCAGGTCCCCCCCCCCCCCCCCAGGCCACAGGAGCTGTTGTTCCCTGCTGTGCCTTTCGCTTCTCCTCTGGGCTCCCTGGGAGCTCAGAAAGGTGGAAGGCACCACTGCAGCAGTAGAGCGACAGGTAGGGCCTCAAGAGAAAGAGGCCTGGCTTTCTTGCAGTTACTATTTTTGGGTTACCATTCACTTTTTAATGATAGTACAGGTATTCCCTATTTACCTAACCCGGGGAATGAGATTCAGAAATAGAAATCACTAACTCTGATTTTACCTAAACTTAACTTAAAATCAGGAGTTTGTTGACAGTTGCCTAGATCTTCTTGACAACCTTAAAGGTAGAAGGATTCTAGACTTGGCATCTGGTCACATTCACCTAGGGTTCACCTTCTTTCAGGTTAAGACAGAATGAGTGCTTTAACCATTAAAATAACTCCAAGTTTGTTTGTCCTTTGGATAAGAATATAATTCACTAGGAATCATAAGAGCTTCAGCAGGAGAAATGGAGTTCACGGCAGTACAAGAAAGAGGAACAAGCCAAAGGCCTACTGATGCTTCTGTCCTGTCTGACCGCCATGAAAAAAGTGCTATGCAGTGGACTTCACTTTGAGGCATGTCTGTGCTACCCATTCGAACCTGCACTTTTCTAAGCCTTAGAAACAGGAAGCCCTAAAGTGGAATCTTATTTAGGCGACTGGGGGAAAAAACAGTGGGAACTTTCAGCAGCTGTCCACTCTCTTCTGAGGCAAACCATCACTCACTAGGCAGTGCTGTGTTCCTGGGCCCTTGAGAGCCCCTGCCTCATGAGCCACCTGGGGCAGGATTGCATGGCCTGTCCTAAGCCAGAGAGCACATCAGGGAGGAGCAGCACTAGACCATATTTTTCATACTCTAGTCACCCTGCATTCCACGATAATATTCATTACCCTCCATGTCGTTATGGTCAAGCCAGAACTTCCCTTCTAATATATTATTTATTTTCATCCAGTTCTTCTTGATCACCAAATACTTTTGTCTATTTACCTTCACCCTGACAAACTCCTTAGCTCTTTGCCATCATAAGCCATCTCAATTTCCGCAAGCTGAATTCCTCATCCTGTTATCACAGGTGCCACCCCCCCCCCCCCCCAGGAAGATGAAGTATAGCACCTTTCGGGTGATTGCATAGTGTCCTTTGAGCTCGTGCAGGGCCCACTTGATGTCCTGACTGCTGAGCATTTTGAAGTCAGCCATCAGGAGGTCAGCAGCTTGAATGAAGCAGCGCTGGTCAAGAGGAGCCAACTTAGAATAGTCAAAAAAGTCTATCTTAGGCAACTGAAATGAGAATGGAACACAACATTAGAAGCCGGAAGGTGCATTTCCCACAAGGGAAATCATTTGAAAGACTGCTTACTCAAGAATAAAATAATCTGGCCCTGGCCGGTTGGCTCAGTGGTAGAGCATCGGCCTGGCGTGTGGAAGTCCTGGGTTCAATTCCCGACCAGGGCACACAGGAGAAGCGCCCATTTGCTTCTCCACCCCTCCCCCTCTCCTTCCTCTCTGTCTCTCTCTTCCCCTCCCGCAGCCAAGGCTCCACTGGAGCAAAGATGGCCCGGGTACTGGGGATGGCTCCGTGGCCTCTGCCTCAGGCGCTAAAGTGGCTCTGGTCGCAACAGAGCAACGCCCCGGAAGGGCAGAGCATCGCCCCCTGGTGGGCGTGCCGGGTGGATCCCGGTCGGGCATATGCGGGAGTCTGTCTGTTTCCCCGTTTCCAGCTTCAGACAAATACAAAAAAAAAAAAAAAAAAAGAATAAAATAATCTCACATATAACTATTAAAATTTTTTTCACATGTTTCAATTTTCAGTGTTAAAAAAAGCTGAGATGATATAAAGACTCCCAGCCAATTCTTGTTTCATTTTAGGAACTTACTTTGTAGGATTAATGATATGGTGGATTTGTTAATTTTTTGTGAAAAGGGAGGAGAGAGTTACAATGAAAAAGAATTCTAAGTGGCTCAGATTGGGAAATCCCACTAAAGTAGAAATATATTCCGAAATCCTATTTTCCTGGCTAGTCTTTAAAAATGTGTCCTGATAAAGCATTTTCTGAAGAGACTGCAAAACAAGAGTATGACACTTGCCTTTGTCTCATCTTGGCTAGCAAGCAGGCTGCTACTGGGGTTGATAATGACTCGATCTTCTCTCTTTGGATAATCTGGATTTTCCAGAAGAAAATTACAAAGTCTGCAAAAATAAATGATGCTACATTCATACTGCTTCCAAATCCCACACCTGACTCAAATCAATGTTTGAAAAATGAAGTCCCTAGTTACATATTAAAATTGACCTATAAAGGAATTAAAATGTTTGCAGATTAGAACAACAAAATAGATAGGCAAATAAAAGACAATGACATTGAATTTCTATTGTTTTTTTAGTTTAAAAAGCAATAAACATACTTACTAATGCAAAGCCCGCTGGTTTCTCTATTAGTTGGGTGTCAATGTAAAAAAGTCACTAAAATTCTTATTGGCTGAACTATATACAACTGGAGAATTTATATGAAAAATATTTGTCAAAAAAGTGTATAACAGCCCTGGCCGGTTGGCTCAGCGGTAGAGCGTCGGCCTAGCGTGCGGAGGACCCGGGTTCGATTCCCGGCCAGGGCACATAGGAGAAGCGTCCATTTGCTTCTCCACCCCTCCGCCGCGCCTTCCTCTCTGTCTCTCTCTTCCCCTCCCGCAGCCACGGCTCCATTGGAGCAAAGATGGCCCGGGCGCTGGGGATGGCTCTGTGGCCTCTGCCCCAGGCGCTAGAGTGGCTCTGGTCGCAACATGGCGATGCCCAGGATGGGCAGAGCATCGCCCCCTGGTGGGCAGAGCGTTGCCCCATGGTGGGCGTGCCGGGTAGATCCCGGTCGGGCGCATGCGGGAGTCTGTCTGACTGTCTCTCCCTGTTTCCAGCTTTAGAAAAATGCAAAAAAAAAAAAAAAAGTGTATAACAAATAAAGGGGTAGAAAAATATAAGTAAATGGAATATGAAAGTCCTCCTGTTAATCATTAATACTTGTATAACCCTACCGTTACATCAATCCCTATAAGCAACCTGAGTGACAGTTTATTTTAGCCAACTGCCAGGCTGAAAGAACAGATCATGTTTGCTCTTCTCACCAAACCCATAGCTGTGTCTCTTTATTGTTACTACAAAATACTGCACCAATAAGGATACAGATATGTCACCATTCAGGTACCACACAATGTTAACTAGTAAGGCTCTTCAGGCTGAAACAACCAAATCAGGCAACAAACTGTGCCCCTGGGAGGGTTCCACAGTTCGAAGTCAGCTTGGGTAATGTGCAGCTGAGTCACTTTAGTACAGAGAAAGCTTCTCTGCTCACAGAGCAAGTGGGGCTCCCCACCCACATCCTTCGTTCCTTCCCCAATCCTGCAGATTCTTTTTTTCTTTCTTTTTATTTTTGTTTCTGAGAGAGGCAGGGAGAGAGAGACAGGAACGTTGAGTTGCTCCTGTATGTGCCGACTGGGGAACTGAATTGGCAATTTCCATACACCTGAGTGACGCTCCAACCGAGTCATCCGGCCAGTGATTAATTTCATTTTTTTTAGAGACAGAGAAAGGAAGGGAGAGGGAAGGGAGGAGAAAGGGGGAAGGGAAGCATTCATTTGTTATCCCACGCAACTGTGCATTCATTGGTTGCTTCCCCTGTGCACACTGACTAGGAATCGAACCTGCAACCTTGTCATTTCAGGACAATGCTCTTTACCAGTGAACTAAATGGCTAAGGCCATCCTGCAGATTCTTAGGATGACTCCACCTGCTCATATGTATACCATCTGATTCTTACCTGCCTCCCTTTTTCCCAGGTCCCTTCCATCCAGTGTCCACAGTGGAGCCTCTAATAGTAAGACAGGTACACCAGGAAGAAAACCGAGGAAAAGTATTCACCTACTGCTCCTGTCCTCATCCAAGTGTTTGGGGGCCAAAAATTGGGAGGCACTCCCGAGGACCCTCAGCACTAACCCGACTGCACAGGCCCCTCATCATCCTACTCCAGAACTGGCCAGCACACCTGAACACCATTTTCTTCACCATCAATTCCAAGAGCCCCAAATAGCTCTTCTAAGCTTTCCTCCTCCTTGTTGCAATGCCCCGTCTGCGACACAAAACCAGAGGCCAAGTGAGGAGAAAAGCCTCCCCCTCCCATTTTATAGTTGTAGCCAAGGAGTGACATCCCTAGTCAAGAATTCCGAGCACATCTACCTTAAAACTATTGTTATTGACGGTAATTCTTTGTTCCAAGAGAAAATGATGAACACTGTACGTTATATAGGTAATTGAAGGCTGACTTGATAATTAGCCACCATTAAGAATCCATAATCTGCGGGGATAGGCCTAGAGTTCCACATAATTCCTTTCGCGCACACACCTGGATGTACTACAGACCAGATGTGGAAAAGCTCCTCCATTTCAAACTTGCCTGTTGGTATTGTTCTGGTAAGTATGGCTACCAGAGACCAACTGCCAGATACCAGAGGTCTAGGAAAAGATAAAAAGGTCAAATAACAAAGAATCTGTTAGAATGCCAACCATGAGTGAAGCCAGTGGTTTCCAAATGGCATGCATGGAAGATAATCTACTAGGGTGTTGGAAGTCTAGTTCCTCTTTGTTTAATTAAAATAACTGGCATTAATCAGTGGAAAACTGATTAATTTCAACACTCAACTGTCCTCTACAAATTTATAATTGTTTCACCCCCGCAGATTAAAAGGAAGAGAAAGAGTATTAGAGGAAGGAGATTTTTCATTTTGTATTCCTTAGGACACTTTTATTAAACAGGTGAACTGGTTGCAGCACATTGCACAAATATACACCCAGTACAAATACAGGGGTGGAAATCTCTTTTAACATACTGTTCAAAACAGGCAGTATCAGTGCTCAGAATTAAGGTCATGGCCCAGTATTGCTCAGTGGTTAGAGCATTGTTCCAACATGCCAAGATTGTGTGCTTGATCCCTGGTCGGGGCACATACAAGAATCAGCCAATAAATGCATATATAAGTGGAATAACAAATTGATGTTTCTCTCTCTCTCAAAATTAACTTTAAAAATGCTCAGGCCTGACCAGGCGGTGGCTCAATGGATCAAGTGTTGGACTGGGATGCGGAGGACTCAGGTTAGAGACCCCGAGGTCACCAGCTTGAGCTCAGGCTCATCCGGTTTGAGCAAAGCTCACCAGCTTGGACCCAAGGTCACTGGCTCGAGCAAGGGGTTACTCGGTCTCCTCTGTGGTCAAGGCACATATGAGAAAGCAATCAATGAACAAATAAGGTGTCACAATGAAAAACTGATGATTGATGCTTCCCATCTCTCTCCCTTCCTGTTTGTCCCTATCTGTCCATCTCTCTCTAACTCTCTCTCTGTTGCTGTAAAAAAAAAAAATGCTCAGAATTGGCCCTAGATGGTCGGCCCAGCATGTAGAAGTCCCATGTTCAATTCCCAGCCAGGGCACATATCTGCTTCTCCACCCCTCCCCCTCTCCTTCCTCTCTGTCTCTCTCTTCCCCTCCTGCAGCCAAGGCTCCACTGGAGCAAGAGTTGGCCTGGGGACTGAGGATGGCTCCATGGCCTCTGCCTCAGGCACTAGAATGGCTCCGGTTGCAACAGAGCAACGGCCCCAGATGGGCAGAGCATCGCCCCCTGGTGGGTATGCCGAGTGAATTCCAGTCAGGGGCATGCAGGAGTCTGTCTGTCTGCCTCCCTGCTTCTCACTCTGGAAAAATACACACACACACACAAATGCTCAGAATTAACCAAACATGCAGGATTCTATAAGAATAAAAAATAAATTAAAAATAGGCTGTATCTGATTAAAATTAAACTCTCGGCCCTGACTGGCTGGCTCAGTGGTAGAGCACTGGCCTGGTGTGTGGATGTCCTAGGTTTGATTCCTAGTCAGGGCACACAGAAGTGCGCATTTACTTCCCCACTGCTCTCCCTGTCTCTTCTCTCTCTCTCTATTCCTGCAGCCATAGCTCGATTGAAGTGAGGTGGCCCTGGTGCTGGGTGCTGAGGATGGTTCCATGGCTTCCACCTCAAGCACTAAGAGCTTGCTGCTGAGCAACAAAGCAATGCCCAGATGGGCAGAGCATCAACCTCTAGTGGGCTTGCCAGGTAGAACCTGGTCGCATGCATAGTCTGTTTCTGCCTCCCCTCCTCTCACTGAATTAAAAAAAAAAAACAAACCAAAAAACCTCTCTAACAAGATCATTAAAAAAGACAGTGTTGCCCTGGCCGGTTGGCTCAGCGGTAGAGCGTCGGCCTAGCGTGCGGAGGACCTGGGTTCGATTCCCAGCCAGGGCACACAGGAGAAGCATCCATTTGCTTCTCCACTCCTCCGCCGCGCTTTCCTCTCTGTCTCTCTCTTCCCCTCTCGCAGCCAAGGCTCCATTGGAGCAAAGATGGCCCGGGCGCTGGGGATGGCTCTGTGGCCTCTGCCTCAGGCACTAGAGTGGCTCTGGTCGCAACATGGCGATGCCCAGGATGGGCAGAGCATTGCCCCCTGGTGGGCAGAGCCTCGCCCCCGGTGGGCGTGCCGGGTGGATCCCGGTCGGGCACATGCGGGAGTCTGACTGTCTCTCCCCGTTTCCAGCTTCAGAAAAATACAAAACAAAAAAGACAGTGTCAAGTGAAACAAACCAGTCACAAAAGGACATACTGTGTGGGATTCCACTTATATGAGGTTCCTAGAGCAGTCAAATCCAGAGACAGTAGAAGATTGAGTAGCAGGGTGAGGGAGTGGGAGATAAGGAATAAGTGTTTAATAAGGACACAGTTTCAGTTTGAGAAGATGAGAAAGTTTTAGAGATGTTGATGATTTTGTAAAAATGTGAATATGCTTAAGGCAACTGTACATTTAAAACTGGTTAGATTATAAATGTTTATGTTTTGTATATTTTACTACAATAAAAAAGAAAGGCATGGTGGTGTACTTACACATTCAAATCATAATAATTCTTCAAATGAATTACTTCCTCGATATATCCAGTTGCTACATCTGGAAATCTTGCTTCCTGGAAACGAATACAAATATTATTTATATTTCATCCACCATTCAAACTACAATAAAACCAGATGTCAAAAAGTATATAGATGATTACAAACTAGAAAAGGGCTAAAAAGCAGATTGGTGTCTGGCTTAAAACTCCACATGAGGTAGGTGCTCAGATTTGTCTACCTAAACCAGGGGTAGTCAACCTTTTTATACCTACAGCCCACTTTTGTATCTCTGTTAGTAGTAAAATTTTCTAACCACTCACAGGTTCCACAGTAATGGTGATTTATAAAGTAGAGAAGTAACTTTACTTGACAAAAATTTTTTTTGTTTGTTTTTACAGAGAGAGAGAGTCAGAGAGGGACAGACAGGGACAGACAGGAACAGAGAGAGATAAGAAGCATCAATCATTAGTTTTTCATTGTGACACCTTAGTTGTTCATTGATTGCCTTCTCATATGTGCCTTGACCGTGGGCCTTCAGCAGACCAAGTAATCCCTTGCTCAGGCCAGCAACCTTGGGTCCAAGCTGGTGAGCTTTGCTCAAACCAGATGAGCCCGCGCTCAACCTGGCGACCTTGGGGGTCTCGAACCTGGGTCCTCCGCATCCCAGTCCGATGCTCTATCCACTGCGCCACTGCCTGGTCAGGCTTACTTTATAAAATTTATAAAGCAGAATGACAGCAAGTTAAAGCATATAATAATTACTTACCAAGTACTTTATGTTGGATTTTCACTAAGTTTGGAAGAATAAATCTTTATAAAACAACTTACTATAGTTAAATCTATTTTTTAATTTATACTTTGGTTGCTCCACTACTGCCCACCATGAAAGCTAGAACGCCCACTAGTGGGTGGTAGGGACCAGGTTGACCACCACTGACCTAGACTATGGAATGTATAATGGTCCCCAGAGATCATCTAGCCCTCTGCCCACATTTTGCATGCCCTTCATTCTTTCCATAAATATCACACGTTTCTGCCCAGGCAAAGGAGTCCAAAGCACCCCGTGCTTACCCTCAGGACCTAGTGCGCAAAATGAGAAACCTGGGAAGGGTGAGGAGACTACTCAGAGGCAAAGGGCAGCAGAACCAGCACAACTTTCTAGATCAGTGCTATCTGACAGAACTTCGTACAGAGGTGGAAATGTCCTCCTCTGTGCTTTCCACAGCTGTTCAGCCCCATGGCGCTGTCAAGCAATGAAAATGTGACTGATGCCAAGAAAAACAAAACTTTACATTTTATTAACTGTAAGATATTTAAACTTAAAACAGCCACAGGAGGCTACTGCACTGAATAGTGCAGCTCTAGGTAACTTGATAAACCTGATTTAAAGGTTTGACTTTGGAGTTAACGCCAGGTCTTTTTTAAAAACTGGGGCATTGCTCTTATTTTATTTTTTTATTTTTCTATATTTTTCTGAAGCCGGAAACAGGGAGAGACAGTCAGACAGACTCCTGCATGCGCCCGACCGGGATCCACCCGGCACGCCCACCAGGGGGCGACACTGCCCACCAGGGGGCGATGCTCTGCCCCTCTGGGGCGTCGCTCTGTTGCGACCAGAGCCACTCTAGCGCCTGGGGCAGAGGCCAAGGAGCCATCCCCAGTGCCTGGGCCATCTTTGCTCCAGTGGAACCTCGGCTGCAGGAGGGGAAGAGAGAGACAGAGAGGAAGGAGAGGGAGAGGGGTGGAGAAGCAGATGAGCGCTTCTCCTGTGTGCCCTGGCCGGGAATCGAACCCGGGACTTCTGCACGCCAGGCCGACGCTCTACCTCTGAGCCAACTGGCCAGGGCCGGGGCATTGCTCTTATGACAGCACCAGGTTATCCATAATCTCAGCTAGAATCCCAAAGTGCTTGCTGAGGGGTTAAAAACAGATTAGAGAATCTTGATTTAATTCTCACATTTTCAGAGTTTCTCTCTTCTATTTTATAAATGTAGCTCTATTCCCCTGAGAAGAATAAAGTTCACACCTACAGTGTTTTTCCAATAAAAGAAAACTCAGTATAGTGTCTATAATTATTTACTTAATAAAACTTACTGTTTCTTTCACTAATAGTGCAACAACTTCTTGATCTACTTCAGTTGCTTCTTGCCTCCAAAAGTTTTCCAAACTGGGCTCCTGAGATCCTTGTAGTGGAAAGGCTGGGCCTGGCTCTTCATCATCTATTGATAACTGTTGGTCGTCAAGCTCTCCTAGAGGATGCGCAGGCTGAGGAGAAGAGGGGCCTGGAATCCCATCCTGCTGGGGTTCTGGTCTTGGAAAAGCTGGCCTGGGAAAAGCCAGCCCTAGGGTCTCATGCTGGAAGAACAACGGGCCCAGTTCTGATTCAGGATGCCGCTCCTGAGGAACAACCTGATTTGTTCTCTCACGGGGCTGCTGGTTTAGAGACTGGAAGTAAGGATGGTCTAACCAGCAGTCTTCTTCGATGGTCTGATCATCTAGGATAGCAGGTGATTCTCCGAGGTTTGATAAAAGGTCTGTTTCTGAGTCTTCAGATGACTGGTTCTGAGTGTCCAAAGGATCGCTATCTGGAATAAGAAGGCTACCTTTTCCCCAGATAAAGATTTCTGGCCCTGATCCTGCATCATTTGCTGCTTGGTTGTGACTTGGTCCAGGCTTGGGTTCTCTTTCTGTTTGGCCACCTGGCTTAATGAATTCAGAAACTCCAGGAGGCTCAAGATCCAGAAATTCACCGTAGTCATCCTCAGAATCATCCTGTTTCCCAGAATCAAACAATGAACTGTTACACACTGAAAAATAGTTGTTCTTATTTGAGTCAAAGGCTGCTCTAGACTTTTTAGGCCTTTCTTCTCCCAAACTTTTGAAATCTTGCCACTGGGAAGCTGGTTTGATGAGATTGGGTCGTGATGTCTGAGGTTTACTTGTCTAAGAAAAAAATGAAATTTTAATAATAATTCAATTTCTTTCCTATGTCTATGCCTCCTTATGTACTTACATTCAGCTTCGGAGACAGGACAAAAAACAAACAAAAACCCCTGTCCATAAAACCTGCTCTTCACACTTATAACAACACTGAAATTTGATCATACTACACTCACTATAAGAATAAAAGTAGTGCCTGACCAGTGGCGGCACAGCAGATAGAGCATTGACCTGGGACACTGAGGTCCCAAGTTTGAAACCCCACGGTTGTTGGTTTGAGTGTGGGGTTGCTGGCTTGAGCATGGGATCACAGACATGACCCCATAATCGCTGGCTTGAACCCAAAGGTTGCTGGCTTGAAGCCCAAGGTCACTGGCTTGAGCAAAGGGTCACAAGCTCGGCTGGAGCCCCCAGTCAAGGCACATATGAGAAAGCAATCAATGAACAACTAAGGTGCCTCAGTGAAGAACTAATGCTTCTCATCTCTCTCCTCTCCTGTCTGTCCCTATCTGCCCCTGTCTCGCTAAAAAAATGTTACTACCATACTTAGTGAAGAAACATTAAAGTATTCCCATTTATGTCAGTGGTTATCTTATTTCCATTACTACTATTACTTAAAATTTTTGAGGAGGTATCATTTAATATAATTAGATAAGGAAGGAACAAGATCATTATTTGCAGATAAATAAACTGCTATCCCTTGAGAAATTGTGAAAGCCAGCTGAAAAAAATAACTATAGACAATAAAATAAGGTGACTAAGTATGGAATTAATATAAAAACCAACAGATTTTTATATGAACAAAACTTGATCTTAGTTAGAAAGGATCAATATAATAATTGTTCCATAAGTATAATAACAGGATTTGTTGTGAAGCTATCTACCTACCTGCCTACCTACACACCTATCTAAATTAGAAAAGTTTATCTTAAAATTTATATACAAATATAAGCAGGAAAATATCCAGAATGATTATGAAAAATGTAGAGCAGTAAAGGGAGATGAGCGCTACCTGATATTAGGATACATTATAAGGTTGTAGTAATTACAGTAGTGTTGTCTAGTCATGAACAGAAAGAGCAATATGCTGAGATGATAAGTCCAGAAACATATGGATTCTAAAGACAGGGTGGAAGGAGGCTGTCAGAAACATAGCACAAGTGTAAACAGAGTGCTACGTGTGTAGCACAAGCAGTGCTCTCAACTGTCCTACAAGGCCCAACTACCCACTGCTGAGAGGCCGAACAGTCAGATAACACTTGGAAAAATGCCTCATCACGGTAAGTTTAAGAAAACTCACCTCTGTTAGAATGACGTCATCATCCAGGTCCTCTTCGTCATGTTGCTGAGGAGCTGGGGTGACCAACATTGGATCCCCTTCCTCATCAGAGTCATCAGATATTGTAATGGGTCCATCTCTGAGACTGATCCAGTCTAAAAGTAGGCAGAGAACAGTCTTACCAGGAGGTGGGCACAATCACATTCAGCCCTTTAATTCAGCTATGGCACACAAAGGGTTAAGTCTAAAGTCAAGTTCATGGCTGTAAGCGACACATACACCTAAGCATTAAGAGCCATGTTTCCATGCTGATCTTTGCCAGTAACACATTTTGGGAATCACTTGAGAAAATGGCTCCTCTGCAGAGCAATGGAGCAACAGCCCCAGATGGGCAGAGCATCACCCCTAGTGGGCTTGCCAGGTGGATCCCCGTCAGGGCGCATGTGGGAGTCTAACTCTGCCTCCCTCCTCTAAAAAAAAAAAAAAAAGAAAGAAAGAAAAAGTCCTTAGCAGCAGCCTCCATACTTTTAGATCATACAGATCTGGAGGAGAATTCCTCGTGGTCACCATTCCTTCAAACACAGAACTGCCACTGTTCTCATTATCTAACCTCTTAAGATCCAAGGACGGAACATTCACAGCTCTTCTTAGCCTGCTAATTCATAGCTTATTAATTTACTTGTGATGGAAGATACTTAAACTTCAGCCATGCTAGCAGTTATCACCATCTGATACAAAATTCTAGTCTGATGAGTCCATTTGTACCTGAAGCTCTGAAGTCTAATAATGAAATACTTCTGGGTTCTGTCTTGTGCAAAACAGGTTCATTTTAGAGAAGACATTACTGTAGCGCTAAGGGAAAAAGCAACACTGAAAGGGAGAAAGAGAGAACCCACACTTACCCTGTCCCTGGTGGCAGTGAAAGTTGTTCAAGTGAATTACCTCTTCATTGTTATTTCCTTCTGCCATTTTCAAACGTGGACATAAACATATGTGCTTGTTAATATCTAAACATGGTGACTATTTGTTCCAAAGGGTCTGAAAATGAAGACAAAAATAACAGTAAGAATGAAAAACACATCAAAACTCTTCCCACATATTTGGTCAAGGTAGTAGCATTCTAAGCTTATGGTGAAAACACCACTTAAAACACAAACAAAGGGCCCTGGCCGGTTGGCTCAGCGGTAGAGCGTCGGCCTGGCGTGCGGGGAACCCGGGTTCGATTCCCGGCCAGGGCACATAGGAGAAGCACCCATTTGCTTCTCCACCCCCCCCCCCCTCCTCTTGTCTCTCTCTTCCCCTCCCGCAGCCAAGGCTCCATTGGAGCAAGGATGGCCCGGGCGCTGGGGATGGCTCCTTGGCCTCTGCCCCAGGCGCTAGAGTGGCTCTGGTCCGGAGGGGCAGAGCATCGCCCTCTGGTGGGCAGAGCGTCGCCCCTGGTGGGCGTGCCAGGTGGATCCCGGTCGGGCGCATACGGGAGTCTGTCTGATTGTCTCTCCCTGTTTCCAGCTTCAGAAAAATACAAAAACAAACAAACAAACAAAAAAAAAACACAAACAAAGAAGCCCTGGCCAGATAGCTCAGTTGGTTAGAGCAGTGGTACCCAACTCCCGGGTTGTAGACCAGTACCGGTCCGTGGGCCATTTGGTAACAGTCCGCAGAGAAAGAATAAATAACTTACATTATTTCCGCTTTATTTACATTTAAGTCTGAACGATGTTTTATTTTAAAAAAAATGACTAGATTCCCTCTGTTACATCTGTCTAAGACTTACTCTTGACGCTTGTCTCGGTCAGGTAATACATTTATCTGTCCCACCCTAAAGGCCGGTCTGTGAAAATATTTTCTGACATTAAACCGGTCCGTGGCCCAAAAAGGTTTGGGACCACTGGGTTAGAACATAGCCCCTAAGTGCAGAGGTTGCTGGTTCAATCCCTGATCAAAGCATATACAGGAACAGATGTTCCTGTCCCTCTCCTTCTCTCTCCCTTTTTCTCTCTAAAATTAAAAAAAAAAAAAAAAAAAAAAAATTAAAAAACAAACAAACACTAAGTGAATGTGTAACTAAAAAGCTAAAAAGAACCCTGGCCAGTTGGCTCAGCGGGAGCGCATCGGCCCAGTGTGTGCAAGTCCTGGGTTCGATTAACAGCCAGGACACACAGGAGAAGTGCCCATCTGCTTCTCCACCCTTCCCCCTCTCCTTCCTCTCTCTCTCTTCCCTTCCCGCAGCCAAGGCTCCATTGGAGCAAAGTTGGCCCCGGGCGCTGAGGATGGTTCCATGGCCTCCACCTCAGGCGCTAAAATGACTCCAATGGCAACGAAGCAACACCACAGATGGGCAGAGCATCGCCTCTTGGTGGGCATGCCGGGTAGATACTGGTCGGGTGTATGCACGACTCTGTCTGCCTCCCTGCTTCCAACTTTGGAAAAATACAAAAAAAAAAAATATATATATATATATAAAGCTAAAGAGAAGAAAAAATGGGATAATAAAAAAACCCAATTACTGTGAAAGACCATATACAAGAGAAATAAAAGATCAAAGAACAGATGGGACATATAAAAAACAAAAAGTAGGCCCTGGCCGGTTGGCTCAGTGGTAGAGCGTCGGCCTGGTGTGTTGGGGACCAGGGTTCGATTCCCGGCCAGGGCACAATAGGAGAAGCGCCCATTTGCTTCTCCACCCCCTCTCCTTCCTCTCTGTCTCTCTCTTCCCCTCCCGCAGCCGAGGCTCCATTGGAGTAAAGATGGTCCGGGTGCTGGGGATGGCTCCTTGGCCTCTGCCCCAGGCGCTAGAGTGGCTCTGGTCTCGGCAGAGCGACGCCCTGGAGGGGCAGAGCATCGCCCCCTGGTGGGCAGAGCTTCGTCCCTGGTGGGCGTGCCGGGTGGATCCCGGTCGGGCGCATGCAGGAGTCTGTCTGACTGTCTCTCCTCGTTTCCAGCTTCAGAAAAATACAAAAAAATTAAAAAAAAAAAAAAAAGTACACTTAAAAACTCAATTATGGCAACCTGTGGAATGGGAGGAAATATTTGCAAATCAGTATTTGATAAGGGGTTAAATTCCAAAATACATAAAGAACTCATAGAACTCAATACCAAAAATACAAATACTAATTTAAAAATGGGCAAAGACCTAAATCCTTTTTTCCAAGTAAGGTATTTAAATGGCTAACAGATACACTAAAAGGGACTCAACGTCATGGATCATCAGGGAAATGCAAACCAAAATCACAATGAAGCCTGGCCAAGTAGCTGAGTTGGTTAGAGCATCATCCTGGTACACCAAGATTGTGGGTTCGATTTCTGCCCAGGGCACATACAAGAATCAATCAATGAATGCATAAATCAAGTGGATCTTCAATCAAGGTTTCTCTTTCAATATATTTTTTTAATTCTTTAAAAATTTTTTTTAAGACTTTATTCATTTTAGGGGGGGGGGGGTAAGGAGCAGGAACCATCAACTCCCCTATGTGCCTTGACCAGGCAAGCCCAGGATTTTGAACCAGCCACCTCAGCATTCCAGGTTGACGCTTTATCCACTGCACCATCACAGGTCAGGCCTCTCTTTCTCTTTCAAACAAATAAAAACTTTTTTGGAAAAAAACCACAATGAGGTATCACCTCACTCTTGTCACAATGGCTATTATAAAAAAAGACAACACTTAACATGTATGGGTGAGGATGTGGAGAAAAGGGAACCCTTGTGCACTGTTGATGGAAATGTAACTTGGTAATAAAACTACGCAAAAATACTTGATACTTTATTATAGTGGAAGTTATATATTCCCTAACGACCCAACAATCCACTGCTAGAAATCTATATTCTAGATTCGTATGCCTATATGCACCAGGTCTATGCACAAGAATGTTCACAGCAGCATTAATTCTAAAAGCTGAAAACTGAAAGGACACAAACAGTATCCTATGTTCATACAATTAAAACCTAGACAGCAGGTCCTGCCTGGGTGGTTGGCTCAGTGGTAGAGCATCAGCCTGGTGGGTGGATATCCCAAGTTTGATTCCCAGTCAGGGCACACAGCAGAAGTGCCCATCTGCTTCTCCACTCCTCCCTCTCGCTACTCTCTCTTTTTCTCTCTCTCTTCCCCTCCTGCTGCCGTGGCTTGATTAGAGTGAGTTGGCCCCTGGTACTGAGGATGGCTCTGTGGCCTCTGCCTCAGGCGCTAAAAAGGCTCTGGTTGCAATGGAGCAAAGGCCCCAGATGGGCAGAGCATCACCCCCTAGTGGACTTGTTGGGTGGATCCTGGTCAGGGTACTTGCAGGTGACCATCTCTGCCTCCCCTCCTCGCACTAAAAATTAAAAAACTGTGTAGCAAAAACAAACAAAAAAGCCCGAAGCCATTACAGTCACATATCATACAATGTGGATAGATATTAAAACGTAATGACTGAGTGAAGGAATCCAGACATAAAAAGTATATATTGAACGACTCCATTTAAATAAAGTTTAGGCCTAATTTAGTTGTTTGAGGTGGAACTTCTTTGTGTGTTGTATTTCATAATGGAAAAGTTAGGGGAAACAAATCTACTGTAAAAAGGGGGAAAAATGGTTACCTTGGTGAAACAGTAATAGGGGATCAGGAAAAGAATTATTGCTTTTAATTCTTTCTGTAGTTTGATTTTGAACCACTTCCTGCTTTACTTTGAGAAAAATTAGAATAAAAATCGATAAATAGGAACTAAAAAATAAAAGGGTACAATTTTAACTGCGATGGGGCCTCTTCAGTTCTAAGATCCTGTTTGTAACTTACTCATTAAACTCTTGTCTTCTAGAGAGACAGACAGGGACAGCCAGGAAAGTAGAGAGATGGGAAGTATCAACTTGTTGTGGCACTTTAGATGTTCATCAATAGCTTTCTCAAAAGTGCCTTGACAGTGGGGGGGGGGGGGGCTCTCCAGCTGAGCCACTGACCCCTTGCTCAAGCCAGCGACCTTGGGGTTTTGAACATGGGCACTCAGTGTCCCAGGTTGATGTTCCATCCACTGTGCCAATGCCTGGTTAGGCCATTTGTCTTCATCTTAAGAAAATCTCTATTTTCTTTGTCTTCCTAGAAGATATCACGTGCTTTAGAGGAGGTAAGCTCCAGACCCTAGTTTCTAATTAAATGTCTACAAACAGTTAATAATCAAATAATATCAGAATTTTTTCAACTCAGAGAATATGAAGTTGTATATTAAGACTGTATTACAACAGAACTTTCTGCTATCTATAACTGGACAAAGGAATCTCAAATATTAAAAATTACAAATCCAAGCCTAAGTCTGGGTCTCTCAATTGAAATAACAGTAATATTACTTATAAAGGAAAAAACTCTGGTCTCAAACTTGAATTGCATCTATTCAAGTATTTTACTCTTCTTTCAAACATAATTTTTAAAAAGTATTTAAACATTTAATTACATTAGCCAAGTTTATTTCTTCTTTTACCACAACTAGGTTACTTCAATTTTACAATGGAAATCAAAAGGAAATACCATTTATTTTATATCTAATTTAGTTAGAATGTCAAGCTTTAGTTAAGTAGATCACTAATGGTGCTTTAAAAGCAAACTTCCTCATGAATGGCACACACACTGGCCCAAAGCTGAAGAAAAGGAATCTGATAAAGGAATTCCTACTTCTATTTCTTTGTAAAGGTTACTCAACGCCGGACATTCAGTCCTCTCATCTGAGTTTCAGATCAGACTGCTTGGTATAAACTTGGGTTCACCATTTAGTGAATCAGTAACTGTAAATTGCTTAATCTCTTGGGCCTAGTTCCTCCATTTGTAAAATGAGAATATCTTTATTTTAAAATATAATTTAGTTAAATATGTACAAAGTGTTTAGTATGGTGCCTGGGACATAGCAAGTGTTACATTATGACTATTATTATCTATGAAATGAAAATAGTTATTCTTATCTTGTAAGGCTGTGTTGAAGATTAAATAAAATATAAGAACAGGGGTCCCCAAACTTTTTACACAGGGGGCCAGTTCACTGTCCCTCAGACTGTTGGAGGGCCAGACTATAAAAAAAATATGAACAAATTCCTGTGCACATTGCATATATCTTATTTTAAAGTAAAAAAACAAAATGGGAACAAATACAATATTTAAAATAAAGAACGAGTAAATTTAAATCAACAAACTGACCAGTATTTCAGTGGGAACTATGCTCCTCTCACTGACCACCAATGAAAGAAGTGCCCCTTCTGGAAGTGCGGTGGGAGCCGGATAAATGGCCTTAGGGGGCCGCATGCGGCCCGCGGGTCGTAGTTTGGGGACCCCTGTATAAGAAGGTACTTTGGCCCTGGCCGGTTGGCTCAGCAGTAGAGCATCGGCCTAGCGTGCGGAGGACCCGGGTTCGATTCCCGGCCAGGGCACACAGGAGAAGCGCCCATTTGCTTCTCCACCCCTCCACCGCGCCTTCCTCTCTGTCTCTCTCTTCCCCTCCCGCAGCCAAGGCTCCATTGGAGCAAAGATGGCCCGGGCGCTGGGGATGGCTCTGTGGCCTCTGCCTCAGGCGCTAGAGTGGCTCTGGTCGCAGCATGGCGACACCCAGGATGGGCAGAGCATCGCCCCCTGGTGGACAGAGCGTCGCCCCATGGTGGGCGTGCCGGGTGGATCCCGGTCGGGCGCATGCAGGAGTCTGTCTGACTGTCTCTCCCTGTTTCCAGCTTCAGAAAAATGCAAAAAAAAAAAAAAAGAAGGTACTTTGTATATGGTAAAAGACATCAAAACATAAGCTTTATCACAACTACACAGTAAATGCAGTGTTTTCTTCTGTTTTGTGACAGAGACAGAGAAAGTCAGAGAGAAGAACAGATCAGGACAGACAGACAGGAAGGGAGAGAGATGAGAAGCATCAACTCTTCGTTGCGGCACCTAAGTTGTTCAGTGATTGCTTTCTCATATGTGCCTTGATGGGGGGGGGGGGGGCTACAGTAGACCAAGTGACCCTTTGTTCAAGCCAGTGACTTTGGGCCCAAGCTGGTGAGCCTTGCTCAAACCAGATGAGCCTGCACTCAAGCTGGTGAGCTCGGGGTCTCGAACCTGGGTCCTCCCTGTCTCAGTCCAACACTCTATCCACTGCGCCACCGCCTAGTCGGGGATGCAGTGTTTAATAATAAGAGTTGTATGGGGCCCTGGCCGGTTGGCTCAGTGGTAGAGCGTCGGCCTAGCGTGCGGAGGACCCGGGTTCGATTCCCGGCCAGGGCACACAGGAGAAGCGCCCATTTGCTTCTCCACCCCTCCGCCGCACTTTCCTCTCTGTCTCTCTCTTCCCCTCCCGCAGCCAAGGCTCCATTGGAGCAAAGATGGCCCGGGCGCTGGGGATGGCTCTGTGGCCTCTGCCTCAGGCGCTAGAGTGGCTCTGGTCGCAACATGGCGACGCCCAGGATGGGCAGATTATCGCCCCCTGGTGGGCAGAGCGTAGCCCCTGGTGGGCGTGCCGGGTGGATCCCGGTCGGGCGCATGCGGGAGTCTGTCTGACTGTCTCTCCCCGTTTCCAGCTTCAGAAAAATGAAAAAAAAAAAAAAAAAAAAAAAAAAAAAGAGTTGTATGGCCCTGACCAGGTAGCTCAGTTGGTTAGAGAACTGTCACGATATGCCAAGGTCACAGGTTCTACACCTCTGGTCAAGGCATATACAAGAATCAACCTATGAATGCACATAAATAAGTGAACAACAAATTGATGTTTCTCTTTACCTTCCTTTCTCTCTAAAAAAAATCAATCCATTAATCAATCAATAATAAATATAATAATAATGAGTTGATAATACAGCCAAACAAGGGGGTGGGGGCTGTATTTTCCTCTTACAAGTTACTTTTCACTAGTATTGCACTGCTCACAAAAATGAGGGAATATTTTATAGCTTCACATTCATTTTGAAATATTCCCTCATTTTTGTGAGCAGTACAGAATTATTCATAGTAAAATGTTTACTTCCTTCTATTTTAAAAAAACTTCATTTGCCTGACTTGTGATGGCGCAGGGGATAAAGCATCGACCTGGAACACTGAGGTCTTTAGTTTGAAATCCTGGGCTTGCCCAGTCAAGGCACAAACAGGAGTTGATGCTTTCTGCTTCTCCCTCCCTTCTCTCTCTCTCTCTCTCTCTCTCTCTCCCCCCTCTCTCACTCTAAAATGAATAAATCAAATCTTTAAAAATAAAAAACACTTCATTTTCCCTCTGGAAATAGCAAGAAGCTCTTTATGTCTTTTTGTTTCTTGATCAGACAACTAAAGAAATGAGTTAAACAAAAATGAAGTCCAGAAATTGGAAACGCCACCCAATAAAGATTATTTCAGTTCTTCCCTTTATTATAAAAATTATATGTATGTTTATGATTATAGAGTCAAATATTATTTAATGCTTCCAAAATAAAAAAGCAAAACTTAGCTCATATTTTATACTTCAAAACTGGAGAATTTCTGGTAATACTCCTATACTGTGAACATTTAAGAAAATTAGATGACAGTTCAACCATGTTCTTTCCATTCCTGCAATTGTCCTTCTTTTATGGATGAAATCAACTTATGAGAAAGAGTTCATATTTTCTTTTCTCCTTATGTCCTTGATTACGCCTTACTCATAGCTGTATTTCCAGTGTCTCACGGTTGATTTATATGAGTGGCTCCAAAGACATTTTTCTCTGTCAGACACTGGGGCTGGGAATCACAGCCATATGTAATCAGAGTCAGGTAAAATGGCATAGTGACAACAATCAGGTTATCAGGATTTTCATCAGTTATAAAGTATGGCCTATTACAGAAAATTTGGAAAACAAACAAAGTCAGAAAAAAATGGGAATTGCCCATGGTTCTCTCACACAATCTTCTAGTTTTCAGAATTGTATTTTTGCTTCTTTGTGACCAGAGACAGACGGGTCTGTCTCTAACAGTCACCTTCTCACTCTGCTATTTGTATTCCTTCTCCATTTTTCCTTCTACGTGCTTCTAACACTTGCATGGTCCTGGGGTTTGGTTGGGTTCCTGGTTCCTAGTGTAATCTCCATAAACATGCCTGTCACTTCTGCTAACACTGATTTTGGGGTAATAAAAGATGTTTCAAATTTAATGAGTTATCTCTGAACATTCCAGGGAAAGGTGGGCAAAGCAGAGTCAAGCAAGGATGGGAAACGCTGACAATGCCCATCATACCTCCACAATGCCTCTTCCTAGCATATTTTTCAAGTGTCTATAAATGATTTTTGCTCTCATTCAAATTTTAGTTTCTCATCAAAACCAGTATTTGGATATCTATTCTTTGTAAGCCTGTACTAATATTTAATCAATATCAAATCAACACAACAACAAGGTAATAATGGCTATTTCTAAGTAATAAATTTAAGGTAGTTTGTATTTTTTGCTTCCTTCTATTTTCTGATTTTTCTAAACTAAACTGGTATTATTTACATTAACACTTAAAATTCATTAAAATAATTCAACAAATATTTATTGTGGGATTGCCATAGGGTGTAAATAATGTGTTGTACATCATGGTGAATAACTACAAAGAAAGTCACATACATGGATCTTGCCTCAAAGAACCTGGGAGTCCTGTCAATGAGAGAAAATATGCATATAATTAAGTATACTAAAAAGTATAAAGTCATTAGTGCAATAAAATGACTATTCCAATAACAAGGGCAGGCAGCAGGAAATGCTTGACAGAGATAGCATTATTTAAGCTCAAAGGCTTAGCCTTTCCGAGAGGCAGCAGCTTCCTGCTCAGGCTCTTGAAGCTCAGTTACCAAGTAAGAAGTCTAACCACCATGCTGGAGAGACCACATGGAAAGCCCTGACACACTGCTCAGGGAGGGAAAGGCCTGCTGAGCCCAGCCTTCCAGCAGTCTCTGACAAGGCACAGCAGTGAAGAAGCCATTTTGGAAGTGGGTCCTCCAGCCCAAGCCACCTGCTATGACAGCATGTGGATCAGAAAAAAATGGCCCAAGTGAGCCCTTCCCAATCTCCCAACTAACAAAACTGTCAACAAATAAAACAGCTGTATTAAGTCACTAAATTTGGGGGTGGTATGCTATGTGTCAACAGCTAACTGAAGCAGAGCTCAAATTTTACTTTCTGTCCAATGGGAAGCAACACAATTGTGCTTTAGGAAAATCAACCCAGTTACAATATATAAAACAAATTGTGGAAGACATTGGTGGCAGGAAACCCAGAAACAAGAACTAGTAAAGTCTGAACTAGACTAACAGTAAGCAGGGGAGCAAAATGATACTGACTACAAAATTAGATTCAACAGGATTTTTGTATGTAATTAGCCATCAGGGCAGGTGAAAAGAGTTAAAGGTGACCTAAATGTTGAGATCAGGTGACTCAAGGATGGTGATACTGTTAAGAAAGAACAAGGTAGGTGGTGAGTTTAGAATAAGAAAATGGCCCTGGCCGGTTGGCTCAGCGGTAGAGCGTCGGCCTGGCGTGTGGGGGACCCGGGTTCGTTTCCCGGCCAGGGCACATAGGAGAAGCGCCCATTTGCTTCTCCACCCCACCCCCTTCTTCTCTGTCTCTCTCTTCCCCTCGGCAGCCAAGGCTCCACTGGAGCAAAGATGGCCCAGGCGCTAGAGTGGCTCTGGGCGGCAGAGCGACCCCCCCCCCAGAGGGGCAGAGCATCGCCCCCTGGTGGGCAGAGTGTCGCCACTGGTGGGCGTGCCAGGTGAATTCCGGTCGGGTGCATGCGGGAGTCTGTCTGACTGTCTCTCCCTGTTTCCAGCTTCAGAAAAATACAAAAAAAAAAAAAAAAAGGAAAATGGAATGCGTATTAATTTTAATGCATAGACAAAAATGAAATAACTAAGATAAAATACTATCCATAATTAGAGATATAATTATGCAAACAATTTGTCTGGAGTTTAAGCAGAGTTTAAAAGAACTCTAGTAATCCTGTAATCAGTTCTTTCTACAATAGAAGACGTTTTAATTCAAGAATTAAATTTCAAGGCCCCGGTTGGGTGGCTTAGTGGTTAAAGTGTCATCATGATGTACAAAGCAATCCCCAATCAGGGCACATACAGGAAGCAATTAATGAGCACACAACTAAATGGAACAACTAAGTGGAACAGCAGGTTAAGGCTTTTCTTATTCTCTTCCCTTCCCCCCTTCTGTCTCTTTCTCAAATCAATGAAAACTTTTTTAAAAAATTAAATTCAAAATCTTCATTGGGGGAGCTAAAGAGTTTGGCCCTGGCCGGTTGGCTCAGTGGTAGAGCGTCGGCCTGGCGTGCAGAAGTCCCGGGTTCGACCCCCGCCAGGGCACATAGGAGAAGCGCCCATCTGCTTCTCCACCCCTCCCCCTCTCCTTCCTCTCTGTCTCTCTCTTCCCCTCCCGCAGCCAAGGCTCCATTGGAGCAAAGATGGCCCGGGCGCTGGGGATGGCTCCTTGGCCTCTGCCCCAGGCGCTAGAGTGGCTCTGGTCGCTACAGAGCGAGGCCCGGGAGGGGCAGAGCATCGCCCCCTGGTGGGCGTGCCAGGTGGATCCTGGTCCGGCGCATGCAGGAGTCTGTCTGACTGTCTCTCCTCGTTTCCAGCTTCAGAAAAATAAAAAAATAAAAAATAAATAAAAAGTTTAACATAAAATATTAAGATTTCCCTTAACTGTCAACTGAATATTGGTTCAGAAACCAGGATAGTTAATCATATCCTTATCCACAGGGAAGGGGCAAAATGAATGTTTTCAATGACCTTTTTTTTCTTTTTCTTTGAGAGAGAGAGAAAGAGACAGAAGGCGAGAGAAATGATAAGCATCCACTCATTGTGGGACTTCAGTTGTTCACTTATTGCTTCTTATACATGCCTTGGGGAGGGGGTGTTCCAGCTGAACCACTGATCCCTTGCTTAAGCTAGTGAACTTGGAGTTTCGAACCTGAGACCTCAGCGTCCCAGGCTGACACTCTATCCACTGCGCTGCCACCATCAGTCAGACTTCAATGACCTTTTTATAGTTGAATCCTCTGTGAACTCATTACACGCTATGCCTTCTATCCCAATACTGCCCACAAGTTCTACCCTGACACATTTTAATATAGCAGAGTTGTTTTCTTTTAACCACAAATCTCATCATGGTAGCACCAAAGTCCTTACCACGGTGTGAGAAACTGTCTCATATGACCCTTGCTGACCTGCTAGCCTCACCTCATACCACATCCCCCCATTCATCATTTGACAGTGGTAATGGCTCAGTTTCTTGAATGTGCCCTGCTCCTTCCTTCCACTTCTGGCTTTTTTCTCTGTATTCCTCTTCACTGCCTGTCTTTGACCAAATGAACTTTATTATCCTTCACTTCTTTATTTTAAATGTCATTTCCTCGAAGCAAATCCTTTTCTGACCATCCCCTGTATTCATTCACACATCTCTCACTCCTTTAAAGGACTTGGCACAATAATAATCTCCAAATGTTTAGGAAGCTGTGTTCAATATCCATCTCCTCTGCAAAAATAAGTTCCACAAAGGTGGGACCCTGCACCTTATTTGTTCCCATAGTCCCAGGACATAGCAGACTGCCTGGCACAAAGTAAATACTACTCCATAAGAGCTTTCTGAATATTCACAGATAGAGCAAGATGATTAGGAGTATGAACTCTAGAACCAAAATGAACTCAAGTTCCAGCTCAGACCCTCCTCGTAAGCTGAGTGATTAGGTCAACTATTCTTCAGCACCTTATTTTCTTCCTTTAAAAATAACAACAATCTCATCACTGAGGATTAAGAGTTACCATATGGACCCTGGCTGGATATCTCAGTTGGTTTAGAGCAGTGGTTCTCAACCTTTCTAACGCCGCGACCCCGCAATCCAGTTCCTCATGTTGCGGTGACCCAAACCAAAAAATAATTTTGGTGGCTACTTCATAACTGTAATTTTGCTACAGTTATGATTCGGAATGTAAATACCTGATATGCATTACGTATTTTCGGATGGCTCCACAGGTTGAGAACTGCTGGTTTAGAGCATAGTCCAGATACACCAGGGTTTCAGGTACAATCCCTGGTCAGAACACATATAAGTATAAAGCAACAAACGCATAAATGAGTGGAATGAGAAATCAATGTTTCTCTCTCTCTCGCTCGCTCTCTCTCTCCTTCCTCTCTCTAAAAATCAATCTTTTTTTTTTTCAGTTACTATACAGAAAATGCTCAGAACAATTTCTGGCACGCAGCATCATGTTTCGTCCCCTGACAATGAGCAGTGACGATATAGTAACATGGTTTGGTGCGAAATTGGTTACACTGTCTGTGGACCTTTCAACAGCCGTGAAACGATCACCACTCAATAAGCAACAGCCACCCGAGTTAGCAAACACGGATCCTGCTTCACCAAGGTGCGCCTCCCCGCCTCACAGCTCAGCCTCCTCTAGGAGAGGTCACTCCAGGAGACTGTCAGGCTTCTCCGGCATGAGCTGCGGATAAAGTCTGAAGCCTCGGTTTAGGCTGTCCACAGAGGTGGGGGGGGGGGGTCCCCAGTCCGGCCCCGGGCTCTCCAACTCTTTCCTCCGTGGCTCGTGGCTCGGCACCCCCAACCACGCACGGTGCATCCCAGAGCCAGGGCCAGTGCTGAGCGGTCTTCCTCCAGATGAGCGTCAAGGTGAGTCCGTCCTAAAGTCCCCCGTCCCCTCCCAGCAGCGCCACCCGCTCCTCCTTCCGTTAGCAAAACACCCGGGACAGCCCCCCACCCGGAAAACCCTCCCCCACCCGGGGCAGCACCCCCGGAAGGGCCCCCCCCGGCCAGCCCTCCCCCAGGCAGCACCCCCAGAAGAGCCCCCCCCCGGGCAGCACCCCCGGAAGAGCCCCCCACCTGGGAGAGCCCCCCACTCAGAAAGCCCTTCCCCCCCCCCGGGCAGCACCCCCGGAAGAGCCCCCCCCCGGGGCAGCCCCCTACTCAGAAAGCCCTTCCCCCCCCCGGGCAGCACCCCCGGAAGAGCCCCCCCCCCGGGACAGCCCCCTACTCAGAAAGCCCTTCCCCCCCCCCCCCGGGCAGCACCCCCGGAAGAGCCCCCCCCGGGACAGCTCCCTACTCAGAAAACCCTCCCCCCCCCCCGGGCAGCACCCCCGGAAGAGCCCCCCCCGGGACAGCCCCCTACTCAGAAAACCCTCCCCCCCCCGGGCAGCACCCCCGGAAGAGCCCCCCCCCGGGACAGCCCCCTACTCAGAAAACCCTCCCCCCCCGGGCAGCACCCCCGGAAGGGCCCCCCCACCCGGGACAGCCCCCTACTCAGAAAACCCTCCCCCCCCCGGGCAGCACCCCCGGAGGAGCCCCCCCCGGGACAGCCCCCTACTCAGAAAACCCTCCCCCCCCCCCGGGCAGCACCCCCGGAAGAGCCCCCCCCGGGACAGCCCTCCCACGCCCAGGGCACTTAACAAAACTCACTCGCGTTTTGCACGGGGCCCACTGGACGGTTCCCATGGGAACCGGCCCCATACACGTAACCAGGACCCGCAGGTCCGTCACAAGAGCAAAGTGGCCCGAAGTTCAGCCCCGCCGCTGCCCAGGGTCCCGGCCGCGGCCCCGCACGGCGGAGGCTCGGACGCGCCGGGCCGCCCTCGCCGGGAACACACCCCTCCGCCGCCCGTCCGGACGCGCGGGGCCGCGGCCTGTCAGCGCCCGCGCCGGGGCCGCCGGAGCTCCGGGTCACCGCGCCTCGCCCCCCGCGTCCCAGGCCGCCGCCCGGGAGGGTCACCCGGGAAACGCGGTCCCGGGGCGCTCTCGCCCTCGCTCAGCAGGCCGACGGGCCGGCCCTGGAAACTTCCCGAAGTGCGGGGAGCGGGGGGCGGCCCGCCGGCCGCGCGCGCCCCTTTGTCGCTCGCTCCCCCTCGGCCGGCCCGCAGCTCCGGCCGCCCCGCGCCCCCCGCCGCCCCTCGCCGCCGAGGCCCCTACCCCGACCCCGGCCCCCGGCAGAGACGCCACTCTCCTCCCAGGGGCTGCTGAAGAGCTGGGCGCGCCCCGCGGCCGACACTTACTCGCCACTCAACTCGCCGGCTCGCGAAGAGGGCTTGGCAGTCTCTGTCACCCGGGCTTTTAGTCTCCAGAATCCGCAACCGACAGCTCCGTCGTCGCCGAGGAGGCCACAGCCGCGCTCCTTCCGGCCCTGCCGCGGCGTCACCGCGCGCCTGCGCACAGCGCCCCCTCCCGACTAATGACAGGAAGAACCATAGAGGCCGGCCGGGTGCAAGGGAGGAGGGGCCTGGGGAGTAAGACCATAGAGAGTTCTGCTTGTCCGCGGCTCAGTCCGGCTCACTGCCCACTGGGTCTTGACTTCCCCTCCAGGCGGGAGGACAAAAGGAACTGAGACTCCCTCAACCCCGTGAGGCGTTCTTCTTGGAGCCCTCAAGTTGAGAAGGGTGAGGGGATAGGTGGGCATGGAAATCTACTGGATATACACCTACTGGCACACATTGCCTTTGATAAGTCGTTTCATTCAATCAGCACACATTTTTGGAGGGCTCCTGGGTGCCAGGCTCTGTTCTAGGCATACAAAGCTATAGAAGCCCTTGTTGTAATGAAGCTTATGTTTTGGCAGGCAAGTCAATAACTAGTGAATTAACTAGCAAACTAACCAAAATACTGGCTCAGGCAGGAAGTATACAAGAAAAAAAAATACAGAAAATATAAAGCAGAGAAAGGAATAGAGAGTGGTGGAGAAAATGGGGTGGCTAGGGAAAGCATCTTCTGAGGATGGGACATTGAGCAGAAAATTGAATGAAGTTAGGGGGTGAGCCACGGTGACCACCCAGAGGGAGAACACTTCAAGCAGACAGTATAGAAAAGGCAAAGGCTCCGAGATGGGAATAGGCTTGGTGTCGGAGAAAACAATATGGCTGCAGAGCCATGGGAGAGATGGGTGGTGGTAGTGAATGGTGTTGGCAAGGTGGTAGGGGCCCAAATCATAGAAAAATCTTAATAAGGAATTTTGATTTTATCCTAAGTGTGATGGTAGCTACTAGAGAATTGGGAGCAGTGGCATGAGTTTATCTGCTTATGTTTTGCAAATATCACTTTGGTGGCCATTTAGAGAATAGACTATGAAGAGGTAAGATCAGAAGCAGAAAAAAAAAAAACCCGGAAGCTATTGCAGGTGTCTAAATAAGAAGCAATGATGATTTGGACTAGTATAGTTAAGGAGGAGGTGGTGAGAAATAACCAGATCAGGATTTTTTTTTTTTTTTTTTTTTACAGAGACAGAGAGAGTCAGAGAGAAGGATATATAGGGATAGACAGACAGGAACGGAGAGAGATGAAAAACATCAATCATCAGTTTTTCGTTGCGACACCTTAGTTGTTCATTGATTGCTTTCTCTCATGTGCCTTGACCGTGGGGCTACAGCAGACCGAATAACCCCTTGCGTAAGCCAGCGACCTTGGGTCCAACCTGGTGAGCTTTGCTCAAACCAGATAAGCCCGCGCTCAAGCTGGTGACCTCGGGGTCTCGAATCTGGGTTCTCCGCATCCCAGTCCGACGCTCTATCCACTGTGCCACCGCCTGATCAGGCCAGATCAGGATTTTTTTTAAAGAAAAGGCTGACCAGAGAGATTCACAGATGGGTTGGATGTGAGGTGGGAGAGAGAGGAAGGAGCCAAGGATAAACTACAAGGTCTTTGGCTTGTGCAACTGGGTAAATGGTGGTTTCATTCACAAATATGGCGAGAAATCAGGAGGAACAGATTTTGGTCAGAGTTGGGAGAAATGAACATGTTTCAGACAAGTAATTGCCAACAAAACATAAGTAGTGGTGCCAGGAGGCAATTACAGTCATGCCTCACGTAAGTGGGCAGAATGTTTTGAGAAATACATCTTTAGGCAATGAACAACCTAGAGTTACACAAACCTAGGTGATACAGCCTTTTCCATATTAAGCTACGTGATATTATAGCCTAGGCTATAAGCCTGTGCAGCATGTTACTGTACTGAATACTGTAGGCAATTGTAAAAAAAAAAAAAAAAAGGTATTTACATAACTAAACATATATAAACATAGAGAAGGTACAGTAAAAATACAATACAAAAGATTATGAAATGGCTCACCTGTCTAGGGCACAGCTGACCCTGATCCATCTGATCAAGATGCCACAGATGAGCCCACACCCACCTGCTCACTGAGGACAAAGCGGCGGAGTTGAAAAGGGAACAGTGCTTCCCAGGCTTCAGACATTTGAGTAGTCACACCACAATATTTGCCTAATGCACTTATTGCCCATTTGTCATATTTTTCTTTAGGCTGATTCATTTTTGGTTAAAATATATTTATTTTAAAAGAAAATGTTTTATTTCACTATATAAAATAGAATACTTTCCATAAACAGAAAGTAACCATAAAAACATATTCCATGAAATAAAACAATGTTATTGAATTTTAAAAAATGTATCATTAAACAAACAAATGAGCTATAAATAAAAATTAAATCGGGAGAATTAAATCAAATCAAGGTGTGAAATGTAGAACTGAAAATAAGCTTTGTTACGGGAAGAATGCAATCGTTTGTCATCAGAGGTAAAGGGATAGTTGGTCCTTGTTTTCAGTTTCAAGGAAAAATAAAATTCTATGTCACAAGAGCAGTCACTTTTTTTTTTTTTTTTTGCTTTTCATGTTAACCAGCATCAAGAATCAAAAAGGGCAAAAGATATCCCTCTGCAGATAAAGCTATTGTCAACAAGTGATGGTTTGCTATTTTCCTGGGAAGAAGCATGGAGATTCCATCTGCAGAATTCCAAATCATCCGACCTGGTTCTCCATCCATGCAATCATGGCAGAGACGTGAAACACAAGCACTCCGAGCCCACCCGATGAGTCGTCACAGCACTACCGCTTCCTTTCTTTCACTGTCTGGTTACAATTAGTAGAACGTGCCTATCACCTGTAAAATCATTCATAATGGTAGAGGACTGCTGTTTTCACAATTTGTGCGTCGTTCCTTTGTTGCCAAGAGCTTACCTAAGGTATTCCATCAGTTTTATCTAGATGAAGCTGTGCTAGTCTGGCCATGGAGGAAATTATTCCTGAACTCTGTCTGCTTTCAGAAGTAGTAATTTCCTGCCATTCTGTCCATTGCTTTTTTTTTTTTAAAGTCAATGTTATTGTAGTATAATTTCTATGCAATACAAAGCACCCAATTTAAGTGTACATTTTTATGAGTTTGGGCAGATTTATATGTCCATGCAACCACCACAACAATCAAGATAGAGATCATTTCCATCACCCCAAAATATTCCCTTGTGCTCCTTCCTAGTTTACCCACCCCCCCATCCCTGGTGCTAGGCAACCAATTATCTGTTTTCTGTCAGTTTAGATTAGAATTGCTTTTTCTGCAGTTTCAGATAAATGAAATTATACAGCATGTACTTTTTTTTTTTTTTTTTTGTATTTTTCTGAAGCTGGAAACGGGGAGAGACAGTCAGACAGACTCCCGCATGTGCCCGACCGGGATCCACCCGGCGCGCCCACCAGGGGCCACGCTCTGCCCACCAGGGGACGATGCTCTGCCCCTCCGGGGCGTCACTCTGCCGACACCAGAGCCACTCTAGTGCCTGGGGCAGAGGCCAAGGAGCCATCCCCAGCACCCGGGCCATCCTTGCTCCAATGAAGCCTTGGATGCGGGAGGGGAAGAGAGAGACAAAGAGGAAGGAGGAGGGGGTGGAGAAGCAAATGGGCCCTTCTCCTATGTGCCCTGGTCGGGAATCGAACCCGGGTCCCCCGCACACCAGGCCGATGCTCTACCACTGAGCCAACCGGCCAGGGCCCAGCATGTACTCTTGTGTCTGGTTTCTTTTGCTCAACAAATGTTTATTTTTTTTTCAGGTACTTTTATTGTGGCAAAATACACATAAAATTTATCATCTTAACCATTTTTAAGTACATTAAAAGAAACATTCATAATGTTTTGCAAGCATCATCACCATCCATTTTCATACTTTTATTCGTTTTGCAAAACTGAAATTGCACACCCACTAAATAACTCTCCTTTCCCCTCAATCCCTGGTACCTACTGTTGTACTTTCTGTTTCTGTGAATTTTTAAATAAAATCATACAGTATATGTGTCCTTTTGTAACTGTTGCATTTCACTTAGTATAATGTCTTCTAGGCTCATCTAGTTGTAGTATGTGTCAGAATCATCTTCCTTTTTAAGGCAGAATAATATATTCCAGGAAAAGGATGGACCCATTTTGCTTCTCTGTTCATCTGCTGATGGACCCCTGGGTTGCTTCTATGTTTAGTATTGTAAATAATGTGGCTGTGAACATGGGTGTACAAATATCTCTTAGAGCCCCTGCTTTCAACTCCTTTGGGTATACACCTGGACGTGGAATTGCTGAATCATATGGGAATTCTATTTTTAATTTTTGAGGAACTATTATATTGTTTTCTACCATTTGACATTTCCACCAACTGTCCACAAGTATTCCAATTTCACAACATCTTTGACAATTATTGTTACATTCTGGGTTTTTTGTTTTTTTCATAGTAGCCATCAAAATGGGTGTGAGGTGGTATCTCACTATACTTTTGATTTACATTTTTCTAATGATCAGTAATCCTCAGCCTCTTTTCATGTGTTAATCGGCAATTTGTATATTTTCTTTAAAGAAATGTTTATTTAATCTCTTGGCCATTTTTGAGTGGAGTTGTATGTTTCTTTGTTGTTTGGTTTTAGGAGTTCTTCATATTTTGCTATTAATCCCTTATCAGATGTATGATTTCCAAATATTTTCCCCCATTATGTGCATTGTATATATTTTTATTCTGTTGATATATATTTTTTAATGTTTATTAGAGTTTATTTGAGCCAAACTGACAGCATATGCCAGGGGGCAAGATCTGTTGATGTGAGTTTTTGATACACAATTTAAAATTTTTTTCATGAAGCCCAATTCATCTATTTTTCATTGTTGTTATTTTTGCCTGTGCCTTTGATATTATAGCCAAGGTATCATTGCTAAATCCAATGTCATAAAGGTCTTGTTCTATCAATATATTTTCTTCTAAGAGTTTGATAGTTTCAGATCTTACATTTAGACCTTACATTTGTTCCATTTGGAGTTTATTTTGGTACATGGAGTTGGTTCAGGGTCCAAAAGGATCAATCTTTTGCATGAGGGTATCCATTTTCCCCAGCACCATTTGTTGAAAGGTTGTCCTTTAGCCCATTGAATGGCACTCTTGTCAAAAATTATTTGACCAATAAAATTATTTGACCATATCCAAAGTTTATTTATAGACTTTATTCTATTTCATTAGTCTATATTTCTGTGTTTATGCCAGTACCATGCTCTTTTGATTAACGAGGCATTGTAGTAAATTTTAAAATCAGGAAGTGTGACTCCTTTTGAAAAGCTTTGTTTTTCTTTCTAGGATTGCTTTGACTATTTGGGGTCCCTTGAGATTCCATGTGAATTTTATGGGTTTTTCTATTTATGTAAAAAAATTGGGATTTTGATAGGGATTGAATTGAATCTGTAGGTTTCTTTCTGGTAGTATTGACATCTCAACAATATTAAGTCTTTCCAATCCGTGAACATGAGATGTTTTCATTTATTTGCCTTTCTTCAGCAGTGTTTTATGGTTTTCATTGTACAAGTCTTTCTCAGCACATTTTTCACATTCTTCTATGTTGTTTCTGTGTATCAACAGTTTATTCCTTATTATTTTTGAAAAATATAACATCAACTTGCATTGTTTGGTGATCTCCATGGGTAAATCCTCCCATCATGGTTGATTTAAACCATCAGCTTGATGTCGACTGCCTTGCAAAACTCTTTAAAATGTGAAAGCCGTCCTTTGCCAGACGGCATGAGCTGGATCCGGCACCTCACTGCCGAGACAGAAGGTGGTGTTGGATCTGCTATTCCACTTGAGTCTTAAATCAGTCCTGCTGTTACAGGTCTTGTTTCTGATACATTGGGGCAATCCCTGGTTACCCCTGTGGACCTCCTCCTCCATCCTCCACCTTTCCACCCAACCCACAGCTGGCCCTCAATTCTAGGGTACTGGCTTGGTGTCCTTAACCATTCAGCACTTCCAAGGCTTTCTGGAGTTATGGGGCTGCCACTGCCTGAATTGCAAATCTGCTAATTGAATGCATCCAGCCCCGAGAAAAGCCTGGACTGTCCTGCTCCTCCCGTGGGCTGCAGAGAAACTTCCCACGACAGTGTGGGCTGGGACCGCTGCTACTCACAGTCTCTCACTCTGCAAAACTCTTAGGGTCACTCTTCAAGACCTCTTTTGTCCTTAGCTCTCTTTCCCATTTGCCACATCAACTCCTCCAGCCCTCCATATCTCTTCATGCCTTCCCATCATTTGACCTTATTTACCATTACATTGAGGACAATTAGAGATTACCTAACTCAATGGAAAGGCTGTATTTACCAGTGTCACCCCAATAAATAAAAAAGAAAGGCTATATTGGCATATCCTGCCTAGACACCCTCAAATTCCCATCTCCCAGCCTACCCACTGGTTTCTAGAGAGTTCTACTATCTCTCCTTACCCTCTGATTTGAGGAGAAGGTGCCTCTTCTACTCGAGACTGACTCCTCTAGCCCCCTCTGCTTTCTATCTCCTCTCTTTCCTGTGGGGCCCTTCATGCATCACCTAATCCCCTTCCTCCTAAATATTCAAAATTTCCCTCTCAGCTGGGTGCTTCCCTCAACATATTCATACCTTGAACTATTTCCCTTTTTTGCGCACACACGCACACACGCATGCACGCGCTCACATCTCACATCCTTCCTCAGTTCTGGACCCCACGCGAGCTGTTACTCTATGTCCCCACACTCCCTTTGCAGTACATCTTCACAAAAAACGGAGTCCCTGCTTGTTGCTTTCACTTCCCCATTCTCCATTTGCTTCTTAACCCCAGAACTCTGGCCTGCCCTCTGCAGTGAATCCCCAAGCTAGGGGTGTGTTGGAGCAGGTAGAGCCCGCTAGGTGCAGTTCTTCCCAACTCCGTGTTCAACGAGGTCACACTGGTAGCCTGAAGCAGGTCATGGTGGGAGCATTCACACCATAGAAATCAACAAAGGCTGCACACCTGAGCTCTCATCCCCGCCCAGAGAGCCAGTAAACTTTGACAAGCACCCCGTTAAATCAGGCGGCGTACATCACAAGGCAGTGATGGACCCAACCATTTCTCCGACTTCCAGATTTTTCTTCCCCTTGCCACTTGATAATGTCTGATCCATTTTCCTGCTCTGCGTGAAGTTTTCCATTCCAGCTTCAGGTCAGGATTGCTCTATCTAAAACCTTACCATTATCTTCCTGGTCATCATCATTAGTCAAGTCAAGTTTCTGGGGCTGACACAATTAAAACAGTCTCCAGTCCTGGATTTGATATTCAAGAATTATGATGCATGTGAACAACTGCAACTAGGTAAAGTTTTCCATTGCATTTGATGATAAGCATTGTGAGAAATGTGTTGTTGATGAAGCACTGAAGTATGAGGCCCTGAAAGCTATATGTTAACCAAAATTAAGTATGACTTCTGCTAATGTATTCTATTTGTGGCAATAATTTACTGAAGCCATTTCCAAATGGCTTTTGCCGCTCTAAGTTTCATCTGTGTTTAACTTTACCAGTTTCAGTTGACACTGGAGAATTTAGTCTCTTGAAATAAACATTTATTTAAAATTACCAAGGTCTATAATGTCACCTGTAAGATGAAAATCTAGTGACTATTTCCATAGAAAACAGGGGATTGGAACTAATAAGCTTTGAGATTGTAAAAGCGACATCAAGCACAAAAACACTATTTCTCGTGACTCTGTGGGTTGACTGGGCTCAGCTGGGAAGCTCCGGCCCTCATGATGTCACCTGGGACTGCATCTTGCGGAGCCTAATGGCCAAGATGCTTACTTGCTTGGCTCACAGTTGCGCTGGCTGACGGCTGGATGCTCAGCTGGAGCTGTGGACCAGAGAGCCTTGGTTCTTTTCCTTATGGCCCCTTCCATCTGGGCTGTGATTCTTTTTTTTTTTTTTTTTTTTTTTTTAAAGGCTGGATTCCATGAGGTAAACATCCCAAGAGCAAGTACTCTAAGAGAGAAGGAGCAGAAGCTGCAGTCTGAGGGCCTGAGCTTGGGATTCTAAGAACATCACTTCTACTGCATTCTATGGGGGAAGTGGAGGTAGAGTGTTCTAAAGTCCCAACATCGTCCCAGGAACAGATGAAACTAGGAAGGCATAGTAGGCTCTAATAATTCAATGACGTATGCTGTAACCTCAAGGGTAACAACTACAGAATAATGAAATTATGCATAACAAGTTAATAGAGTAGAACTAGAATAATTAACGTACTCAGTCCAAGCCTGACCAGGAGGTGGCGCAGTGGATAGAGCGATGGACTGGGATGCGGAAGGACCCAGGTTCGAGACCCCAAGGTCGCCAGCTTGAGCGCAGGCTCATCTGGTTTGAGCAAAAGCTCACCAGTTTGAGCCCAAGGTCGCTGGCTCCAGCAAGGGGTTACTCAGTCTGCTGAAGGCCCACGGTCAAGGCACATATGAGAAAGCAATCAATGAACAACTAAGGTGTTGCAACGCGCAACGAAAAACTAATGATTGATGCTTCTTATCTCTCCATTCCTGTCTGTCTGTCTGTCCCTGTCTATCCCTCTCTCTGACTCTCTCTCTGTCTCTGTAAAAAATAAAATAAAATAAAAAAATAAATAAATAAATAAATAAAGTACTCAGTCCAAGCTTAAAGCAATACTATTTGAAATTAATAATAAGCCTGACCTGTAGTGGCACAGTGGATAAAGTGTCGACCTGGAAATGCTGAGGTCGCTGGTTCAAAACCCTGGGCTTGCCTGGTCAAGGCACATATGGGAGTTGATGCTTCCAGCTCCTCCCCCCCTTCTCTCTCTCTCTCTCTCCCTCTCCTCTCTAAAATGAATAAATAAAATAAAATAAATAAAAATAAAAATAAAAAAAATCTTAAAAAAAAAAAGAAATTAATAATAAGAGCAGGCTGAAAAACTCCACATTTGAAAATGAAACAGCATATTACTAAATAACTCTACTTAAATGGAAACTACAAAAGAAAGCAAGCAGATCTAGAACAGAATGATGTGAAAACCACTTCACGCAAATGCACCACAACGGAATTACATAATGACAATTGTTTAGTTTAAACACATTTATTAAGGGGAAAAAAAGCTTAAATATTGAATTCAAGAGGCAAACCCAAAGCAACGAAAAGAAAATAATAAAGATAAGGTCAACCCAGGAACCAATCAGATCAATGTTAGGGGAAAAAAAGAGAAGATTCTTTTATTTCTTTTTATTTTTTATTTTTAGAGAGAGAGGAATGGAGAGAGACAGGGGTAGAAAGAATCATTGATTTTGTTGTTCCACTCCTTCATGCTGTCATTGGTTGACTTTTACATGTGACCTGACTCGGGATCGAACCCCCAACTTTGGCATGTCTAGATGATGCTCTAACCAACTGAGCTACCCAGCTAGGGACTAGTCTTTAATTTCTTAAAAACAATTAAAGAGATGCATACACCTCTGATAAAAAAAATATTAAGGTTTAAATAAACTGCAGACCCAACAAAAGTCACATATATGTCATGAATATACATATATATGTAGTCTTTTTGTGTGTGTGTGACAGCAACAGAGAGAGGGACAGATAGGGACAGACAGACAGGAAGGGAGAGAGATGAGAAGCATCAATTCTTCATTGGGGCATCTTAGTTGTTCGTTGATTGTTTTCTCATATGTGCCTTGACTGGGGGGCTCCAGCAGAGTGAGTGACCCCCTTGCTCGAGCCAGCGACCTTGGGCTCAAGCCAGCGACCTTGGGTTTCAAGCTAGTGACCATGGGGTCATGTCTATGATCCCATGTTCAAGCCAACAACCCTGTGCTCAAGCTGGTGAGCCCCCAAACAAGCCGGATGAGCCTATGCTCAAGCCGGCAACTTTGGTGCTTCAAACCTGGGTCCTCCACATCCCAGTATGATGCTCTATCCACTGCACCACCACCTAGTCAGGCAATATATATATATTCTTTTTTTTAATCCTTTTTTTTTTTTTTGGTATTCATTTTAAAGAGGAGAGAGACAGAGACAGAAAGAGAGAAGGAGGGTAGGAGCAGGAAGCATCAACTCCCATATGTGCCCTGACCAGGCCAGCCCAGGGTTTCGAACCAGCGACCTCAGCATTCCAGGTCAATACCTGATCCACTGCACCACCACAGGTCTATATATTCTTAGATACAGGAATAAACTTGAAAATTGATAGGACATGGTATCTTGGTTTGCGTTCTTCCCAAAGACCCCAAGACTAGGGCTGAAGTGAAGGTGGTATTTGGGGGACATGACCTTAAGTGATAGGCAGTGGGGAGCGGGGAAGTGAGAAGGGAGGTAGGGAAGGCAGCTAATAAAGTGTGTTATCTGACCAGTTTCCTTTGAAGCTTAATCCCATCGGGTACTTTCGGAGACATGCAGAACACATATCAGAGTTAGCCCACCCAGGAGATGAGGGTGCTCAGGTTTTTATTCACTAACTCACCATCTGCCTTTGAGGGCTGTTTCCAGGGGCATCTCCCCTCTAGTACCTCTGGCTGGCGCCATGCACGGTCCAAGTAGCCCCAGCAGCCAGCAAAAAACCCAAACAAAACTCTGAGGCCTGGAGTTCCGGGTGTTCACAGTAACCTGCCTGTGGACTGTAACTGAATGCCAAGGTGTCACGGGGGAGGTGCAACAGCGTCTCCTCCAGGTCACACGCGATTTCCCGTCATCTACGATACGTGTGCCCCATTCATTCTGTCTCGCTACTGATTCTTCCAAGTGGTGGCTGGTCATGATTTCGGAAAAAAATGAAAAAAGACGTATTAAAGCAGGATTACTGGGATAAGCCACGGTGCCCCTTACTGCAACTGGGCATGTGTGGCCCTCTCTCTTCTTCCACCCAAACCCTCGTCTTCAGCCAGCACTTCCGTTGATCTAAACTGATTGTTGGGTAGGGCGACATTCCTCTCTTTGAGGTTTGGACCCTGGTTACCAAGTGCCCTTGTCAGGCCTTTGTCCATGTCCTTTCCTGATCAGCACTAGGCATGGGAAGCCCTGCGACAGACACAATTCAGTGAGTCTCGGGAGTTCCAGACATGCTCTTTCCTACTCCCAACGCATATCAGCACCATGGCTCCTCACCAGGGTCCATTGTCCCTACCACCAGTGGAGTAACTTCTTTCTTTGCCTGCTGGTCTGTGGGTCTAAGGAGGCCCAAATGACCAGGCTGCAGTCGTAGCTTTTGGCTAAGTGGGATCCCTACTGTGTGCCCTGGTATAAACACCTCCACGCTCCATCTCCCTGGAACATTCTTCTCTGGCAGGCTTGTTCTGCCTCCATCAGTCAAATAATCCTCTTTTATCCCTAACAGTACCGGACAAAGCTTCAAATTCGAAGTCAGCCCAGGAATCAGCAGCCAGAATGGTCATTCCCGGGCTTATCCTATTTGAATCAACATCCATTATAAACAAAGAAAACAAAGAACATCTACAAAGATAGGAAGGCTATCTGAGCAGCACATGATTTTTTTTGTGTGTGTGTGTGGTTTTGTTTTTGTTTCTGTTTCAGTCTAAGGGGTTGGAATAAGTGAGCACTCTTGCCACTGGGATCCGAATGATGATTCTGTGATTCTGCGTTGCTATGGGGATAGGACTAAATGACCTCAGTGTGCAGCATGCGCTGTTGCTAAGGCAATTACAGGCATCTTCACTCTCCCTAGCAGGGCCTGCTTTGTCACAGATATTATGGAACAAAATGAGCTTGGCATGTCAAGTGCCAAGAGAGAGAAGAGAGAAAATCAGCATCGTGGAAGGTTCTGGAGGGAGTGAGAAATTCTGCTTTCTGGTTGACCTGGGTGGCCTCACGGTGACAGCCAGCAGAGTGGATGGGGTGGCACCTGGTGTCTTCAGAAAGCTAGTTTCAGGTCAGGATCACGGCTGGCTGGTTTGCTAGGAGCCACTGGCGAATGGAAAGACCCAGAGGTTTGAGGGCTGCAGAAGGTGTCAGAACTTTCTAGGTGGTTCCAGGAGGGGGTGGAGACTCAGTAAAAGGGGCACGAGGGAAGTTTCTGGGGGTGATGGACAACTGCATATCCTGACTGGGTATGCACTTGTCGAAATTCAGCTAGTTGCACACTTACATTCTGTGCGTTCATATAAGACATAAGTTTTATTTCAATAAAAGCAATACTTCAGACTAGACAGGGAGAAGGCTGCCAGGGAGAACCACAGAACAGCCCTCGAATAGCCCTAAAATTTCTTTTCCATGGTGTAGAGATGGGTTGACCTGTGCTATAGCATGCGCTGCCGGCTTTTTGGAGGCAGGGGGTGCTGTTTGGGTCCTTGACTCACGTGCACATTGTCACCCCTGCCTCTGAGGGTGACCATGTCAGTCTCACTCTCCTTCTCCCTCATCCCCTGGGTATCTTGTCATACTTTGCTGCCCCTCACTCCCTTCCAGGACAGGGAAAGGTGTTAGGAGGAGGGGGATCAGGTAGGGGGAGGGAGGACATAGGCGTCAGGGAAGCAGGACTCTTAGTCCCCATCTGGTCTCTAACCCACTGAGCACTAGCTAAATACTCAGGGGTGCAGCTTCCCCGGGAGCTGAATCTCAGGGCCACTACGAGGACACAAAGCATACGGGAGGTATGCTGTGTACGGAGGAGGAGACCAGAGGTGGCTGGATGGTGTGGAACCCCGGCATAAGGGCGAAAATGTTGCACTTGGGCCTCCGTGGCTTTTATTTTGGGGGCAATCAAGAAACAAATCATAGAAAAAAAATTAGGCCCTGGCCGGTTGGCTCAGCGGTAGAGCGTCGGCCTGGCGTGCAGGAGTCCTGGGTTCGATTCCCGGCCAGGGCACACAGGAGAAGCGCCCATCTGCTTCTCCACCCCTCCCCCCCTCCTTCCTCTCTGTCTCTCTCTTCCCCTCCCGCAGCCAAGGCTCCATTGGAGCAAAGATGGCCCGGGCGCTGGGGATGGCTCCTTGGCCTCTGCCCCAGGCGCTAGAGTGGCTCTGGTCGCGGCAGAGCATCGCCCCCTGGCGGGCGTGCCGGGTGGATCCCGGTCGGGCACATGCGGGAGTCTGTCTGACTGTCTCTCCCCGTTTCCAGCTTCAGAAAAATACAAAAAAAAAAAAAAAAAAAGGATGGAGGCAGCCATTGGATTCATTAGGGATTGCCCAATGATAAATGTTATAATTCTATTCATTCTTTTTTTTTTTTTTTTTTTTTTCATTTTTCTGAAGCTGGAAACGGGGAGAGACAGTCAGACAGACTCCCGCATGCGCCCGACCGGGATCCACCCGGCACGCCCGCCAGGGGGCGATGCTCTGCCGCGACCAGAGCCACTCTAGCGCCTGGGGCAGAGGCCAAGGAGCCATCCCCAGCGCCCGGGCCATCTTTGCTCCAATGGAGCCTTGGCTGCGGGAGGGGAAGAGAGAGACAGAGAGGAAGGAGGGGGGGAGGGGTGGAGAAGCAGATGGGCGCTTCTCCTGTGTGCCCTGGCCGGGAATCGAACCCAGGACTCCTGCACGCCAGGCCGACGCTCTACCGCTGAGCCAACCGGCCAGGGCAATTCTATTCATTCTTAATGGATTGATTTCCCCTTATTATTTGGTTGCCCTATATCAGTTATTTGGTTACCCAAAGGTATTATTCAGGTAAGAAAGATAACTGTTTTATTTCCCCCCCTATATATACCTGCTTTCAAAATAATGACTTGATCTCCTAGTATCTTCCAAAGGCAATTAGTAAATATTTTTTAGTGCGTTGTCAAATATGTATATTTAGATTTTTGCCAATCTGATAGGTGAGACATGGTCTCTCCTTTTATGTTTCTGGTAATGAACGAGATTGAGAAACTTTTCATATATTTAAAAGAATTTACCTCGCTTTTTCTGTGAACTGTCAGTTCATATCTAGTATGCATCTTTATATAGGGTTTTTATCTTTCTCTAATTTTAGGAGCATTCTCCCATCCAAGTACTAACCAGGCCCGACCCTGCTTAGCTTCCGAGATCAAGGAGCATTCTCTATATTTCAAACAGTAACCCTTTGTTTCTGACATACATCACTAATATTTCCCACAGTAAGTCATTTGTCTTTTTACTCTGGTCATGGATTTTTACGTTATATTAATGTTTTCCTTTTTTTTTTTTTTTTTTTTTGGCAGAGACAGAGAGAGTCAGAAAGAAAGACAAACAGACAGGAGGGAGAGAGATGAGAAACATCAATTCTTCACTGCAGCTCCTTAGTTGTTCATTGATTGATTTCTCATATATGCCTTGACTGGGGGGCTACAGCAGACCAAGTGACCCCTTGCTCGAGCCAGCGACCTTGGGTCCTAGCTGGTGAGCTTTGCTCAAACCAGTTGAGCCTGCACTCAAGCTGGTGACCTCAGGGTCTCGAACCTGGGTCCTCCGCATCCCAGTCTGACACTCTATCCACTGCGCCACCACCTGGTCAGGCTAATGTTTTCCATTTTTATTCAGTCAAATTTATTAACCTTCCGCACTATCATGTATAGATTTTTAAGTCACAGGAAAGTTTTCACCATTCCCAGTTATAGAGGAATTTCCCCAGGTTCTCTTCTACTACTTGTGTGGTTACATTTTTTATTTTACATTTAAATCTCTGATTCATTTGAAATTACTGCATAAATGGTATGAGGAATACATTTAATTTTATGTTTCCATACGGCCAATCGGTTATCTCAGCATCACATATTAAAAAGTCCTAATTTATCCCTCTCACTGGTTTGAGATGCTGTCTTTACTATGTATTTATATTTACTGTTTTGCAACTGCAGTTGGTTGTTTCTGGATTTTCTCCCCTCTGCCTGTGAATGGCCCAGTGTCTTGAATTCATGATGGATGCTGCATATATTTCAAATATATTGGAATCTGGCTATCTTTCAAGCATTATCTAGCTATTCCTTTTTTAAAAATTGCTTTTAAAGAGGCAGAGAGAGGAAGGGAGAAGGAGAAAGACAGACATTCATTATTTTGTTGTTCCACTTAGTTGTGCACTCATTGGTTGCTTCCTGTATGTGCCCTGACCCAGAACCAAATCTGCAACCTTGGTGTTTTGGGATGACATTCTTAACTGACTGAGCTAACTAGCCATGGCTTATCTAGTTATTCTTATTTGTTCTTTTCTGAATTATAATCAATTTATTTTTAATTCCAGGGGAAGAAAACACACAGCATTTCTCTTGAGATCATTTTAATTGTATAGATTAACTCAGGGGGGATGGACATCTGCATGAAATTAAGTCTTTCTACCCAAGAGTGTGGCGTGTCTTTGTCATTTGCTCAGGTCTCACTTTTTGTTTTTCAAAAGTGTCTTTACAGTTTGTTTGTTTTTAATATGGATTTTAGGCACTTTAAGATTATGCTTAAGTCTTTTAATTTTTATCATAAATTGGGTCACCTCTTTCACACCTTTTTCCTTCCATTATATCTTTTAAATGGCTTTTGTTTATATAGATTTTTGCATGTTGATTTATTACCTGCTTCTTTTACAAAATTCTATTACTTTGTGGTTAGTTTTTCCATTGATTCTTTTGCATATCATAAAAATACAGATGGTGGCTGAAATTACATAGTTCTAGGTCTTTCTTTGCTCTAATTTGCTTTCTTTTATTTTTCATTGAAGTGGGATAACTCCAACACAGTGTTAAAGAGTGATGGACAAAGTGGCCTTCAATGGTAAAGCTTCTAGTATTTCCTCACTGAGATCGATCCTAATTTTTTGGGAAAGTGTATGTGTGGTGTGTGTCTGTGTGTGTTATCATGTTAAGAAAATATCCACTAATTTCTTTTTCTTTTTTTTTTTTTGTATTTTTCTGAAGCTGGAAACGGGGAGGCAGTCAGACAAGACTCCCGTATGCGTCCGACCAGGATCCACCCGGCACGCCCACCAGGGGGCGTCGCTCTGCCGGGACCAGAGCCACTCTAGCGCCTGGGGCAGAGGCCAAGGAGCCATCCCCAGCGCCGGGGCCATCTTTGCTCCAATGGAGCCTTGGCTGCGGGAGGGGAAGAGAGAGACAGAGAGGAAGGAGAGGGGGAGGGGTGGAAAAGCAGATGGGTGCTTCTCCTGTGTGCCCTGGCCGGGAACTGAACCCGGGACTTCTGCAAGCCAGGCCGATGCTCCACCACTGAGCCAACTAGCCAGGGCCTACCAGGCCATCTTTTGCTCCAATGGAGCCTTGGCTGCAGGAGGGGAAGAGAGAGACAGAGAGGAAGGAGAGGGGGAGGGGTGGAGAAGCAGATGGGTGCCTCTCCTGTGTGCACTGGCCGGGAATAGAACCCGGGACTTCTGCACGCCAGGCCAACGCTCTACCACTGAGCCAACCGGCCAGGGCCACTAATTTCTATTTTATATAACATTTTAAAAAATCACAAATGGGTGTTCATTTCATTCTGCTTATCCTGCTTCTATGAAAATGGTTATACAGTTTTTCTCCTTAGTCCCATTAATGTGAAATATTAATGATTTTCCTGGCCTTGACGCAAGCTTACAGTCCCGATTGAAACTCCACTTGATTACAATGTTTTACTTTAAAAATAGGATCCTACTCACTAATATTTTATTTAAGATTTTTGCAATAATATTTCATAAGCAAAGCTGGTCTGAAGATTTCTTTTTGGTGTGTAATCTTTGTCATTATATTTGATATATATTTAAATATGCCTAATATATTTAAATAGCCAAGCCTGTCTTAGAGCCTTTACTGCCATCACCATAACTGAGGCTACCAGGATTCAGCCAGGGGTCAGCGCACTACTGCCTGCAGGCCAAAGTATTTGTTCATATCATTTGCACATTTAATATGGGTTATCGTTTGCTTATTGATTGGTAGGCAGTAGTCATATATTCTGATTCTAATCATTTGATTAGTTCTCTTTTTCAGTCTTTTTTTTCCCTCTTTCTCAGTTTTGGAGGATTTTATTTATTTTGGGGGGGACAGAGAGAGAGAGAGAGAGAGAGAGAGAGACAGAGTCAGGGACAGATAGGGAGAGACAGACAAGAAGCCACCTCAAACCAGTGACTCTGTGCTCAAGCTAAATGAGCCTGCACTCAAGCCAGCGACCTCGGGGTTTCTAACCTGGGTCCTCTGCGCTCTATGCACTGTGCCACTACCTGCTCAGGCAGTTTTGGGTTTTTTTATTAAGATAGTCTCAAGCTCAGGGATTCTTTTTTTGTTAATTGAATTTATTAGGGTGACATTGGTTAATGAAATTATATAGGTTACAGGTGTACAAGTCTATGATACATCATCTGCATACTGCATTTTGTGTTTACCACTCCAAGTTCAGGGATTCCTTCTTCAGCTGTGTTCCGTCTACTGAGTCATCAAAGGCATTCTTTGTGTTACAATGTTTTTGATGTCTAGTGTTTCTTCTTGATTCGTTCTAAGAATTTTCCATCTGTTCTTGCATGTTGTCTGGTTTTCCCATGAAAGCCCTCAGCATACAAAGCATAGTTTTTTAAAATTCCTGGTCTGCTAGCCCTGGCCGGCTGGCTCAGTGGTAGAGTGTCAGCCTGGCGTGTGGGAGTCCCGAATTCGATTCCCGGCCAGGGCACACAGGAGAAGTGCCCATCTGCTTCTTCACTCCTCCCCCTCTCCTTCCTCTCTGTCTCTCTCTTCCCCTCCCACAGCCAAGGCTCCATTGGAGCAAAGTTGGCCTGGGCGCTGAGAATGGCTCTATGGCCTCTGCCTCAAGCGCTAGAATGGCTCTGGTTGCAACAGAGCAACACCTCAGATGGGCAGAGCATCGGCCCCTGGTGGGCATGCCGGGTGGATCCCGGTTGGGCACATGCGGGAGTCTGTCTGACTGCCTCCCCATTTTCAGCTTCAGGAAAGATTAATTAATTAATTAATTAATTCCTGGTCTGCTATTGAATAATTCCAACATTCCTGCTATATCTGACTCTCGTTGTGACGCTTGTTCAGTTTCGTCAAAGTGTGCTTTTTCCTTTTAGTATGCCTGGTAGTTTTTTATTGAAAGGTGGATGGGATGTACACTAAGTACTCACTTAATGTAGTCAATAGATTCTTCGACTTTAAGCAAGATGACTATAGTGAAACCAATTTTACTTGAGGACCTGCTTATACTGGGGGTAAAAAAAAAAACTGCTGTAAATGGACCTTTAGTAATGTAGCGGTCAAGTGTGAGGTAAGGGAAAGCACTTACAGTCCAGGGATGAGGTCTCAGTCTTTTAGTGAGCCTGTGCCTCTGGACTGTGAGCCCACAAAAGTTTCTCAGTCCTCACCCCGCCCCCACTTCAGTGGGATAGTCTAGTTAGAGTGGGCTGGAGTTGGGTGTTTCCCTTCTTCCACATGGAAGGCTACAGCCAGCTGGAGTGGGAGATCTCCCTTCCCCAGGTCAGTTAGGCTCTGATAAAACCCCAGCAGGGTAGGTAGACTCTAGTTAACTAGTTTCTCCTGAGGGCATACCTTGTTAAGAACACAATGTTCTGGTGTATTTCAAATGTGAGCAGGAGGGGACTTTTCTCTCCTGGTTGAGCTCCCAGAGGTAAAACTCACAAAAGTGTGGGGATCTTCCTGGAGATTTTGAGTCTCAAGCTTGTCCACGCTGACGCTCCAACAATTCATCAGTCACAGTCCAGGGACTGGTCCACGTGACAGTTTCTGCTCTAGTAAGTTGTCATTCTCTGAATCTGCCTGTTGGTCTCGCCAATTTTGGGAGGACCGGCTTCCCCTGTGACCTCACCTCTCTGAAGGATCTAGGAGTTGTTGATTTTTCAGTTTGTTCAGCCTTTAGCTTGCCAGCCTGTTGTGTGGATAGAGTGCTGAAAGCTCCTTACATCTGCTGTGTATTTTTAGATATATATAGTTGACTAGCTGGGATTTTGGAAAAGTGAAAACACAATAGCCTTGATGGGAATTAATCCACCTCTGAAAATGCTTAAGGATGCATTAGTTTTAATGGAAGACAGCGCAGACTTCAGAAGAAGGCATATTCTTTAAAAAAAATTTATTCCCAGGCAGGGCACATACAGGAACAGATCAATGTTCTTGTATTTCTCTCTCTCTCTCTCTCCCGTCCTCTCTCTCTAAAACCAATCAATAAATTTTAAAAATTATTTTATTTACTGATTTGAGAGAGAGAGGGAGGGAGAGAGAGACAGAAATATTGATCTATTCCTGTGTGCGTCCTGCCCCAGATCAACCCACAACCTCAGCATGTTGGGATCATGCTCTAACCCAGTGGTCCCCAACCTTTTTTGGGCCACGGACCGGTTTAATATCAGAAAATATTTTCACGGACCGGCCTTTAGGGTGGGACGGATAAATGTACACGTGACCAAGACAAGCATCAAGAGTGAGTCTTAGACGAATGTAACAGAGGGAATCTGGTCATTTTTTAAAAATAAAACATCGTTCAGACTTAAATATAAATAAAACAAAAATAATGTAAGTTATTTATTCTTTCTCTGCGGACCAGTACCAAATGGTGCACAGACCGGGGGTTGGGGACCACTGCTCTAACCAACGGAGCTATCTGGCCAGGGTAGAAGAAGGCATACTCTATCAGGCATCTGAAATCCACATAGTGGGGCTGTGTAGAATTTTTAAAGTAAGGAGTAAGAGATTTTGTTATGTAATTTTTTTTCTCTAAGAGATTTCATTATGGGACATTGATTCCCTAGTTGAAGCTCAATGATACCAGGGATTCACATTATTGAAATACAGGGCTTTTATAGTATTTGGATTGCAATATATTTTTTAAATTTTTTAATTTTATTTATTCATTTTAGAGAGGAGAGAGAGAGGGAGAGAGAGAGACAGAGAGAGAGAGAGAGACAGAGAGAGAGAGAGAGACAGGGGGGAGGAGCAGGAAGCATCAACTTCCATATGTGCCTTGACCAGGCAAGCCCAGGGTTTCGAACCAGCGACCTCAGCATTTCCAGGTCGACGCTTTATCCACTGCGCCACCACAGGTCAGGCAGGATTGTGATATTTTTTAACTGTGCTGTCATTGGCTATTTGTTAAATTGTTACTGTCTCCAGAAAGTATGGGCCTACCTTACCTTCTGGGTAAGGTTCCATATTTGGGAAGAGATTTGAGGCTGAATGCTTGTGTCCCCCTAAAATTCATGTGTTGAAACCTAACCCCCATGTGATGATATTGGGAGGTGGGGCCTTTGGGAAGTCATGAGGGTGGAGCCCTCATGAGTGGGATTAGTGCCATATAAAAGAGACCCCAGAGATTCCCCCTCCCTACTTCTACCATGTTAGGAAACAGTGAAAAGACCTGTGTCTTATGAAGCAGGAAGCAGGCTCTTATTGGGCAGTTGCTCTGCTGGTGCCTTGATCCTGGACTTCCCAGCCTCTAGAACTGTGCGAAATTCCTGTTGTTTATAAGCCCGCCAGTCTATGAAGTTTTGTTACAGCAGCTGAAAAGGACTGAGAAAGGAATCATGAAAAACACTCAACTAATCCAAAAGAAGTCAGGAAAAGATGAAAAGGACAACAAAGAGAAACAGAAAAACAAGTAGCATGATCAGAGGTTTAGACCCAACCATATTAAATAATCATGTTAAGTGTGAATCATGTTAAGTGTGAATGGTCTTTGTATGATTTCGCATGATACATAGAGGCAGGAGAATTCTATGAAAGAACAGATACTAGGCTATTTGTATTTGTTACTTTGGAATATGGGGGCAAGGGGTTAGCTTTCCCTGTATACTGGCATTCTTTGATTTGTTACACCACACACGTATTATGTTCTTCAAATAAATTGAAAGACATGAAAATCTATAATCAGAACAATTAGATGCCCTTATCTCCAGCTCTATCCAGCATATCCAGGGTACCTATAACTGCTTATCATTTCCACTCCCATCCCTAGAAGATTAAATTTTGCCTTCTGGTGAAATGGAGAGAAAAAATAAAATTCAGTGCTATCTCTACTCTAACTCAATGAGGCGGGGGGAGGTTCATGGTCGCTATCACGATCTATGTCACTTGTTTGCCTGGCATTCTCTGGGACTTCTGGCATTTTCTCTTATCACCTACAGCAGAGACTGTGAGCTATCTCCCAATATCTGTTCTCCGCTTCTAAAGTAATAGAATCCCCAGGTTTCTAACTGGAAACAGTGCCCTCCCAGAAAAGACTTCATTTCCCAGTCTTCTCTGCCGATAATAGTGGTCGTATGCCCTGGCCGGTTGGCTCAGTGGTAGAGCGTCGGCCTGGTGTGTGGAAGTCCCGGGTTCGATTCCTGGCCAGGGCACACAGGAGAGGCGCCCATTTGCTTCTCTACCCCTCCCCCTCTCCTTCCTCTGTCTCTCCCTTCCCATCCCGCAGCCGAGGCTCCATTGGAGCAAGGGTGGCCCGGGCACTGGGGATGGCTCCGTGGCCTCTGCCTCAGGCGCTAGAGTGGATCTGGTCGCAACAGTGCGACGCCCCGGATGGGCAGAGCATCGTCCCCTGGTGGGCCTGCCGGGTGGATCCCGGTCGGGCGCATGCGGGAGTCTGTCTGACTGCCTCCCCGTTTCCAGCTTCAGGAAAAAAAAAAAAAAAATAGTGGTCGTATGACTGAGACCAGTCCAGTGGCATATGAGCAGAAGTGACTGGACCTCTTCTGGATTGTGTCCTTCAAAGAAAGGTCATTCTGACCCGACTGGATAGCTTGGTTGGCTAGAGCATTATGCTGCTGAAGCACAGAGGTTGTCAGTTCGATCCCCAGTCAGGGCACATACAGGAACAGATCGATGTTCCTGTCATCTCTGTCTCTTTCTCTCACTCCTTTCCTCTCTCTCTAAAATCAATAAAATAAACATGAAAAAACATTTAAAAAAAAAAAAAGGCATTCTGCCCTGGCCAGATAGCTTGGTTGGTTAGAGCATCGTCCCGAAGCACAGAGGTTGCCAGTTCAATCCAGGAATATCAGATCGATGTTCTTATCTCTCTCTCTTCTCTCCTTCTCTCCCTCCTTTCTTCTCTCACTCAAATCAATAAATACAAATTAAAAAGAAAAGAAAAAGGATGGACATCCTATGCATTTCCTTTTCTCTTGTCACTGCTGGTTGAAGCGCAGATGTAGGGTTGGCCATCTTTTTTGGGGGGGGGGGGTTGGCCATCTTGAACCATACAGATGGGGGGAACACCCAAGGGATGGTAGAGTAGTCACTTAGGAGGAGCGTAGTTTCCTAACTCCCTTGAGGCTGCCCAGATGGGTTTATGAGAAATAACCATCTGTGATTTTTCAGGCACTGTTGTTTTGGTGTCTCCATTACAAAGCAGTTTTACTCCATCCTAAGTAACACAGTTCATTCTATTCTCAGTTCTCCTTCTGTAATCAGAGAGGGAAGTTCCCCTTCCCCATTTATTTATTTATTTTAATTAATTGATTTATTGTTGTTGGTTTTTTTTACAGAGACAGATAGGGACAGACAGGCAGGAACAAAGAGAAATGAGAAGCATCAATCATCAGTTTTTCATTGTGACACCTTAGCTGTTCATTGATTGCTTTCTCATGTGTGCCTTGACCGTGGGCCTTCAGCAGACCGAGTAACCCTTGCTCAAGCCAGTGACCTTGGGTCCAAGCTGATGAGCTTTGCTTAAACTAGATGAGCCCATGCTTAAACTGGCGACCTCGGGGTCTCGAACCTGGGTCCTCCACATCCCAGTCCAATGCTCTGTCCACTGCGCCACCGCCCGGTCAGGCCTTCCCCATTTATTTTAAAGAAGTTCCCGTGTAATCTGGTAATAGGAGATGATAACTGTGAGAGTTTAGTTTTCTTTCTCATTATAGAAGAAAAGCAACAATTGAATTAATAAACAGTCTAGAGCATTTGGGAAAAAATAAACAAGTGAGAAACAAATCTTTGGTTGTACTAATCAATACAAAACAGAAACCAATTCTTGGAAAGCTCTCTAAAAATAGAGCTGGAAATTTTAAATAAATAGGTATACCAAATAACTTAGTAAAAAACTTGAGAATACTGAATTAAAGGACTACTTGGAAGAAATAATATATTACCAAAATTGGTTACACAGGAAGAAATAAAAGAAAAAAAAACCCCAACGAATTATCCAATAAATGGTTCTACACTCAGAACATTCACAAATGAATCTTTTGAAAGTCTCTTTTTTAAAAGAGATACTTTCTGTTTATAATTCTCTCTAGAACAAAACAAAAGATAGAAAGCTATGCAACTGAACTTCAAAGGACACAAATTCCAGTTGTCCAAATCTGATACAGGAAGTAGAAACGAAAGGAAAAGCAATTCCACCTTACAAAAAATATTACCTTTTCCACTAAAAACGTATGAGCTGAATCTAATGATGTATTTTAAAAGTTGAAATGGGCTGTCTCCAATACTAAGGCAAAGTGCTGATATGTGACTTGATATCTGAACATATTAGTAACTAAAATGATTTTTTTGTGTGACAGACAGTGAGAGAGAGAGAGAGAGGGACAGATAGGGACAGACATAAAATTATTATTTTTTTGTTTGTTTGTTTGTTTGTTTTTATTTATTTATTTTTTTTTACAGAGACAGAGTCAGAGAGAGGGATAGACAGGGACAGACAGACAGGAATGAAGAGAGATGAGAAGCATCAATCATCAGTTTTTCGTTGTGTGTTGCAACACCTTAGTTGTTCATTGATTGCTTTCTCATATGTGCCTTGACCGCTGGCCTTCAGCAGACCAAGTAACCCCTTGTTGGAGCCAGCGACCTTGGGCTCAAGCTGGTGAGCTCTTTGCTCAAACCAGAGAGCCCGCGCTCAAGCTGGTGACCTCGGGGTCTCGAACCTGGGTCCTTACTCATCCCAGTCCGACGCTCTATCCACTGCACCACCGCCTGGTCAGGCAAAATTATTGTTTTAATAGATGTTTTTAAATCACATGCTCTTCATTGCCCCTAACCCTTTCTCTTTCTTGCATACCATACATGTCATAACAAATATCTATTTTAGACCAATAACATACTTGGTTATTCAAACTCTACAGGCAATTCCAGCAACACTATAAAATAAAAGGTCCAATTTATTAACACTATTATGCAATATAGGATACCCAAAGGTTTAGATTTTAATAATTTTAACAGCATAAATACTAAAAGCATATAAAAAGCATCACTTTAAATGTCTTTTACCTTCATGTTCTTTGTGAATTTTGAATAATAAACTTTTAACGGCAAATGAGGGGGAAACCACACAAAAGAGTAGCTAGCCAAAACAAACAGAATCTACAGAAAAATACTGACAATTAATTATACCTTTGAAAAGAAACCAAGACCAACCAAATGAGAACAGGCAAAAGCTCTTCAGAGCTTGCTATTGCAAAAGAGTCAATCACTATTACTCACATTTCGGCAGAGACTCAAAAGCAGGCAGAGGAAAAGAGAACACCTTACAGTGGACAGAAGGCAAGGCTTCCGGTCGGCTCTTACTGGAGGCTGTTGGCTTGGAGAAGCTGGAGGTGGCTCACTAGGAGTGGGGCGCCCTATATGGTTGGTTAGTGTTCGAGAGAGCAATCTGGCTTCCTGCGGCTGTTTATTATAGATAAGGGGTTGGTTTCCCAGTAGATGCAGCTGGGGTAGGTTAAAGTCCCGTTTCTCTATACTGTCTGGCTATCCTCTGTGTGTATATTCAGTATCTCAGAGGTATAACTTCATGATCGCCTTGTTCTATCATGAGGGCAAACATCATATTTAGGCAGGGGTTCCCTAAGACTTATTTCAAGGATTCCTTCAGAGTGAAAATATGGAGAAAGGCTGACTCTGGTTCTTCAACTAGGAAATGGGGATAACGATACCTATTTTGGGGACTATCACGAGGGCCAAAGGGCAGGCTTTTTTTTTTTTTTTTTTAATTAAAGCTCCCTCAGGCAATAGACCTTTGGGGATAAGGTCTACACTACAGCCAGTCCCAGGTTGGACTTACAACAAGGCTGGGGCAGCCATAAACCTCCCTCTACATGTCACGGGTCTGGGGACAGGACAGGTCAGATCTGGTGGGAAGCTGCCAGGGTGACTGTTGCCCAGTAACCGCGTGTGGCGCGTTCATGGCCAGCGGGCTGGTCCACCAGGGCTGCCACCGTACCCACCTCCAGGACAATCCACTGCGCCACACCAGCCTCCACCGTGGCCGGAAGTGCCTCACCAATTGCCGGAAGCGCCTCGCCGTGGAGGCTCCCGGGAGTTGTAGTTCCACCGAAGTCCAGGGGCATCTACGCAGTGTTGGGAGGTCCCCGAGTACTATCTGCGCACTTCCGGACCCCAGGCTGGTTTCGGGTGGCCGGTACCTGGGATCTGGTGGGTTCTGAGGCGCCCATTGCACTTCGGACTGGTGGTTCCATCTGCGCCAGGCTGTAGAGCGGACACGTGTGGCGGACTTCACGCCGGTAAGGGTGCTCCATACGGTGTCTGGTGGGCGACTGCACCTGACATCTAGTGCAAAGGGTCAGGGTTCCTGGCTAGTTTGGGGCGGGGGCCACAAGCAAGCCAGGTTTCACTGCTTCTCTGTCCTCCCACAGCTCGGCCACATCGGAGATCACCATCTGCAGGGGACCCAGTGACAGTCTTGACCTGGTGATCTGAGGGCCAACTCTCCCCGAAATGGTCTCCCCTCTTTCCCGATGGTGGATTTGTTTTCATCCCTTGACCCCGATTTTCTCTGGCCATCCAGGTCCCTGAACTCTGCTCAGGTGGCCAGGACCCTTTTGGGCAGGGGCAATTGCTGAGGAAAGGCCCCCTTCACTTCAACCCTCCCTCACTGGTGTGGACCCCACATCGCTGCCAACGGTAGGCTCTGAGCTATGAGGGCAGGGAAGGAAGTCTGTGAAATAATTGTTGTTTCTGGGATCTATAAGTGTCTGCCTTCATTTATCAAACCTTGATTGAGAGCTGGGGAAGCTTTGAGTCCCGTTCTGGGCCGAGGTCCTATAGCGGTGTGTGTGGGTCACGTGAACAGAAAAGGGCTTCCAAGTGTGGGTGCCCTCGTAGTTATCTTTACTGGATGAGTGGACACAGGGAGGGAAGGAGGTCCCTGCCGAGGAAGACATGACCAAAGATCAGACTTAAAGAAAACCAGGGTCTGTGTAGGTGAAAGGGAGCAAAAGGGTGTTCCAGGAGGAGGGAACAGCATTCGCAAAAGTAAAAGGCACAAAACGAGCGGTACCGCTAGACCTGGCGCCATGGAGGAGCTGCATGGGTTGTGAGGCTGCAGGTGGCTCGGGGAGCAGACTAAAGTAGATTAGGGGATGCGCACTGGGTCCTGCTGGTGCCTGAAGTGTTGTAAGCAAGGCAGTGGCGCAGTTACAGGTATCTCTGGGTCAGCATATACCAGCAATGCGTTGAGTTGATGTCAGTGGAACTAACGTGGCGAGAAGAGTTAGTAGGGGGCTGCATCTCCGATTTCTGAAGATGCGGTAGCCCTGCTTGGGTGAGCGCGTCAGTTTGCAGATGGGCGAGGGGAGGCTGCGGGCACAATTGTGCGTAGACCGTACTGTTATGGCAACGGTGAGGGTGGGTGGGACGTGATGCAGAGATGATGGATGGATTTGAAGGTCTTTCATGCTTTCTTGTCCACGATGGGATGGACTTGAGCTGGGGAGGAAAATGAAACTGGTAATATCATTTTAAAACTTGACAAGGCCAAACGTATTATTTTTTTTGTCCGTTATGACTTGAGCTTGGGTCCTATTACCGGTTTTTCCTACTATAAGCCATAATTCTTTTTTAAAAAAAGTTTTTTACTTAGTAATAGTAGAAAATATCTCAGATGCATAGCAAAGTAAGGAAAGAAAACATTTGTAGTCGTTATCCGGATTGAGCAAATGTTAAGTATTTATTTGCTTCAGATTTTCTAAGGAGCTAAAACCCTGTAAATGCAGGTGGAGCCCACACACATCCGCCCCAGTCCATCTTTCTTCCTGTCACAATGAGGTCACAGTCTGGAAATTATTATGTCGCTTTCCTTGTTTTTATTTACTAACTAGGTATGAATATAGCTGTAAATAATATATATGGTTGTTTTGTGTGATCATTACCTTTCCTTTTATTTTGGGGGGATTGTCTTATTTATTTTTAGTATTTTTTTCATATATTCTAGAAACAAATCCATTTTGGCTATGTACAGTACTTTGATAAAACCTGAATAGGATTTGATGATGTTTCTTTGATAGGTCTATTTTTTTAGTATGGACCCCTTTCATTTCCTGTTTAGTGGTTTATTCTGTTTTCTGTTGCTTTGTCAATTTTAGTCATTTATATATTTTCTAGAAAATTCTCCAGGTTCAACTCAGATTTCTGACATTAAATTATTCATAGTCCTCTAGTAATTTAAAAATACCTCTACTGAAATTATCCCGTTTCTTTTTATTTTTTTAATTTTTATTTTATTCATTTTAGAGAGGAGAGAGAGAGGGAGAGACAGAGAGAGAGAGAGAGAGAGAGAGAGAGAGAGAAAGAGAGAGAGAGAGAGAGACAGGGGGGAGGAGCTGGAAGCATCAACTTCCATATGTGCCTTGACCAGGCAAGCCCAGGGTTTTGAACCGGCGACCTCAGCATTTCCAGGTCGACGCTTTATCCACTGCGCCACCACAGGTCAGACTCCCCTGTTTCTTGTCTGAATATTATATATGTTTGCCTTCTCTTGTTTTTTTGGTAACTCATGCCTGAAGTGAGTTTATTTTATTAGTTTTAAATAGAAACCAATTATTTAATTGTTTTTAATAATCTCTAAGAATTGATTTTAACAGTTTTAACATTTTTTACTTATTGATTTTTAGAGAGGGAGGAGAGGAGAGAGAGAAACGTAGTTTCACTTATTTATGCATTCATTGGTTGATTCTTGCATGATCCCAAACCAGGGATTGAATCTGTAACCTTAGTGTATCAGAATGATGCTCTAACCAACCAATCTACCTGGCTGAAACCTAAGAGTTGATTTTAGTTTTTTAAATTTTTTTTTTTATCAGGGCACAATTTCAGACTTAAAGAAAAGTTGCAATGGTAGAACAGTACAAAGAATTCTAGAATACAGTACCTTGCATCTAAATTTCCCCAAATATTAACGTTTTACCACATTTGTATGGGGGAGTTCGAGGGATTTCAGGGCTGATTAAGGAAAAGACATAACCATGAGGTGACAGCAGCACATTCAAGCTTTATTTAGGAATGCTTATGAGGGGGTTGTCCCTGGAAGTTAGAGATCCCACAGAGGCTGGAGCCCAGGGGCCACTTCCCAGAGGGAGGAGGACAAGGGAACCCCCCAGGCATCCCTGGGTCAGAGCCTCTGGGGTCTTGATGGCCGCACGGTGTATTTTACCTACAGCTACCAGATATCGGGTGCAGTTTCACGAGGTGGGCAAAGCAGGCAGGTTCTAAATGACTATAAATCCGCTTCTCTCTGAACTGTGTTTAAAACACAGGTCAACATTTCAACTTGGTGCTGCTGGTCTTTTGAGCTATGGTCTCAGTCAGCTTGGAAGAAATAAACAACCTAGAGTCCCTGTACAGAGCCATCTTTAGCTCGTTTATGCAACAGCTTGCTTTATCTTTCTTTCTCACCTTCCACACACATATGTGTGTGTATATAAAGCCTTCAATGTGCATTTCCCTAAAACAAGGACATTCTGTCACACTACCGTAGTACCATGATGCCCAAAATCAGAAATGAGCATCTGTGCAATATGGCGTCTGACCCATGGATCTTAGGCAGACTTCATGAGTCATCTCAGTAATCCCCTCCCTAGCTAAAGAAATCTCAGATCGTGCGTCGCAGTGTTTTCCAAGTCGCTTTAGTCTCCTTCACTTGGGAGCAGTTCCTCAGTCTTCCATTGTCTTGAATAACACTGACATTGTTGAGGAGTACAGGCCAGTTATTATAGACAGACCCTCAGGTTTCCTCATGAGTACATTCAGGTAATACATTTGTGGCAGAGTATTTATTTTTACCTGCTCTGTTATTTCTTTGATTTCTTTTTCTTTTTTTATAATTAAAAGAATTATTGATTGATTTTTAGAGATAGAGGAAGGGAGACACAGAGGTAGCAGCATTCATTTGTTGTTCACCTTGGTTGTGCATTCACTGGTCCCTATGACCCCTGGCCTGAATGCCCCGCAGTCTTGGTGTTTTGGAACAAAGCTCTAACCGATTGAGCTCACCGGCTCAGTTATTTTATTTATTTATATTTTGATTTCTTCAGTTTTTACCTCTGCTCCTACTTGTTTCTTTTCTTTTACATTTTCTGGGTTTACTCTTTGTGTGCTCACCTCTGGAGTCATTAATGTCATAATTGTTTTATTTAACGCCTATCTTAGGGCTGTAATTTTCCTTTCGGTGTGTTTGTAATTACCCACCGATTTTGATATGTCGTATTTTTGCAGCCATTACACTTTTGCATTCTTTTATTTTCAAATTTTGTTGCTTTTGGTTCAAGGTGTGGCCTCTGTGCAATATTGTTTTTTTTTACCATGTGTGCTGAGGTGTATTTTTTAACTTGTCAATTTTTATTTTTTTTATTTTTTTTATTTGTCAATTTTGATAACTCCCCCAGTGTGCTTAAAAAGAATGTCTCTGTTTTCTCATCTTCGAGTACATTCTTCTGTCTGACTCAATAGATCAAGCTTCTTTTGTTTTTATTTTTTTATTTTTTATTAATTTTAGAAAGGAGAGAGAGAGAGAGAGAAGGGGGGAGGAGCAGGAAGCATCAACTTCCATATGTGCCTTGACCAGGCAAGCCCAGGGTTTCGAAATAGATCAAGCTTCTAAGTTATTCAATGGTAATGGTTATGCACCCTTACCATTTTTCTTTTGTATCCTTGCCTAGATTGTCATTTCTAAAAATGTACACAGAATCTTTTTACTGTGGCTGAGGGTTTGTCCGTTTCTCCTTGCCGCGTGTTTGTTTTACTGGCATTTGAGCTGCGTACCCGTCGTGGCCATTTACGGAGACAGAGACCTAAGATCAGGTTGGCCTCTGGTCCCTGCTTTGTCTCTTTGCAGTGGGTTGTCCTTTCTTGCTTTTTGGATGTCTTTTTTTTTCTTTTTTCTTTTAAACAAATTCCGGACACTGTGTGCAGGCGAGGAGAGACTTCTGTTTGCTCGGCTGTCTGTGTGTGTGGATCCGGGAGGGCAGAAGGTTGGTTGCGATGAGACTGGTCAGGAGTTGAGCAGGCTGGCATTTGTTGTTGCTATAGTTACCGTCAGGCCGCTGCTTTCTCCGCATCTCTCTGGCACTGCTCTGTGCATAGAGTGGGCTCCTGTTGTCCCCTCCACTCTGGGCCTCTCTCCTTTGACTCTCCAACTGCAGCTGCCCCCCCTACCACCCGCCCTCACTTCTCAGTGCTGGTGATGGAGGGGCAGGGTGCTCTTTCTTCCTCAAAAGCTTTCCCCACTCACATCCCCCTATCCCCGTGGTAAGAGGCTCTTATCTTTTTTTTTATTCACTGGGAGGAGGGGAAGCAGTGACTCCCTCATGCACCTGGAGGGGATCCACCAGGCAAGCCCATTAGAGGGCAATGCTCTGCCCTTTTGGGCATTGCTCGGTTGCTAAGCAACAGAGCTCTTCTTAGTGCCTGAAGTGGAGGCTATGGAGCCATCTTCAGCACCCTGGGTCAACTCACTTCAATCCAGCCATGGCTGCAGGAGGGGGAGAGAGGGGGGGGGGAGAGGGAGAGAGAACAAGAGAAAGAGAAGAAGGGGAGGGGTGGAGAAACAGATGGGCTCTTCTCCTGTGTGCCCTGACCAGGAATCGAACCTGGGACATCCACACGCTGGGCCGATGCTCTACCGCTGAGCCAACCAGCCAGGGCTGGTGAGAAACTCTAAAAGTGTGAGCCTAGGACACATGCCAGCCGCTGTTCTTTCCCTGCCAGATGCAGTAGGTCTTACCTGAGCTCTGGGGGCAACAGGGTTGGCTGCTTTTCCCTAGCTGCATTGGGCTTTTGTTCCTCAGGAGAGAAATTTCTGGAAGGATGGGGCATCATGTGTTTCCCACAATGGCAGCTGCTCTCTGCCTTCAGACCCTCCCTCCCCAGGGAGTCCGCCTCCAGTCTGCTCCCCACCCTTAGCTTCCTCCTCGGCACTCAGCAGAGGTCTGTTCGTTTGCTGTGGCCCCGTAAGAAAGTGCCACAAATTTAGTGCGTTAGGACACCACCTGTCTCTTTTTTTTTTTTTTTTTGTATTTTTCTGAAGCTGGAAACGGGGAGAGACAGTCAGACAGACTCCCGCATGCGCCCGACCGGGATCCACCCGGCACGCCCACCAGGGGCGACGCTCTGCCCACCAGGGGGCGTCGCTCTGCCGCAACCAGAGCCACTCTAGCGCCTGGGGCAGAGGCCAAGGAGCCATCCCCAGCGCCCGGGGCATCTTTGCTCCAATGGAGCCTTGGCTGCGGGAGGGGAAGAGAGAGACAGAGAGGAAGGAGAGGGGGAGGGGTGGAGAAGCAGATGGGCGCTTCTCCTGTGTGTCCTGGCTGGGAATTGAACCCGGGTCCCCCGCACGCTAGGCTGACGCTCTACCGCTGAGCCAACTGGCCAGGGCCACCACCTGTCTCTTAGCTCACAGGCAGAAGTCTGGGGGGCCAGGGACCATGGCTGGGCTCTCTGCTCAGGCCTCCCAAGGCCAGAATCAAGGCAGACAGGCCTGTCTCTCACCTGGGACTCTAGGGAACAGTCTGCTTTAGGCTCGTTCGAGGACTGACCGAGTGGAGTCGGCTCCTGGCCGTTTTAGGCCTGAGGCCCCCGAGTCCTCACTCACTCACTGTCAGCTGAGGCCCTCTCCCAGCTCCTCACGGGGTGTGTCCACTTTCAAAGCCAGAAATGGGAGGGAGGGGGTCTGCTTGCATTTCCCCTCTGACTTTCCCCTCTGCCTCCACTTGGTTTCCGACTCAGAGATAGAGTCCTACTGATGTCTTCACATGCATCTCACCACCTTGTCTGTTTTCCAGGTATTCTTAGTGTCTTTGCAAAGGCCTAGAATCAGATTGTAGCTGAGGGGCTCAGTCCTGTCGGCATATTCACCCCCAGAGAGCCCGGAGCTGAGCCTGCAGCTGACGGGAAGTTCTCAGCAGGACAGCAGAGCTTGGGCAATACTGGCCGCAGTCCGCCAGCTCCCGGGAGCCCCGGGAGCTCCGGGAATAGATCCTTCTCTCGTGAAGACAGTGCGGCCTTTCTGTAGCTCAGGGCTGAAGTTGGAGGTCACCATATGGGGCAGCCTCCAGAGACGTGTCCCTAAAACAGCCCCAGACCCCACTTGCTGACAGAGTGAATTTGGGTGATGTCATCACATCGACATCATCTAGGATTTGGGGTGGGAAAGGCACACCAGGAGGAGCAGGGTATAGAAGATAAACTAGGAGGGAAGGGATCCCCACGACACAGGACGATCTCACCTCCCGATACCACTCCACTGCTGTGTGCTCTCCTCTGCTGTCTCTGTAGCCCTGTCTCTAGCTTATCCCATCCCATGGTCACCCCCATGCTCCTGGTTCAAGGGTCCTCCCATCTCAGGGCCGCATTCCTCACCCGGCAGGCAGCGTGCATAGCCAGCGTCCTTGCAATCAGGCTCAAGCCCACTCAGCTTCCCCGCTGTCCCTGGGAACTATTGCCTCCTTGTTCCAGTGGATGCAGACAGTGCAGGTGGCTCTCCTGCCCCCTCTCCTCACCTGGCCACCGTGGGTGGTCTTAGCCAGCCTCTCACTTCCAAGTTCTTCAGCTGTGCAGCTCTCATGTTTCCCTCTGGTGAATGACCACGCACTTAAGTTTCTGCAGCTGGACACACATCTGGCTGGGGGGTGCGAGGTTAGTTCCCTACGTTCTGCAGCTTCGTCCAGTTTCCATGAACAGTTCCCTTGGAGCCCCCTCTCTTGGTTTGGGAGGGGAGGACAATCCCACCTGCTACTCCTTCAATAGACAGCTCTCCTTCAATAGATGGCTCTTCAACTACTTCTCTCTCACAGGGAGGGGTCTGTTAGGGTGTGTCCAGCAGCTGCTTCTTAGGATTCGGGGTGTTTTGGGGTTTGGCTAAAACTCCCAGGCACCTGGGAAAATCCCACCCACCTCCTGTTCCTCATCTCTGAATCTTGTACTCATGCACCAGCTTTTTTTCAGGGTCTGGTGTTGCTGGAAGATCTTTCCATGTCAGAGATTTCATCTATAATATTTTCAGCGGATTCCTAACTTGGTATGCTTTAATCGTATCATAATTTATTAACCAGTCTTTTATTTTTAAGCACTTAGTCTCTAATTTTTAAAAAAAACAGCCTCAGGACTCTTTCTAAAATTGCTGTAATTCTTTTATATATATATAATAGTTTTTTTTAAGAATTTGTTTATTCATTTGAGAGAGAGGGGGGAGGATCAGGAAGCATCAACTCCCATATGTACCCTGACCAGGCAAGCCCAGGGTTTCAAACTGGAGACCTCAGCATTCCAGGTTGACGCTTTATCCACTGCGCCCCCACAGGTCAGGCAGTTCCTGTAATTCTAGCGGTTTAGTGTCTCTGCAGACTTCCTGGATCAAACTCCAGTGGGAACAGACCACAGACCCACCCCGTGTCTGTTCAGGGGAGAGAGAGGTGTGGTCCAGCGGATGCTCCCAGCCACAGTGAGTCAACTCGCTCCTGGACCTTTGTGTTCCTGTTTTCCTGAAAAATGAGGACTGGAGGAGGAGGACTCAGGAGATGTCATCAGATCGTGCCTCATATTTGGTAAGTGGCAGAGCCAGTCCAAGACCGCTTCCTGGGCAGAGATCCATTTATCCGGGACGGTCCTTAATAAAAGTTACTGTTGACAGACTACCCCACGAGAGAAGAGACAAACAAAACTAATCAGGATCCACGGACAGAGTTGAGAGCCAGCATAATAAACCTGCACTAATTGGACTTTACGAACCCATTTTATATTTTCCTGTGAATTTCCTCCACACCAGGGCAGGATGGGTGACAGAGCTTTGAGTTAGAAGATTTGTAGGCTACAGATATTTTAAAAAGGACTTTTCAGAAATGATCATCCTACTCAATAGTCATTTGTCATAGAAAAGCTTAGAAAATTCATCCTAAGTACAAAGAAAATAATTTTTCATTGGTCATCATCCGACTACCCAAAGCTAACTACTGCTAGCCTTTTGTCCCATCAGTTTAGGGATTATTCTGTCCATGTGCATGTGAGTGTGCATGTGTGCATGTGAGTGTGCATGTGTGTGTGCATGTGTGCACGTGTGTGTGTGCATGTGTTGAATCAAATAGTGTTCACTGCATTTTTCAATGATCAGTATGCTATTAATAAATAGTGCTTGTTCTCTGATTTCATTTTTTTGCTGCAAAATGTTTATTTTCTTTGGATGCAATATAGTCACTTCACCAGCCTTTTATAGTGGCTAGTTACTTCTGTTTTTTCAGTTTTACCATATTTGTAATAAATATCTTGGCCACTAACTCTTTGCCCAAACTCATGACTGTTTCTTCAGAACAATTTTCTATCAAATTTTTGGGTAATGGTGGGCAGAGGGTAGTAGATTCTACATTCATTACTGACACAGAGATATATATTCACTAACTAGAAAAACCCAAGTTCAAGTCTCCTGGGCAGATTCCAAGGTGAGGTGTCCTTGGGACCAGCCTGCCCGTGCCCTGTGCCTGGGCGGGACAGCAGTGGATTCAGAGGCTGGAGAAGCCTGCCCTCACACCCTGTCCTCCCCCCACCCCCTCTGCCCTGCAGGTGCCTGCTTTTCCCAGACCCGCAGGGAAGCACTGTGTGCCAGGTGAGTGTGCCTTTTCTTTTTTTTTTTGTATTTTTCTAAAGTGAGAAGCGGGGAGGCAGAGAGACAAACTCCTGCATGTGCCAGACCGGGATCCACCTGCCATGCCCACCAGGGGGCGATGCTCTGCCCATCTGGGGCGTCGCTCTGTTGCAATGGGAGCCATCCTAGCACCTGAGGTAGAGGCCATGGAGCCATCCTCAGCGCCCGGGCCAACATTGCTCCAATGGAGCCTTGGCTGCAGGAGGGGAAGAGAGAGATAGAAAGAAGGGAGAGGGGAAAGCGTGAAGAAGCAGATGGGCGCTTCTCCTGTGTGCCCTGGCTGGGAATCGAACCTGGGACTTCCACATGCTGGGCCAACACTCTACCACTGAGCCAACCGGCCAGGGCTGAGTGTGGCGCTTTGTTTAACCATGGATTTCAGGTTGCTTTTGAGAACGCAGCCAATAAAACAGTGCAGACACAAATCAGGATCAGTGAAGCTACAGAGAGAACGGAAGGCCAAGGTCAGGGAGGGGCGGGCGGGTGCCGTACAGAGGCTGCTGGCGTGAGCTGCCCTGTAAAGTCAGGTCAGGTATTCCTGGCCCTTAAACAAACAGGTTCCATCCAACATCTGACTTGTGTGGTCTCTCTGGGACAAGCATGCTACTGTCTCAGGGGAAATCAAGCTTTTGGGGGCATTTAGGAATTTTTTTTTTTTGTATTTTTCTGAAGTTGGAAACGGGGAGGCAGTCAGACAGACTCCCGCATGCGCCCGACCGGGATCCACCCGGCATGCCCACCAGGGGGCGATGCTCTGCCCATCCAGGGCGTTTCTCTGTTGCAACCAGAGCCATTCTAGCGCCTGAGGCAGAGGCCATAGAGCCATTCTCAGCGCCCAGGCCAACTTTGCTCCAATGGAGCCTTGGCTGCGGGAGGGGAAGAGAGAGACAGAGAGGAAGGAGAGGGGGAGGGGTAGAGAAACAGATGGGCCCCTCTCCTGTGTGCCCTGGCCGGGAATCAAACCCGGGACTCCCGCCCGCCAGGCCAACGCTCTGCCACCGAGCCAACTGGCCAGGGCTGGCGTTTAGGAATTTATGTGATGGGTCTTCATCCATGAGCTCGATAACAACATTGAAATGAACTCCACAGCCAGTCTCCTGTGATTTTTAACTTTCAACGGAAATGGCGGGTCATATGCCCACGCAGAAGTCTGTAGCCACAGCGGGTGAGAGGATCAAATACTCAGGTCGACATAAACAGCCTCGGTCGGTTCAGACCAACCTGGAGAAAACACGGCATTGTCTGGAGGAATGGACGGAAAGCCTGCTCTTCAGATTATCTTCCCAATAATTTTTGACAGACGGAGAACAGCTTACAGTTTCCATCCTTAGCAGGGGCGGGAGGGAGGGAGGATGGCCCAGGCGGTCCCAGCCTTTTCTCCCGATTCTGGGGCGGCAGCCTCCCTCCCTCTCTCTCTCTCCAGGACTTAGACCCCCCCGCCCCCCGTCTGCCCTTGGCCTCCACGGAGCCCTTTCTCACTTGGGCATCCTTATCTCTCTTCAGATGTCAGTGGCACTGTGTCCCATCAGCCTGTCTGCGGTCTCACGTTTCTGTCCTAAAGGGCCTCTCTCTCCTCCAGGCTCTAGGGATGCATGACTGTCAAGGGCACTGCTCAGAATCCTTGATGTTATGAACCAGAAACCCAGCTAGACCCCGGCTAGGACAAAGACACCATCTGGGCAGCACCCCCCTCGCTGTGGGAAGTGCAGCTATGCAGCTGGGACTCAGAGACAGTGACATCCAGGAACCTGGATATTCCCAGGAGTCTCTCTTGTGCCTTGTCCTCGTTCTTGTGACTTCCTTCTGTCAGACCTCATCTGCGTGGCCTGACCTAGGATGTCCAGTAGCTCCCACACCTCCCCTGTGAAAACCTTGCCACAGGAAAGGTCCAAGTCTCCTTTCACAGAGCCTGTTTGCAAGGTCTTTGGGAAAGATCTGGATGGGTCCTGCTTAGTTCAGGTTAGGGCTGAGGGGCAGGATCCGTGATGGGTGCTCCCAGGAGCACCACCGCGTACTGGGGGGGGGGGCTTGGGCGGGAGACAGTCCCTCCCCAAGGAAGATGGGGCCTCATGGACAAACTTTATAGCTGTCCCCTCCAAGAAGGAACACAGTCAGTGTCTTCGTTTCTAGCTCGGGACCTGTCCTGAGGTGAATGTCTGTGCTGAATAAAGCTGGGATTATCTGGAAGTTGGCTACCAAAAACGTGGTGACAGGGCCAGCGTGAGAAGGTGACAACGAGGTGATAACGCCACAGTCTTCTCAGCAGAGAGCTGACTGGGACACAAGGCTGTCAGTCCTGCATGTGAAGCCAAAGGTTTCATGCGGTGTCTTTTTCAGGAAGCTATTACTTTGTAGGAAACCAGGTCATGTTGGGAACCTCCCTCTGTTGGGGCTCTTTGCAATAAAGATACTGACAACAGAAGTTATAAAACGCTCATCTGTTGAGCACTTACATACCAGACTGTGTTCTTCATATATCAGTTCATGAACAATCCCGTGAGACAGATACTGACCCTTTCACCATTTATAGATGAACACCATTTACAGAAGCAGAGGCTAGGGAGATTAAGCACTGAGACCTCGCAGATAGGTGATGGGTTGGGCTCTGAAGGCAGGCAGACAGACAGACATAAACGGGGCCCTTAGTGGTTGAACTGAAGTGTAGTTTTATCGACGAAGACCACATCCTCAGCAAAAGATTCCATCCACATGTGGACCCCAAAGGCTGCTCTGCCTGCCTGTGGCCCAGCAGCCCGGCCCACCTGCCGGCCTACCCCGGACCACGGCGGTAGGCCTGTCCCCAGATCCCACCAACCAACCAACCAACCGTCCCAGAATCTCTCATCAGGAGGACTGGTGAGGGTCCTTCTATGCCAAAGCCAGCGGGTAAGGACTGGAAGGGTGGTGTCTTCCTCGCACGCAGGTGCCGAGGCAGGGCTGTAAGGATCATGGAAAGTCAGGTCAACAGGACAGCACCAGGGACACCGAGTGAAGGTCCAGTCACTGAGGTCCAGGAACTGCCTCTTGATAGGAAGATCCTCCCGGCATCATGATTTATCGTGACCGCTCAAACGCGACCTCCAGGGAAGCTTGGCTTGACGTCAGCACATTGAACGTGGCTGCTCTCTTCTTCATGTCTGTTGTGTACTTCAGGATCCGGCACAGCCTTCGGTGGATCCTTTCTGCACAGAGGTCTTTTCCGCCCTTCTCGTTCCACCAGGCTATAAACCGCTTTAGAACAGGAGCAGTGTGGCATTCAGCCTTTGGGCCGAGGCACCAGGCAGAATGCCAGTAGCACACCAGGTCTTCATAGATGCTTGTTCAATGAAGGAATGTATGAATGAATGAATGAATGAATGAATGAATGAATGAATGAAGATCCAGAAGTGAACTCTTCTCATTTCTTTTCTCTCCCACAAAATAGACAGAGTTAGGGGCAGGCGCAGTTCCTATATAACCTGACACTGGGGAAACCCTGACCCAGAAGGTGGGGGCACTCCCCTCCTCTGCACCTTCGCCTGGCGCTCCGTGCGGAGCACGCCAGGTTCAGCAGGAATGTGCTGTTCCAGGGGTCGCTGTCATTCAGAGATGTGGCTGTGGGCTTCACCCGTAACGAATGGCAGCAGCTGGACCCTCTGCAGAGGACCCTGTACCGGGACGTGATGCTGGAGAACTACAGCCACCTGGTCTCCGTGGGTGAGGAAGCCCCCGCCCGTGTCCCCCACTTGTGTCCGAGCTCCTCTTCCCTGTTATGTAAAGCCTCTCCTGTACTAATAGTGTTTGGCTGTGGGTTTCACTTGTCGGAGAGTCTTGCTCTCATCTCACCTATATATTTTTTTTTTGTGAATTTGCCTCCCAAGTGAAATACCTATTCTTTGGTCAAGATGTAAATGTCCATGGTGTGGCCTGAACCTTCTGTGTCCTTAGATGGCGCAGGTGACTCAGCATAAATCTCGTGACTGTTTTTTACGGACAGGGTGTCAAGTCACCAAACCAGCTGTGATCTCCAGGTTGGAACTGGGGCAAGAAGCATGGATGGAGGAGGAAGAGATCCTTGGGTGGAGCATTCCAGGTGAGAGAGGACCAGCTCGCAGGGGACCGTGAACATGAGGCGCCAGGAGCTCCCAAGGGCTTCCTCATTTAAGGCAGCTCTTCTGAAAAGCCGGGGTCTTTGTCAGCAGCCGTGGGCGGCTGGCCCAGGAACTTGGGGTGCCCAAGTGATCCCTGCCACCTGCACACATCACACACCCTGCGTGGTCATGGTCACTCTCCTTTCCCTGGACGTTAGAGAAAGACACACTCTATTTTTTATTTATCCTTTTAGCTGTCCTGCCATCCCCACTTAATACATTACTTGCTCAGTTTTTCTTTAGGAATCTTTAGTCTTACTCTCCTTCCTTTAGTTATGAAATAGGCTTTCTCATGCATTCAGGGATCCATACTTTTTTTTTATCTTTTTTTTTTTTTTTTTCATTTTTCTGAAGCTGGAAACAGGGAGAGACAGTCAGACAGACTCCCGCATGCGCCCGACCGGGATCCACCCAGCACGCCCACCAGGGGCGAGGCTCTGCCCACCAGGGGACGATGCTCTGCCCATCCTGGGCGTCGCCATGTTGCGACCAGAGCCACTCTAGCGCCTGAGGCAGAGGCCACAGAGCCATCCCCAGCGCCCGGGCCATCTTTGCTCCAATGGAGCCTTGGCTGCGGGAGGGGAAGAGAGAGACAGAGAGGAAAGCGCGGCGGAGGGGTGGAGAAGCAAATGGGCGCTTCTCCTGTGTGCCCTGGCCGGGAATCGAACCCGGGTCCTCCGCACGCTAGGCCGACGCTCTACCGCTGAGCCAACCGGCCAGGGCTCATACTTTTTTTTTAAATGAGTATTTAAAAATTTATTGACTTGGGAGGGGGGACCCACATTGATTTGTTGTTCCACTTACTTATGCATTCATGGGTTGATTTCTGTACGTGATCCGACCAGGGATTGAACCTGCAACCTTGGTGTGGCAGGACGATGCTCTAACCAGCTGAGCTAACTGGCCAGGGCTAAAATAACTCTTACCTTGCGCCAGTCATTTTTATTTTAGTTGTCTTGAAATGCCTCAAAAACTTAAACTGCTGCCCTGTATATATGACTGTAAATTCTTCTTTTTACCAAAACCGTGGGATTATACATGAAGCCGTTCCTCCCATCCCAGTATAACGCCGTGGGGAGAGGCGCCTATATTTTGTTTGTCCTTATTTCTGGGGGACTCACGTGGTGGACACTGGCTCACTCCCTCTTCCTTTAAGGACAAGGATGCTTTACTCGTTCAGGGCAGTTGTGACAAACCAGGTGTACAGACCAGAATCCCCCAGGGCCCTTTACAAAATACCCACTGGCTGGGTTCCAACCGGAAAATCCCGGCAGGAACGTTCAGTAGGCACGATTTTCTCTCTCAGGCAATCAGCAGGGGGGGCTCAGGGAGCAGAAACTTGTCTAAACAAAGGAGCTCCATGGCGGCCCCCGGGCCTGGGTGCCCGCACTGAAGCAGCAGGTGCAGTCTGTGGTTTAAGATGTAAACAAAGAAAAAAAGCAAATGAGAACTCAAACACCAGGTGAAGAATCCAACATTTGAGAGTCTCGAAGTCGAGGCCACAGGCCGCGTGGACTCCAGCACGCCCGGGAGCCTCTAATACGGTTTAGTGGGAGTTTGGGGTGGGGCTGGTCTGCAGCCGAGCCCATCAGACATGGGAGGGGGACATACAAGGGTTTGGTTGGCGACCAGTTTTGGTATTGGGGAACCATGGCTGGAGAAAATGGTTGTCCAGCCATCAGAATACGACAGGGACTCCCTGGGGCTAGGACCGTGCGTCTGGGCCCTCACACTGGGCGTGATACAGATCTTGTAGGTACACGTGAGGGTAAGTCACTGTGCGCGGGCCGCTGGTTAAGATAACTGCTCTGACAGTGAAGGACTTGGTGCTGTGAGGAAGTTAACTTGCTGTACAGAAGGAAGGGCCCAGGAAGTGCAGATCCGGGACCCAGGAATCCAGGGAGTGCAACTCGGACTTGGTTTTCCTTCTTTCAGCCCGAGTCCTTTGTGCACATCTCCTAAAGCAGTGGTCCCCAAACTACGGCCCGCGGGCCGCATGCGGCCCCCTGAGGCCATTTATCCGGCCCCCACCGCACTTCTGGAAGGGGCACTTCTTTCATTGGTGGTCAGTGAGAGGAGCATAGTTCCCATTGAAATACTGGTCAGTTTGTTGATTTAAATTTACTTGTTCTTTATTTTAAATATTGTATTTGTTCCCGTTTTGTTTTTTTACTTTAAAATAAGATATGTGCTGTGTGCATAGGGATTTGTTCATAGTTTTTTTTTTTATAGTCCGGCCCTCCAACGGTCTGAAGGACAGTGAACTGGCCCCCTGTGTAAAAAGTTTGGGGACCCCTGTCCTAAAGCCTCCTCTCCCGATTCCTCCAGAAGGGGGACTCTTTCTCTAGTCCCTGCCAGCAGTTCCTTCAATATCCTTCTCTCCGGACCGGACCTCCTGATTAAGTCTCCCCTTATCTAGAGTTGCCAGAGCTAGTATGGGCCTGCGGCAGCCAGTCGCACCCGAATCTTCCCAGATCTGCAGTCAGTGACATCGTGGGGGCAGCTTGACATTGACCGTGAGGGGGTGTTGTCACCATGGAAACGTCAGCGCTGCAGACCAGGGCTGGCTCATGGGTACATCCGCGCCGGCACCCGGCCCTCCCGGCATCTCTCTTACGCTCACTTGCATGTGTCTTCACCTTTCCAACGTGCTTGTTAGTAGGAAGTCTACTTTTATTCGCGGACAGTGTTTTCTCCGTTTCCAGTACCTCATTTTTTGTTTGTTTGTTTGTTTCAGAAGCCAAGGGTCTAGGAGGTTAGGATTAGGATGATTTAATCTGGGCAACTAGATTTGAAACCACAACATTGATCCTCCTTCCAAACATCTCTGAAATAATTTAGTTCTGTGATGCGATCTTGGAAAGATGAACAAGTTTGTATCATTTTTTTTTTCCTCCCTAGAAGAAGTTTTGCAGCTTGATACCCGCGTCCATGAACAACAACAGGAACATGGAGACCAGCCCCTGAAGCAAGGGGCGTCCCTAGACGAGAAGAACTCAACCGAAAAGGAGCACCGTGACTGTAAGGCAACTGAGAAAGAAACCTGTCAGAACACAGACCCTGCTCCTTCCAAACAGCAGGTCCGTAAATGGGTCTCCTGTGGAGTGACCCTGCAGTGTGATGTAGACGCCAGGCCTAACGCGTACCTCGCCAGGAGAAGGTTTAAGTGCGACGGGCAGGGGAACATATTTCTCTATTCTAAGCTGGAAACTCCACATTCTGGAGCAGAACCATGTGACTGTAACCCGGGTAGGCGAGCTCTAAGCAGTGACCAAGCTCTTCATGCTGATCAGGGGACCCACGACGACAGTGGGGAGAAGCCCTGCAAATATGCCAGGCGTGAGGAAGATTTTCCCCACCAGTCAGAACCCATGACTTATCAGAGCGTCCAGAGAGGTGAGAAATCCCATGGCTGCACCGAACAGGGGGCTGGCTCCAGGGAGGTTTGCCTCACCAAACAGCAGGAAGATCACACAATGGCGAAACCTGGTGAAAACAGCAATTGGGCTAAAACGCTCCCCCAGAAGACAAGCCTTTCCACGCCTGAGACAGGTCTCGGTGGAGACAAGCCTTATAAGTGTTCAGAATGTGAGAAAACCTTCTCCCACAAGTCACGTCTCACCGAACACCAGAGATCTCATACGGGAGAGAGACCTTATAGCTGCAAAGAATGTGGGAAATCCTTCTCCAGGAAGTCATGCCTCATCATCCATCACAGAACGCACACCGGAGAGAAGCCCTACGGGTGCGGCGAGTGCGGGAAAGCCTTCTTCCAGAAGTCACACCTCATCCTGCACCAGAGAACGCACACCGGAGAGAAGCCCTACGGGTGCGGCGAGTGCGGGAAGGCGTTCTCCCAGAACTCTTGCCTTATCATACACAAGAGAACTCATATGGGAAAGAAGCCCTACGAGTGCTCTGACTGTGGGAAAACCTTCTCCCAGAAGGCAAACCTCATTAGACATCACAGAATCCACACTCGGGAGAAACTGTACAGATGAAGTGAGGAGGTTTTTATCAAGAAGTCTCGGTCCTGGCCCATTGGCACAGTGGTAGAGCATTGGCCCGGCATGTGGAAGTCCTGGGTTTCATTCCTGGTCAGGACACACAGGAGAAGTGCCCATCTGCTTCTCCACCTCTCCCCCCTTTCTCTCCCTCTCTTCAGCTCTTCTGCAGCCATGGCTCGATTGGAGCAAGTTGGCCCCAGATGCTAAGGATGGCTTCATGGCCTCTGCCTCAGGCACTAAGAAGAGCTAGGTTGCTGAGCAACAGAACAATGCCCCAGATGGCCAGAGCATTGCTCCCTAGTGCCCTTTCTGGGTGGATCCCAGTCAGGGAGCATGCAGGAGTCAGTCTCTGCCTCCCCTGAATAAAAAAGAAGAAGAAGAAGAAGTTTCAACACATCTAGGAATGAAAAGCTGTGGACATTCTGGATATAGAAATCCTTCAGCAAGAAGTCCAGTGTTGTTGTGCACAGAGATTCACCCCAAGGTGATATTCTACCAATTGAAAGAATTAAGAAAAGCTTGTTCTCTTAAGACTGATGCTAGAATGGTAATGATGCTCTAGAGAGAGATATTTTTATAGAATATGCGTAATTATAAAGTGTATCTGTACCTATGTTAACTGTGAATATTGAGTTTTGATGTATGTGAATAAATTAAACCATTAAATAACAGATATAATCAGCACTAGGACAACCTCATAGCTATATAGGGGTTATGTTCCTGAGGAGCTATATAAAAATAATATTATTTATTTTTGAACTGCACGGGTAATTGGACATCATTGAGAACTTGTAGCAAATACACCATAATATAAAGAATGACATCTATCAAGTCTTTCCACACTAAATCAAACCCTTTTGTCTCTGTAATATACATGATAACTGGAAGAACATGAATTTATTATTAAACCAGATGTCCACAAACCGTATCACGTATCATTTGATGTTCTCTGTTTGTTTGTTTACTGGTAAGTATTACAGAACCCCCTAGACCTGGAAACCAACAATTTTGTGACATCTCCTGATACCTCTCAATCAACTAGTTTATAAATTATGTTTGTGTTAAATGTGTGAGCTTAGGACTCCCTTTTCTGGGACTATGGTGGACTGCCTAAATAAAGTGAAGACCATTTTTCACTGTAGATGAGTAGAAACGCTGAACAGAGCATTCTTTTCCATGCCTAATTCAGCTTGCGAGAAAACAAGTGATGTTCCGGGTGCCAGTCAGGGGGAAGGAACTAGAAGCCAGAAATAAAGTTTGTGAGTCGAGGCTAGAGCTTCCCTGTGGGTTCACTTTTGTTTACCCAAAAACCAGGGTGCTAAAGACTATAGGAGGAGGAGAAAAAAAGGTCCTGGGGCCACACAAGGCGGGGAGTTGGTACAGACATAACTCAAATTCAGACATTTCAAATCTATAGGGAGAGGGTGGGCCAGCGAAAATTCTGCTCATTGGTATGGGAAGCTTGTCTATCTCTTCCTGGGCTCTGGGAGGGGAAGAGTTACCCTGACGATTCGTCAGCCTTGACCTGCACCTCACATGAGTCAGAATCTTAAATTTGCCTATTCGTGTCCCCATTGAAAAACTGAACAAGTGACGTAGGAATTTGTCCTGGCCTCTGAAACAGCTTACAGAAGCAAGCAACCTATTTTTGGAGGAAGACACACTCGACTCGTGTTTGTCAGGATTCGGACATATAGACCCAAAACGAGTTCATAATGCAACACTACAAAACATGAAAAGTACCACTCACCATGAAAGTCAACAGGCAGCCTGACCTGTGGTGGCGCAGTGGATAAAGTGTTGACCTGGAAATGCTGAGGTTGCCGGTTCGAAACCCTGGGCTTGCCTGGTCAAGGCACATATGGGAGTTGATGCTTCCAGCTCCTCCCCCCTTCTCTCTCTGTCTCTCTCCTCTCTCTCTGTCTCTCTCCTCTCTAAAATGAAAAAATAAAATAAAATAAAAAAAATTAAAAAAAAAAAGTCAACAGGCATTTGCACAAAATTAGAACCCCAAGTATTTCAAGTAACAGAAAAGCTGGAAATTCTATTAAAGTAACCATCTTTAAAAAGGATTAAAAACTTAAAAGCCAATATGAGAGCAAGGCACAAAGAATGAGAGCTGGTTTATTTGGGAAAGAACCACCTAGAGCAGTGGTGGTCAACCTGGTCCCTACCGCCCACTAGTGGGCGTTCCAGCTTTCATGGTGGGAGGTAGCAGAGCAACCAAAGTATAAATAAAAAGATAGTTTTAACTAGAGTAAGTTATTTTGTAAAGATTTATTCTGCCAAACTTAGCAAAAATCTGACATAAAGTACTTGATAAATAATTATTATATGCTTCAACTTGCTGTAACTCTGCTTTATAAATTTTTTTTTTTTTGTATTTTTCTGAAGTTGGAAATGGGGAGGCAGTCAGACAGACTCCCGCATGCGCCTGACAGGGATCCACCCGGCATGGCCACCAGGGGGCAATGCTTCACCCATCTGGGGCGTCGCTCTGTTGTGACCAGAGCCATTCTAGCACCTGAGGCAGAGGCCACGGAGCTGTCCTCAGCCCACGGGCCAACTTTGCTCCAATGGAGCCTTGGCTGCGGGCGGGGAAGAGAGAGACAGAGAGGAAGGAGAGGGGGAGGGGTGGAGAAGCAGATGGGCGCTTCTCCTGTGTGCCCTGGCCGGGAATTGAACCCAGGACTTCCACACGCCTGGCCGATGCTCTATCACTGAGCCAACCGGCCAGGGCCTGCTTTATAAATTTTATAAAATTACTTCCCTACTTTATAAATCACCATTACTGTGGAACCGGTGGGCGGTTAGAAAATGTTACTACTGGCCCTGGCCGGTTGGCTCAGTGGTAGAGTGTCGGCCTGGCGTGCAGCAGTCCCAGATTCGATTCCTGGCCAGGGCACACAAGAGAAGCGCCCATCTGCTTCTCCACCCCTCCCCCTCTCCTTCCTCTCTGTCTCTCTCTTCCCCTCCCGCAGCGAGGCTCCATTGGAGCAAAGATGGCCCAGGCGCTGGGGATGGCTCCTTGGCCTCTGCCCCAGGCGCTAGAGTGGCTCTGGTCGCGACAGAGCGACGCCCTGGAGGGGCAGAGCGTCGCCCCCTGGTGGGCAGAGCGTCGCCCCCTGGTGGGCATGCCGGGTGGATCCCGGTCGGGCGCATGCGGGAGTCTGTCTGACTGTCTCTCCCCGTTTCCAGCCTCAGAAAAATACAAAAAAAAAGAAAAAGAAAAAAAGAAAATGTTACTACTAACAGAGATACAAAGGTGGGTGGTAGGTATAAAAAGGTTGACTACCCCTGACCTAGAGCATAGAGAAATGAAAAACATCGTCCCTGAAACTTAAAACTCAGCGTGAAAATAACTCGATGAACGTGTCAAACGGTCGATTGTACTCAGCTAAAGAGCAAGCAAACAGGAAGATGGAGCGAAGCAACTCCATAGCAAGAGGTGGAAAAGGGAACAAATGGGCAAAGACAGACTGAAAGGACAGAGCAAACAGGAGTTCCTGAAAGACAAAACAGAGAACACGGAAGAAAAGGAAACATTCAAAGGGATAATGGCTCAGATGACAAAAGACAGGCGTTAACAGATCTGGGCAGCGCAATAGGTGCCTCGCCGGATGAATATAAGTAAATTCACATCTCAGTGTACGTACGTCTGTCTGTTCATAGTTTAGCTAAGTGGTATCACTGCCTCGGATCCGTTGTCTGGCCCTGCAGTCTGCAGGTGCCTTAGACACTAGTCCCCTCATGCAAGTTGCATGACCTGGAGGGCAGCAGTCACAAGAATGGCGGTCCCTGATACGGCTCCTCAGCAGCCCTTGTGACCAACAGTCTCCCCTGGCTCCGGTGCCTGTCAGCCTCGTGCGCCCCTTAGCCGAGACCCTCCAGGGACACTAGGAGAGGCTCGTGCCCCCGGCACCTACCTCTGTCTGTCTGCACTCTGCCTTGATGACCTCCCCGTGTGGCCCCTCCAGGCAGGCTGTGTACCTCCTGCAGCCTGTGAATGAGAAACTTCTTTATCTCAGTTTCTCTGGTGACCTGGTGTGGATGGAACCAGCTCCCCATCCGCCGCCACCCGTGTTAATTTAACAAAGTCGTAACAGCTGACCTCACTGACAGGGTGGGAGGGCTCTGCTTGCAATTGGCCGCAGGGAAAGCCAGTTAGCTGCACAAGGCTGGCGCCCACAGGTGGGCAGGGCTATGTTGGGGTACCACCCCTTGCTGGACGCCTAGCCACACCACAAAGTGCCAGTTCCCAAAGAAGCACCCGAGTCCTGGACCTCGGAGCGCTGCTACTCCCAGAGGGAGAATCACCCTAGCCGATGTCAGACTTTGGGGTGTTTCCCAGGTGCAAGCGCAGACCCAGCTGCCGACTGTTAGGAGTATTGACCACGAGTTTTTGCAAGGTCCTGCCTGGGCCCTGTTGTGTAAGTTAATGGCCGGGACACAAGAGTGACAACCCTGCCCAACTGTGGGCTACCTGGTGAAGGTGCCAGGCAGAGCCCTTAGAAGAAGGACAGGGGCCCTGGCTGGTTGGCTCAGCGGTAGAGCGTCGGCCTGGCGTGTGGGGGACCCGGGTTCGATTCCCGGCCAGGGCACATAGGAGAAGCGCCCATCTGCTTCTCCACCCCCCCCCCTTCCTCTCTGTCTCTCTCTTCCCCTCCCGCAGCCAAGGCTCCATTGGAGCAAAGTTGGCCCGGGTGCTGAGGATGGCTCTGTGGCCTTTGCCTCAGGCGCTAGAGTGGCTCTGGTCGCTGCAGAGCGACGCCCGGAGGGGCAGAGCATCGCCCCCTGGTGGGCAGAGCCTCGCCCCTGGTGGGCGTGCCGGGTGGATCCGGTCGGGCGCATGCGGGAGTCTGTCTGACTGTCTCTCCCCCGTTTCCAGCTTCAGAAAAATACAAAAAAAAAAAAAAAGGGACAGGGAGAAGGGGGACACTCTGCTTGCGGGCCACACAGCGACTCCGAGTCCCAACCAGACGGTAGGGGGCGCCCTCTCCGGGAACGTAGGAGCCCATCGTCGCTGTTCCTCTGCTGCCGCGCGCCTTGCTGCTGTCACATCTCGCCCCCTGAGCCTAGGGGACATTCTGGATCCCACTCCTGGCGCACGGTGGCACAAGATTTAATTGGCCCGTTGCAAACAGCCTGAGTTCCTGGTGCCAGTGCCACTGTAAAGCACCCAGGGAGCGGCCAGGGCGCTGCTCAGCGCCGGGTGCAGCCATGCGCCAGAGCGTTGGCCCTGTGCTGTCTCGGGGCCTGGGGGCCACACCGGTGATCCCACCGCCATTGCACAGCAGAGGCCGACCCTAATGCTAGAGAGGTCCATTGAGACACCCTGGAGAGGAAAGTGGCCACTTGCAAGTCCAGCCGCAGGGGAGGTCAGGACAGGTCTTTCCGGGAGCAATCCATAAGGTCAAATCAGTGGGGGATAATAAAGTTGGAAAATGAAACTTGAAACTGATGAATGAAACTGATAAATGAAATTTAAAACTTGAAACTTTTAAATATATATATTTAAAAGGGGCTAAGAGAGGAGTTTTTTTTTTTTTTTTTTTTTGTTTTTTTTTACAGGGACAGAGAGAGTCAGAGAGAGGGATAAATAGGGACAGACAGACAGGAATGGAGAGAGATGAGAAGCATCAATCATCAGTTTTTTGTTGCGACACCTTAGTTGTTCATTGATTGCTTTCTCATATGTGCCTTGACCGCGGGCCTTCAGCAGACCGAGTAATCCCTTGCTCGAACCAACAACCTTGGGTCCAGGCTGGTGAGCTTTGCTCAAGCCAGATGAGCCCGCGCTCAAGCTGGTGACTTAGGAATCTTGAACTTGGGTCCTTCCGCATCCCAGTCCGACGCTCTATCCACTGCGTCACCGCCTGGTCAGGCTAAGAGAGGAGATTTTAAAAGTTCCCATCACAAGAAAGCAAACTTGTAACTATGTGAGGTGACAAGATAACTAGACTTATTGTGGTGATCACTTTCCAATACATACAAGTTTGGAATCTTTATATTGTACACCTGAAACTAATATAATGTTATATCTCAACAAATAAAGAAACTGAAATAGAAACTTTATGCATATCAAGATTAAAATTATTGGAAAAGACTTTGTACATAACAAAAAATATAGAAAAAATAAAAAGAAAAACAACAAAATAGAAGAAGGAAAAGAAAACAAAAACCACTAAAAAAGAAAACCAGGACTTTGTACAGCAGGAGGGAAGAAAAAGGGACCAACTGGCTGTTGAGAAGGTTTAATGCTCACTCTGAGCCACAGAAATGCAGCCTCTAGTGGTATTTCTAAAGCAGTGATTTTCAACCTTTTTGAGCCGCGGCACATTTTTGCATTTACAAAATCCTGGGCACACCACCTCCCAAAATGACACTCTAACACAGTACATATTATACACATAGTTAATAATATAGTTTCTAAATGTATTTATACTCACTTAGTGTGAAACCTGGGCCTGTTTCGATGAACACAAAAGGGATATCCTGGCAGGAATGGTAGAAAGACACACATGAAGCTCTTCCTCAACAGTTCTCAGTCTCTCTCTGCTTTTACGTTTTTTTTGTTTTTGTTTTTTTTAAATTTTTTATTTATTTATTCATTTTAGAGAAGAGAGACAGAGAGAGACAGGGGGGAGGAGCTGGAAGCATCAACTCCCATATGTGCCTTGACCAGGCAAGCCCAGGGTTTCGAACCGGCGACCTCAGCATTTCCAGGTCGACGCTTTATCCACTGCGCCACCACAGGTCAGGCTGTTTTTATCGCAGTCAAGCTTGAGAAGCTCAGCTCACATAGATATGTGGTTGAAAACGGGAGCAATGTCAAAATAGCTTTGTTGGCCAGAATGGGGAACTCCTTGGCAACAGATAACCAAAAACTGTCCAAAGGAAGATCAGCAAACTTTAGCTTTAAACCACGATCTTGTTTCAGTTCAATGAGTTCCTCTAGCTCCTTTAAAGTCATGTCCTTTCCAGCAACGGATACTGAGCTGTATGGGTCCCTAACCCAGTCAAGGCATTCTGTGAAGGCTGAAGAGAAATAAAATGACAACATCTTCTCAAGAGTTTTCAAATGTCTGCCAATCACCTCGCACATTGCAGCAGTGTTGCCATTATGCTGTTTCTCGGTGAGCAGGAACATCTCAAGGTTGCCACGCTGCACATGTTGTTGCCAGAGCTGCACCTTTAAACGGAATCCGTTCATTTTATCAGTGCTTGTAAGCAGGTTTTCATTTCGCTCTTGCATTCGTGTGTTCAGTTCATTCAGATAATGAAATATATCAGCCAGGTATGCCAGCTTTGCACACCACTCATCACTTGCAAGCAGCTTTGAGTAAGCGGATCTCTCATTTGTCAGAAATACTTTAAGTTCCTCTCGCAACTCATACACACGGGCCAGCACTTTGCCGCGCGACAGCTATCAGACCTCCGTGTGGAGCAATAAGATTTTATGTTCCGCTCCCATTTCTTTTTTTTTTTTTTTTTGCATTTTTCTGAAGCTAGAAACAGGGAGAGACAGTCAGACAGACTCCTGCATGCGCCCGACTGGGATCCACCTAGCACGCCCACCATGGGGCGACGCTCTGCCCACCAGGGGGCGATGCTCTGCCCATCCTGGGGGTCACCATGTTGCGACCAGAGCCACTCCAGCGCCTGAGGCAGAGGCCACAGAGCCATCCCCAGCGCCTGGGCCATCTTTGCTCCAATGGAGCCTTGGCTGCGTGAGGGGAAGAGAGAGACAGAGAGGAAGGCGCTGCGGAGGGGTGGAGAAGCAAATGGGCGCTTCTCCTGTGTGCCCTGGCCGGGAATCGAACCCGGGTCCTCCGCACGCTAGGCCGACGCTCTACCGCTGAGCCAACCGGCCAGGGCTCCGCTCCCATTTCTTTACACAAAGACGCAAATAAGCGACATCTCAAAGGTCGCGTCTTTACAAAATTCACTACACTCACAACATCATCCAACACAGGAGCCCGTTTCTCATTGTTTGAACGTAAGCAGGCCGTAGTTTGGGGACCCATGTTTAATTTCCCCACGGCACACCTGACCATGTCTCATGGCACACTGATTAAAAAAACACGGTTCTAAAGACCCAAAATACATAAACCTTTTAAAAGTATCCCAGGACCTGGGGGGCAGGGAGGCTGGGCTCCTAATCCACTTTACATGGAAAGGTAAACAACTTCTTAACCCAAAACAACCACACCTGCCTTTGGTCAATATCCAGGCTGCTCAGGCCAAGAAGGCCCCCTGCCAGCTAGTCAGCGTGGTCTCCTGGGTTGTGGCTGTTGGTCTTAGGTACTCAGCCGGGATGCGATTTTGCTAGCGGATCCCTCAAGCCTGTCTCAGGACATGCCCTGGAACAAATCCGCCACCTGCACGACTGCACCGCAGATAGTCCAGCATCCCTAAGTCTCTCTTGAGGAGGTTTAGGGGTGTCTAGTGCTTGGTAGCAAGAACCTCCCGTGTGCATCAGATTCCTGAGCACCAGCGTTAGGGAGAAGCAGAAGTTGAGGATGGAGGTGGCCTGGACAGGTGGACAGAGGCTGCCCTTCATGAGATTTCTGGGGCAGTTCATTCTTTTTTTTTTTTTTTTTTTTTTTTGTATTTTTCTGAAGCTGGAAACGGGGAGAGACAGTCAGACAGACTCCCGCATGCACCCGACCGGGATCCACCCGGCACGCCCACCAGGGGGCGACGCTCTGCCCACCAGGGGGCGATGCTCTGCCCCTCCGGGGCGTCGCTCTGCCGCGACCAGAGCCACTCTAGCGCCTGGGGCAGAGGCCAAGGAGCCATCCCCAGCGCCCGGGCCATCTTTGCTCCAATGGAGCCTTGGCTGCGGGAGGGGAAGAGAGAGACAGAGAGGAAGGGGGTGGGTGGAGAAGCAAATGGGCGCTTCTCCTATGTGCCCTGGCCGGGAAACGAACCCGGGTTCCCCGCACGCCAGGCCGACGCTCTACCGCTGAGCCAACCGGCCAGGGCAGGCAGTTCATTCTTGGCGTTCCATGTTGCCTGCACAGATATACTTCTTCCCGGGCTCCAAATCACCCTTCATAAGCATGCCGTTTCTCCCTCTAAGAGGTTAGGTATGCAGGATTTACCAGCACTGCCTCTGCCTCTGGGACTAAGTTCCTGAATGGGCCCTTCAGGGGATATTTCTAGGAAAAGTTCCTTCCCATGGCATCTGGAACTTTGCCCTGGCCAATCAGGGCTCTCCTGTTTTCTGAATGCAGTTGTTATGCCAACCTTCTGTTGCTTCTGAGGCTCAGTGCCTTGGCCAGGTGGGTCCCTGGGTTCTCACAGCTGGCTCCAACGCCAGGGGAGATTCAGGGGAGAATTCAGTCTAGATCCTGGCCTTTGGTAGGACTCCAGAGCTGTGTCCCCAACCCTGGACCTGCCAGACCACCCAGAGCTTGTCCATGGTGGATTTTTCCATCAGCTATTTAGTAAGAACTGCCAAGGTCACTGATCTTGAAATACAAGAATAGGTTTGAAGACCTGGCTTCAAACCTCTCTTCAGAGAGCTCACAGTCTGTGTGTGTGTGTGTGTGTGTGTGTGTGTGTGTGTGTGTGTGTGTGTGTTTGGGGGGTAGTGTAGTTGAGGGGGAAGTCAGTTATATTTTAGATGTCAAAATTATATTTTAGAGTGATAATAATTATGACTGAGAGGAGGAAGGAAAGGGTCCTTCCTGCCTTAGTGTGTTCAGGCTGCCAAATCAAAACACCAACTGAGTGAAAGGACAGAAATTCATTTCTCACAGTTCTGGAGACGGGAAGTCCAAGACCAAGGCGCCAGCAGGTCAGTGTCTGCCGAGCACCTACTTTCTGACTCCCGGGTGGCTGTCTTCTCCCTGTGTTCTCACATGGCTGGAGAGCGAGGGAGCTCTCTGGGGTCTCATTTATAAGGCCACTAATCCCGTCAGTGAGGGTCCCACCCTCATGGCCTAATCACTTCCCAAAGGCTTCCCCTCCAAATATCATAACATCTGGGGTTAGAATTCAATGTCTGAATTTTGAGGGGAGCACAAACCTTCGGTCTCTAGCAGGTAGAGTACTTAGGCCGATCCCTGAAGAGTAGCAGGCATTTTCGCAGGTAGAGAGAAAGGGCACATCAGGGGCATAAAGCAGCATAAGCAAAGGCGTGGTCATTAGGAGGGCTTGCCTCACTTGTGGGCAGCTCGAGTCAGCTGTAGTTTGTTTTACATACGGCAAAGCACACAGATCTTTTTTTTAATTTTAATTTTATTTTATTTATTCATTTTTAGAGAAGAGAGAGAGAGACAGAGAGGGAGAGAGAGGAGAGAGAGACAGAGAGAGAGAAGGGGGGAGGAGCTGGAAGCATCAACTCCCATATGTGCCTTGACTAGGCAAGCCAGGGTTTCGAACCGACGACCTCAGCATTCCAGGTCGATGCTTTATCCACTGCGCCACCACATCTCAGGCCAAAGCACACAAATCTTAAGTGTGTATCTTGATGAAGTTTTGCACACTATAAACCCAGGTAATCACCACTGAAATCAAGACGCAGAACATTTCCAGTGCCCAAGAAGTCTCCCTCGGCCATCCAGGTCCTTGCCCAGGTAATGGCTATCGTGACATCAAGTCCCATAGATTAGTTTATTGTTGGCCTTTATGTAAATGGGAGTATACAGCATGTCCTCTTTATGTCTTACTTCATATACTCAGTAATGTGTCTCTGTTGTGCTTTTTTTTTTTTTTTTTTTGCTGCTAACAGCAGCTCATTCTTTTTCATTCCTGTGCAACATTCCATTGCATGCCTATGCCACGCGTTGTTTGTATCTATCATGTTCATGAACATTTGGCTTGTTTTCAGGTTTTGTCTATTATAAACAATGCTGCCAGAAACTCCTTGTGCATTAGTAGACACTCTGTGGCTAGATTTAGGGCACTGGTTCTCAACCAGCATTGTCATTCGGGGATGACCAGCAAGGGACATTTGGCAATGTGTGACATTTTTTGATGATCACAGCTCCGGGTTGGTGTGTGCTACTGCCATCTAGTGGGTAGAGATAGGCATGCGGCTAAACTTTGTTCTATAATACATTGCACAGGAAAATCCCACAGTGGGGAACCACGCAGCTCAAAATGTTAGCAGGAGCTGGAGTCTGATTTTGGAGTCCTTCCTTGTAATCCCTATGGAGGTTCTGTCCAGGTAGCCTTGGGGACACACAGGTGGCTCTGGAATGGCGAGGTTTCTATCAGTGAGGGAGATTCAGGACAGACACCATCTGTCATCCAGCGTTAAGGGACATCAGCCTAGCGGGCAGTCCCTGGCATCCGATGGCTGACTACCCGCCGCAGCGCGCCCCGCCCGTCCCGGTTCCGCAGCCTGTAGATGGTGGGGTAGAGCAGTGGTGTCAGGTTGATGCAGATGAGGACCACCAGCTTGTCCTCCTTGAGGGAGCGGCTGCGCAGGGCTCTGGCGGACACGGCCGTCGCACAGCAAAAGTGGAGCACAGCCACGGCGAAGTGTGAAGCCACCGTGTGGAAAGCCTTGCGGCCGTGGGTGGCCCCGCCGACCCCCAGAATGACCACCGACACCATGGTGTAGGAGAGCAGGGCCAGGGCCAGTGGCAGCACGAGCAGCAGCAGGCGAGCCGCCAGCAGGACGTGCTCCTGAAGGTGCTGGTTCCCGCAGGCCGGCACCAACACCGCCGTCAGGTCACAGAACACGTGGTCCCTCCGCCACGCCCCCGCGGCAGAAGGGCAGCTGGAATATGGCGGTGGTGAGCCCACAGGCTGGGAGGGAGCCCCCAGCACAGCCGCAGGTAAGAAGGCCCCAGCAGACCCCAGTGGTCATGAGCTGAGGGTAGTAGAGGGGGCGGCAGATGGCCAGGTAGTGGTCCGGGACCATGGCATCCAGGAACAGGCACTCAGAGCCACCCAGCGCCACAAAACGGCCCATCCGGGCAGCACAGGTGGAGGGGGCCACCGCCTGGCCACCAGGGGGCAGGAGGAAGCCAGCAAGCATGAGCGGGAGGTGGGGGGGGGGGGGGGGCTCAGCGCCAGGGTGTTGGCTGCCTCCACGGCAGACACGGCCCGCAGGAAGAAGTACAAGAGCGTGTGCAGGGTGGGGTCCACCACGGCCAGAGCCAGGACCAGCAGGTTCTTGCCAGCGTGGTCAGATAGAGTGGCAGGAGGAGGGCAAAGAGCAGCACCTTGAGCCACTAGGGCCACCCAGAGATGCCCGGATCACAAACTCCTGGGGGGTGGTCCAGTTTGACCAAGGGCTCGTGTTAGGACCTGGGAGAGGACAGGTGTGCAGACTGGAGAGGATAGTCAAACTGACACACCCTCCCAGAAAATACCTATTCTTTGCCTCTCCTGGGATCAGAACCCTCCGCGCGGCCAGCCAGGGACACCCCTTGCTTCTCACACCCCCTCTCTCCCCACCCCCAGGCGCTCAGGGTCTTCTCCGCAATCCAGTACTTTCTGCCCTCATCTCCCACACCCCAGCGGCCTCCAGGGTTCTATGTGCAGAGCTGCTGTCCACTCTCCCTCTGGCCTCCTGTGCCCCGTGCCCCTCCTGGGGCCCAGGTGCCTTCTTCACACCATCCACATCCTATCGGTTCCCTCCAGCGTTCTAAGCCCCGCCTTATCCATACCTACGGGAGCCAGGCACCGGCGTCCCAGCCCACAGCTAACAGGGAAGTCTGGGGGCTGAGTTGGGAGGATTGGTTTCTAGTCCTGCCTGTGATGTTGCCCAACTCACTTCTTTCTCTGGGTCTCAGATTCTTCATCTATCCCCTTGATGTGGGACTGGGGCTCTGGAGCCCCCGATGTCCCCAGATCTAATTGTCCAGTGTCTCATGGAGTGAAGATGGCACAGGGGGGGCACAGATAGGCTTCGGCCCGCACACACCTGGCCTGTCATCTCAGCTCTTTCCCCGACCAGGGGCGAGAATGTGGGGGGAGTCTATAACCTGAAGCACCAGCCGCCTCCTCAGCCCCACGCCACTGTTTTAGTGATGGATTGAAATTATGAACGGAAGTGGCCCGGTACTTCAGGGTCTGTGCATAGGAAGTTCCACTGAATGAAAAACACCCAAATATCAAGACATGCTCAGTCCTCTCATACGCTCTCTGCTCCCGGGGTGGTCATTACCTTCCACCCAGGCTGTCCATCTCCGGATGGAAGTTACCTGGGGAGACTAGCTAGCCAGCGGGAGAGGACCTGGAGGCCAAGACCTGCAGTAGACCAGGGCTGCCTTTCCAGCTGCTCGGACTTGGGGACCTGCTGTGCCTTCAAGTTTCCAGCCTTTGTTTCCCCTCCAAAATCCCCCCACCCCACCAACTCTTCCCCCATGGTCTCCTGCCTCCACCCTATTCTTCATGGACAGTCCCCTCACATGCCCCTTAAATGGCCATGTGAGTGAGAGAACAGAATCCAAAGCGCAGCTGCCTCTGCTGTTACTACTACTGCCATTTGCGGAGCCTTGATGGTGTGCAGGGGTGTTCTCAGCACCCACCTGCGCCCCGTTATTTCACCTTTGCAAGGCCACTCTGAAGTAGTGGGTGTTGTTATTACTCTACAGACGAGGAAGCTGAGACTTAGAGAGATCAGCCTGTAAAAGGGGCCACCCAGCATCTCCCTCAGTTGGTATTTGTCCCCCTGTCTAACTGATTTCCAAATCTGTGCTCTTATGTGGGGGGGCCTGCTCATCTATCTCTCTTCTCTGTCGGTCTTGCCCCAGCCAAACAAGGGGAAAAAGAGCAGGACTGAAGGAAAGAGAATGAAACAGACTTAGAGGCAAAGAGGTGTAGACGCAGAACGAGGTGTTAGACCAGAAACGGGCAGAGGCACCTGCCTGCCGAGGGCAGTGGAAGACAGGTTAAAAGTGATGACATGTGCCATGTGGCAGAGTGTCCCTGACCCAGGAGGTTCGTGAGGCTCTGGGCTAATGAGAAAAAGAGAGAGAAAGAGAGAGAGAGAGGCAGAGAGAGATAAACAGACAGACACACAAAGAGCCAGAGACAGAATCTCCCATGTCTCCTGGACCTAAACCTCCCAGAATTTCCTTACTATGGCTTTCAGCTGGTGAATTTCAGCAGGGGCTCTGTACTCAGTACCCGGCACCCCTGCCCCTCAGGAGCCATACCCCATGACATCCCTGGAGGAAAAAGACCAGAATAGGAAAATTCACAAAAGGAGACAGCCAGACTCAGGGCCACCAGACCTGAATTCCGGCTTGACTGGAATCCTCAGCTCCTGGGTTGACCAGGCCCATTGCCTTCTGTTCTCACAATGGCTCCCAAGAGAGGGAGAGACTGACTGGTATAGTTGATAAGGGTAGAAATCTTCATTATCATCATTATCACCATCACCACCACCGCTATCACCACCACCCCATCTCCATCACCACCCCTACCACCATCACTATCACCACCCCTACCCCCACCCCTACCCCCACCACCATCACCATCATCATTACTACCCCCACCACCATCATCACCACCATCATCATCATCACCATTATCATCACCACCATCATCACCACCTCCACCACCATTTTCACCACCATCATCACCACCCCCATTACCATCACCATCACCACTACTACCACCACCACCACCGCCATCACCACCACCATCGCCATCACCATCACCATCACTATCACCACCAACACCAACACCACCATCACCATCACCACCACCACCATCATCATCACCACCACCACCACCATCGCCATCACCACCAA